>NC_138550.1:101401684-102029184 GCF_964273705.1 Natrix helvetica | reverse complement strand
CCATGCCTTTAATTTTTAATTAATTTAATTTCTTAAAGCCCATTAAAAATTTCATCTGTATACTCAAGGCTGGTGTACTGATTGAGTAATGAATATTAAGCTTTTTTTGCAGAGGGATGCTAAAATATCACCAAGAGTTAAAAAGGACCAAAATGATCTCTATTCTATCATGTGGTGTTCCCTCTCATTTTTTTTTAAAACTCAGGCATCCTAATTCTTGCTTTCTGCCTTTGCTCAGCTGGTGCTTTCTTTCTTTTTGATCTGTATCTTAAGGGGAGGGGATCCAATTCCACTAATCTCAGAAGAGCAATAACAGTGGGAAGCCTATAAAATCTCATTTTCTGCTTGTCCTAGGAAACAGAAAGGTGGGGAGGAAAGGAGCAAGAGATTTGAGGGTGTGATAGGATAAAGAAAGAGAAAGAGAGAGAGAATACTGAAAAACAAGGAACTGACCTAGTCTGTTTAAGGAGTGGCAAGGGGTGGAGTAAGGAGAGAATATGGCATTTCAACTACACTGGGAGGGAAAATAACTCTATTTTTCAATTAATACATGCAACAGGAAACGTAGCTTAACTACAATGTCTTGACATCACTGTTATCAACTCTTAAATTTATGTGACAGTTAATAAAAAGGAAAGAGGAGGAGAAGAAACAACTAGTAAATATAGTAACCTACAAAGAGGCTACAAATTGGAAGGCTGTGCAGAACATTTTTAAAAGATGAACTGCGGTGTCTTCTGCAAAGCTTGTAAAAGCTGCTCCTGCCGGCTTCTGTTTAAAAAAAAATTATTGACATAGAGTAAAAGACAAATCTAAAGAAAGAGATAAAAAAGAAAGAAATGAGAAGAAAGAAAAAGATGCAAGCAAAGACAAGAAAGAAAAGGAATAAAACTAAAGTTATAACATGTCTAAATAAATAAAACTAAAGTTATGACAAGTGCATATAGTCAAGGCTATGGTTTTCCCAGTTGCAATGTATGGCTGTGAAAGTTGGACCATAAGAAAGGCTGAGCGCCAAAGAATTGAGGCCTTTGAACTATGGTGCTGGAGAAGACTCCTGTGAGTCCCTTGGACTGTAAGGTGATCAAACCGATCACCCCTGACTGCTCTTTAAAAGGCTAGATCCTGAATATGAAACTCAAATACTTTGGCCACCAGTGACGTGCGGTGAGGTTTATGGCTGGTGAGGCACTGACATCATCACAATCTTTTTATTAAAATGCCTTTGTAATACAGGGGTTTTTAATAAAAGGATCCATGCTGTTTTGTACTGTCCTTGCACGTTTCGAAGGGATGGCAGGCAAGAGCGTATCACCAAAGACCATATGTTGACCAGTGGTCAACAACAAAAAAAAGAGATGGGGGGAGCAAGGAGCTGAGGAGTTCCTTGTTGTGTTTTCCACAGGGGATGACAGTCCCTCCGAGGGGGGAGGGGAGAGAGAGATGATGAGGATGAGGATGATGACAAATAAGTATCAAAAACCTTTTGAGTTTGACAATATAATACGTTATCCAAAATTATAAATAATCTTATTTTCAGATGCATTTTTTGCCATCTCTGTTATTTTCTTTTAAAAACATCAGACTTGCTTCCAATTTGTGCCTTCTGGCAAACTACAGTTTTCTTGGCAAGAGATCTAGCTTGCCATTGCTTTCGTCATAGGTCTGAAAAAGTTTCTTTTCTTTTCTTTCTATCTTTCTTTTTTCTTTCTTTCTTTTCTCTTCCTTTCTTTCTCCCTGGTTTGTTTCCCTCTCTTGTCTCTCTCTCATTCTCTCCCTTCAGCTCTCTTTCATTTCTCTCTCCCTCTCCCCCTTCTCTCTCTAATTTGTTTCCCTTTCTTTTCCCTCTCTCCCATTGTCTCCTTCCAGCTCTCTATCATTTCTCTCTCTCTCTCTCTCTCTCTCTCTCTCTCTCTCTCTCTCTCTCTCTCTCTCTCTCTCTCTCCCCTTTTTACTTTTATGGGCCGGGATTATGCCGGCGGGAACAGCGACTCCTTCCGCTGCCGCCACTGAGAAGTGAATACCTGGCTGTGCTGTGGAGAAGAGCCACGCTGTGATCCTGGGGTATTTTGCTTGCATGGGCAAGAAAGAGATGAAAGAGAAAAGGGGAGAAAGAGAGAGAGATAGAGAGAAATGAAAGAGAGCTGGAAGGAGAGAATGGGAGAGAGGGAAAAGAAAGGGAAACAAATTAGAGAGAGAAGGGGGAGAGGGAGAGAGAAATGAAAGAGAGAGAAGGGAGAGAATGAGAGAGAGAGAAAAGAGAGGGAAACAAATAACTGCTAAAAGCCACCCCCGTCCTTCCTCCCTTCCTCTTCACAACCTTCCCCTGAAAGCTTTTTCCCAAATAATACCAGCAGCCATTTCATCTCCACCAAAGTAAATCCATACACACACGGACATACATACACGCACGCACAACAAACAAATAAAATTAAATTAAATTAAAAATGGCAGAAATGGAGAAAGAAGTGAGACCTCCAGAAAATAAAAGAAGCAGGAAGCCGGCTCATCCCGTAAAAAACGAAATCAATGAAGAGATGAATGTATGTCTCTGTGCTCCCCCTTTATTATCACTGTATCACAAGCGAGAAGGGAAGAAAAAGGGAAGAGAGGTAGCTGTGGTGCCATTGAGTCACAGGAAGAACGAGCCCCCTCTACTATGAGGCAGGAGAACTGCGTGCCTCACCTACCTCAGGACTTTTTAGGCTTTTAAGCCTCACTTAACTCCGCTTGAGCGATCATAAAACACCTAAAAAGTCAGACTAGATGAGGCATGCAGTTCTCCTGCCTCATAGTAGAGGGCGCTTTTTTAGAAGCTTTTTTAAACAGATAGGCAGTCATTCATGGTGAGGCAGCAGCCTCATCTCAGCACTCGCCTTTTTCCTTTTACATTTTTTTTCTTTTCATGATGAGAGCGGCGAGGCTGTGCCTCACCTGCCTCGCCTGACTGCACGTCACTGTTGGCCACCTAATGATAAGGAAGGACTCACTGGAGAAGAGCCTAAAGCTGGGAAAGATTGTGGGCAAAAGAAGAAGGGGATGACATAGAATGAGGTGGCTGGATGAAGTCACTGAAGCAATAGGCGTGAGCTTGAATGGACGCCAGAGGATGGTAGAGGACAGGAAGGCCTGGAGGAATGTTGTCCATGGGGTTGCGATGGGTTGGACATGACTTCACAAATAACAACAACAACATAGGTTTATACAGCACAGACACTTTGCTTTGCTGGTGGTTTCAGCAGAATTGGGAACTGCGCATCTACATGCACAGGTAGGTACTCTGAGGAAAAGAGGCAGCGACATGTCCATGCGAGCGAGTATGCATTGCAACAAAACACCTGTTTTGAATGCTTTGCCGAGCCTCACAAAAGTTTGATTATATGCTAAACAGAAGGCTGACTTAGGACTTTTCTTAAAATATTTCTTTATCATCCATCAAGTAGCCATACCTTGACAGTGTGCAGGAAGAAGCAAAATCAAAATTAATATAAAATAAACGAAAACTATAAATAGAAATGTGTATGGCATACCAGCCCAGCATGGGAATGTAATTTAATGCGACAGCATGCCCAATGTTCCCATATAACAGGAATGGCACATTTTCAACCTGATTCCTTTTTGAGGATTTTTCTGCAGCACAAGGCAAGACAAGGATACTAAGAATTAAGTCCATTAAGTTCATTGAAACTTATTTCCCACTTCCGATGTAATCCCAAAATAAACATTCCTGTCCACCCCACACATACACTGTGGAAAAATGTTGGTCCTCAGTCCTGAAAACGCCTTATATGATGACAGTAATGCTGACGGAAAGAAAGGACTCTCATCCTTTCACGGTATCAATTACCCCCATTATTTTTTTACAAATAACATTACATCAATTCTCTTCCATAGTCACTTTTTTCTACCTGAACTTTGCTGAGCTATCATAAAAAAAGACAGAGTCAACTGCCATTAGAAGAACTCTTTTAAAAAGAAGCTTGGTGCTTAAAGCAACGAGGACAACAACACAACTCTCAAGCTATAAATCAGGCCATCTTCTTCGAGGGTTGAGGTTTTTAGCATGTCCTTCCTTGAGGGACTCGGCGGCTCAGTGGCTAAGACGTTGATCTTGTCAATCAGAAAGGTTGGCAGTTCGGCGGTTCAAATCCCTAGCGTCGTGTAACGGAGTGAGCTCCCATTACTTGTACCAGCTTCTGCCAATCTAGCAGTTCAAAAGCATGTAAAAATGCAAGTAGAAAAATAGGAACCACCTTTAGTGGGAAGGTAACAGCGTTCCGTGTGCGTTCAGTGTTTAGCCATGCCGGCCACATGACCACAGAGACGTCTTCGGACAGCACTGGCTCTTCGGCTTTGAAACAGAGATGAGCACCGCCCCCTAGAGTTGGGAACGACTAGCACATATGTGCGAGGGGAACCTTTACCTTGATTTTATTAGCAACATGGCTTTACGCTTTCTGTCTCAGAGGAAACATCTGGTTTGACCTGTCATGTTTGACAGCAAAAAAACACCCCCCCTCAACCGATTAAATATTAGTGGCAGTACTTTAATAACTAGCTTTTCTCTTCCCCACGCCCCTCCTGCCTAAGGCCAAGAAGACGATGGCAAATTCCAAGGGGGATAAAGAGCAAGGGAATACGGTTGAAACTATTTATCTAAATGTAGCTTCCTGCGAGAGAAAAAACAGAAGCCGAAAGCGTGTAAACTCATGTCATAACTATTTGGATAATATCAAGGTTAGATCAAGGGGCTTCTTGGGTCAAATGGCCATAAAAAGAGATCTTAATCCAGAGAAAACCACCCTTAGGAGCATTTATCTCCTGTTCTGGCTACTATTTTGCTTTTTACAGATATATTTCATGCAGATTTAAATCCCCACCCAGAGGTCTGCCTTTTGTTTTTTGTTTTTAGAGGTTCCTCTATGCACAATTGAAACAAATCCAAATCTAACCGTCTCCCCTTCTTCTCTTTCTCTCAGTACAGGGAAGCAAATGTAAAAATTGTCTTTCAAGGAGCAATTAGGTCCCGGCTTCCAAACCAAAAAGTTCCTTGCCTTTCTGGTCCTATTATTGTCAAAGAAGTCAGTCCAAGTGTTTGCTGCTTTACCTTTTAAAATGTCGAATGTCCCGTTTAGAAAACCACTGCCGTTAAATAGGTTAGAGAATTGTGCTGAGCCAGTTTCCTTATTTATTAGGCTTTTCCTATGGGGTCAAATTCAATTTAGTTTATGTCAGCTGGTTTCCAAGAGGACGTTCTATTTTTGTGAAAGGAAATCTTTGTGGTCGCTAAGGAAAGACCACAGGCGACCACCCATAGATAGTTCTACTGTTAAAAATTAACAGCAAGAAGCACCAACCCCTGGGATGAATTCAAGCTGACCATGGAGGTTCTCTTAGATCAGTGATGATTAACCTTTTTGGTGCCGAGTGTCCAAAGCACATGCCCGAAATTGCAAAATGCAATGTGAACAACCTCCCCCCCCCCAATGTGCCTGCACCCCTGCCCCTCACCCATCTTTGGCTTCCAGATTGGTGCAGGAGGCCTTCCAGGTCGAAAACTGGGGGAGGGGCACATAAACCCCCAAAATGCAATGCAAGCACCCCCATGCATGCATCTCCCACATGTGCTCCCCACATGTGCCCCACCTCCTGCACATGCACGACAGAGACCCAAAGACCAGCTGGCTGGCGGGAGGGGCACACGCATGCATGGTGGAGCTGGTCTGGGATGATGGTTGGCGTGCTTGCAGAGAGAGAGCTCGGCGTGCCACCTCTGGCATGTGTGCCATAGGTTCGCCATCACGATCTTAGATCAAGCTTGGCAACTTTAAAACTTGTGGACTTCAACTCTGAATTCTGGGAGTTGAAGCCCACAAGACTTAAAGTTGCCAAGTTTGGGAACCCCTGTCTTAGATGATTCCATCCAGGGAGAGAAAATCCAACAACTTTTTAAAAAAATAATAATTGCTTGACAATGTCCAGCACTTTATTTCCAGATTAACAATGAAAAACACCGCCATAAATTTCACCAACATTCTTTTAATATTACTAACCTTTCTGTGTGTTTGAAACAGAGGCACTTTTAATGGGTCCTTCTGGACCCACCTTGCCAATAGTCCCTCATGCTGAATGTATTTTTTTTTTTTTTGGAGTAATGGAATGGATTTCCTTTGTCATTAATGGAGCCCTTATCTGGAGTCGGTACTTAATAACCTGCAGATTTAATGGGAGAGATAGAGTAAGGATTTTGCAAGAAAGATGTGTTCTACTTTGCTGAGTTCAAATAACGCACACATTCCTGAGTGCAGAGGATGTAACTAAAGCATTTGTGAGAATAAATGCAATGCTGCGGGAATGGTTCACTTGAATGGTTCATTGAGCAGGCAGTAGGACAAAGTCGGTTATATAATACAGTTCAGGATAAAGGTTCAAGAAATGTCGTAATATTAGAAGTGTGTTGCGGGAAGCACAATGCATGTGCACTTTTGTGCAGATAAGGTTACATTTGTGGCAAAAATGATTTACCAAGTGAAGTTCATTATCAGACGGTGCTTCATCCTTTTCCCAATAATCTTCTGAACCCATTCTCAATGGCTCATGTCATTAAGGGTTTGGGGTTGTCACTAACATAGAATAGAATAGAACAGAACAGAACAGAACAGAACAGAACAGAATAGAATAGTACTTTATTGGCCAATTGTGATTGGACACACAAGGAATTTGTCTTGGTCACATGTTCTTAGTGTATGTAAAGAAAAATAAAATAGAATACATTAATCAAGAATCATAAGATACAACACTCATAGTCATAGGTTACTAATAAGCAATCAAATTATATTAGGAAACAAATAAAACAATATAAAATTTAAAGATACAAGCAACATGGTTATAGTCATAAGTGGAAAGAGATAGGTACTGGGAAAGATAAAGGTACTAGGAAGGAAGAGAATAATAATAGTAATACAGTCTTAGTAGATAATTTGACAGTGTTGTGGGGATTGGTCGTTTAGCAGAGTGATGGCATTCGTGATATTTCCCACATTTAGTATCTGGACCATCTAATATTACTGCCACAGTAGAATTCCCATGGTGTTGCAGGCATGACACTTAGGTTGCATCAATACAATACAATGCAATACAATACAATAGTAGAGTTGGAAGGGACCTTGGAGGTCTTCTAGTCCAACCCCCTGCCTAGGCAGGAAACCCTATACAGTTTCAGACAAATAGCTATCCAACATCTTCTTAAAGACTTCCAGTGTTGGGGCATTCACAACTTCTGGAGGCAAGCTGTTCCACTGATTAATTGTTCTCACTGTCAGGAAATTTCTCCTCAGTTCTAAGTTGCTTCTCTCCTTGATTAGTTTCCACCCATAGCTTCTTGTTCTACCCTCAGGTGCCTTGGAGAATAGTTTGACTCCCTCTTCTTTGTGGCAACCTCTGAGATATTGGAACAATGCTATCATCAGTCTTGTCTCAGAAGATGCTGACACTTTCATAGAATGGCTTCAGGTCTCGATCTTTCCCATTATCAGTGAGAGTTCAGCATTGGTTCTCTTAGTATTTTCTATATGAACCCTTGTGCTAGGCTGACTGATTTCATGTTCCCAATTCACTTATCACAACTGTGATGGCAACTTTTATGTTTATCCTTCATCCTCTGCTCTGGACAATACTAGAACCTCTTTCCTAAGTGCCCAGGCAAGCAAGATTTCTGACTGGATATGCTGTCACTGTCTTAAACTAAGCATGGATATTAGATAGCAAATTGTATTTGTTGTGTTGACACATTGTACATTAGAATGGGCATATCTAATTCTGCTAGGGACTCATGTGCCTATGCTTTTGTTCCATTTACTGGCTCAGGAATGTTGGGTGCTCTTGTATACTCTTGAATAGCTATGATTATGGTTAACAGATTTTCTTATCTGGGTTTTTAAAATAAATTCCAATTAGGATTAGGATTGAGATTGGATCATTTAAAGTTTAAAATGAACCACTATGAAGTTGTTTAAAATAAATCTTATCTGGTAATTTGAGTGCATAACTGTAGTTGGTGATAGTGCATGTCAAAGATCTTTTAGTTTCTTAGAAACTCCTTATTTTATATTATGATATACAGTAATTCTTGATAGTAGTATATTATATTAATTATTTCTTCATCCTATGTCTGTACTGCATTTAGATATAAGTGCTAGAATTGTTATAAATTTTTATAAAAAGCAGAATATAAAAAATGCAATATCTTCCTCTTCCTCCTTCTCTTCCTCCTCCTCTTCAGATATTATGTGATACAACAAGAACTACGGTCTGACAATTAATTGATTAATATCAAGCTAATTGTGTTTGGAAGAGAAGATAAAGTGAATGATTGCAAATGATACATAAATGGCAAAGAATATCAGTAAGATATTAGTCACAAACAATAAGTTGGGAACAAAGAGATGGAATGTTCTACTTTCAAAAAAATCAATAGGCTACTCTTTTAAAGAAATTCAATATGAACCTTATGATATTAAGATGTGATTCATTCATTCAATATAATATTTTCTTTACTGGACACTTCAGAGGATGTTTAGCAATGGATGATTTTCAGTTTCACTATGTTGGAAGTGCAGTAGGCGGAAGGGACTTTCTGGGGAGTTAATAACATATATAATACTAGACTGAAGAATCCACGATAAAGCTAAAAATCATAAAATCAAATGCAGTACAAAATACCAATTAAAATAATAACTCATTGGTATCTTAAGTCATCCATAGATCTTCCAAAACAGTTCAGTTTTAACACTTCTAGAAAGCCTATAGTACTGAGGTTAGTCAGATATGCACCAAAATATTACAATACAATTGCAGCGATTGAAAAATAACACAACACAAACATTGGCTCTTGTTATTTCACAGTAGTGGGGAACCCCAAACATCATTTCCTGGGATATGCGGATTAGGCTGGTTGATTCTTATTCCATTAATTGATATTCATCCATTTATTATGGGCCATCAAGTAATTTCAACCTTAACAATCACATAGATAGCTTTTCTCCATGAGAGCATGTCCCTAATCTGGTCTTTTAGGTCTTTCAATGATGTACTCATCACCCCTGTAACTGAGCCCATCCACCTTAGTGCTGGTGGTCTACCTTTCCCAGCTTTAGAGACTTCTCTAGAGTACTAGAGTGCATCTGAGTCTGAAGCAGGGCAATGTGAGCTCAGTTATTTGGGGCTTAAGTGAGAATGCCAGGTTGATTTCTTTGATAATCTATTGGTTTGTATTCTCAGGAGACTTCCCCAACATCCAAGTTTCAAAAGTATCCACATTCTTCCTGAGCCATTTCTTCAAAGTCCAAATTTCACTTCCATAGAGTGCCATAGGAAATTCCATGGCTTCTTGATTGTGATATTTGAGGGTAAAGACAGCATTTGAGTATCTTTTCATGGCCACAATGCTCATCTTTGACCTCTTTCTTGACTGCTCTTTTCTTTAGTATTGACGATTAATCCTAAAAGGCAGAATATATCAATTCACTTTAATATATTCATTTGTCAATTTTGAGGTTGGTTGCCATTATTTTGGCCTTCTTTACATTTAATTTTGATCCCATTTTTTTTCACTGTGCTCCTTGACTTTTATTACTAAAGCCTGCAGATTCTTTGCAACTTCAGCTATCAGGATAGCCTCATCAGTATAATGAAGTGTCTTCTCCAGTTTTAAAATCATGCTCATCTTCTTCCAATCCAAATTCCCTTTGTGGAAACACCCCCCCCCCCAAGAATGAAATACTTTGAGGAATAATTTTAAAAAGGCAGGATAAAAGATTTACTCTAAAAGCAAAATAAAAAGCTTAAGAGAGACAAAAACTCAACCCCAGCTCCCTGCCCCCAAGCAGATACTGAGCTGGGGCAGCTTTTAGAAATGCAGATTTAGTCAACCATTACTCCCTGCAGCAAAGTTTGAACAAAGGCAGAGTGATGGGATTAGCTTAGTCCCCACTCAAGATCCAAACCAGGACAAAGCCATTAAGTCATAATAGGAATTGCTCAACACCCATTCAGAACACAAGCCTCTTCATTGCATCATTTTAGCAGTCCAAACTCAGCCAAATCTGGGAGCTCAGAAAACCTATAGAGCCAGCTATGACCCCTACATAACCCCTACAACAGCCACTAGAATACACGTTCTTGCACAGGAACAGGAAGCTCAAGTGCAAAGCTCAGACAAGGTATAACGCACACCTATACTCTCAACTCCATGTGGTCAGCTGTCCAGAACCACCCATGTGGTTCTGTTTCATCATTAAACCATCTTTCCAATCAGCCTCCAACCTTCATTTTGTCTCCAGTGCCTTTCTCCCAGCTTGGAACTGAACCAGATGGATATTTCTTCCAATACCTTAGTATATATTCAGCATTAAGGTTGAATGAATAAGACAGCCTTGTAGCATTCCTTGACCAGCCTGGAACCAGTCTGTATAAATTTATATATATATATATATAAATTCCCCATGAGAACAATGAGATGATCCCCATTTTTCTAAGCACATTCCACTGCTTGACATGCTAGAATAAAATAAAATCACTTTACAATCAATGAAACACATACTGACTTCTCTTTGCTATATTTTTGTTTTTTCAGTTGGGAAGTGCGCATCACAATAATGTCCCATGTTTTTCAGGATTTTTAAAAGCCATCTCGAAGAACTGGCATCTATCCCTCCCCCCAAGTAGACTTCCAATCTGTATTGGATGATTCTATGCATTACTTTGCGGGCATATAAAATGAAGGTAGTTCGAACTTGATCTTCAAAAGCAGCCACATTTAAAGTGTGTTGCAATAGTCTAGCTTTGTAGCAATGAAAGTGAGATTCCCCTACTTCAGGTAGGTGAGCAAAAGCCAGCCAAACTGTATGATGTAAGTCACTTGCCCATACCACAGTAGCTGTAAGCCCAGGAGGAATCCAAATCACACACCTGCTTTCATAAGGCAGTGCTATCCCATATTTTACCCATATCTCACTCTGTTACCGCCGCATAACAGAGTGAGCTCCTGTTACTTGTCCCAGCTTCTGCCAACCTAGCAGTTCAAAAGCACATAAAAATGCTAGTAAAAAAATAGGGACCACTTTGGTGGGAGGGTAACAGTGCTCCGTGTGCCTTCAGCATTTAGTGATGCCAGCCACATGATCATGGAGACATCTTTGGAAAGCCCCGGCTCTTCGGCTTTGAAATGGAGATGAGCATCGCCCCCTAGAGTCAGGAACGACTGGCACATGTGCGAGGGGAACCCTTACCTTTACCTTATCCCATATTTAGATGCTACTGGCATCTCAGGTGACTCTGATGTACAAACAAGAGTTTCATGTTGTTCAGAATCATCTTCAGTTTTTTTTTTCATATTAGGGAAGAACTGAAAGTTCCTGTTGAAGTTGAAGGTGGGAGTACTGATAACCCCTTTCTTTTCCTCTGAATTTGCAGATGTGGTGAGGGGAGAAATAAGATGGAGAATGATAGAATAGGCATCACCGGCACAACCAAAATGGAGCAATAGGTACAAATCATTGGGCTAATTATACTCTGTTATGTAATATTAAATTCTGGAGAGTAACAATAGTGAATTTTAATCTATAAATGTTACAATAGTCCATTTGAAACTACTGGTTGATCTTTTCATGCAAAGTCCCTGCCATTGGGATTGCCTTAATTTTGGTAGCAATTGCCAGTAAAGTACTAGTGTGAATTCCACTTTAATGTGTATCTTTTGTGCCACAATTAGTTTTCAAAGTTAAATAATTATTATTATGCGTTTAAAGTTAACCTGCATTCTATGACAATAACACTCCCTTAAAAAATGTAATTACCTTCTCATTTTCCAATAAATGGCAACAATTGCCTAAGGCCAGATAGAAATGTTAAATCATTCCCTTTTCAAGAGCCCTTCCCATTGGTTATTGTTTATAGTGAATGAACAATTGTAACACATATAATGAGTGAACTACAGAAAAAGGCTCTGGTGTTTGATAAATCTGTTAAATAATCTGTTGTATAAAGGACTTCTTTGGGACACCTAGAATTATATTAATTTATTACAACAAAAACATTTCCTGTGAACTGTTTTTAGCCCTTGAACTCTTTCAAACGGCAGGTTTTGCATCCAATTCTGTTTTGGTAAATGAAAGATAAATACCCTTCTGGAGAGCAGTTTATCAAACCTTTACTGTTGAATTGTGATTCTTTTCTTTGGTGGTTACAAATTGACATCCTGTTCAGTAGATGTGGTGGTGGTGGTGGGGAGGCAACTGCTCCTAACCAGAAAAAGAAGCAAGCGGCAAGACAGCTTAAAGCAACAGACTTTCCTAACCCACAGAACTGACCAGAAACATCTAGATGGAAATCCCAGTATAACGAATGAGCTGCCGACCTCTGCTACCGGTAGTATCACATTGGAGAAGTTGCCAGTGGATAGAGCCAAACGTGAAATATGAAAAACTGCATTGCTCTAAGGGCAAAGCTGCAGATGGAAATAAGAGTATGCTTGCCTCCTTGGTTCTGTGGGCTGTGTCACTTTGAAATATGCTTATACTGTTCTGCCAGAGACTGTAGTTTGTTGATTTGTGCTCCATCACAGAGGAGGCATTAACATTCCCCCCACCCCACAGCTGTTTTACTGGTGGCCCTCCAGGTATGCAAACAGAAAATGATTTATGCCTGTGATCACAGGCACACAAAATGGCAGTGTGTTTCCTCCATACCGATTTGTTTCAGACCTGTCAGCAAAGAAGATGCTGAAATTTTCATAGCGCACATGTTCACATATGTTGCCGAATTGGGGCTTATAATCTTGTTCTTCTCCAATAGATCTCTAGTTGGGTTTGTTATATCTCTATCTCTATCTCTACCTCTACCTCTACCTCTACCTCTACATCTATCTATCTATCTATCTATCTATCTATCTATCTATCTATCTATCTATCTATCTATCTATCTATTATCAATCAATCTATCTATCATCTATCTATCATAAAAGCCAAATACCACACACTCATCCCGAAATCTCCAGAACCGTAAAGCCTGCAAACTTGAAATTTGGCACGTATGTACCTCTTGGCTTCTAGGTGTTCGCTAAGGAAGGATTTTTTGAAATGACCATCAGATCATTAGTATTTCTTATACAGTAATTAATATGCTCTGATGCTAAGGAGTTCTACTCCCCCTCCCCACCTGAAAAGAACTCTGTTCCAACTGCCAGTTGCCTTATATCAGCGGTTCTCAAATAGTGGGGCGCGCCCCCCTGGGGGGGCGCGAGGCTCCGTAAACGGGGGCGCGAAGGCTCCCTTTCCATCTGGGTGCAACGGCGGCGGCGGCGTGGGCGAGGCATAATATATCCCGCCTGGAAGTGGCAGCACTTCGGACTGTGGATTTTCATTGGAGCCGCGGGCTGGAGCTGTGCAAGAAGCCTGCTCGGGCGGGGGTGGGAGGGAGGGAAGCATGGCTGTCCCAGGCTTCCCTCCCTTCCCCCCCCAGCCCAAGCAGACTTTTTGCACAGCTCCAGCCCGCGGCTCGGATGAGTCTCTGAGCAGTCCCCAGCGCTGCCACTTCAAGCCGGGATATATTCTGCCATGCCCTCGGCGGCGTCTTTATGCAGGTAGCTCGCCTCCCCGCCAGCAGCTCCACCGCCAGCATTCCGTCTGGAAGCGGAAGCGCAACAGCCGCTGTTGGGGAAGGTACAAAGGGGCGGCGGTCGCCCGATCTTGCCACCGCCACCCCTTCGCCCCTGGTAACGGCGACTGTTGT
The DNA here is from genome assembly GCF_964273705.1 of Natrix helvetica. Taxonomy (NCBI): domain Eukaryota; kingdom Metazoa; phylum Chordata; class Lepidosauria; order Squamata; family Natricidae; genus Natrix; species Natrix helvetica. Next base: position 102,015,396 of record NC_138550.1, on the reverse strand, counting down.
GCTGCTGCTTCCAGCTGGGATGCTGGAGGAGCTGCTGGCAGGGAGGGAGGGAAGAAGGGGAGGAGGGAGTAAGGATAGACAAGCAAGAGGGAAAGAGGAAAGAAGGCAAGCAGGCAGGAAGGAGGCAGAAGGAAGGAGGGAAGAATGGAACTGGAAGGGAGGCAGGGAAGGAGGGAGGGAGAAAGGAAGGATAGGAGGATAGGGAAAGAGGAAAGAAGGCAGGCAGGCAGGGGGAAAGAGGGAGGAGGGAACTGGAAGGGAGGCAGGAAGGAAGGGAAGGAGGAAGGGAGGGTGGAAGGAAGGATAGACAAGTAAGAGGGAAAGAGGAAAGAAGGCAAGCAGGCAGGAAGGAGGCAGAAGGAAGGAGGGAAGAATGGAACTGGAAGGGAGGCAGGGAAGGAGGGAGGGAGAAAGGAAGGATAGGAGGATAGGGAAAGAGGAAAGAAGGCAGGCAGGCAGGGGGAAAGAGGGAGGAGGGAACTGGAAGGGAGGCAGGAAGGAAGGGAAGGAGGAAGGGAGGGTGGAAGGAAGGATAGACAAGTAAGAGGGAAAGAGGAAAGAAGGCAAGCAGGCAGGAAGGAGGCAGAAGGAAGGAGGGAAGAATGGAACTGGAAGGGAGGCAGGGAAGGAGGGAGGGAGAAAGGAAGGATAGGAGGATAGGGAAAGAGGAAAGAAGGCAGGCAGGCAGGGGGAAAGAGGAGGAGGGAACTGGAAGGGAGGCAGGAAGGAAGGGAAGGAGGAAGGGAGGGTGGAAGGAAGGATAGACAAGTAAGAGGGAAAGAGGAAAGAAGGCAAGCAGGCAGGAAGGAGGCAGAAGGAAGGAGGGAAGAATGGAACTGGAAGGGAGGCAGGGAAGGAGGGAGGGAGAAAGGAAGGATAGGAGGATAGGGAAAGAGGAAAGAAGGCAGGCAGGCAGGGGGAAAGAGGGAGGAGGGAACTGGAAGGGAGGCAGGAAGGAAGGGAAGGAGGAAGGGAGGGTGGAAGGAAGGATAGACAAGTAAGAGGGAAAGAGGAAAGAAGGCAAGCAGGCAGGAAGGAGGCAGAAGGAAGGAGGGAAGAATGGAACTGGAAGGGAGGCAGGGAAGGAGGGAGGGAGAAAGGAAGGATAGGAGGATAGGGAAAGAGGAAAGAAGGCAGGCAGGCAGAAGGGAGGGAGGTGCAAGGAAGGAAGGAAGCATAGATAAGCAGGAGGGAAAGAAGGCAGGCAGGCAGGGGGAAAGAGGAAGGAGGGAACTGGAAGGGAGGCAGGAAGGAAGGGAAGGAGGAAGGGAGGGTGGAAGGAAGGATAGACAAGTAAGAGGGAAAGAGGAAAGAAAGCATGTGACTACGGTGGGAGACGATTTCCTTATGTGTTTCAATCACCGACCACCACTGAGCCAACGGATTGTGAACCAAATTTCTCCTGCATAGCCCAATCATATAGTTTCATCCAGGGGTGGGCTGCTGGGGGTTCACTGGGGTTTGGGAGAACCTCTAGCTAAGATTCTGTGCAGTTCAGAGAATCCCCAAATCCCACTCCTGGCTGGCCCTACCCACCTCACCCCTTCCCTCCCAGGAGTCCCCATGCGGCCTGTTTTGGATGCAGGTAAGTGCAGGGCATGCACAGAGGCTCAGGGAGAGCAAAAAATGGGCCTACTGGAAGTTCAAGAAGGCTGGAAACGGACCCATTTCTGGCCTCCAGAGGACCTCTGGAGCCTGGGGAGGCCATTTTCACCCTCCCGGAGGCTCAACAAAAGCCTCCAGAGCCTGGGGAGAGCAAAAATGCCCTACTGCCACGGTGCAGGAGGCCGACTAGGCCATGCCCACCATGGTCATGCCCACCCAGCAACCAGGCAGAGAACCCCTTGGTAAAATTTTTGAAGCCCACCCCGGCTCCCTGTTGCTCAAAATATGCATCAAAACCACCAATGTGCGACATCCTCTGGCACGTGATTTATTGAGCTTTTCAATTCCCGGTAGGCCAACCATGGTTACATCCAAGAAAAGAAAAGTTTCAGAAGAAAACAGAATGTTTAATTTAACTACATACACTAGTTTTGTGGCCGCTCTGGAAATAGTCAGACACAGGAAGAGTTTTGTGGCTCCCGGTGTTTTCTTTTCTGTGGGAAAGGGGTACAAATGGCTCTTTGAAACACTCAAAGGTTGCCGATCCCTGTACTAGGGCTTCTGATGATGGGTAGTCATATTTTGATGAGGTGGATCAATGAGAACTGGGATTACCTTGTTCTTCCTGGCCAAGGAGAGGGATCCAGAGATGTCTTTATAATGCAAGAAGTCAACTTGATGCAGAGAGGGGCCGTGGATTCTCCTAGAAAAATCCCCATGGATTCTCCTAGAAATCCAGTAGGATATAAGAAGCTGTCAGAATGTTCATGGTGTCACCCATTACCTTATCCCCAACTGGTGCATATGTGTAAATCAATTTCATCTCATAAAGGTGATCTCATTTTAAGGAAACTGAGCCATGAATCAACACTAGATGTTCTGAAATAGTTATCATTTGGAAACTGATTACAGATGCATATTTTTTTCTCTTCCTCTGTTGGTAAAATGAGCATGAACTCAATCAATTGAGTTGCTTGTCATTTCTTCTATCAAAATAAATTGTGGAAGCTAATATATAATTTTCCTTTCGGGAACACTCTACCCTCTATCAAGACTTAGCCCAACAACTTTAATAAGTTTTATATTTCTAGAAGAATTACTTTTCTTTTTAAGTAGCCCTAATTTCAACCTCAATAACAGGCTGAACGGCAGATAATTTCCTTTCCCATGAGAAGAAAAAAACCTGCAAGATACTAAAATTTGATAAGGACAATAAGTTTGCAAAGAAATACCCTGCACTAAAACAGTGCTGGACTAACTTATAATGGACTAGTTCATTAACAAAGCCTTTGGAAACAACCCCCCCCCCCATAGAATTGGAGCTTCAAACAATTGTCAGGTTAGCTTAAAATTGCACAAAAATTCTCTTGCCTTTGGCAACTACAGAAAAATTGGCTCTTCACTGTCCTTTTCGGGAAAACACGCACACGCATGCCACACACATATTCCACCTAGGGGATACTATTATAGTCTAAGCAGATCTTCCCTAGCAGTTTGATATTCCAGCCCGCAATTCGCCAATGTAAATGTTTACAACATTATCAGATGCTATCCAGACGCGGATAATGCACTGCAGGTCTCTTGCTGGGTTATTTACTTTGAGGTCATTCTCTGAAATGTTTAGAAAGCGTAAATCTTGCTGATAAATAAAATTTCAAATTAGTCTGATCCAGGTTTTACATGGAGTCTGGGGATAATGGGCCCCAGATACTTAAGGGAATAACTGAGTAACTATATTGCATGGCAGTTTATAAGAGTCAGCATCACAAGCCATCAGCGTATGCACCAGAGACAAATTCCGTGTGTGTCCAATCACATTTGGCCAATAAAGAATTCTCTTCTCTTCTCCCCTCCCCTTCAATTATTCTATTCTATTCTATTCTATTCTATTCTATTCTATTCTATTTTTTGACAGCTGAGTGCTTCACCAGTTAACATACAGGCTAGCTCAATTGCAGCTACCATTGGTCATTATTGCTAGCTGCCATCTGTGTCCCCACCCTACAGAAATAACCCCATGCCGCAGTACATGGTGAATGATAAGTAAGCTGCAAAGCTTAGAAATTAATGGCCAAGTGGTTGAGAAGAGTCTGGGGAGCAGAGTAAAAAGAAAGGAATCCTTTTAAAACAGATATGAAAAAGTAACTCTCGACTATTCTAAATTTCAGAAAGTAGCCTAATGAAGAAGAAAAGTAGTAGCTGGCCTGAAACTCAGCACTGGTACTTTCTAGTTCACGCAAGCACCAACAAGGGACATTCAGGGCCATAAAGCTGCAGGTCCACTCCTACAGCTTGCTTGACTATATAAGAGAAACTTGAATAGGCTGGAATTTGGTTTTGTAGAGTTTGTTTGATAATCGCGGCATCAAATGGCACTTACAGAACAATGGATCTAGCAAGCTGATCCTATTATACGCTTATCAATAGTGTCCAGGCAAACCCGAATAGTTATAATGTTTGTTTCATGAATGGGTGAATGTTGTCTCAGTTCTAACGTTTGCTGATAAGGAGCCCATCAGAAGACCAGAAAGACTTTTGATGCAGCAACTCAGGGTTAACTACTAAATCAATTGATTTCTCATCCTTGCAAAGTTGATTTTTGTTTGGGCAAATATAATATACGAACCAGCCTATCATTTATAGCAAGACCGGCCTTTCCATTAAGCAGAACGAAACAGCTGCCAGAGGCATCAGCACTGGAGTTTTCATCAAAGGGCAGTAAATAGTTACATATTTAATTTATTATTGTTGTATTTTTTTATGATCTTAGTGGGGAAGAGTTGCCAAAATAACTTGACAGATCACATTCTATCCATCTGTCTGCCTGCCTGCCTGCCTGCCTGCCTGCCTGCCTGCCTGCCTGCCTGCCTGCCTGCCTGCCTACCTACCTACCTACCTACCTACCTACCTACCTACCTACCTACCTATCTATCTAACTAACTAACTAACTAACTAACTAACTAACTATATCGGGGTATATAATGGTATGTATGGAAGGAGTGGCATTTGCTGACCTCTTTCAGCATTCAAATGTTTCTATTTAGCCCAGCAATGACTCTTCACCTTTTAGTTTTAACCAGTTGAAGTCCCCTCTCACCAGCAGCATCTAAAGCAGCGATCTCTACAATCTTGGAATCTGAAGTGAATCAAGAAGTGTTGGGAAAGAGGACCAGTCTTTAGGTGGCCTGCTTTGGGTGCTAGGCCTCACCTCATAAACACCAGGGGGGAAACATATTGTATGTAGGAATATCGTCCCTGCCCCACCTTCAAGATCCTCAACACATTTGGTTCATATTTTATCCATTTTGAAATGAAAAAGCCTTCTTTCCTAAGCTTCCTGTACAGCAAGAGCAATATGGTGGAGTTTCCTCTTCTGGGGTCTGAAGTTGCTGCAGATACTCCCCAGTGTTAGGTACCAAATAAAAGCATATAATATTCAAATCACCCATATCACTTAAGCTTGCCAAATCTCACAGGATTTTTGACATTCTCGGTTGGAAATCCAACTGAGAGTTGGCTGTTCTTGAAGAAAAACCTCACAGAATTTCACAGAGGCATAGCAAAAACCTGGGAGATTTGGAGTTTTTAAAAATAAAAATTGGGTCTCACATATGGAAGCACGAACTCTCGTGGTATGCACAGGCACACTCCAAGAGTAGATATGTTGGGAACTATGATTTTTAGAATTGCTACCAAGGATTACCTGCAGAGTACTAGGAGGTGTTGCTCCAATCCATCTCAAAGGCAGTGGGGATGAGAGATCTTATTTATTTATTGCATGTATATATTGCCAAAACTATCAAGGACTCCTGTTGTGATGTTTTGCCAGCATTATAGAAACAGGGTTCCTGCTACATATTACTCAGCTCGGGAGTCAGATGAAGAGGTAATGAATAAATGAGGGCTTTATATGCAATATGGATAAAAAACAAGGTGAAATAAAACAGATCGTAGTTCCTTCTTTCTAGATACAGGGGAAATGAAAGAGGTATATTTTTAGTTCTGTATATGCTAGTGCCAGTGGGTTTTTTGTTGTTGTTGTTGTTTTTGGACTAATTCCAACATAGATAATTATAGTTTGCTGGCCTGAATTCCTCTTTGGTTTCTATATTTGGCTACAGAACTTCCTCCCGCTGGTGCAGCGCAGTGAGTCATGCAGCCAGCAGAGAGGATTTTCACAAGATCATTAGATTACAATGGCCAAAGACAAGCTCTCTCTTCACCTCCTTACAAGAAGGGCAATTATCAAGAATATTATAGTGACATGGGTATCTTTAAATAGTAGCTTCATCAATGTGCACTGAGAATAGGAGGAGAGTAAGAAAGCCAAGTGCCCAAATGCAGAAGGACAGCCCCAAACCCACATGAGCTACAAAACTTACTGTGTGGTGGCATGACAGAACATTATCATCTTCCAACTCAGATGTTGGATTTCACTGGTTTAATTAATGGCAATACTGATCTTTTGTGCTGTTCATCTTGCAAGTTCGGGTAAACTATCTAGAGTCTCTCAGGTTTCAGGTGGTGGGCCAATCCCATAAAGTAACCAACCAACTCAACCTATCTCAAGGTGCTATGGTGAATATTATAATCCAAGCTGAGCTTAACATGCCATATTTTTTGGACTATAAGATGCACCAGAGTATAAGATGCACCAAGATTTTGAAGAGGTAAATTTAAAAATTTGTGCCCTCCCCATCCCCCAGGAACATTCTGCAGGCCTCCTAAAACTTCTCCATGCCCTGTTTTTTGTGAAAAACAGGTCATGCAGACAGTTTGGGAGTCCTGCAAAGTGCTCCTGGGGAACGGGGAGGGCACAAACGCAACATGTGGAGGGGTTTGGGAGGTGAAAAACGGGCCCACCCTGAGCTGTGGCTAAAAAGGAACACCTGCCCGACCTAGAGAACTCCTGCCTGTCACATGATGAATGTCCTCAACCACCAGGAATGGGGTACAATCAAGCTTGATTCAAAAGCTTTAGCTCCTGAGAAAAGCCTTTGTGGAGAGCAGATCGGTCCTCTTCCCTTCCTCCACCCCCACCCCCCAATCTGTCCAGACCTGTCATGCAGTGCTTATTGCTATTGCTACTATTGCACCCAGCTACCCTATCTCTTTGCTCCATGACAGATCCAGGCAGATGGGGTAGTAGTGGTGGAGGAAGGGAAGAGGACCGATCTGCTCGCCATGAAGGCTTTTCTCAGGATGCTACATCTCTACTTTCTCTCCGGAAAAAGCTATTGGCATCATTGGGATCTTGGCTAGAGGAAGAACTGTGCGATGGAAAGGAAACTTTGGAATACAGGAGCACCAGGTCAGGAGTTTCCTGGGAGCCTGGCACCTGCTTTTGCCCCGAGACTAAGGATGCAGAGTTGCGAAGAGGGCCGTGAACAAGCCTGGTTTTTCAAGGAGGCTGTCTTACCAGGTTGTTTTCTTTAGGCTTTCCTTTCACTGCTCAGGCATGAGGAACCATGAATCCAAATGGAAGGGATCCCCATCCCTCCTTCCCCAATGGGCCATTCCCAGTTGAGCGCAGCAGCGGCAGCCATTCAGCAGCCCACGTGCATCTTTCCCTCCTCACTGAAGAGAAGAAGCGAGCCAACTGCCACTTGTTAGACAAAGCAGCTCCGCATCACCGCCGGTCAGAGGGAAGGGGGGAAAAATAAAGTGCGGAGAGAAATGTTTAGTCCTGCCCTGCCATGGGAGGGGTAGAGAAAAGCAGATTTGAGGTCGATAAAAGCTTTACCTTTAGGAAGATCGAGCCCATCCAGAGTTTCAGAAAGTCCACGGCACAGTGTAGCAGCCTCCTCCGGGCTTTGCAATCACAGCACAATCTCCACCCTGCGAGTGGAAATCTGCGTCAGCAATTTAGGGAACCTGCCTTTAACAACCTGCCTTTTCTCGAGGCTGAGCCTTCGGGGTCCAGGTGGTCGAGGACATTCGCCATGTGGCAGGCGGGAGTTCTTTAGGTCAGGCGGGAGTTCCTTTTTAGCTGCAGCTCAGGATGCCAGTGGGAACTGAGTGTGGATAATCCCTCAAGAGAAATGGGATGCGTGGGGCTTCTGGAGGCCAAAAATGGCTGTATTCAGTGTATAAGATGCACCAACATTTCCACCCTCTTTTAGGGGGGGAAGCTGCGTCTTATACTCCGAAAAATATAGTAAATGTGATGTAGGCAGTCTGTGAAAGCATCTTTATGGAAATTGGTCTGCCCTTGAACAATGGCATTTACTCAGCAGCAAGATATTATCTATCTCGATAGGCATCTTGTTATTACAAAGCTTAGAAGAGATGGGAACAAATTTTAACTGTACAAGACCTAGTAGGACCTCCAGAACTACTAAGTGGAACAAGAAGTGGTTCGACAAATATGTTTTGAGTATCAGAACAGGCTTATTTTTTCCAAAATATTTTTCACACCCTGTTGATCATAATACCGTTATCTATACTTAATCCTAGTCTTCGACCTCCTAATCTTAATGTATCTGTATTTATAATAAATTCCTGTGTGTGTGTGTGTGTGTGTGCTATTATTTTCTCAGTTTTATTGTTACTATATTGCAAAATATTATATCTCTATTCATCATCTCTCAGCCTTTTTAGTATTTCATCATTTATTGATTTTAAGTGATTCTTTCATGTTTCTCTCTTGGAATCCTATATATCAGCGATGGCGAACCTTTTTTTGGCTCGCGTGCCATAAGTGGGGGGAGTGCAGGGGAGTCGTGTGCAGGTGTGCCGCACCCATAATGCAATGCACTGCCCCCAGTGCGCATGCGCGTACTACAGGCGCTCCCCCTCCCATTTTTACATGCTTTTTTTGCCCTCCCCAGGCTCCAGAGACTTTATAGGAGCCTGGGGAGGACGAAAACAGCCTCCCCCGCCCACCCGGATGCCCTCCGGAAGCATCAGGGAAGCCTCCGGACTGTCCCTGAAGCCTTTGGAGCGCTCAAAACGACCCTCCGAGCAAACCGGAAGTGACTTCCGGTTTGCTCGGAGGGTCGTTTTAAGCGTTCCGAAGGCTTCAGGGACGTCCGGAGGCTTCCCTGATGCTTCCGGAGGGCTTCCAGGGGGGGGAGGCTGTTTTCACCCTCCCCAGGCTCCTATAAAGCCTCTGGAGCCTGGGGAGGGTGAAAAATGGCTTTTAAAAAGGGTGAACTCAACTGGCCAGCGCGCGCATGCATGCTGGCCAGCTGACAGGGCAGAGCCTCGCGTGCCCTGACAAATGGCTCTGCGTGCCATCTGTGGCACGCGTGCCATAGGTTCACCATCACTGATATATATCTTTCTAGCATTTTTGCACAGACTAATTGTTCCCTCTGTCTTACTCTTTATCTCCTTCTGCTGCATCTTTTGAATATCCACCTATGACCCTTTCCTCTTTTTTGCCCCCCTCTATTCTGTCATAAACTCCTAGGGCAGTGATGGCTAAGGAAAGCCTCTGTAGCTTGGGGAGGGCGAAAAACGAGCCCAACGGGCCTACTAGAAGTTTAGAACATTGGGCCTATTTTTCACCCTCTCCAGGCTCTGGAGGCTTTCTTGAAGCCCGGGGAGGGCGAAAACAGCTTCAGAAGGCCGAAAATCAGCTGGCTGGTGCGCGCATGCACCCTGGAGCTGTTGGCTCACGTGCTGGCAGATATGGCTCTGTGTGCGACCTGTGGCACATGTGCCATATGTTTGCCATCACAGTCTTAGGGTATTGTCTATTTGCTTTTTAGTATTTATTATTGCTATCTTTTCAGTATTTTTATCTGCTTTTAACTTACTTTTAGCTTTTTGTATTTTATTTTGCTTTGTCCCTTTCAGCACTCCTTCTAATTTTTCAGCTGACTTCTCTGTGTTATATTCATCTTTTCCCACCATTTGTTGAGAGCCCTTCTATTCTCACATCTTTATCTTTAAATAATCCCATCAATTTCTTATAATTCTTTGTTACGCTATTTCATGCATTTCTTCATAGAACTTTATTGTCTCCGTCTGGGTCATTCTGTAACAAGTTAATATACCTCTAATATCCCAATATCTGAAAACTAAAGGGGAAAAAATCACTTAATAATAAGATTTGATCAATCCCAAAATTATTCCTCCAAGTCCCCAGATTTTCTATTAGTTTGTGCTTTTCAGTTTTTATAGTTTCCAATTTACACCTTCCCAATTGTCCAGGTTTTAAAGTCTTATTTATCTTTTCTTCTTCTTTTCCTTCAAGTCTTTCATATCCGCTTTTCAGTGTACAGTTCCAATAGAGTTTTAGTGTTTAATTTAATTTGCCTCCTGAATCTTCAAAAAGCTCAATAAATATTTTCCAGCATCCAAATCACCTGCTAAGATAAAATCAAAGTCAAGTAGCTTTCCAGATGTTGTTTACTTCTCTCACCACTTTCTTTCTTTCTTTAATAAAATTTTTATTTTTAATCAAATATAAACAAACAAGACATGTAACATAAAAACATCTTCTATTACGTACAGTGTGTTGATTGGTTACAAGGTTTTTGTGCATCCTTTCCATAGTCATCACTTAAACTTTATCTAAGGTCACATATTGTCAATCAAATATATTTGTATACATTATTATTATTATAGTACTTCATTTGTTTAACTATCACTATTGTTTCTTCATTTTAAACAAGGTATTCTAAATATGGATTCATTTATATTATAATAATTCATTATATCATCTTCAATATATCCAATAATAAAGTATTTTTATATCCTATTTTAAGTCATTCTATTATTTTAATATTAGTAACATTCTCTAATAATTTTCAATTCCATGTTTTTTCCATTATTAGTATCACCAATCCAATACATATGTATACAATCACCATGACCATCAAACACTCATTGAGTATAGCTATTATTACATCCTTTTTATATGAAGCATACTAAATTTAAAGTAAATTTATATTATGGTGTTTCATTACATCATCCTGAAATCATCCAATTACATCTTTATATTCTTATTCAATATAGAATTATTTATCTTTTATAAAAAAAATGTTTCAACATCATCTCCATAGTCCCACTTACAATTTATATAAAATTTCATATTATCAATCTAGTATATATAAATGCATTATTATCATTGTTAATCATTTATTTGACTATAACTATTATTACTTTGTCTTATACATAATACTCAAAGTTTAACTAAGTTTAACTTAATGTTATTGTAACATTTCACTTCATCATCCTGTATCCTTTCAGTAGTAGTGCAGTCCAATATCTCTTGCCATTTGTAGAATCTGTATTCTAAGTGTTTTCTTGATAAGTCTTATGTGGACTTCTCTTGGCAACTTGTTGTTCATTCCATATTTTATAGAGACTCGAAACCCTCCATCTGTTCCTTCCATCAGCTTGCCTTTAGTTATCACTGGTGTTTCTGCCAAAGTTACTCTCATTGTTTCTGCCAAATTTTCTCCCCTTTCTTCATCTATGTTTTGAAGTCTGAGATAGAGTTCCAGTTTGTCAATCTCTCCTTTCAGTATTTCACACGTATCATTTCCCTCCACTCTCGGTTTGCTGTCAGCGTCAACAATTTTCTTATCATTTTGTTCATATTTCTCTGCAATTTTTTGAGCTCTGTCCTCAGGTTTCATCATTGTTTTGTAAGTATTCTCAAGTCTTCCCTCCATTCTTTCCATATTTTGTTCTATAATCTCAAGCCTCTTTTCAATTCGCTCTGTGCTTATTAATACTTTTTGAATTTCTAGCATAATTATTTGTAGTGTTACTTCCTTTTCTTCTTCATGTTGCACAATTTTTCCAGATTGTAAACACTGCCACTAAGACATCCAAGGCTTCTTGCTAGGTTTCAAACACATTCAGTGTAATCTTTCAAGTCAAGGTTTTCTCTTTACTCCAAAAGTGTCAGGGGACATTTCACCCTGAGCTAATGAGGTCTTAGACCAACGGCTTTTCCAAACAGCATATCTTCAAGAAAGCGAAAGTAAGATCCAGTAACAAGTTCTAATTAAAACAAACTTTTAATATGAAAATAAGAAATAAGAAAATAAACAAATCTATCTAATTGTTACATTTTGGCAAGAGCAGTTTGTCACCCACCTTTTTGGCAGACGAACAGAAGATCAAAAGGGAAGAAGTCTCTGGAATGTGAGATGTATGTGAAATGTGTTAAGCATGCGCAGTAAATCATTGCTGATAAGGACCTATGACCTGCGCAGTAACTTTTTCAGTTCAGCTAGCAAACAATTAACGCAGTGACAAAAAGAGTACCTGTATAAACAAAACGTGCTTTCCACTTTCAGTAAACAGAGCCAATAGCCTTGTAAAATCAGATGTTACCAAGTCTCTACCTCTAGATAGAAGTGTTACTTCTTTTTCCTCTGCTTTTACCTCTCTCTTTAATCTCCGAACACAAGAAGAGAGAAAAAAAGATCTTAGTGTCCCAGTTGTCCCAGCTTGTGACTGACCAAAAATGTCCCTGCTGCCGTTCAGGACACCTTTCTTCAGATCAATGAGGAAATTGCAGTTTCCTTGTGATCAATGAAGCACCTCTCCTTTCTTCACCTCCCCTCCAGGGAGGACTAACTCCATAGGGTCTCCCAGCAAACAGTTGCCAGCTGCATTTCATGGAGCCTGGTGGAGCTTCGCTAATTTCCAGCCGTTCTCGCCATGACATCAACTGGAAGTCTCCATTTTTCACACTTCTGACCATTACAGAATCTCTATCGTCACGTGAACAAAACTCAGATGCTTGGCAACTGACTCATATTTATGACAGTTTCAGTGTCCTGTGGTCATGTGATTACCTTTTGTGACCTTCTGACAAGCAAAGTCAATGGGAAAGCCAGATTCACTTAACAAACATGTTACTAACTTCACAACTGCAGTGATTCACATAACAACTCTAGCAAGAAAGGTCAGAAAATGAGACAAAGCTCACTTAAAAGGTGTCTCACTTAACAGCAGAAAATCTGGGCTCATTTGGATCATAAGGTGAAGACTACTTGACTGTAGTACTATTTACAAGCTTCAGCTGTAATAGGAGTAAATGTAGATTGGGTTGTTTTTGTATAACCACATTTCAGAATTAAATGATAAATCAGAATCACATGATCAAAAATTATATGAAAGAAGGGTAAGGAACCTGCAGTTTTTCAAAAGAAACTGAACCACAATTCCTAGAATTCCTCAATACCCCACATTCTGGGAGTCATATTTCAACAACAGCTGATAGGCTATAAATTATCTAGCATTATATTATGGAAAAAATCTGGAGGGTGAAATTAAGCCCAATTGAAAGCACTGAAGAAGCTTACATAATTCATTCAGATGGATGTTATATTAAAAAATTATAACACCATATGCATAAAAAGACCTCTAATAACTGCTGTGTGGTCTGGAACTAATCTTAAACTTCTCCTTCCCTAGTTCCAGGGAATTTCAAAATCTCCTCTATTCATAGTGGCAAATAGTGCATGTACATTTCCATATGGATTTTTGCGACTGGCTAACAATGTTTAACAATCCCAAATGTGAAAATAAAATTAATCCATCTTTGTTATTTTGGGGCTTATTAGGAGCTGATTTATTAACATTTTTAAGACCGTATATGATTTATATACAACTAGAAAATTTGCTGTAAGGAGGTCAGTTTGGAAGGGGGAGCAAATTGCCACTCTTTCTCCAGTTCCTAAGCTGTTATCCATCAGAGATGCCTTAGTAGCTCTTTATCTAAATAAAAGCAAAAGGAGATATTACAAAGCCATTCATTGCTACCCTGGGTGATCACATAATAAAACAAAGTGCTTGGTATGATAGCAGAATTTAAGAAACTGCTTAGACTTGTATCATGACAATTACCAAATGCTTCTTGTGTTCCTCTTTTAAAAAATAAAGTTGCTTTAAAATTAAGATTAATTTTGTTTTTAAAATGTTTTCAAATTAAGCAGGATGCATGTACAGCTTTTAAAAATTCATATGTTCACATAGAATAATCTGCTTGCTTTGTAAATGTATTTGTAATCATTGTAATCTCTCTCTTTCTTTAAAAAATATTCACACAGTTTATGAAATCTATATTGCTCTATCACGTGCGCAGATCTTTATGGGTCCCTGGTCTCATTAAAATATGAATGGAAATTCACTCACATTCAACCATTTTCTAAGTACAAAGAGAGAGGAAAAACAACACTGCAAAAGAATAGAGCTTTCTAGAGTCCTTTAAGCTATTTGATTTCATGGCGTGTTTTATGGGGCTATGCTGTGTAGCATTTTTCTCTTGAAAAATGGGCCATCTAAACAATCTATTTGCCAGCAGATGCTCTGGATGTTTCATAACCAAGGGACAATACTCTTAGGAAGATTAAAATCAGATTTTTTTTCCCATTTAAAAGTGGGCCAATCTCATACACGTTCAATCACATTGATTGTTCTAGAGGTTGCAATGTGAAAACATCCTCATTGCTTTATTAATCATGTCTATAACAATCTGATATGAAAAATGATACTGAGTTGTCCTGATAATCATGTTTTAAACTTAGTTCGCTTTTCAAACAGGTTTCAGTACCATCAACTGGTGAATATCTGAAGAATGCTTGGTTACACATTCTCCTGCAATCTATCTATCATACAAATTGAAAAGGGGGCATTGCTTCCCCCATGAACTAGTTGAAACATAGAACAGAAGTAGGATTTTGGTCTTTATTCATATAGCAAATTTACCTTCTGAGAAAATTCCAGTTGAAAATTGCAGGTAATTCTTTCTCTTTCAACCATGGGCAAATATAGGAACCAATATTTTAGACTGGATACAATTTGCACACAAATTTTGATTTCTACACAATGAGGAATACACAGTGAAATAAATGCTCTGGCACTGTTTGCCTTAACATTCTTGGGCCTGGAAGCTATGAGTGCACTAGGCAAACAACAGGTGCATTCTTCATTGTGTGCCTGCTTACTCTCTTGTAAACCCTCCCACTCCAATCTTTCCATTCTGCAAGGAGGGGAAGAAGAAAAAGAATGGGACAGGAATAGGAAAAAATGCTTAAAGAGATTGCTTGTTTAGACAATCTTTCCTGTTCCTGATCCAGTTTAATTTTCTTTTTTCCTCACTTGCAGAGCAGAGAGTATTACAAAAGAATATTCCCTGCTGTGTATTTGCTTATTCTCTTGCAATCTCTTTCTCTCCAGTCTTTCTGCTCTATAAGGAGGAAAAGTGGGACAGGCACCGGAAAATGTATACTAATTGATTGTAATGATGAACAATCTGCACCTTGGTCACAAAATTATTATTTTTTCATATCATCATAGCTTTAAATGGTCGTTGCATGAGGCAATCCGTAAGTGAGATCTACTGTAACAATACTCTCTGTCACATCCGGTAATAAAACTAAAACAATTGAAAGGCCCTCTCAAATACCTTGAGAATGTGGCAGAAAATCCTCACTTCTTTTGAGGGGCAATACTGTAATATTTGAGTATTTGTGATAAAGCATGACACAACATTCGTACATTAATAGGTTTACTTTATTAATTCAATAAACAAAGCCTCTGTGTGCATCTGACTGCAACAGAGATATTTTGGAACGTTGTTGTTTTCTTGTCTAGGAAGTTTTGTTTTGTTATGTTTTAAACTGTGTTTTAATTGTACATTTGATGTTTAATTGTACATTTGAGAGTATTTTTAGAGTTTGGGAAACCAACAAATTGGAAAAGAAGGGTAGAAAAAAGAAAAATAATTATGGGTGCACAAACAGCCGCTCCCCCAATAACTGTGTATTTGTGGCTGTTGATGAGATCTTGATCTATGTAAGAAGAATATTTTTAAAAATCATTGTCATTGTTTTCAGGCTGAATTCAAAGCACAGAGCTCAATACTTTCACATGTTGGAAAAAGAAAGAAACTATTTTTTACAAAGATCTCCCTCCCTCTCCCCGCTCTCTCTTTCTCTCTGACATTTTTAAGGGGGAAGAAGAAGATGATCCTGGACTTCACACATGAAAGGAGTGAATGTCAATATTTTAAGTTTCCCATACATGTTATAATTTTCTTTTTGGGGCCATTGACTTCAATGGTAAAAAAGAAAAGTAAAAAGAAAGAAAATACTCTAATAGTTACAGGGAGAAGCTTGAAGGGCTGCCTAAATAAAGTTTTGAATCCTAGTTTCTAACAATGGTCATATAAAAAAAATAAACAAAAACATTGCAATTGAAAGTCTCAGCTCAGCTGGCAGCAATTTTGTAGCTTGCTTCCCTGTGATGCCTTTGGTTTTTTGACACTTTTTCATGACAAGCCTGCAGCTTTCTTGGGTGTTACTGCTCTTGACTCCAGGGTATAAGACTGATTTCAAAGCCTGAAGCTCTCCATGTGCCAAAAGTGCAGATGTGGTATAATGATTCTGGAGTGTTATTCATCAGCTGGGTAGATCTGCCATGAACTAATTCATCAGCTAACATCTGGCATGAACTAATTCATAAGCTAACAGGATGACAACTATCACCTCTCCGAATAATAATTCTAATGTATTTTATAAAAGTCTGTGCATTTGAACTACTTAAGAGTCACCATTTGATTCAAAGTTAAAATTGGACTCTGAAAAAGAAATAGCTAAAGATGTAAATGTCCTTTAGCCCTATGCTGATAAACACAAATATCTGATATCTATTCTTTTTATAAATGCTATAGCATTGCAAGCCAGAATATTTCAATTAGAAATCCCATCCATCATGTTAGAAATCCATTGTGTACACGTTTAGTGAACAAAGAACTTATGGTTCGGCAGAGAACAAATATGCTAATGTCCATTAATGAAAGTTATTTTAGGAAAAGTAAGATACTTCCTGAACCTGCACTTCTTCAAATGCCAGATTGCATATCATACAGTATGCTACTTTTGCAAGTGGAAGTTTGTTTTGAAATAGCAATGACACTTACACTTATATACAGCTTCACAGTGCTTTACAGCCCCCTCTAAGTGGTTTTACGCCCCCAACAATCTGGATCCTTGTTAGATACTTGTTCTCACTACAGTGGTTCCCACCGGAACAGAGGTTTAATCCTATTGGTTGAAGGGTCTGACAGCTCCCTATAAAAGGGCTGCTGTCAGACTCAACCTTCACTGGATTGTTCTCACTTATTGTACTTAATAAAGAGCTGTTGTTACCATTAAGCCTGTGTGTGCCTATCCATTACCCAATTTAACAGTCCTCACTTTACCGACCTCGGAAGGATGGAAGGCTGAGTCAACCTTGAGCTGGTGAGGATCGAACCCCTGGCAGTCGACAGAATTAGCCTGCAATACTGCATTCTAACCACTGTACCACCGCATGGCTCTTGCAGTGTATAGTAGCAAAATGATCGGATCCGGTTCTCAGGTGAGGCAGAAAGTGGCACGATTACTGAAATAACAGAATTTGGCTGATAAAATTCAAGTACTAAATACTCTCACAAATGAACAACAAACAATTGCATAGAATAGAATAGGTATATATATTAGAAAATAAAGGCTCAGCCAAAGATAATATCTGTTCAACAATACAATACAATACAATACAATACAATACAATACAATACAATACAATACAATACAATACAATAGTAGAGTTGGAAGGGACCTTGGAGGCCTTCTAGTCCAACCCCCTGCCTAGGCAGGAAACCCTATACCATTTCAGGCAAATGGCTATCCAACATCTTCTTAAAGACTTCCAGTGTTGGGGCATTCACAACTTCTGGAGGCAAGCTGTTCCACTGATTAATTGTTCTAACTGTCAGGAAATTTCTCCTCAGTTCTCCTCAGTTTCAATTTCTCCTCAGTTCAACCAAGAACATTTTATTTGATTCTGAAAGCATGGAGGAATATTTTTTTTAAAAACAACTAAGAGTATACAAATCCTATATATTTTTTCCTTATTCTCTGAAATCAAGAGGAGGAACACAGGTGTGGTCCCTGGATGGTGGTATTCTCAAGCTGTAAAAAAGATTAAGAATACAAAAAAAGCCATAATTATAGCCTTAGCTAAATGATCCTTTTTGGTTTGATTGAAAGGCTCCTGAACTCGGCTGTTCCGTTAGTCCATTTGCAAACCTTTGACTGGCACAAGGCAAGGCCCCAGAGTTGCACTGCTTGCAAATTAGCAGTGCAAAGGAAAGCTTTACAGCCACAAAAGGGAGGATTGTATTAAGCAACAGAATAAATCATTCCAAATGTCACATTAGTTTTTGATCAGGAAATGTGACTAGCGGAAGCCACCTTGAGTAACAAGGGATATAACATTTCATATAATTAAGGAGCACAGCCCAATTTATGTATACTCAAAAGAAAGCTTCACATATTACCCCCAGAGAAGTAAATTTACATTTGCAACAGAACAGTCTACATCTATCTGCTCAAAAGTAAATTCAAGTTCAATGGGCTTTTCATCCAGGGAAACATATAAAGCACTGCAGTATATAATACCAGGCATAAGTGGGTGTGGACTGAAGTGAAGAGTTTCAGTTGGGCACTTTTCCTTTCCAGGAATAGAAAGATAGACAGACAGACAGACAGACAGACAGACAGACAGACAGACAGACAGACAGACAGACAGACAGACAGATTGATTTCCAGGATCACTATAGTGATATGACTGGTGATTTTTGGCCTAGTCAAAATGGGTGTCTATGATTTTCTTAATTATCTTTTGCAGAAGTTTTACCCTTTGGGGGGGAAAAGAATGCTGCAAAAGATTGATGATCAACTTCCAAATTCCAAGGGGGGAATGGGGGTATTAGGAGGATGATTTCTGTCCTATAAACCAGAGGTCTCCAAATTTGGGAACTGTTGTGGACTTCAACTTCTAGAATTCCTCAGCCTGCCATGCTGGCTGAGGAATTCTGGGAGTCGAAGTCCACATGTCTTAAAGTTGCCAAGTTGGAGACTCCATAGGTTGTCCACTCCCGGGTTAAACAGAGCGGTATGAATTTGCCATATCCAGGTACAGTTGAGGGACTTAACAACTATTTATTCCCTGTCAAATCCATGTTAATTATATATTCAGGTAGGACTGCTCTCTAAGAATACTACTGGTATTGACTAATGTGTAGAGTCTGAAGATAATAGCTATTTTTTTGAATGAACAAAAATTCTTTACTTCCAGAGCAGGATTATCGTGCTCCTTTCCAGCACACACCAATCTCAACTATGGGGACAGATTTCATATATACAGACACACACATGCACACACACACGGGGGAGGGGGAGGGGGAGAGACTAACCACCTTAAAGTAATGACAAAATGACACCAGCATAAACTTTAAAACATTTTAATGGGCTTAGAAAAAATATTTCTCATGCATCACTGGTGTTACAAGCCTCCATTAAAGTTGGTCCGTATTGTAGACAATCCAACATTAATAGTTGCTAAGATCTATTAGGCCACAATTATCCCTTCTGAGCCCATTCCTCCATTTTTCTAACTGAAATGTTGTACCAGCATTAAGGCAAAGCAAAACACGAACAAGAAATGAATAATGTTGACAGCGGCGAGAATCTTTATGTGTGCAAAAGTGGAAAGGACATGTCAGTTCCCACCATGGAAGAATGGATGGAAAAAGTGATGGAACAGTTAACTAGAAAAAAAAATAGAAATTTTGATTTAGAAATGTAAAGCAAAAAGCTAAGGTTGTGACTATTTTGTATTCTACTGCACCCCATCACCAAATCTGAAGTCACTGGGTTTTCCCCCTTTTTCTTTTGTCTTATACTCTTTTCCCTTCTTCATCTTTCCCCTTTCCTTCCTTTCCTTTCTGTTATGTAGTTGTCAGTTGAAGTTCTCAGTCTGGTCTGCTATTGGAGTGGGAAAACATTTTCTCCTGGTTGGTTGTGGGCTGATCAGCTTCCCTATAAAAGCAGCTGTGTCAGCCGGGAAGAAAGAGTTGCCTCACAGGCAGTATTGAATAAAGAGCTGTTAGAAGTCACTCAAGCCTCACCTCCATTCTTCACCCAGAACGTAAAAGTTTCCATTTGTATAATTATTACATTATAATGATCTTTAATAATGTTTTCCAAAAGAACAAGAAATGAATATTTACTTGAATTGCGCAACTTGGTTATTTTGCATATCTAAGCTTATTTCCGAATACTAGTAATTTTTTTAACAGATGTCCACTGGCTGTTGGGAACTAAGAAACATTTGCTTCTTAGCTTTACATCTTTCGGTCATAGACACAATCAGAATCACACAATCTCTTTCCCACAGTATGGATGTCATTTGCCCGGAGCATGAAAAGTTGCTTTCCCCATTTCACCCTTCGAAGGAGGTTCCAGATTTAATATATATGCAAGAAAACGTCCTCCTACGTGGCAGCTCCATGGAAGAAAAATCCCCTCTAGTGATTCCAAAGCTGCACCCGCCACATTCAATCTTATGGGCTGAGTTATATACATGGAAGTCCAGGGGTGGTTGTTGGGTGTTTGGAAGGGTTGGGGAGAACCTGTAGCTAAGATTCTGTGCAGTTCGGAGAATCCCCAAATCCCACTCCTGGCTGGCCCTGCCCACCCGCTCTGCCCCTCCCAGGAATCCCCATGTGGCCTGTTTTATATGCAGGTAAGTGCAGGGTGCACATGGGGGCTTGGGGAGTTTGGTCTCCAGGCTCTGGCCTCCAGAGGACTTCCAGAGCCTGGGGAGGCCATTTTTGCCCTCCTGGGGGCTCACAAAAAGGGCGCTGTGGTGCAGGAGGCCGACTAGGTCACACCCACCATGGCCTTGCTCACCCAGCAACTGGGGAGAAAACCCCTTGCTAAAACTTTTGAAGCCCACCCCTGCGTGAAACCAGGAAAAGCCTTGAAGAAAGCAAGCTTACAAGTTATATACCTTTGGCTTTTTATACTACATATGAATGATAAAGAGATTATTGTGAATATAATGTGGACCTGCACATGGAATGTCTCGTGTACTTTTTCTTATTTGCACTTACAGTTCCCCCTATAAGTCTCCTGTTTCTGGGAAGTTCAAGGGGGCTGAAGTAAGGAGGTGTTGCTTGCTTGGACTTTGTGGACTAGCCTTCCTCTGGAGATCAGACAGGACCCCTCTTTGTTGGTTTTTCAGAAACTTCTAAAAACAGATGTTTCAAGGAGTTTTTTTTTTTTGCTGAGGTGGTGTTGCCATCTATAATAGATGACTTTGGGAGACAGAAGGAAGAGCTACAAACTGGACAAGAAGCATGTAAAAGATATCTCAGTGCACCAGAGGCGAAGAGGCAGGGGAAGTGTTTCAGAAGGTAATCTTCCAAGCTTTGTGGTGAAAGGAGAGGAGGGGGAAATTATTTTCAGACAAGAATCTGTTAATGTAACCTTAGAGTAAAGTTAGAGTTAGTATTCATAGTTGTGCTCCTTGTCTGGACTATCTTTTCAGAATTCATATTCATTTACTTTCTGTGACTCACAGGTTCCTGTGAAATGCCAACTTCGAATGCATTTTCTCTTCTGCTGAAAAATCTATCATTCTTAATCAGTTCATTAATCTTTCTCCCGTGAAACCCATTGGTTGCTATCAAAGATCATTCACGTTGCTCTTGATCACCCAAATGAGCTCTTCCTGGTTTGCCATCTTTATATTTTTTTGGCTCAGCAACACACAGTATGCATGTCAGCATAATCATCACCATAAGCAACATGTGTTTGCAGTGAATTTCAATTGGCCAATTGAATTCAACTTTTCTCAATCAAAACCTCAATCACGTTGTGTTGCTTAAAGTGCACTGCTAAAAAAGTAGCCATTGCAGGCATCCATTTCACAAGCTATAGCAACCCAACCTTATTTTTGTTCACTGCAATTTTCACACTGCAAGCAAAATGAAGGAACAGATGGTAAAGAACATGTCAGAACTTCCAGTGTATTAACACTGCCATCTGTTGATGACTTATATCATTGGAGGTGTTACTTTTCATTCAACCCTTGTACAAACTTTCCTAAATGTATGGGTTGGCCAGCAGGATCTTCCTTTTGCAGTACTGCCTAAGAGCTTTCTGTTTTATTTTTAAAATAGTAGGCCTGCTAACAGCCATACAAGGTTCTTTCTGAAAGAGTTTTCTTCTTTGAGACTTCCTGGAATGCCCGGAATAACCTATGGGTTACATGGGCAATCCAGGAAATGAATGAGAGATAGAACACGTTTCTCTGTGAGGAGCTTTGTATGGTTTGAAGGCAGGACATTTCAAGAGTAAAAAAAGAATATTTGAAGAGATTCTCTGGTCACCTCATACATTTAAAGATATAAATACAATTCCCATTACACTTGGGGATTTTTGCAGGAAAATGTTAGAATAGAATAACAGAGTTGGAAGGGACCTTGAAGGTCTTCTAGTCCAACCTCCTGCATAGGCAGGAAACCCTACACAACTTCAGGCAAATGGTTATACAACATCTTCTTAAAAACTTCCAGTGTTGGAGCATTTACAACTTCCGGAGGCAAGTCATTCCTCCGATTAATTGTTCTAAAACTGTCAGGAAATTTCTCCTCCGTTCTAAGTTGCTTCTCTTCTTGATTAGTTTCCACACATTGCTTCTTGTTCCACTCTCAGGTGCCCTGGAGAATAGTTTGACTCCCTCTTCTTTGTGGCAACCCCTGAGATATTGGAACACTGCTATCATGTCTCCCCTAGTCCTTCTTTCTATTATACAAGACATACCCAGTTCCTGCAACCGTTCTTCATATGTTTGAGCCTCCAGTCCCCTAGTCATCTTTGTTGCTCTTCTCTGCACTCTTTCTAGAGTCTCCACATCTTTTTTTACATCATGATGACCAAAACTTCCAAGTGTGGCATTACCAAGGCATTATAAAGTTGATTTTGATTGTATCAGAAATCATGGAGATTTTTTTTCCTTGATAACATCCCAATCTGGAAGAATAAGGTTTTCACAGCTCGCCATAACAAAGGAGTTTCATATGTATCAAGCTACTAAGCAATACTGTAACCAATAAGTATAGTCCTATAGTGCTGGCTTAAAAAGTAATGTAGCCAGCCAAACTAGAGTAACATTATACCATATAAAGCCCTTTAAAAGATTAGGTAATTGTGGCTTCAGAGCACCACAATTAAGGAGCAGTCTGACTGCAGAAGTAAGCATAGCTCCTGCATATAAATAAGTCTCTTGAGCAAAGCATATGAGTCCACCAGGAATAGGACATTATAATTAGATTTAATATAATGTATGATCATTAAAGCTATTGCCACTCTGAAAGCAGCTGTTCTTACTCATATCTTCTAAGCAATCCTTTCCATCAGTTTTAGATTATGTTATGTACCAAAGGAAAAGAAACAAGAAGAACATTTGTGATGTTTTGTTTTATAGGAATGTTTACATTGCAACACATTCGAAATCTTGAATAAGTCTTCTCATAATCTGCCATGAGTTTCAGGACAGGAAAGTGAAGACTTCACTGCATCGGTTTTCTATTAGTATAAGATATCTTAACTTTTGCAACAAATATTCCGTGCTAGTAGTGTTCTTTTTTGCAACAAAACTGAGACCAATCTTTAGAACAGTGGTTCCCAAGTTGCATACAAAAAGCATTTTCTTCAGAAGCTTGATAAGCAAGCAACATCACAGAGCTGCTTAAAAAGATAACTGAAAGAGTTATCTTATACTCAGTCGTCATTTTTATTGATTTTGGGCAATTTGGCTCCCTTGACCATTTCACTGAAAATGAAAAGAAGTTTCAAAAGAAAAGAATGTCCTGATATTTTTTTTTCCTGCTTAACCATGGATGTTCTCTGGTAACACAATCAGTATATCCCAAAGATGCTTTTTCAAAAGCCAGCTCAACAACCATGACCGGGATTACTGAGATTCTCCATAGACACAATCAGTGTAATTTCTTATTTTGAATTCATAGTTATGTAACCTAGCACTGAAAATACTGGCTTTGTTTACTGTTTGTAATCCAGAATTAAAAACTAGATTGTTTTTCCCCCAAGTGAATGTGCATATTGTGTTGACCAAACCATAGCTTTTCTGCATGCTGAACTCACTTTAAGCCAGAGGATGCTGAACTTTTATCCACGGATTGTGTACAGAAATATTTGCCTTCCTGAAAGCTGCTGGATCCCTTCTAAGGGCCCAAGGCACAGGATCTTACCTAAGGCCTCCAGATTATAGAATTTCAATGTTGCCCATCTCCAATAAACTCCAGGCCTTTTATGTTCAGTCGATGACGTCCTTCATGGGCACCAGTTCCCATTTACATTTGCAAAGAATAATTGGACTGAGTAGATCCCACAACAACGTGGAAAAGAAAATGAAGTGCTGAGGCAATTGAGGTTATTTAAAACATCCCGTAAGTGGGTAGCTATTTGAAATACATGAGAACTGTGTAGCCTGCAACTTTGGCTTGAACTTCCTCCCTGAGAGAGCTCTTTCTCATAAAACTTCCAGCCTTTCCACTTAAGGCTTGGCAACGAACAGCATGAGAATCACCTCCCTCATGAGTCTTTGGCATTCTGGTTCTACTCCTTCTTGCCAGAATCAAGTGAGGAAACATATTCCATACTCCAGTCTTTACATTATGTAGACATCTGTTTACCAACACATATGATTTGTCTTTCTTAAAAATAAGATTCCTGTTGGGAGTAGCTGATAGTTGCCAAGTGAGTGAGAGAAAGAGAGAGTGGGTGGGTGAGAGGGAGGGAGGGAGGGAGAGTGAGGGTGGAAAGGAGGGAGGAAGGGGGAGGGAGATAGGGAGGGGGAGAGAGGGGGTGGGAGAGATGGAGGGAGAGGGGGGGTGGAATGGAGGGAGAGAGAGGGGTGGGAGAGAGGGTGGGTGAGAGGGATAGAGGGAGGGATAGAGGGAGGGAGAGGGTGGTAGGGAGGGAGAGAGGGTGGAAAGGAGGGAGGAAGGGGGAGGGAGAGAGGGAGGGGGAGAGGGGGAGGGGGAGAGATGGAGGGAGAGAGGGGGTGGAATGGAGGGAGAGAGAGGGGTGAGAGAGAGGGTGGGTGGGAGGGATAGAGGGAGGGGGAGGGTGGTAGGGAGGAAGAGAGGGTGGGAGAGAGGGGGAAAGGAGGGAGAGGGAGGGAAGAGTAGAGAGAGAGGGAGGGAGAGAGAAAGTGGGAGAGTTGGAGTGAGAGGGGGAGTGTGTAAAGGAGGGAGGGAGAGAAAGGGGGTGGGAGAGAGGGGGGGTGGGAGAAAGTGAGGGGGAGGGGGGAGAGGGAGGGTGGAAGAGGGTGGGAGGGAGGGGAGAGAAGGGGGAGAGAGGGAGGGAGGAAGAGAGAGTGGAAAGGAGGGAGGGATAGAGGGGGAGGGGAGGGAAGGAGAGAAGGAGAGAGAGGGGGGAGGGAGGGAAGGGGGGAAAGAGAGAGAGGGGGGGAGGGAGAGAGAGAGAGGTAGTTCATGCTTTCCAAATTAAGCAACTGACGTTTCCATAGTATGTACACTGCATTTGCTAGGCACTTGTTTTAGCACACCCTGGAGTCTCTCTGTGAAACCCAATCAATGTATCTTGAGGATTCCTCTACATCAGCAGACACTTTAACTGTTTGATTTTAGGAAAGTAATTTGCAGGGTACCCCTAAAATAACCCACTATTCACAAGAAAGAAGTGGATAGTCATTACATCACATTTTTCAAAACAAGGAAACTAACCCACAATGCCAAATGCATAAAAGAAACAGATTGTACTGTCATATTTGGAAGAGGAATTCTGAAGCTCCCATGGCCTCATGAGAGTGGGATCCAAGCAAATAGAAGACATAATATGTATGAGCTCTGTTTCTCTTTATTTCCAGTTTGACATACACTCGATGTATTGGATTCTGATTCCCATTTACTTTTCAATTGTTCACCATCTATGCGCAAACCATGATACTTTGTTTGTCTGCCCCACCTCTCTTTCTAAAGCCAGGTACATACCACAGATAGTCTTCAACTTATGACCACAATTGAGCCAAAAATTTCTGCTGCTAAGCAAGGCATTTGTTAAGTGAATTTTGTCACAAAGTTGAATTTTGTATGAGAATGAGAAAAAATATTAAATAATGAAATAATAGCAACTCTACACAATTTAAATTAATGGTTTTCATCTTAATTGAAATTAATTTATTTTACCCTTCCTTCTGGTCTTGCCCACATGAAATAAGACCTTTTGGTGCCAGTCAAATTGTCTCTTCTCCAATTCTGCCTCTTTACCCCCATGTCCCACTTGCCTGGTTGAAGATGACTTCCTAACTGTTTCCTGAGTCTCATTCTTACCCAGGGGTGGGTTCCTGCCAGTTCTAACCTCTTCTATAGAAGAGGTTCCACAAGTCTAGAGTGCCGTTTACAACCGGTTCCAGCTCCCTCCCCCCGCCCATCCGCACATCATCAAAATGAAGAGCAAGAGAAGGAATTCTGGGAGTTGAAGTCCACAAGTCTTAAAGCTGTCAAGTTTGAACACCCCTGGGTTTTTTTTTCTAAAGGGTGAGGGGTGCAAGGGTCTTGTAACTTGACAGCTTTAAGACTTGCGTGCTTCAAATGCCAGAGTTTCTGAGCCAACATTTTGGTTGCTAAGCAAGAGCATAGTAAGTGACTTTCACCACATTTTACAAGTTGACCACGCCCACCCAGTCACATGACTGCCAAGCCACTCCCACTCAGTCACATGGCTGGCAAGCCACTCCCACAAAGCAGGCCACACCTATAGAAGAGGTTCTAAAAAAATTTGAAACCCACCACTGTTCTTACCAGTCCGGAGTTGTCTTTAGGTGTTTTGGTGCAACAGTACTGGTGTCTCTTGTCTTGACACACAATTTCCTATTTGGGAAAAATAGGCCATTTCAGGAAAATGCCTGGGGATGACAAGGCCAGAGTCAGCAATCAGCTCAATTCAGTAGACCTAGGACATCTGCTGTAGAATACCTACCCCATCGATTCCGGATATATAAAATTATTATTATCTTTAAATTATTCTCTTGCTCAGTCTTCATGGAACCAAAACACTTTGTGATATAACAACTTCCCTGTTTTAAGAATATAGTTCAGCATCATATCAATATCCTGAACTTTAACATTGCTCCCCAAAACTATACTGAGATGTGTAGCAATTTATAATGAAAAAGGAGGCTACAGCCAGACAAGAGCAAATCAGAAAATCCTTCAAATTGTGTAAAGTGCCAACATTAAAAAAAAAAATCTAATGCAGACCCCTTTATTCCCATTTTAGCTCTGCTGCTTTCTCCTGCTCTCTAATTTTCAGTCACTTCTCTACAACTATTGTGCATTAAAAATGAGTCACCACTCTGCCAGCCCCTAAGGTACTATCTGGGATATTTTAAGAGAGAGGTGAAGCAAAAGTACAGAAGAAAATCCAGAACAACCAGCAGAATACTGATGTTTTAAAAATATAGCAAAGGATTTCTTGAACCATTAATACAACTGCTCAGCAATGGGATACTGGAGAAATATGAAAATGTGGCTCGTTGTCATCTAGGAATATAGTGCAAGACGCATGCTGTCAGTGAAATCATTGTATGTGGTATCAGAATAGTGTAACATTCATTTAGTCAATAACACTTGGAAATAATGGTCAATTGCTTGAATTTGTAGCCCTGTGGGGCTTGTTAGGATGCTCTGCAGTAATCACCATAGTATAAGTATAATCTTTATTGTCATTATACTTAAATACAATGGAATTGGTTTTAACCTCACTGGTGCAAAATTATAACAGAAAGGAAAAAAGAAATAAAAAGAAAAAAAAAACTAGCATGTGCATGCAGTGATTGTGGTTGTATTTAAAAGTCCCCCAAAGTGACCAAGAATGGAGGCAGTATGCGTTGTCTAGCGTCGAAACCAATCAGCAAAGTACAAGCATTGATTTAATCCAGTTCCTGATATACTGCATAGCATTTAGGCAAGAAAAACCCAATGCACAGGTACAGTATACGTGGTACTGGCTCAATAGTAGTAATTACTAGAGGATCTTAGAGTCCTAGTGGACAATCACTTAAATATGAGCCAGCAGTGTGCTGCAGTTGCCAAAAAGGCCAACGCAGTCCTAGGCTGCATCAACAAAGCAGTGGTGGGTTGCCAATTTTGTTACTACCGGTTTGGACACGCTCAGGCGTCCACACAACACTGCGCATGCTCAGAAGTGTCCGGGCGGATGGGCGGATCCAGGAAAATCCGGGCCAAACCGGCAGCAATCCACCTCTGCAACACAAGGGATAGAATCAAGATCACATGAAGTGTTAGTACCAGTACTTTATAATGCCTTGGTAAGGCCACACTTGGAATACTGCATGCAGTTTTGGTCACCATGATGTAAAAAAGATGTTGAGACTCTAGAATGAGTGCAGAGAAGAGCAATAAAGATGATTAGGGGAGTGGAAGCTAAAACATATAATGAACGGTTCCTGGAATTGGGTATGTCTAGTTTAATGAAAAGAAGGACTAAGAGTGACATGATAACACTGCTTCAATATCTAAGGGGCTGCTGCAAAGGCTTATATTAGGTTCTACCAGAGAATCCAACAGACCCATCTGGCACGAGAGGAGTGAAATGTGTGAGTGTGAGGGGAGGATTTGCTGGCATTGCTTGGACTTCACATTCTCTTCCTTGGTACATAGTAAGATCCTGTCTGAATACAAGATCCTAGTCTTCAATTTTGAGGCCAAGCATTGTAATATAGAAAGTAGAATCCTACACTCATGGCAAAAATAGGAATAGCCAAAGATGCCTAGAGATTCTAGCTATTTTTCCATTTCCCTTGGGCTGACCACTAATCTATCAATAAACCTTTCAATGGCTTATGGGGATTAAATGTACATATGAGTAGACAATGAAAACGTAACTATGTTTAATAAAGCATAATGTGTCATCATAAATATCCTACCTCAATGACACCCTTACATAAATATACTGCCTTAATGACAGCCTTACAGGTAGTCCTCAGTTTACAATTGGTCGCTTAGCAACTGTTCAAAGCTATAAGCTATCTACAAAAAGGGAGTTATGACCTGGTTCTATAGTTCTGGTGGTTCCCTCCCCCAGTGGGGACCATGTGATCACACTTCAGGCACTTGGCAACACAGGCACATTTACAGCCAATGTCTCACAATCACGTGACCATGTTTTATGGCTGTTTTGCTGAACACTGGTGGTTATTTCCTGTGTTTGGTAAGATCATGCCAGAGCAAACAATGGGTTGAAAGGTAATAAAATTGGGTCAGTTGTGTGATTAACTCAATTTATGACCATCATGACAACCTACCTTAATGGGCAGGCTTCATTACAGTCCTATATCGAGGACTACCTACCTATATAAGGAATTCTAATGGGAAACAAATAACATGCACCTCATGGCTAAATAGATTGATTACATAACCATATTTTGCAACATATTCTTATGGATCAGATAGCAGGAATCCACAGATTTGTTTTTAACTAAGTTTCAGGGTATCTTTAAGTCTTTTGGAGCAAATGAATACATATTATGCATAATTTCTTTCCATTTTTCTACCTACCTACCTACCACAAAGGTTCAGAAATGCAATGAAAGAAAGGAAAAATCCTGAGAATGCTTTGCAGTACTTTTTATTAAAGTTACATGAATATTTAGTGAACTGCACAAACAATGGGAAACCTGGAATGTAGTATATGTTTTCTGTCCTATTAACCAAATAGTATTTTCTCCTCCAGCAAATAGTTGCCTTTCTTGTCGCCAAAGATTGCTACTGTACGTAATAAAAAAAAAATCTTTGTGCTGCTGACATCACCTGATATTTCAAAGGGAAGGGAAAGAAAAGCAGGAATCACTTGAGGCTGACATGTCAATATCTTCATTTGTACTGCCTGCAAAAATGAGTCTGTATATCAAAGGAATGACAGAATCCATACTATTACTAACAATCTCTCTATTCCTGTAAAAGTCAGAGCAGCACCTACAGAGCAATGTTAGATAGCTCAAAGGCCTAGTGTTCATCTAGTGTAATATTGTCCCTCGGGTAAAACTGTTGTGGGTATGTGCTGCCATTTCTTCTGGTTGGTCTGCCTGTACTATTCATCAGATTCACATCATGGAATAAGACCATGTATACCAAAAATAAAACAGGACACTACTGAACAAGAAAAGAACTGTTAGTGACAGAGTATTACAAAACAAAGGAAACAACCAGGGACGTGCGGTCAGGGGAGGCAGGGGAGGCAGAGCCTCACCGCTCTCATCATGAAAATAAAAAAAGGGGGGAAAGGGAAAAGGCGCTGAGGAGCCTTCTGCACACATGGTCCGGGAATGGGACCACGTGTGCAGGAGGCTCCTCTAGCCTCAGCCTCCCTCCTACACACGTGGTCCCATTCCCCGCCTTCCTGAGTCAACATGAAGGGGACCGCAGCGCGAGCCGCGGTCCCCTTCATGTCGACTCAGAAGTCAGGAAGGAGGGGAATGGGACCACGTGTGCAGGAGGCTGAGGCAGCTTCAGCCTCCTGCACATGTGGTCCCATTCCCCGCCTTCCTGAGTCAACATGAAGGGGACCGCGGCTCGCACTGATGACGTCACCAGCCTCACCAGCCATAAACCTCACCGCACGTCACTGGAAACAACATATGGCAAGGGCAGGATGAGAACAATTTGGGTGGGCTGTAGACTTTCTTCATATTGCCTGTTTCTACCTCCCAGTGCGATTTCCTGAGACTGAGACTATTATGCAAACTTCTGGCTTGACACCTTCAAGGAATATAGCTGACAATGGACCTTGGCACTAGGAGAAGACAGTACAAGGTTGATGAGTCACTGGGTAACCTAAGCCACTTGCAGCAGTGTCATTTGTAAGGTAGCAAACATCTGGTTGCTTTGTTGATCATGATTCCAAGTGCCTACAGTGCACTAGATCCATGGTTGCACACAGTGGACAATCTATCAGATCAGTCCTTGTATAATGCCTGAGAGGTCCTGTGAAATGAGGAATTGATGTGTGCATGGTCCCATCAACCAGCTTGCATCTAATCAACCACCACACACAACCGGCGACATGCCCAATTGACACAATGCTAAAGGCCAGTTTGGTACTCAGTCTACCTTGGACATAAAAAACAGAATACACATAATGTATATGTCAAATATTGTCCCTTCCCCCAGTGTAGAAAGTTAGAATACTAGTGATCCTTTGGTAATTCTGATTCATTCTTCGTCTTACTATACTAGACAGCAAGGGACAGTTGGAACACATAGTCTTAAAGACAGAAATTTCTGTGTTCTGTAACATACAGTATTCAGAGTTGATTACCTCAGCACTTCATTTGAATATCCAGGATGGCCCAGTTGGTACCTCTCCCTGCAACTATCTGCACTCTCCAAGTTTATCTTCCCACAGTACTGAGGGAGGCTGGTTAGATGGGAGTTGTGTGTTGCTCATCAAAGGCTCTTGTTGAATAAATACTGTAGGGTGTGGAAAATAGTCAGGATGGTGTTGCAGATTTCATGGTTGTGGTGACATGTCAGGCTTTCCCATGTTTGTAAGGCTGTCTTTGATTTTCTCTGCCCTTGCTAGTTTCCCTCCGGCCCTTCTTTAGGGTGGACAAAAGAGACCAGCCCCTTTTCTGCCCAGTCTACATCCTGAGGAAAATATTTCAGCGGTGAGTGTCTCCTTCCAGGTGAACATCCCAGTTGCATGTTTCAGCAGGTCATGAACTACAGGAAAGGGAGATGCTAGCTGCTAGAAATGAAAGAAACTGAATGAGTAGCAATACGTTGCATTTTCCCTTCTCAGAATGGATAGTCAAACCATAATGGATTTAGAGTATCCACACATTCCAATGATAGCAAAAAGTTGATGTGCCAGCATATATGGCTGTAAGTTCCCCAGTCTACCAAACAATCCCTGCAAAAGATGACATTAACTGCAATTACACCCAAACCTCCCTTCTTTTTCATGAATACTCTACTGTATGTGGGATGGTGCAGTGGAGACTCCTACAAGGATACATAAAGCCTGTACCACTGTTTTCTTGCAGCTTCTTATTATATGAGGATTTTCAAAATGATTGGAGAGTGGGTGTGTGTGCATCATTTTCCCCGAGTAAATGGTGCATTTCTTGAGATACCAGGAGCAGACAGTTCTTCCTCGCGAGAGCAATGTTGTAGAAGAAACCCCCATCTAAGTGATAACCTGCAATGCCAACTCATGTTGAAGGGCCATTAATTCGGGCATTTCAACTCATTGAAAACTGGAAGTGTACATAGGGTAGTGGCCTGTTATTACGCTTGGCCAGCAGGCAATAGAAGATAGTCTTGAGTCATTTCAATTTGCTCCCAGCTAGTTGCTCTTCCCTTGGGAAGCCCTTTCTCTTTCCTAAGCAATCCACCCTCCAGAGGCTAAGGGGAGATAATTACGTCAATGAGCAGCCCCTTCTTCTGATCATCATCAAAACACCAAGACAAGGATGGACATGGCTTCCACTTCCCCACACTACTAGCATGAGCTCTAGGATCCATAATTGTTGGAGATGAGGATGCAGTGAAAGCCTATAGGAAGAAATACAGGAAAAAAACATGTATTAGTGATATATTGTGTTGAATTTAATGCTTAATAACCTCTACACATTAACAGAGCTGCATTAGCATCCAGCAGCTTTCTACCAGGGATATTAGATGTGATTCTCCAAAAATAACTTCTCCTTCAAATATACCTCATTACTGTCTCATATAATGTGGTTCTGTGTTATTTCCAGTTATTTCTTTAGAATTAACAGGGATATTGATCCTGTCAAGAGTCCTGTGAAAGAACAATTTAGTTAAGATACTTTGTTTTTCCACTGGAATATCCCTTTCTACTACTGTGTGGGTCTCTTCTTCATTTCCATAGCACTGTCAGTTTCTAGGAAGATAGATGATTTTGTGGCAAACAATATCAAAAAATTGCAATTAGCTAGAATGACTTGAACTTACCAGACAGATGTTCCATATAGCGACCAGCAGTGACTTTTTTACCGGTCGATGACCTTGGACAGGAGAAAAAATACATCTAGGGAACCCACCAATCATTGCCCTTACAGAGAAACTCTCTCTGTACCTGACATGATAGGTAGACTGAGGGTGAGGGCAGTTTATCTCATATACAATCCTCACAATTCAAAGAGGAAAGGAAAGAACATTAAAATAGTTGTTTGAACGAGCATTTACTCTAAATTGAAAAAAGTACATTCACAGACCCATCATTGCAGTTAATTCTAGCTACAAATCAAAGGCACAGATTCATTTCAGGTCACAGACCACACTTGGCCTTTTACTGCCATGCCTATGACATACAGTATTACTGATATGAGTCTAGGAGAAAGAAGTAAAATCTGGACCAAAATTTATTTAGAAATACAGTTTTTGCACTCGTGTCAGACACACCAAGATGCTTCTGGGTTGAGAGGATTAGCCAGTGACATCATTGTTGCCCTATGGATGCCAAAGTCAGGGCTCCTTTCATGTCCCCAGGGGAAGCTGGAGTGAAGGACAAGAGCTCAACCCCACCCCATTGCAACTTTTGGGTCTCAAACCCTTGCTAACCTCCTGCCCAGCATCCCAACCACTCAAGCCACTGTGCTCAATACAGTAAATAAACTAAACACAGTGACTATGATTACTTCTGGTGTCTTTAACAGTTAAAGTCTATTGAAGCAATTGAAGGTGTTCTACCTAAACTTTGAAAAGACCAAAATGGTCCCCATGGTGCACCTGCCTTCACCATATACTGTCACAAGTGAAACTTCCATTTATATGTTGAAGAACAGAGCTACACTGGATAATAAACAGGAAGGGCCCATTTTGGATATCTAAAAAGGTCAAGAAATGGTAGATCCAGAAAATAAGGATGGAAATTAGAGATTTAAGAACAAAATATGTCTCTGTGAGATCAATCCTTAGTGAACACACAGCATTCACATATAGCCCATGAAGCATATATACATACACATCTGGATGAAACTCCCAACAAAACCAGGTGGCTTCTGTGGAAAAATCTAAAGACCATGCTCATTCTTTAGTAGGAAAATCACAACTGGACATCTGGTTTGGCTTTCCAAACATCAGGCAGCCAAACCACTGCCAAATGATGCTTTGTAGAAGGGCCTCCTACAGCTGTGAGACTGCCTTTTAGTCACAAAGAAATTCAAGCATTGGAGTGCATCAATTCTAATATTCATCCTTACAATATAAAGTTGTTGCCCCTGCTGTGCACATGTGTTTTTCATTTTCTGTCATTTCCCAAAGTTGGCTGTCATTTTTGGCACCCCTGTTGTGCACAGCCAATATTTGACCATATGTTTTTTTTTCTTCGAGAATTGTTTCAACGGAGATCCTGTAATTCTCTCTCCCATGCTCGCTCCCCCCACCCTGTCTCTTGCTGTTTGTCTAACTAGCTGTCCCATCCCAGTTGGGTATATATCAAGCTGAGAGCCTGGGAACACAGACTGTAGTACCTAAAAGCTGGATTATGTAGGGTGTCTCCACCAATCCCTTTGAATGGCTTCACTTGGATTACGCATGGTGTGAGTTTTTCATCTTTGGACTTGTCTCAGCAGCTTTTTATCCCTGGCATTCTCCCAAACCACTGTCTGATCCATGCTAGTTAACACACGTATTTCTGTTCCCAGAGTTCTTCATCAATTGATTGCTCACCACAATACTATTCAGTGTATCTGCCTAAAAATGTTGGCATTCATGAAAACTCAAGAATTTGATGATTCACAGCTATTTAAATGAATTCCCTCCACTCAAAAGCACTGTATTTGTAGTGACTGATCTACAGAGATTTGTTTGAAGGCATTTGCATCTTGTATTTTACCTTTTGTGGGGTAGAGGGAGGGATGCAAAGAGTGGAATAAAAAAGCAACAGAAAGTAACATTCTTTCTAGCATTTCAAACTAACAGGTTTCTCTTCTAACTAAACCTTCAAGGTTACTGCTGATTTGCTCATTTAGTAGGGAGCCTAGCAGAGTTTGATGGAGAGGTGAGGAAACAAGATTGCACATACTTCTCTTTGATGGAATAATGGACATCATGATTCAATTTTAGAAACTATCAAAGAAATATACACAGACACAGACATGTACATGCACACCTATTTACCCCTTAAAATGAGAACCATTTACAAATACCGTTCAGACTGGATAATTAAACATGAGTAAGCGATAGGATGTCCACATGCACTGACCCACCACAGACCTGGTTGGGAGAATAGACCTGTACTGACCAAACCTGAGTAGAACCCTTTATGCAAACATAGATCATGGAGCAGGATATATTTAGGGCTAACATTGTTTTGAAGTATACTTCTTCTTCTATTCTGATACATCATTTATGAATTTGGTACTTATTAACAGTATATAATATTGAATTAACATATATTCATAGGTTGAGAATAATAATTTGTTGTCAAATCACTTTTCATATTGTTTATTGAAACTGTAATTGACATTACCTTAGACTTATAGGGTAATAATAGTTGCTTTGAGCTTATTTTGGAACGGAGTTGGTAGAAACACGATAATGAATTCCTCTATTGTCTTCCAGCAGTCCTTTTTCCCACCACCATTTTGAAGCACTCTCTCAAATAGAATTATGCACTATGGTAATTTTAATCTAAATTATCGTGACAGGCCATCCAGAGTCACCTT
This sequence comes from Natrix helvetica, assembly GCF_964273705.1. Lineage (NCBI taxonomy): Eukaryota > Metazoa > Chordata > Lepidosauria > Squamata > Natricidae > Natrix > Natrix helvetica. The sequence continues at coordinate 101,980,218 of NC_138550.1, read as the reverse complement.
ACAGGAGCGATGGGCAGCATAGAAATTTAGTAAATAAATAACATGAATAAGACCAATTATAGACCAATTGATTAAATTTTAGAGTACGATAGAGATGGGAATTATTAAATTAATTGAAGAGGGCTATGATTACCTCATGTTTTCTATTTCTAATTAATGGCTCATTCAATTTTAGAAATATTTAGTACAAAAGTTTAATATGGTTTGCATATGAAAAGACTGAAGAAATTCTTTTGGTACACCTTTTCAAACATGTTCAGCATACTGAAATTTAATTGTACTTGAGGAGGATATAATGATTTGGAGTGATTTCAGGATGGTTGGCAAGCAATTTGTTTAAATTAATGAATTATCTGTTTTTTCACTTGATAAAATTTAGTCTTTGCATTCTATGCTCTTTAAATAAACTCAGTAAAAAAAAGTCCAAATGTGCTTATATAAATGAGATGCAAAAAATTGATATAGACATACAGAGGGCCCTGTGATGCAAATATTTTCCACGAATAACATGTGCATTCACTTTTTTACAGAAGTAAAATATGTAATGATTAAAACAAGACAAATGCTTCTAGTTGCTTGAAATCAGCACAGTAGGCTGGGGAATTCTGGGAGTTCAAGCCCATCCATTTTAAATTTGCCACGGTTGAGAAACACTGTGCTATAGCATACTGGTACTTAGTGTTCTGGAGATGTTATTAATTTATTTAGGAATTTTTATCTTATCTTACAAATGCCTCAAGATGCCTGACCAAACTGATCAACATTTTACATTAAAAAAAGAAAAAGGTAACTGTAAGATAGCCGAAGGATGAGGCAGGACTCGGTCTGAGGCAACTTTAACAGCGTTTATTAGAACAGGTTAACAGTAACTACAAAGCAGGCTAGATTCAGTACCTTCCCTGCTTGACAGCTATTTCAGTAACCTCCCCCTTTTCTCAGATATCTCTGAAGTTGAAAGCAATAGACTTAAGTAAAGAAGTTTGATAAATACCCGGTTTAAAAGAGGGGAATCAGTTTCTGAGTTTGTTATAAAATATCATTGAAAGGTTGAGAAAATAGGATATCAAATGTATGCCTTATATCAGGGGTGTCCAAACTTGGGAACTTTAAGACTTGTGGACTTCAACTCCCAGAATTCCCCAGCCAGCCATGCTGGCTAGGGAATTCTGGGAGTTGAAGTCCACAAGTCTTAAAGTTCCCAAGTTTGGACACCCCTGCCTTATATCATAAAGACACAGGGCGAATGATCTGAAAGCTGACACTAGCCTAATGTTAGAAGGCAGGTGCCTTGGAGTAGAGCCACAAATAATCAACATAATTGCCAGAAAGTTTTTTGGGAAACAAATATTGCACTGATTCACTGCATTCACACATGAAATGAAAGTCACAAGGTGTGTGTGTCTTTTGTTTTGTATGATATGTGAACTTTTCCTGTTAGATACTGGTATCTATTACAGTGGTTTCCACCAAGGTCCTCTATTCCAGCGGGAACAGAGGTTTAATCCTATTGGTCGAAGGGTCTGACAGCTCCCTATAAAAGGGCTGCTGTCAGACTCAACCTCCGCTGGATTGTTCTTACTTGTTGTCCTTTAATAAAGAGCTGTTGTTGCCTTTAAGCCTTGTGTGCCTTTCCATTAACCGATCTAACATTTCCATTGTAATTTTTACATGATGGTTTATAGCTTAGCCAGGTGTGAATCCATTCATTTGTAGCTTAACATGGTGGGGAACAAAGACACTGACTCATATATATTCTACATCCATAGAGTGAGTCAGAAACCACTTGAAGAAGGCCAAGTAATCTTAACATACCATTTCTGATCCTATGTTCACCAAGTAGGAGCTTCCATTTTGTTTATTTTCTGCCAGTCTGTTCCAAAGCATCTTTTTGTTCTGCATAGTTATGGCTTTATATGGGTGTGACAGAGAGGAACACTAGAACGGCCTGTCTTCATCATGTAAATGATATGGCATGGAATTTGCAAACCCCTGATAATTATTTCCAAATGGCTTCGTGTGTATGGTCAACACATGGAGAATAATTCAAAACAGCCTCCCCAAACTTGGTTCCCACTAATTGTGTGAGATTACAAATACCGTAATTCCTAGACAACATGGGCAACAGATGTGCTGGCTGGGAACCCTGGGAATTGTCATAAAAAATATCTGGAGACCACCAGATTACAGTCTTTGGAAATTAATTTATAATACCCTTGAGACATCCTGCCTGGTAGAATTGCAGAGCTGCAAAATTGTATCTTCATCTAAAATCCAATTTGGAAGAATAACTTACTCCACTGAGAGAATCAATGGGCTATATTTATCCCAGGACAGTCATTCCTGGGATATGATCTGGACAGAAAGCTTGTGATTTCAACTTCCTTGGCTGGAATAACTAGTCATTGTTTTCATTTTAAAAATCCATACTCTGCAATAACATGCATTGTCACTGCATAATGTACCAATTAACTTGCAGAAAAGAACTGGCCACATATTGTTGTCTAATCTTGTTGGGATTATTCCACGTGTTGACATTTTAGTTGTCATGTTTAGCTGTTCACCTCATCTTATTAGCCTTTTCACTGGTGAACAGTTGCTCGCCTATTCAGAAGTGACTCTCCTGGTTAGTTTTCAAGCTAACATGAAACTTTTTGTCCTATTTTTTCCACTTCCTCAATATCTTCATAGATATTGCAAAGAATTGCAAAGTCTTGCTCCAGTCAAGGTAACTGTTTAATTTTCTTTTACCATCTGTACTAATTGTCTTCCTGATTTCCCTCTGCATTCTTCTTTAAGACTTACGTTTAACTATATTATCATGTTGATGTTCGTCCATCATTTTAGAAGAGGACCTTGGCATCTAACAGGTTTTTGGGCTGTCCACGAAGTGTTTGGAGGTGGCTGGTAAAGTCTATATGGGCACGAAGTGTTGTGCCACATGTTATCATACTAAGAGAAAAAGTTCAATTTGCTTTACTCAGATGATTTCTGTGTCAATCACAGACTTGGCAGCTGGGGTGGCAGCCATTTCTTAGATGTAAATAAATAAATAAACCATGAGATATTAGGATAACTGGAGCAAGTTGCAGCAACATCGGTCTGTTTTCCATGGTTGTGTTAGGATAGCAGTCCTATTCCTTTATAGTCACTTACACCTATTACAACTACACCTATTTCTTTGCTAAACTGCCCCAGAAGCCAGACTGGCCTTCAAATGGTTCCAAACACTATCCTCCTATAGAGGAAATTCAGTGTTAGAAAGTAATAATGTTATTCAAAAAGCATATTTATCTGAGCATTTTTTTGTAGTGTGAATAGTGAATAGTTAGCAGAACAATATTCTACACTGATTTTTAAGATTGGCAGATACGTCCACATTTGAGTTCTGCTTATGTCTCTCTTGAGGAATTCCTTTGGCAGTCCAAAATCAACTGAGGGTGGAATGGATTATTGGTCTTGGAACCCTTCCCTGAAAGCCTTTCCTTACTAAGTTCTTACTTGCAAGGCAATGTTACCATTCCTTTTCTTGAAATATATTCCTACAGGTCATTCAGGAAATAAAACAGCAAGTGGGATATGATTTGAGGGCAAACCAAATGGCTTCCAATCAAAGTGGTTATGATGGCTGGAGGAGAACAGAATTGTAGTCTTACCTTAATAGCGCCCAATGAATAGGCAGGAACACGAATCCTGAGGAGACCGAGAGAGAGAGGTCAACGCGCAAGGTTTCAAACATGAATGCCTCTCTTCCTTCCATTTGCTTTCACATATGGTATGGTAACAGTAGCAGACAGATGCTACATAAAGCCAGACACACCTGATTAACCATGAATACAACAGCTGCTGTTTCTCCCCACTGCCCCCACCACCCACAATCCGTCTGTTTCCGTTTTTCTTTTTGCTTTGACCCCTTTCATTCTGCTTCCATGAGGAAATTAAGCCCACTATTAAAATCCCAAGTTGAGGGGTGGGATAGTCTGCAACTGACGTCTTTTGTTTCATTTTTATTTTACAGGGACATAATGGGCACCTATAGAATTGGTCCTTTCACCTGAGGACAGATGAGGTCTACCACTGGTAACATCTCACTTTGGACACAAAAGGAAAGAAAGCTGCGAGTCGGCCTATGAGGTGGGGAGGAAAGAAAGCTTGCCTTCCTTAGCTATGAGAATGAAGAGAGTACATTGCACATTTCTCCCAGTGGTGAACTGGTCTTTGTGGTTTTAATTAAAGCTCCAAGTGCACTTATAACATAATGTGAAGAATAAATAGGAATAGAGAGCCAGTTTGGTATAGTGGTGAAGGCCCTAGGCTCTAAACCTGGAGACTGTGAGTTCTAGTCCCACATTAGGTACACAGCCAACTGGGTGACCTTAGGCCAGTCATTCTCTCTCAGTCCTAGAAAGGAGGCAATGGCAAATCACTTCTGAAATCTTTCCAAGAAAACTGCAGACTCGTCCTGAAAAAGAATGCAAGAGGTGATGCTGGGTTTCAGCAACACTGAACAAGGTTACTTGTATTTTGCAATTCTTGTTCCAGTTACAAGTTGAATCAGCTAGTCTTTGCTAACCATTCACACAACTGAATATCTCTGCCTTTATTCTTTAAAATTGCACTTAGGATAGTGCTCATTTTCATTGAGGCTTGAGTGCAATATACTCGGCCAATCTTTTGAAACAAACCTCATTCTATAGCTACCTACCACGGGGAGACTGGTATGTTTTCTTGGAGTGTTGAGTAAATGAGTCAAATCTTTCTGCCCTCAGTGGATAGAGAAGGAGGCTTCAATTCAACCCATCTCATAGAATTTAGAGGAAAAAATAGAACAGAACAGAATACCTTGATTTGGCCAAGTGTGATTAGACACACAAAGAATTTGTCTCCAGTACATAAGCTCTCAGTATATATACAAACAACAAAGTAACTAATCATAATAAGAAAATAATATTAAACATAATAATGATACCAGTAATAGAAGGTAGTGCAACAAATGAGAAGGATAATGGTAATACAGCCATACATGATAGTAGAAGCAGTAGAAGGAAGGAACGTTATGTAAACTGCCTTGAGTTGTATCCAGTAGAGTCAGGCTATAAATTAAACTAACCAATAAATACCTAATTCACGTATTTATAATGTAGAAGCCAATTTTTCTAACATCTGATATTATGCCAACTATTCCAACGATGATTATGTGAGAAAATTTGAAATCCCCAAGGCTGACTGCAAAGAACATGGGGAAAGCATAATGAACTTTACATGCACTTCAGACATTTTCCTTCCAAACCTAACTCCGAATGCTGGGTTTTCATTTCCAGAATAACAGAATTGGAAGGGAGGTCTTCTAGTCCAACCCCCTGCTGAAGCTGGCAGAGCCTATACCATTTCAGACAAATAGCTCTCCAATCTCTTCTTGAAAACCTCCAGTGATGGAGCACTCATCTTTTCTGAAGTATTCCTAGGAGCAGCTTCATGGATTTATATTTGCAACTGTAGGAAAGCTTGGTCCACATGAGTCTGAAAGAAGAACTTTCATTTACAACATTGAATACCCTACTGCACCAGTGGCAAGAGAGGGTTCTTTCATGCCTGTGCATTTGTAATCTCCTCTCTAGCATTGACTGCCGGCTGCCTGCAATTTGGCAGATCGAATCTCACCAGGCTCAAGGTTGACTCAGCCTTCCATCCTTCCAGGTGGGTAAAATGAGGACCCAGATTGTTGGGGGCAATATGCTGACTCTGTAAACCACTCAGAGAGGGCTGTAAAGCACTGTGAAGCAGTATATAAGTCTGAGTATTATTGCTATTAAGTGTGCAGGTCAGTGCCCCCTTACTTTCTGAGAGCACAAGTGAATACAAGATTTTAAAAATGAGGGGTAAGAGAGTAAGTACGTATATTTAAAACGATTCCAAAACCGAGATGCCTAATGTGAAAATCACTTTCCTATCTGGGTAATAATTAACCTTATTGGGCGATTCAGCAGAAAACTTGATGGATGTAGTGGAGACAGAAGAACGACCCCAAATAAGCAACTCGAGGGTTGAAATTGGTTTAGTTCTCAATGAGTTCAGCAAATTGAAAAGGAGAAAGACCGTTTGATCTATTGCTACAAATGACATGAAAGGAAGCCGCACATTAAGGAAGAAAAGAGGCATCTACTCCATTTGACAGCAGCGACGTTAGGTGACGCTTGAAGACAGCCTGACTTTACTGTGCATGTATGAAAGAAAAGGAAGAGAGATGGCTAGAAAAATGTCTGACCTCAGGCCAAAGATTCAGACCCAAGATACACTGGAGGGATCACTAATGTCAGATAAGGAATAGGCTATTGTAGGCAAGACTAGAAACTACCTATTAAAGCCTAGACCGCACCTAGAATCCTACATCCATTTTTGGTCACCACATTATAAAAAAGATGTTGAGCCTCTAGAAAAAGTGCAGAGAAGAGCAACCAGGATGATGGAGGCTAAAACATACGATGAATGGTTGCAGGAACTGGGCGTGGCTAGTCTACTGAAGAGAAGAACCAGGGGAGACATAATAGCAGTCTTCCAATATTTGAGGGGCTGCCAACAGACAGGAGGGCATCAACCTATTTTCCAAAGCACCTGAAGGCCAGACAAGGAACAATGGATGGAAACTGATCAAGGAGAGATTCAACCTGGAAATAAGGAGAACTTTTCTGACAGTGAGAACAATCAACCAATGGAACAGGTTGCCTTCGGAAGTTGTGGAAGCTTCATCACTGGAGGCTTTCAATAAGAGATTGGACTGCCATTTGTCGGAAATGGTGTAGGCGGGTCTCTTGTTTGGGCGGGTGGGTTGGAGTAGATGACCTACAAGGTCCCTTCCAACTCTGTTAATCTGTTAAAAGCATTTGATAAAAAAGGGCCATTTGTGATGGCAAAAGGCATACCAAGGAATAGAAAAAGTGAAGCAGACAAATCCAGTTACCCTTTGACTTACAATCACAATCACAACATTTCTCTCGCTAAGTGAAACAGTTGCTAAGTGAGTTTTGCTCTATTTTACCACTTTTCTCACCACAGTTGCTAAGTGAATTTAGCTTCCCCATTGACTTTGCTTGTCAGAAGGTAAAAAAAAAGGGGATTACCCCAGGATGCTTCAACTGTCATAAATATGAGTCAGTAACCAAGGATCTGAATTTTGATCATGTGACTACGGGGAGGCTGCAATGGTCGTAAGGGTGAAAAACGGTCATAAATCACTTTTTTTCAGGGCCATTGTAACTTTAAACGGTCACTAAAGGAACTGTCGTAAGTCGAGGCCCACCTGTATATGGCAGACCAAATGTTGAAGCCAAATCCCTTCAAAATAACAAAATCCATGTGTCAGAATTCTTAAAGGCCGTCACCACATGATTATTTGGAGAGAGAAAAAGACCACAATGTCTTGGCCACAGTGTTCCCTGGCCTTAAAGCCATGTGCAGCTTACACCCCCTGCATTGGATTGACTTTGAAAACTATTCAAATCTTCCAAAAGGCGTCTGCCAGGTTACTAGAGGAGGAGAGGCCCTACTCAAGAATTGCTTTGGGTTGCTACATCGGTTGCCAACGGTTTTCTGGGCCCAATTCAAAGTGGAGATTCTGCTTTTAAAAGCTTACATGGCTCAGCTCCAGAGTTCTTTAGGGACTGTCTGCTCCAAGGGGAATCTACCCCAGCCCACACGTCAGCAGCTATTGAATTAAGCCAAAATGTGAAGATAGACAGTGTCTGGCTATATCATGCTTTATTTTGTTTAGCTTTACTTTGATTGTATGGTTCTATTTATTTATTTATTTATTTTATTGAATTTATAGACCGCCCCCTCTCCCCAAAGGGACTCGGGGCAGTGTACAGACAGAAGCTAAAAAGAACCGTATACACAATAAAAAATATATTAGAAACCCCTTAAAAACAAATTAAATATAGAGTCTGTACAATAATAGTAAAAGTTAAAAAAACAGCTTAAAAAGTCTACCCCCAAAAATTTAAAATACCAGCCAGGAGGATTGAAGATTAAAACTACGATGCAACACACTAAATTAAATGTAATATTATATTGATTAAAATGTACAGATAGTCCTTGGCTTACAACAACAGTTCATTTAGTGACCTGTTTGAAGTTACAAGGGCACTGAAAATAGTGATTTATGACCATTTTATAACATTGCAGCATCCCCACAATCACTTGATCAAAAGTTGGATGTGTGGCCACCGACTTATATTGAATGAAGATTGCAGCATCCCAAGATCATGTGATCACCTTTTGAGATCTTCTGACAAGCAAAATCAATGAGGAAGCGGGATTCACTTAACAGCCGTGATACTAACTTAACAACTGCAGTGACTCACTTAACAACTGTGGCAAGAAAGGTCATAGAATGGGCAAAATTCACTTAACAATTATCTCACTTAGCAACATAAATTTTGGAGTCAATTGTATGCTGCTCAGAGCCCCTCTATGAGGGAGATACGTGGATAAGAAGTTTGATCAATCACTCACTCAATCAATCAATCAATCAATCAATCATAAACCCAAATTAAACAAGCTACATTTCAATCAACTAGGATGTGTGACATGTGATGCAACACCTAGAAAAATATGGCATACTTCACTTAATTCTTCAAGGAAAGATTGTAGGCAAACGAGGTCCAGGCAGAAGAAGAACATCATGGCTTCAAAATATAAAGGACCTGCAGAAGGATCATTTACATTTAAAAAAAAAAAAATCTAAGGGACTGGTTTGGACAAAACTTAACAGCACTTTTTCGTGCGGCTGTTGATAAAAAGAAGTTCACCAATGCCCAATGACAGATATGACACAAGAAGAAGAAGGATGTGTGAATGCACCAGTAATGGAAAACGGTGACCTTCCGTATCCTATCCTTTGAAGATTAATTATTATCCCAAGTTATCCTGCCTAAAGGGCGCACCAGAGAGCTGCAACATGCCATTGCATTGTATTAATGTCATCTAATGGTAACTGTCAGTGCCGGTGATGGAATAAATATGGAAAAGGAAATTGCTGTAATTGATTGACAGTCTGCAATCCTGTATGTTGAGTTTAATGAGAAGGACTCATAAGCAGCTCTGCTAGACAGGCTATTCATGTAAATCATTTGCACTAGCCCTGCTCTCTGAATTATGCAGAGCTATGCAGATGTCTGTGTCGAATCTATTTCCACCCGCGTTGTCTTTATTCAGAAAAAAGGGCCCATCGACACACTGATTACTGTATTACAGGAGCTTCAGAAGTTTGGTGCTAAACGCGAACAGTTGCTATGTTACAAATTTGGCTCAGGATGAGAACAAGCGTTTAATGTTACTCCTCACACTCACTGCTCAGTTCTCTAAAGCAGGTTTGTCAAAGCAGACAAGGATTTATGGGCAAATTCTTGTGATGTTGTAACAAGGACTGGAAGAAGAGCAAAGAAGACAATGGCTTTTGTTAGAAAGTAAGTTAAGTCACTAGCGTATTTTGCTGCGGAAACAAAATAAAACAAGAGGCTTAAGGAAGGGCTTTGCTTGTCCTGTGGAATAATACTCTGCATTGATTTCCAGGAAGTCCATAAAATGGGGGAACAGGACAGGATGAAAGTATGCAATATTTTATGGTAATTTAGAATGATCAAATGCATGTAACTTGAAGAGGGATCCATATTATTACCTAGTGTAGACCTTGATGGGAATGTAGAGCTGCTTTTCTTTCCCGATTCTTGATATTGTCATTGGCGTTATGGAGCCCAAGGAGTTTACTGCAAATGTTTGAAAACATCTGATAGAATATGCTAAATATAAATTTTTACTAAGAACTAAGACTGCAGAGGATTATATTTCCAGGGAACTGTTCCATGTTGTCTTCTGAGATCATAGTTTTGAGCACATCCAGAGGACAATCATTATAACAAAAGAGAACAAGGAGGCCACCAACTAATTTTAGAAAGTCATTTACGTTTTGAAGCACTTCCAATGGTTTTAATTTCTTTTTTTTAGTCTACATTTGGCTCAAATAAGATTTGAGGAGATTGATGGTTAGTACTGATAGCATACCTTATCAGACGGACCACTATTTTCCAATATCAGTTTGAGGTAGAGTAACCAAAAGAAAATTGTTCTCATTTCATATTTCTTAAATGTAAAAATGGTCATGAACAATATTTAGTACACTGGGTTAAAGATTGCCTTTCAAGAGTTGTCTTAAGGGAGTTCCGGTTCCGGCGGCGGCGGCGACGGGCAGCTCTTTGCCCGCTCCGGCTCCCCGGTGGGCTTCCCCACTCCTTGGGGGGCACAGGACACCCCGCAGAGGGGTCCTGCCGGAGGGGCGGCATCGCGGAGGACTCCTGCAGCGGCGGCGGCCGGCGGGAGGTCTTTCGCGCGCCCAAGGCACCGGGGAGCAAGATCGGAGGGCGCTTCGCGTTTCTGCGTCTCGCGCCTCGCTAAAGCCGACTGGAGAATGCAACAATAGAAGGACGCAGCTGCGGTGCGGTGAGGTTGCTTCTCTCTTCACTCCCTATTTTGCACGAAGGATTATTCAGCTTTCTTTAAAACAACTTTCGGAGCAAGTTGGAGGCGCGGCTGGAGGGAGGGGGGTTTCCCCCCCCCCTTGGACAAGCGGCGAGGAACAATTTTGCTCTCAGCCCCCGGGGGAGGAGGAGGGGGGAGAGCCAACGAATGAAGCCTCACCCAGGTTGAGATGATTTTCTTTTCAATTTAATTTTATATATTACTGTGATTTGAGGACTTTTGGAACTTTTTTTAAAAAACTTTGTTATGCCTCTGTGCCCAAAACTGGCAGGGCAAGATGGCACACTTCCGTTGTCTTTATGAACTGTGAAACCTGACTCCACCTTTAAAATTCAGGCTTCCGGTCTTTGTCTCCGTGTCTCCCAGAGGAAACTCTTGTGGATTGGTATTTTGTGAACTTTCTAGGGGAAACTTTTTATCTATTGCCAGACTTATTAGAGAGATTCTCTTCTGCCTGGTTCTTCTGCTCCCGGAATTCACCTGGCTACCCTTCTTTTCTAACTGTTTATCTTATATATGGACTGAACTTCTAACGTTATAAAGGATGGCATCCAAAAGACCACCTCCTGGAAAACCTGGCTTTGCCACGTCTGCTCCAACATCTGCAACATCCAGTCCAGCCACACAGTCAAAGATAACAGAACTGATGCAACCCAAGACTACTGAGATGGACTTTCAACAAATGCTTCAACAAATTTTACAGGGCCAGGAGGAAATCAAGAAACAGCTAAGGGAAATGAAAGATGAAATTAAAGAAAATCAAGCCCAAATTTATAAGAACTCACAAAGACTGAATCTTGTGGAAGGGGGGGGGGGTGGAGGAGGTGAAGGGGGTGGTGGAAGCTGTGCAGAAAGGGAACAAAGATCTTGACATCCAACAGATGAAATTAGAATTTGAGAGAATGTCCTATTATCTTAGATTTCAAAATGTTATAGAAGAAGATGGGGAAAACATAAGGGACATCATAATAAACATCCTGGCTGACTACACACACAAAGAAAAACAACAGATGGGGTGGGATATAGACCTGGTTTATAGAGTGAACTCAGCTTATGCTAGAACACACAATGTACCCAGGGAGGTTCATATTAAATTTCTTAGAAAAAGCACAAGAGATGAAATTCTGGGTGTACAAAGGGGGCAAGCATTGACATATCATGATATGGAGATAACCATTCTGAAGCAGATCCCTAAGAAGATTAGAGAAAAAAGGAAGAATTATTCGCAATTAGCGAATAAATTATATCAGAAAGGGGTGTGGTTTAGATGGTTGATGCCTGAAGGTATGCTGATATTCTGGGAGGAGACAAGAATTAGAATCAATTCACCCATAGAGGCGCAGGCCTTTATGGAAAAAAATAAAACACTCCTAGAGAAAACACCAGACACTACAACGGACACGCAGGACACGGGAGGGGCCAGAGCTCTGCCAGTGGAGGGAGATGGGGCAATAGCAAGAAGACTCAGATCACAAAAATAAACAAGAAAATCATATTATTATAAACTGACTGAAAGTGATAATGGAATTATACTTGGATTTTATACTGTAATGTTTAATCTGATTGAATTTAGTAATAGAACTAATATGCTGATTGTAATCAATTATATACCAATGCATTATATATAAATGTATACTATGGGTATGGAGGGAGGGGCGCCTTTCACATTTTGCAACTGCCAAAATTTGTAGACCTGTCCATTTACCCTTTTCCCTATAAATGTTGAAAAACCAATAAAATTTTATTATTAAAAAAAAAAAAGAGTTGTCTTAGGAAGGCCTTTTCCCCAGGCTTAATTGTGACTGAAGTCTGGTGGCCAGTTAGCCAGCCAACCACAGAGAAAACTGCTTTCTTTGATGGGCTGAGATTTTGTTTGTGTGTCTGTGTGCATGTAATTGAAAGTCTTTGTATTTTTGTACATCTGTACACAGTATGTGTATGAAAGTCAGGGTGTGTGTGAGGGAGAAGAAGGTGTAAGTCACACTGGGCTTATAAATAAGTATTTTTCCCACTTGGGGTATGACATTACTTATTGCTGACATATGCCTCCTGGTACATTTGCTTGAAATCAGTTAGGCCCTAAAGCCAAAATTGGTTCTCCATTCCTGATCTAAAGGGTGTTTATTCTAGAAGGGCAGTTATTTTACTGGAGGATTTGTGAGCCCGACAAACCTTCTTTTTAGGAAAGATCTCCTGTCTTGTTTTACTTCAGCAAAAAGAAATCTTAAAATCAGGGGTGGGCTTCAAAATTTTTAGCAAGGGGTTCTCTTCCTGGTTGCTGGATGGGTGTAGCCATGGTGGACGTGACCGAATTGGCCTCCTGCACCACAGCAGGGGGGGGTTTGCCCTCCCCTGGCTTCGGAGGCTTTATTCGATCCTCTGGGTGGGTGAAAATGACCTCTCAGGCTCCGGAGGCCATCTAGAGACCGAAAATGGACCCATTTCCAGCCTTCCTGAACTTACAGTAGGCCCATTTTTTGCCCTCCCCAAGTCTCCATATATGCCCTGCACTCCAAAACAGGCTGTATGAGGACTCCTGAGAGGGGCGGGGTGTGGTGGGTGGGGCCAGCCAGGAGTGGGATTTGGAGGTTCTCCAAACTGCGCAGAATCTTAGCTAGAGGTTCTCCTGAACCCCTGCAAACCCCCAGCAGCCCACCCCTGCTTAAAACACTGGAAAAGGTATTATGGGATAAATGTGTGAAGGCCCCTCAGTTGATGCAAGCGGACATGTTATGATGTCACAAAACTCCTAGCTTTGAATTATCCAAATATCCACTATAAGAATTCCTGCAAGCAGTTTCACGTTCTACTGTAATATGTCACAATTTCCTTCTTTGATACATCTCTACACGCTCGTAAGCTATTATCAAGCTCGAGACAGCCTTTCCCATTAATTCAGATATAAGATAGCTAGAAGTTACCACACCACACTCAAGAAGAATTGAGAATGATGTGAGATTCTACAATTACAGAATTGGGTTACGGAATATCTTCTTTGTGGAAGGATCAACTGCCCTGAAATGAACAAACACGAAGCCACAAAGTCAGGGTTTTTTTTTCCTCCTTGTGTTCTGACTGTCAGGTGTCCATCTTAAGTATTTTGAAAGAGAAAAAGAAAAGGAGGAAGAGGAGGAAAAGGAGGTCTGGAACCGAGGGAGTTCACTGTGCCGCAGATATCCGGTTGTGAGTCCCTTGGTGTGAAATGGGGCCCCGGGAGGCAGTTGGGCTTGCTGATTGTATACTTGGCTCCTCGCTATGCATCAGCGGCCCTGCCTGAGCTCCTCGAGCTGATCGCGGAGACGGCGGTTGATACCCCCAAACTTGTGGTTATGGGGGATTTCAACCTGCCGTCGATGGGTGAAGCATCCGAGGTGGCTCGGGAGTTCATGGCTTCCATGACAGCCATGGACCTGAGCCAATTAATTCAGGGCCCCACACACGAAGGTGGGCACACACTGGACCTTGTTTTTGTCTCTGGACAGTGGACGAGTGATCTGGGAATAGGGGATTTGGTTATTACTCCCCTGTCATGGTCAGATCACTCAAATCTCCGGCTCAACTTCCCCGGCGCTACCCCCCACCGCGGGGAGGCGGAACCTGATTGTCCCAGATGGTTCCGCCCCAGGCGACTGATGGAACCGGACATGTTCCAGACGGAGCTTGGGCCACTTCCTGTAGCCCTGTCCCACTCCCGGACGGAGGACCTAGTGGCCGCTTGGAATAGGGCGGCTGCTGGGGCCTTGGACCGGGTAGTGCCTTTGCGGCCTCTCCTGCGGCAACGAACCACCCTGGCTCCTTGGTTTACCGAGGAGTTGAGGGTGATGAAACGCCACAAGAGACGCCTAGAAAGCAGGTGGAGGTCCTCACGCTCCAAATCTGACCGAACACAGGTAAGATCCTATTTACGGACTTACCTTGTGGCACTGAGAGCGGCCAAACGTAGACACTGTTCCGCTCTTATTGCGTCCGCAGATAACCGCCCTGCCGCCCTGTTTCGGGTGACCCGCTCCCTCTTATCACAGAGGCCGCGGGAAGCCCCTCTGCAGGGTAGAGCAGAGGAGTTTGGGGAATATCTGCAGGACAAAATCGCTCAGATCCGGAGTGGATGGGCCCCCTTCAGTGGCCCAGGGGAGACGTCAGAAGCAAGTCTTGAGGCACCACGCTGGGAGGAGTTTGACTCTGTTGCCCCCAAAGATTTGGACAGGTTACGTGGGCGACTGCGAGCCACTACATGTTTATTGGACCCGTGTCCCTCCTGGCTTGTACTGGCATCCTGGGAGGTTACACAAGGCTGGCTCCTGGGTCTTGTGAACGCTTCATTGGGGGAGGGGTCCTTGCCAGTCGCCTTGAAAGAGGCGGTGGTGAGGCCCCTACTCAAGAAGCCTTCCCTGGACCCGGTGGAGCTAGCTAATTACCGTCCCGTCTCCAACCTTCCCTTTTTAGCGAAGGTTGTAGAGAGTGTGGTGGCACAACAGTTCCCACGTCACCTGGAGGAAACCGACTATCTAGACCCGCGCCAGTCTGGCTTCCGGCCCGGTCACAGCACGGAGACGGCCTTGGTCGCGTTGGTGGACGATCTCTGGAGGGCCAGAGATAGGGGTTGTTCCTCTATCCTGGTCCTATTAGACCTATCAGCGGCCTTCGATACCATCGACCATGGTATCCTATTGTGCCGGCTGGAGGGGATGGGAGTGGGGGGCACCGTTTTACGGTGGTTCTGCTCCTACCTCTCCGGCCGGACGCAATGTGTGTTGGCAGGGGAGCAGAGATCGACCCTGAGGCCACTCACTTGTGGGGTGCCGCAGGGGTCGGTCCTCCCGCCCCTCCTGTTCAACACATACATGAAGCCGCTGGGTGAGATCATCCGTGGTTTTGGGGTTGGATACCATCTATACGCTGATGACACACAGCTGTACATCTCCACCCCAAACCACCCCAACGAGGCCGTCGAAATGATGTCCCGGTGCTTGGAAGCTGTTCGGGTCTGGATGGGGGACAACAGACTCAGACTCAACCCCTCCAAGACTGAGTGGCTGTGGTTACCGGCGCCCCGGTTCAACCAGTGGATTCCATCGCTGGCCATAGGGGGCGAACAACTGCCCCCTGTGGAATGGGCGCGCAATTTGGGCGTCCTCCTTGATGCCCGGCTGTCGATGGATGACCATGTGGCAGCCGTGGCAAGGGGGGCGTTCCACCAGGTTCGCCTGGTGCGCCAATTGCACCCCCTATTGGATCGGGATGCCTTACGCAAGGTCACTCACACGCTGGTGACGTCTCGCCTGGACTACTGCAACGCTCTCTACATGGGGCTCCCCTTGAGATGCACCCGAAGACTACAGCTAGTTCAGAATGCGGCCGCGCGGGCCATCATGGGAGGGACAAGATACTCCCATATAACACCACTCCTGCGCGAGCTGCACTGGCTGCCTGTGGTTTTTCGGGTGCGTTTCAAGGTGTTGGTTACTATCTTCAAAGCGCTCCATGGCACGGGACCTAGTTACCTGCGGGATCGCATCTCACCTCATACATCCCTGCGACCAATCCGCTCTCACAGGGAGGGACTCCTCCAGGTGCCATCCACGAAGCAGTGTCAACGGGCGGCGCCCAGGAGTAGAGCCTTCTCTGTGATGGGCCCAACCCTCTGGAATGACCTCCCCCCCGATATCAGAACTACCACCGACCTCCGCTCCTTCCGACAGAAGCTTAAGACCCACCTGTTCCAATTAGCTGGCTTAACTGACTTATAGTCTCATTCAACCTCCTGGCAAACATCTTATTGGGTAGTTTTTAACGGTATTTTAAGGGTATTTTTAATATTTGTATTTTAATTTAAATATTGTACAGTCCACATCCTACCTCCTCCATTTAACTATTTGTTATATTAAGTATATTGTGTATTTATTCTGTTTTAACATGACTGTACACCGCCCCGAGTCCTATTTAGGAAAGGGTGCGGTATATAAATTAAAGTTATTATTATTATTATTATAGGACGAAAAGGAAGAAGGTAGATAAAACAACCACCACCACCCTGGGCAGGGCAGAATCTTTTCTAGATTTGGTTTTCAAAATCACTCTGCTACTGGAATGAGAGGCAACCAGACGGGGTGTGGATTTCAATGGATCTCTCAGGCTTTGTACCTTGTATGGCTGTTGAAAAATGCATGAGCTAAGAACTGCAGAATACATAGTACCTAAAGATGTGTATAAATGGAATCAGCCTGCCCATCTATCTCCAGTGCTATGCTTATAAGTATATCGACAAGAGCTACAAAATGTAATGATTGTAATACATGTACTATTTCAGAACCAAATATCATAATGAGAAATTGCTGTATTTAGCATTCCAGTCAAAACATAATCAGGAAGAGGAGGAGAAGTTACCTTTCTAGTGTCAGATTCAATTTGGAAGGACAAAAGCCATATGTGAGAAATAAAAAGCATCTGTATACGAAAATAATGTTTAGCTTTGAAGCTAAGGTAGAAATACTGGCTTAGTTCTTATTTCTCCCCCAAGCGCTGCATTGTTTTATGGATGACACTCACACTTACAAAGATTCCTGGCTAAATAATTTCTCTCCAAATAATAGGGAATAAATTCTATCCTTTGATACTAATAGATTGTTATTTTGTAAAATATTGCAGGAATCGTGTAGCTTTTGAAGAACACAATGCATTCCCAATTAAAGGATGATGAGCGTAAATGCAAAATGAAGCAAATAAACCATGACAAACTCATGATTGTAAAAAACAAAAACAGCCAAAAGATGCTGATGCTGCTCAATGGAAGAGGAAGTGATGCTAAGGCAGGGGTGTCCAAACTTTTTGCAAGGAGGGCCAGATTTGGTGATGTGAAAATGTGTGGGGCCGATCATTCAGCCTGACATTCTTTGAACCCTTAACATTAAATGTGAATTAACTACTGTATTTTTCGGAGTATAAGACGCACCAAGATTTTGAAGAGGCAAATTAAAAAAAAAGTTTTTGCGCTCTCCCCAAAACGGCCCATTTTTCGTGAAAACGGGCCTTTTTTTTAAAGGGCATGAATAGCCCTTAAGAGGCTTCTAGAGTGCTCCTGGGGGCTGGGGGGGGGCAAAGTTGAGCAAAAAACGGCCCGTTTTTTGCTCATTTATGCCCTCCACAGTCCTCAGGAGCACTCTGAAAACCTCCTAAAGGCTATGCATAGCCATTTTGGTGAAGGAGGCAGAGTTTTGGGAGGCAAAAATTGCTGTATTCAGTGTATAAGGTGCACCCAGATTTTTAGCCTCTTTTTTGAGGGGAAAAAGATGCATCTTTATACTTTGAAAAATAGGGTATTTTATGAAAGACTAAACAAATAACTCCAGTGGGGAGAAGAGGCTGTGGGCCGCTTGCAATTTGGAAAAGGGCCGCATTTGGCCCCCGGGCCGCACTTTGGACATGCCTGAGCTAAGGGGATCAACACATCATTTTTGTTCATTCATCCTATACTGAAACTTTGAGGGCAGTACAAGTTTTCAGCAGACCGGTTTATGCTGGTAGACTTTCCTGCTGGCTCAAGGCTTAGAAAAAAAATGTATGTTAAAGTTTATGTAATGAAGAGCCATGAACTGAATTCATTTGAGACACTGAAGACAATAAACACACTCAGATCAAATGAGCCATCAACATTGTACAAATGCAGTGAGGCAATTCTCCTCTCTGAGCCCATGAGTCATCTTCCTTTCACATAATCTCAAAAAAATGGGGCTATCACAGTCACTATCTGTTCACAATTCAGCTGATCATCTGGGAGCTACCATCCCAACATCCAACTAGAAGTTATTGTGGTTTTGCTTCACTGGCTTTGCATATATCTTCTAAGGAGTATATTACAACATATAGCAAAATTCCAACTCATTGTGGCTATGTTGAGTTAATTCATATCCTGCTGGTGTATCTGGTTTATTGCTACTTTAGCTGCCAGGAGCTCCTTGTGGTCCCAAGTTGAAATCTTTCCCAGATCCCAAAGAGCAAACCCAATATATTTATTTGGAATAAATGTGTAATCTACCAATGAACTATGACAGCCTCTTGAAATGTCTATTCTTGCCATCAAAGATATAGACTGTGTTCATACTTAATAGCAGCTCTTTCCCAGGCAGAAAATTCACAAGTGAGTAAAGGTAAAGGTTCCCCTCGCACATATGTGCTGATCGTTCCCAATTCTAGGGGGCGGTGCTCATCTCTGTTTCAAAGCCAAAGAGCCAGCTCTGTCTGAAGACGTCTCTGTGGTCATGTGGCTGGCATGACTAAACACCGAAGGTGCATGAAACCTTCCCACCAAAGGTGGTTCCTATTTTTCTACTTGAATTTTTACATGCTTTTGAACTTCTAGATTGGCAGAAGCTGGGACAAGTAACGGGAGCTCACTCTGTTATGCTAGTGATTTGAACTGCCGAACTGCCAACTTTTCTGATCGACAAGCTCAGTGTCTTAGCCACTGAGCCACTGTGTCCCTTTATGAGGGACATGAGTGAGTACCAGATGGTAAAATGTCCCAGTAGTTTAGGCTGTTCTTTCTGCAAGCTATTGAAATAGTTGCCTATGGAAATTCCTAGTCACCAGGTCATGGCTGTCCCAAAGGTGCTTTTTCAAAAGGCAGCTGGTCTTCCTTTGTTTTTGCTTGAAGATATTTCACTTCTCATCCAAGAAGCTTCTTCAGTTCTTGAGAATAGTGGAGAATGGAAGGATTTATATTCCTTGCAGTCATCTGGTCGTGATCACTCTTTCTGAGAGTCATTGAAGCCACTTGCATTCTGTGCTCTCGGGGTCACCTGAATAGTGCAAATGGGTGTGGAACCTTCTTGGAACTCCTGAAAGGGATTGAAATGGATGTGTAAACTGCGAGAGAGAGGGTGGGTGGGTGGGCAGCCTCCATTCTGTGTAATCAAGACTCGACTTTAATAAGGGCAACCAGGCAACATCGCATCTATCTTGACATGTAAGCAATGGATGCCACTCTGTTTAAAAAGAGTTAGCATTTCAATAACCTGGTAGCACCCACCATTTTGAAATTGTTGATAAAGGCATTCCAGACACTACTAAATGCCACCCTTTTATATGCTGGCTGGAAACATGTTTGGATGACATCAGGTGGGGAAATGTCACCTGAATTAAATTTAAAATGTTGGTAATGGAATTACAACTTTCTAGTGAATAAACATAAACCATAGCATCTTCTGTAAGAACCTTCATTGCCTGATAAAATGGAGACCTGTATGACTGTGCCTGATTTTATGACCTTTTTTGTGGCATTTTTAAGTGAGCACTTAACGTTGTAAAGTGAATGCTGGGGTCGGTAAATGAACTCATTGTTCACTATGAGGTAGATTTTGCCAGAAACTGGAAGTAAAGGCCAGTTTCTGGCAAAAAAAAAAAAACCCGATCATAATCATGTAAGTTTGGGGCACAGCAAAAGCCATAAACGCATTATGCATTAAATTTCCCACTTAAGCCTCATTTTCTGGGTTTGTCTTAAGCTTTGAGCTGAACTGCTGGTCATAAGTCAAGGATCAGCTGTGTTTCTTAATTCTTCCATGAAATCATGGTGGTATCTAGTCAAGTATGTGCACAAACATTTATTTGAATTGGGTTGGATGGGCAGAGAATTGACACTTTATTTTTAGTCACAGATCTCAAATATCCACATATTTGTTTTGTTTTGTTTCTTTCATATAGTAAAATGGGACTAATTTATAATTACAGATTTCAGCTGAGAATTTTTCTATGCTGCTGGGCTTCTTCTTTCAGTGATTCCCTCTTTAAAAAAAAGAATTATTATAGGCTGCCTGCCATAGCATGTGCCTTCTGATATGTGGTTCAGTCACTAAGTCATGCCCAACTCTTCGCAAACCCATGGACCATGACATGCCAGTCTCCCCTGTCTTCCACTCTCTCCTGGAGTTTGTTCAAATTCAGCTTCACTGCCTCAAATGACACTATCTCACCGTCTCATCCTCCGTCATCCCTTTCTCTTTTTGCCACCAATTCTTTCTGATAGAGCCCAGAATTCTATGCCAAAGGCCTCTCTAAGGAAGAGAAAGATAAAAAGAAAAACGCAATACAGTTTCATGACGGTCCCAAGAATACAATGCAATCTTGTATCCATCAGTGGTTTTAATTTAAAAAAAATCTTTCTTTAAAACTGATACATTCAGATATAAAAAGTTCAGTATATTTTTTAAAAAGAAAACACAGAAGGAAAGCAACACACCAGTGGTGAGTTGCAGGCGGTACGCCCCGGTACGGGCATACCGGAGCCTGCCCGGAGCAACGGGTACCATTCCGTTACGGTGCCCACCCGCCCGCCCGCACTCCTTACCTGTCTTTAAACTCTTCGGCGCTTCCGCGCAGGTGCACAGTGCGTACAGCGCCTGCGCGATGCACTGCCGAGCAGCTGGAGCATCGTGGAGGCTTGCGGAGGTGTCGCTGGATGGTAAGATGCATGCGCGCGCTATGCATGTGTGTGCGCACTGCGTGAATGTTCTTGTGGAGGATGCCGGGCCCGGTTGCAACCGTACCGGTTGCAACGGGATCCGGAACCCACCACTGCAACACACACACACACACACACATGCACACTAACCTAAATAAAGTTAATCAAGCCTTACAAATCTACATTAGCAGGGGGAAAACATACAGTGGAATGCATTGCAGAGAAGCTGAGTGGGAATATCTGGGCCTCCTCCTCAGTTATTGTTAAGAGGAGGCAATGGTAGCAGTTGTAGGAGCTGCTGTTTCTTCCTCCAGGGAACAAAGTTGTGACCTTTGTATAGGAATCTCAGATAAGGAAGACACAGCCTTTTAGCAGGATCGTTCAGTCGAGTAATGTCAGGGATTTAGCCAGAAACTCCGAAAATTACATAGAGGCTGGACAATTTTCTCAACAACCCTAGTTCTGAATGAAAAGGAACCAATTGGTACTTAGAGGATAAAACCATTGTGAAGTATTGGAGAAGAAAATCTAAGATATTGCCTATTTAGGCTTCTCGGCATTGGACCAACTTTCTAGACCCCTGCCAGGAAAAATATGAGGATAGGTATATAGGTACATACAAAAGCAATAAAGTGTCTCTTTCCCTGAACAGAAACGGACACTGGGGCAATTCAAAGAAGCAATTCAAAGGGCAAAGGAAAGGCTATTCATCACTAATCCTCTGGCCAAAATCAATAAGAAGCACTAAAATGGACAGGAACTGCAAAGAGGAAATGTAACTTTCAATTAAAGCCACAGGAACTCTGAAATGTGGCAGTGATGCTTTGCTCATCTGCCTTGGGATGATGGTAGTGTTGTTCTTTTAATTACCTAAATTACCACAAATCAGGCCTGGAAAAAAAAGGGGAGGACGACTCCCCAAATCCTGGTTTGCAATGGTTTAAATGGGACTCGAAAAAAGTCAGTGACCAAAGCTGGCAGTTCGGGAGAAAAAGACCCTTGTTTATTTCCATTTTGCTTTCCATGATATTTTCTGAACAAAATCATTGATCATTGCCGCTCTTCCCCTGAAACCCACTTTAAGTCTAGTACGTTCAGAAGCATCCATCCCATGGAAATCGGTTTAGGATTGCAGTGGAAAAACTACAATGCAGAAATATATCAGAAGTTTTTTTTAAAGGCTTTATTTTTGTTTATTTTAAAGCAAGCCTTTTGTTCTCATTGTGTAATTGAGGTCAGCCTCCATCCCAATTATCTTGCCTGGAGTAATCCCTGGAAGGAAACCAGGGTAAGCCAAAAGCTGACACACATCCTGCTAATTAACTTAACCATGGCTTGCTCCATTAATTCAATTTACTTGGTTTGCATAATACACCCAGCCATAAACTAACCACATGAGCTGCTCTGCAAAACACCCTAGGCAAAGTCTGTGGTTTAGTATGTCATGCAAATACAGCCCCTTGAGGTGGATGGCAGATGTCAAACACTCCCCATCCCCATGCTTCTCAGAATGGAGCCTTACAGACACGACACAGTTTGAACACATTTGATTCCAGTCTTCCCCCCAAACACTTGAGAGTTTGGGGGGGAAGAGGTTCTCCCCCCCCCCCATAGTCAGAGTTCCATACTCACTCCTTGCACATCTGGAAGGTGCTGAGCAGAGAAGGCTATTGTAAGTGTATGCCTAGCTGTAATCACAGGGCTGCTCTCAAGGTTGGTGGAGGTACGCGAACGTTCACAACAGGCCGTTGAGTTAGTTATTTTTATATGAGTACAGGTAGTCCTCGCTTTACGACCACAACTGAGCCCAACATTTCTGTTGCTAAGCAAGACATTTGTTAAGTGAGTTTTGCTTCATTTTAGTTTTTTTCTTGCCAAGTGAATCACTGCAGTGGTTAAGTTAGCGACAAGGTCGTGAAGTGAATCTGGCTTAGCCATTGACTTTTGGGTGGCCTATCAATCAACCGCAAATGTTTGAATCTCTCCCAGCAACCACCTATTTTGTAGCTGAAGAGGATGCCTTTCTAAACTATTGAGGTGGTTGGTGGGGAGGGTGGGGTGGGGGGAGGAGAGAAACAGGAAGAATCCGTGTGCAGGCACCCAAACGGCATGCAAGTGGGATTTTGCATAATGGTAGGAATACAATCAAAGGCACGAGGGCCTGCTCTTCTCATTTTCCCTCTCCAGTTCTCTGTTCCACCTGACAATGTTTTCGCCTGGGGCATACCTTCGGGCTATGGTGGAAACTGTCCAAGAGGAATAAAACCACATAAAAGACATTATTGTCTTATTAGGCTACAGTTTGTGCTAATTTCCTTCCTGTGCTCTGTGGGAGAATGCAAGTGTCTAAGAAAGAAATATTTTTTAAAAGGATGGGGAATTGGGGGTGGGATGGTCCAGATTTAGACCCCCTGTCATCCCTTCACTCCCTTGCCACTGATTTAAAGATACATATCAAATCCCAGTAAGGGTATGGCTAGCTGATGAGAGCTAATTAGCTCTATACTAGTCTCCCTTTATTTATTTATCAGTACAAATACAAATATATATATATATATATATATATATATATATATATATATATATATATATATATATATACACATACATACATACATACATACATACATACATACATACATACATACATATATATATATATATATATATATATATTCCAGTTCTAATGTCAACCTACCAGAGGGAGCAGCAGTCATGTTTTAATGAGTGTCTGTCCTCCCTAGGAAAAAAGGAAATGATACAATACAATAGTCAATTTTTTTTGCATGCACTAGACTGGGAAACACAGGCAAAGTGCAAAGGACCTATGCATTGTTCTCCTGTGAAGGGAATCTGAGGGTGGATACAGATTTATGCTGAATAAACAAACACAAAATGCTTCCTACATGGGATTTCAGGAGGCCGGCTGGCTTGCTGAAACTGTACAAATGCAAAACAACAGAATACTAGAAAGGCTAAGAAAAACGCTAATGTCTACTTAGCTATGTCTACTTTGACTATCTCTAGCAATGCACCAATAAACCATGATTCATGGGTTGCTGATAGTGGAGCATCACAGAGGTCAACATCACTAGGCCCCCCCACAAAACACAAGGAAGGGAAGTTGCTGCGATGGAGGAGAAGGAGGGCAGTAAAATCTTTAAGGGAGACTACCAAGACGTTGCATTAAAAGGGACTGCAAGAGTGAGCAAACAACAGAAATTGGGCAAATAGAAGGAAGTCTATAGAGATTCTCAATCTTATAGATTCTGGTTGTCCCAAAGGTGCTTTTTCAGGAGACAACTGGAGTTTCTTGCTTTTGTTTTCTTTGAAGATGTTTCACTTTTCATCCAAGAAGCTTCTTCATCTCGAACATGATGTGAGAGTAGGAATGGATTTCCAGAGGGAAAAAAGTGCAGACTACGGGAACCAGGAGCACCCCTCAGGTGGCCCTGAGGACACAGATAAACCTCCAAGTGGCCTCAACGACCCTCTAAAACAGTGGTTCCCAAACTTTTTTAGTCCACCGCCCCGTTGGTGCTACAAACTGATCTTCAGTGCCCCCCACCCAGTGGTGAATTCAATTTTTTTTTACTACCGGTTCTGTGGGCGTGGCTTGGTGGGCATGGCTGAGGGAGTCATGTGACTGGGCAGTTTGCACGACAGAAGGAAGATAGTAACAGTAAAATTTAAAACTGTAGCAATTAATTGCACATGTATTCAAAACCCAATTTAAAAACCTTTTTAGCTAATGTTAATTCAACAAAATTGTTGAATATGATCCAGTGATACCAGGTTTTCAAAGTCTGATAGTCATTTATCAAGAACCTTAGTAACTAGTAACTTAGTAAACTCAGTAAAATTTAGTAACTACTCCACTGTTCTTAGTAGATGATAATTCCTGTGTAGATATTGAAAGAAGTAATTTCAGTAAGGTATTATCACAAAGCACAAAACTGCAACAGATCTCATTAAGATATCACAAACTTACACAAAAAACCCAAAATGGATAATAAACACTTTTGTCTTTTATCTAAAGTTTTTCATTTTTAGATCAATGACCTTAATTATTCTTTCTCTCCCTCACAAACATACACATATACCAGTGGTGGGTTTCAAATTTTTTTAGAACCTATTCTGTAGGTGTGGCCTATTTTGTGGGCGTAGCTTGGCGGTCATGTGACCGGGTGGGAGTGGCCAACTTGTAAAATGTGTTGAACCTCATTTAACAATGCTCTTGCTTAGCAACCAAAATTTTGGGCTCAATTGTGATCATAACTTCTCTTTCTTTTTCTTTCTTTCTTTCTTTCTTTCTTTCTTTCTTTCTTTCTTTCTTTCTTTCTTTCTTTCTTTCTCTCTTTCTTTCTTCTTTCTTTCTTATATCTCTCTTTTCCTCTTTCTTTCTTTCCTTTCTTTTTCTTCCTTCCATCCATCGATTCTTTCTTTCGTGTGTATCTCTCTTTCTTTTCTTCCTTTCTCTTCCTTCCTCCCTTCCTTTGTTCCTTCTTTCTTTCTTGTCTCTGTCTCCCCCACTTACTTTCTCTTTCTTTCTTTCTTTCTTTCTTTCTTTCTCTTTTTGTCCCTCTCTCTTTTCTCTCTCTCCCTTTTCCTTCCTTTTATTCTCTCTTTCTCTCTCTCTCTCTCTCTCTCTCTCTCACACACACACACACACACACACACACACCTCTTCCAGTTGGCAAAAAATTCTGTTTTGCCAGCTGGGAAGCTGGCAAAGAAGCCTCGGTTTCCCTGCCACCTGCAGCTCTTGGAGGAAGGAGGAAGGGAAACGAGCCCCGGGCCTCATCTCTGCCTCCTACCTCAAGAGCTGGCTTCGGGCATGGCCAGCCTCTCCCGTCACTGCACCCTTCACTGCCTTTCACCCAGAGGCTCTGCTAGCGGAGTGTCTGCCATTTCACCTCCCGAAAGAAGCTCAGGAGAGACATGCAAACGGCTGCAACTCGAGGCTCCTGAGGAGGATGCTGGACAACAGGGGTGGCAGTGGCACCCGCTGCTGCTCTTCTGCTGCTCCCGGTAATGCAGGCTTCTTGGAGAGCATTAAGTTACAGGTGCAGCGATTCCAGCAGCTGTGTTTTCCCTTGAAATTTGCTGTCCCAGCAACCCAAAGGGGACATTTTCCCAGCAGCATCTCAGGTGCTCCCATCCTTAGCCATGAGGGAATGAGGATGGCTGGGCGCAGTTTGGCACTTTCCAGCTCCCCTCAGATCATCGAGGGGCCTCGGCCCTTGCTCACTCACATGGCCTGTGTGCATCCAGCAGAAATGGGAAGCACGGGGATCTTAATGTAGTAGGGCAGGGGGGGCTGGAGCGGGAGGTTAAATAAACAAATTTGGCTTCTCTTCCTTGCCCGGCAAGAGAGAAAGGTGCCTGAGACACCGCTGGGAGAATATACCCTTCGGGCTGTCCCCTTAGCGTTCCCTTGCTGCCCCCCTTGCCTCTTAGTGCCCCCCTAAGTCATCCCACTGCCCCTCAGAGGGCAGTACCGCCCACTTTGGGAACCACTGCTCTAAAAGGATGCAAATGACCAGCTGTCTGCAAAGAATATAAATCCTTCCATTCCCCACCATCCATTCAGACTGAAGAAGCTTCTTGGGTGAGAAGTGAAAAGTCTTCAAAGATAAAGTAGAAGAATGTGGGTTAGACAGCATCACCACCAGATGGATTCGTAACTGGCTGACCAACCGCACTCAACGTGTAGTCCTCAATGGAACTGCATCTACATGGAGGGAAGTATGCAGTGGAGTACCCCAAGGCTCTGTTTTAGGCCCAGTACTCTTCAACATCTTCATCAATGATTTGGATGAGGGAATAAATGGGGAACTCATCAAATTTGCAGATGACACCAAGCTGGCAGGAATAGCCAACACTCCAGAAGATAGGCTTAAGATACAGAAGGATCTTGACAAACTTGAACATTGGGCACTATCTAATAAAATGAAATTCAATGGTGAAAAGAGTAAGGTTCTACATTTAGGCAACAAAAACGGAATGCACAGGTACAGTATAGGTGGTACCGTGCTCAATAGTAGTAACTGTGAGAGGGATCTTGGAGTTCTAGTGGACAACCATTTAAATATGAGCCAGCAGTGTGCAGCAGCTGCCAAAAAAGCCAACACAGTTCTAGGCTGCATCAACAGAGGGATAGAATCAAGATCACGAGAAGTGTTAATACCACTTTATAATGCCTTGGTAAGGCCACACTTGGAATACTGCATTCAGTTCTGGTCGCCACGATGTAAAAAAGATGTGGAGACTCTAGAAAGAGTGCAGAGAAGAGCAACAAAGATGATTAGGGGACTGGAGACTAAAACATATGAAGAACGGTTGCAGGAACTAGGTATGTCTAGCTTAAGAGAAAGAAGGACTAGAGGAGACATGATAGCAGTGTTCCAATATCTCAGGGGTTGCCACAAAGAAGAGGGAGTCAAGCTATTCTCCAAGGCACCAGTGGACAGAACAAGAAGCAATGGGTGGAAACTAATCAAGGAGAGAAGCAACTTAGAACTGAGGAGAAACTTCCTGACAGTTAGAACAATTAATCAGTGGAACAGCTTGCCTCCAGAAGTTGTGAATGCCCCAACACTGGAAGTCTTTAAGAAGATGTTGGATAGCCATCTGTCTGGAACGGTATAGGGTTTCCTGCCTAGGCAGGGGGTTGGACTAGAAGACCTCCAAGGTCCCTTCCAACTCTACTATTGTATTGTATTGTATTGTATTGTATTGTATTGTATTGTATTGTATTGTATTGTATTGTATTGTATTGTATTATAAAATAAAGAAGTCCAGTTGCCTCCTGGAAAAAGCACTTTTGGGACAAATAGGAGGAATCAAATTGTGACAAACATAATAAACCTCGACTACATATTATCTTGAATTCTGCTCAAGGTCCTACTTCCTTGGACTTAATTTGAGACATGATCACTTTCCCCTCTCTAAAAAAAAAGCAACCAGAAGCCTAGATAGGGCCACAGAGATTCCCTTGATTTTCCTCTTTACAATAGTTTCAACAGATCCACATTCATAGCTGATACACCTCTCATCCAAGTTACTCACCACGATTTGTGTTTAGTGAAAAATTAGGCTTGTCTTTCTCTCAAAAAAGTAATCCAGATGGCAGCTTCTTTTACACTAGAGCAGGGGTGTCAAACTCAAGACCCGGGAGGCGGATCCGGCCCATGGGATACTTAGATCTGGCCCGTGGGGCCACCCTAGAAACAGTGGAGGACTGATCCGTTGTGCTTCTGCCAGTGAAAGCAGGCTCCCAGGCTCTGTTTTTTGGCTAACATTGCCTCCTGCAACCCTCTGCCAGTGAAAGTGGAGCTCGGGAGGGCCACATGCAGCCCTCCCGAGCTCCGTTTTCACTGGCAGAGGATTATAGAAAGCCGTGGCAGTCGAAAATGGAGCCTGGGAGCCCATTTTCATTGACAGAGAGCTCAGACTATCATAGGCGCTGACACGAGTGATGTCGAGCTGGCCATCCCCACTCCGGCGCTGCCCACCCTGGGCCCCCGAGGTCAAACACAACCCTGATCCAGGCCTCAATGAAATCGAGTTTGACACCTCTGAGTTACAGCACACATGATCTCAGGTTTGCTAATCACTGATCATCATTTTTTGTCCTTTCAATTTGTTTGAATATTGTGCATACTCAAGTTTTAGGATTGTATTCAGCCGCGGTCCACAAACTTGTTGGCACTTTCAATAATAAAATTGCTATTGTTGAAGGAAGCAAGACTCAGGCTAAATATAAACCAAGGATGTGTGCATTTGTATATTTTGGAAGTACTAAACATAAAGATGCTTTATGGGATTGGAGGAAAAAAATCCTTTTAGTCCATCAGTCGATCTGTTTGAATTGTAATTTATTAAATCAGTTCTGTCTACATAGAGTTACATAAGGATGTAATAGTGCTGTGTGGGAAGGTGAAAGGCTTCCCTTGTAGTGTTTAGATCAGCTATGCTGGCTGGGGGATTCTGGGAGTTGAAGCCCACAGGACTTAAAGTCACCAAGTTTGAGAAACACTGGTTTGGATGATGTATTTGTATATCACAGCAGGTACCATTCTTGATGACGCATTCATTCTTGGAATGAATTGAATAAATGCCTTTTCAGAGATAGTGTCTGCCACCTATGGTTTTCTATGCTTTAACAATAATTAACCTTTTTTTTTTTGCTTCAGAAACCTGCTTTGCAATGAATTAGGAATTTGAAGCTAATAAAAAAAAAAACCTTTGCTCAGTCATTATTCTATCAATGAGTTTTTAAAAATTAATAAATAGATGTAATAAGCAGCCAATAGTGCTTTGAAAACAAAAGGGAAGTGACATTCTATAATTATATCAAATGTTTGCTCCTATCAGCTTCAATAGAAATGATGGGAATTAAAGGGATTTTCAACAAAATAATTGTGTATTGCTCTATTTTGAAAGCCTCTTTGCAAATACATACAACCAGCGGGGAAAGAATCAGCAAGCATTTTAGAAGACATGTTGCCTTCTACAGCGAGGCAATACCTACCGTATTTTTTGACTATAAGACGCACCAAGATTTTGAAGAGAAAAACAAGAAAAAAATAGTTTTTTGCCTCCGCGCCAGTGGTGGGTTCTGGATCTGGTATGGTTGCAACGGGGCCTGACGTCCTCCACATGAATGTGCGCATCACGTGTGCACACGCATGCACCGCATACATGCATCTTACCATCCAGCAACGCCTCTGCAAGCCTCCACGGTGCTCCAGCTGCTCGGCGGAGCATTGCACAGGTGCTGTATGCGCCATGGTTGTGCGCGTAAGCGCTGAAGGGTTTAAAGACAGGTAAGGAGGGTGGGTGGGTGTGTCCTCTGGAGCACTGTACTGGAACGGTACCCGGTGCTCCGGACAGGCTCCGGTATGCCCATACCGGGGCATACCGCCTGCAATCCACCACTGCTTCGTGCGTCCAGTTTTTGCTCTCTCCAGCTCCCAGGAGCACTCTGCAAGCCTCCCAAGCCTTTTGCGAAAAACAGGTGAAAGATAGGCCCACTTTTTGCCTCCTCAACCCCCCAGGAGTGCCATTTTTGCTTTCCCCAGTCCCCAGGACCACCCTGCAGGCCTCCCAAACCCTCTGCATGCCCGTTTTTTGCTGAAAACAGACATGCGGGGTGGGGGTTCAGGAGGCCAAAAATGGCCATATTTGGTGTATAAGATGCACCAACTTTTCCACCCTCTTTTAGGGGGGGGCAAGTGTGTCTTATACTCCAAAAAGTGTTTTCCAAAGCAGGATTGAACTTTTATATTGTACATTTGTGTTATCCTTTGTGTTTTTTTAATAGTCCTGGTCAAACTAACAAGCGATCCTTCTCTTTGCCATTTTCTATAACTGCCTGGGGGAATTCTGGGTAACCGTACAGTCATAAAACTTGTTCCACAGTGGTGGTCCCAACACACCAAACCAAAGAGAATTTCAATAATATTTGGCAAGTGTTGAAGGATCCATGGACCTAAATGGGCTGCATTTTCTAAATTTATTTGCAAACTTGTTCCACCTCTTTCATTCAGAAATATTAGATTTCCTGTATGATGGCCAGCATAGTGAACGCTCCTTGCAAGGGTTAATTTATGCTCATCACCTAAACATCCAACAACCTAAGTTTTGAAACATACGCACTCACACACCAGCTCAACAAGGAGCCCATTAAAGTGAAATTGAAAACTGACCAGGTGGCTATGCCGCTTTCTTTTACTCCTCTCAGCTGTGGGGTGTTGCTTCAGCAGAATTTTATACCATATGCAGGAAGAAATACATTCAGAAACCACAAGGAGCCTTATGAATACATTATTAATCATTAGGCACATCAGGGATATTATCATGTTATCAGCAGAACCGTGAACAAGCTCTTCCCTCCCTGCTGAGAGTGAGAACATGGACATGTGATACCTAAATAGGCTTCTGCAAGGGCCAGTTGTCCCAATCTGTTGCACTAATGACAAGACGGAAGAGGGGAGATTGAGCGGCAGGTTGGAGCTGCCTGGATTTTTTATGCCTGCACGCCTTCTAAAAAGCAAAATATTTTTTGCAGGAAAAGTGGGCGGGCTCCTTCTCTGGATTGCTGCCTCTGTTCTTTAGTTGGTATAGAAGCATCAAATATATACAGTTCAGTGGTGGGTTCCTGCCGGATCGCACCGGATCGCGCGCTCCCTTTTGGCGCTAAACCCGGAAGTACGGTCTTGCCCCGCCCCTGGCGACGCGACGACGCTTGCCTGCGCTCCACCAGCTCGGCTGGGAACGGAGACGTTTCCTCAGCGGAGCGGAGTGCCTGAAAGGGACGCAGGCTCAGCCTGCCAGGCTGCCACCACTCCACTGAAGACATTGCTGAGCAGAGAAACGTCTCCGTTCCCAGATGAGCTGGTGGAGCGCAGGCAAGCGTCGTCGCGTCGCCAGGGGCGGGGCAAAACCGTACTTCCAGGTTTAGCGTCAAAAGGGAGCGCGCGATCTGGGTTTAGCGCCGAAAGGGAGCGCGCGCGATCCGGTGCGATCCGGCAGGAACCCACCACTGATACAGTTAGTCCTCGACGTACGACCACAATTGAGCCCCCCAAATCTGTTGCTAAGTGAGACATCTGTGAAGTGAGTTTTGCCCCATTTTATGACTTTTCTTGCCAGGGTTGTGAAGGGAATTGCAGCAGCGATACATTCAGTTAGTAACCTGGTTGTTAAATGAATCTGGCTTCTCCATTAATAATAATAATAATAATAAATTTGAATTTATTAGCTGCTCCCTCTCCAGACAGGACTCGGGGCGGTGTACAATAAAACATATAAAACATAAAACATGTGCAAACACATAGACATCCAAATACACACATATACAAAGACATACATGCACGGAGGAGGTAACAAATTGCATCACATTTAGACAATTAAAAGTCACCATTAAAATACCCCATTAGTAATACCACAATTTAAAATTTAAAAGGACTGTCAGGAGGAATAAGAAAAAATTTACGGTTGAGCCAGGCCAGATAATTGAAAGAGGTGGGTCTTCAGCTGTACACGGAAGGAGCGGAGATCGGAAGTAATCCTGATGTCACGGGGGAGGTCATTCCACAGGGCTGGGCCCATCACAGAGAAGGCTCTGCTCCTGGGTGTCGCCCCCCGACACTGTTTAGCGGACGGCACCCGAAGAAGTCCCTCTCTGTGTGAGCGGATTGGTCGTAGGGATGTATGGGGCAGGATGCGATCCTGCATGTAACTAGGTCCTGTGCCATGAAGCGCTTTAAAGATCATAATCAAAACCTTGAAACGCACTCGGTAGACTACAGGAAGCCAGTGCAGCTCGCGCAGGAGAGGTGTTACGGGGGAGTATCTAGTCCTCCCCATAATCACCCGCGCGGCCGCGTTCTGGACCAACTGCAGTCTCCGAGTGCATCTCAAGGGAAGTCCCATGTAGAGACCATTGCAGTAGTCCAGGCGAGACGTCACCAGCGCATGGGTGACTGTGCGTAGGGCATCCCGGTCCAATAAGGGGCGCAATTGGCGCATCAGGCGAACCTGATGGAACGCCCCCCTTGCCACGGCTGTTACATGGTCATCCATGGACAGCCGGGCATCCAGGAGGACGCCCAAATTGCGCACCCATTCCATGGGGGCCAGTTGCTCACCCCCAATGGCCAGAGATGGAAGCAACTGGTTGAACCGGGAGGCCGGAAGCCACAGCCACTCCGTCTTGGAAGGGTTGAGTTTTAGTCGGTTGCCATCCATCCAGACCCGTACGGCCTCCAAACACCGGGACATCATTTCAACGGCCTCGTTGGGGTGGTTCGGGGTGGAAATGTATAGCTGAGTATCATCAGCATACAGATGATATCCCACCCCAAAACCACGGATGATCTCGCCCAGCGGTTTCATGTATGTGTTGAACAGGAGAGGCGAGAGCACCGACCCCTGTGGCACCCCACATGTGAGGGGGCTCTGGGTCGATCTCTGCTCCCCTGCCAACACACGTTGCATCCGGCCAGAGAGGTAGGAGCCAAACCACCGTAAAACGGTGCCCCTGACTCCCAGCCCCTCTAGCCGGTGCAACAGGATACCATGGTCGATGGTATCGAACGCCGCCGAGAGATCTAATAGGACCAGGATAGAGGAACAACCCCTATCTCTGGCCCTCCAGAGATCATCAACCAACGCGACCAAGGCCGTCTCCGGGCTGTGCCCGGGTCGGAAGCCGGACTGGCGCGGGTCTAGATAATCATTCTCCTCCAGGTGACGTGGAAACTGTTGTGCCACCACACTCTCTACAACCTTCGCTAAAAAGGGAAGGTTGGAGACTGGACGATAATTGACTAGATCTGTTGGGTCCAGGGAAGGCTTCTTGAGCAGGGGCCTCACAACCGCCTCTTTCAAGGCGGCCGGTAGAAACCCCTCACCCAACGAAGCGTTCACTAGGCCCAGGAGCCAGTCGCGCGTAACCT
Source organism: Natrix helvetica (assembly GCF_964273705.1). Lineage (NCBI taxonomy): Eukaryota > Metazoa > Chordata > Lepidosauria > Squamata > Natricidae > Natrix > Natrix helvetica. Next base: position 101,946,765 of record NC_138550.1, on the reverse strand, counting down.
CCCAGGATGCCAGTACAAGCCAGGAGGGACACGGGTCCAATAAACATGTGGTAGGACGCAGACGTCCACGCAACCTGTCCAAATCCTCGATGGCAACCGAGTCAAACTCCTCCCAGAACGGTCCCTCAAGACTCGCCTCGGGCGTCTCCACTGGACCACTGAAAGGGGCCCATCCCATCCGGATTTGAGCGACTTTGTCCTGTAGATATTTCCCAAACTCCTCTGCTCTGCCCTGTAAAGGGGCTTCCCGCGGTCTCTCAAACAAGAGGGAGCGAGTCACCCGAAACAGGGCGGCAGGGCGGTTATCTGCGGACGCAATAAGAGCGGCACAATGTTGACGTTTGGCCGCTCTTAATGCCACAAGGTACGTCCTCAAATAGGCTCGTGCCTGTGCTCGGTCAAATTCGGAACGGGAGGATCTCCAACGACTCTCTAGGCATCTCTTGTGGCGTTTCATCACCCTTAGCTCCTCAGTAAACCAAGGAGCCAGGGTGGTTCGTCGCCGCAGGAGAGGCCGCAAAGGCGCCACCCGGTCTAGGGCCCCGGTAGTCGCACTATTCCAGGCGTCTACCAGGTCCTCCACTCGGGGGCGGGTCAGGTCCACAGGAGGTGGCCCAAGCTCCGTCTGGAACCTATCTGGTTCCATCAGGCGCCTGGGGCGGAACCATCTAATACCTTCCGGTTCCGCCTCCCCGCAGCGGGGGGTAGCACCAGGGAAGTCAAGCCAGAGAAGTGAGTGATCTGACCATGACAGGGGAATAATAGTTGAATCCCCTATTCCCAGATCACTCGTCCACTGGCCAGAGACAAAGACAAGGTCCAGCGTGTGGCCTCCCTCGTGAGTAGGGCCCTGAATTAATTGGGTCAGGTCCATGGCTGTCATGGAAGCCATGAACTCCCGAACCCCCTCAGACGCTTCTCCCATCGACGGCAGGTTAAAATCCCCCATCACTAAAAGTTTGGGGGTCTCAACCGCCACCGATGAGATCAGCTCGAGGAGTTCAGGCAGGGCCGCTGATGTATAGCGAGGAGCCAGGTATACTATCAGCAGGCCCAACTGCCTCCCTTGGCCCCATCTCACGACAAGGGACTCACACCCGGATGTCTGCGGCACAGTGAACTCTCTCGGCTCCAAGTCTTCCCGGATAATCACTGCTACCCCACCGCCCCTTCCCTGGGCCCGAGGCTGGTGAAATGCTCGATAACCTGGCGGGCACATTTCCACGAGGGGTAGGCCTCCCTCGTGGCCCAACCAGGTCTCAGTTATTCCTGCGAGGTCCGGCTCCCCCTCCAAAATTAGATCGTGGATGAGGGGGGCCTTATTGACAACGGACCTCGCATTGCATAACAGCAGTCTCAGGCCTTGGGTCTGTAGATCCTGACCACCTAGTATGCAGGGGTTGGTACAAACGACCGGGAATGACCAAAAACCCCGGTCTCCCAACCGACTACGCGCTCTTGATCTGTCCTCGCACCTGCCCCTCCCCACGACCGTTGGTATCAAAGAGCCCTGCACAGGAATGCTATCTTCCCTCTCCTCCCCCACTCCGCTCCCTCCTCCTTCGACCACACCTAGATGCCTGGCTCTACCATCCCTCCTGACCTGTTCCCCCCCCCATCCCTGGAACCCCTTACAATTTTTAAAAAACAATTAATTAAAAAACCCCTCAATGTGCGCTTCCTCCACCTCTCTGGGTTAATGAACCCGTCCTCGAGGTGGGCCCTTGAGAGGGCAGGAGGCCATAACTGCGAGAGGGGGGACTCTCGTAGCTGTAGCAGGTCTAGCCTCGTGTATAACATATTGGACAGGGCCAAGTTCATCAAGTGGGAGCTGTCGATGTTAATATGCATTAGCAGCCGCAATTCCCACTAAGGGGATAGTCCTGACAAGGGGATAGTCCTGGCAAGGGGATAGGCTGATGAAGATAGTCCACATCTGGATGGAAATGATGGGCTGATGGAAATAAAATAGCCAGCTGGTGGATAAAAGGCTGCAGCTAAGGGGTAGTTCGTAATAGGCGGTAGGGCGGATAGCCCATAATAAGTAGGTGGTAAATGAGTGGGGGGGGGGTGTAATAGTGAGCACAGCAAAGCACTGGGTCTGACCTTCTGCATGGGCCTCTGATGTTCCAAAGCCTCCGTTCCATGGCCTGCCATAGTTATAAATAGTCCTCCGTCCATTTGGCCACCCATAATCATTGTTATTGGGCCCGGGGGGGCTGCATCGGCCTCCCTGCGGCCTCCCTGCAGCCCTTCTGCCGAGCTTTCCACTCTCCATTTCCTCTGGCGCCTCAGGCCTCACTCTCCTTCCCTTCTTCCCTCCGGCGCCTCGGGTCTCTTGGGCCTCCCTCGGGCCTCGCACTCCTTCCCATGGCCCTCTCGCCGGTCTGGAATCATAATCGCCGGCCAGTTTGAAGCTCAGCGTCCCCTAGATCGTAATTCGGGCCGCTCGGCTCTCCTGGGTTGCCACCATCTTTCTGAATGCCTCCAGTCAAACAGACCACCAGTCAAACAGACCACCGCCTCCAGTCCAACAGACCACCGCCGCCGTCCTCCAACCTCCTCTAGCCTTCTCCGCCCCCTCCGCTCAGGCCTTTACCGCGTCGCTGCTCCATTGGCGCTGGCGCTCCGCTGCTCCGCCGCTCCAACTCCAAAACGCCAGCCGCCATGCTGGCTTAAAAACGCCAGCCACCATGCCGCGCCAACTGGCGCGCTATCCTCCTCCTGCCCGGCTGCCCGGCCGACCTGACAGGCCAGCTTGGAGCCGGACAGGGTGCCAGTATGTTCGGCGCCAGAAATCCCGACCCTCGAGCTGGAAATGAGGGTCGGCAGCGTCCCACCCGTCAAAGAGCCCTCCGCATTTAGCGGAGCTCAGAGGCAGTCCTCCATTCCCTCCGGAAGCTCCTCCTCCTCCCATTGACTTTGCTTGTCCCAGGTTCGTGATCACATGATCCTGGGGACACAGCCGTGGTCGTATTTATGAACTGGTTGCCAAGCCTCTGAATTTTGATCACATGACTGACCATGGGGATGCCGCAAAGGTCATGACTGTGGAAAAACAGCCATAAATCACATTTTTCAGTGATGTTGTAACTTTGAACAGTCACTAAACGAACTGTTGTAAGTCGAGGACTACCTGTATAATCAGGGAGATCGAAGGTCTAGATCACGGATGGCTAATATTTTCCAGACTGAGTGCCCAAAGCATGCACATGGCCGAACCCCCAAAATGCAATGCGCATGCCTACCCTAACTGGTGGGAGGCATGCGTCCCTGCCTGGCAGAGCTGAACTGGGGCAACGGCTTGCGTGCCATTAGAGAGGGTGCTGTGTGCCATAGGTTTGCCATTATGGGTCTGGATGCAGCAAATCAAATTCATTGATCTTGACTTCCCTTTGCACATTATTATTATTATGGTTGGCTACATAGTCAGCCAGATATTTAGACTGGATTTGGCATTTTGATCCATCTATCAAGTCTCCCTGGGAGAATCAGATGTTGTTGTTTGATGGTGTTCCCATGATGTAAGCTGCCTTTTGCAATCTACCTATGGTGATTTCGTCAATGCCCATGGTGTTCAAACGAGTCCAGGTGGTTTTGGAATTGCACCCAAGGCAAAATTCCAAAATTACTATTACTATTTCTACTGCCTTTGCCATGGTCATTCTACTTCTGTTTGCAGATCTTCGTATTTTGCGATTTGCTTCCTTTTCTTGTCTTCTGCTTTCTCCAAGTGCTGCAACACCCACTATTTGGACTTTTTTTTGTTTTAGCAACAGTTGTAAAGTCTGGGGTATTACGTGTCAGGTGCTGGTCTGTTTGAATTCTAAAGTCCCAGAGCACTTTAGCTCCTTTGTTTTCTATTATTTTGTCTATTTTGTGGTTCCCACCAGTTCTTCTTTTGTTGTTATTGTTAATCTGTCATAGCTGTCATTTTGATCTCTAGTTAAATTCAGAGTTGCTTACTGTCTATTTCAGCCAAGCTCCACAGTTGCTCATAGATGTGTTGGGGTGGGGAAAAATTATTAATATGTCAAAAGATGATGGCTACAACTGCAAAGTCACATCCCTACCACATTTTTATGTGTGTTTCACATGTGACACATGTTGGGATCATCATCTTGTGTTTTTTAACCCTGCATCCTGGATGGCCCTGGTTGCTGATCTCTTAATGCGATCACTCTATGATCGTATTAAATATGGAGTTGATATCATTTTCTTTACCAATGATCTCCAAGCCAGAGGTTGGACATTACTTCCCTAAGACCAACCTATACACCAGATGTTTAAGGTCCTTGGTTAAAGGCACCATAAAAAAAAGTGTGGCAACAGGGTGGTCTAGTTGCCAAATGAAAAATGACTGGGCAGAATAGCTCATGAAAACCTTCATGGATCAGCAAATAAGCGACACTGTGTGTTGTCTCTCCCATCCCTCTATTTCATTTAACATTAACACTTCAAAGTGGTTTAAAATAAGAAAAATTGGGCTGCAATAAAAAAAGGGAAACCCTCCAAAGAATGCTCAAAAAGGAGGACAATTTTTAGAAACTATGTAATAGTCAACTTCTTTATTAGAAGTTGTTAATGTGATTCCAAGGTAGACTGACCATTGAATCAAATGACATATGATACTAGGAATTGTAGTTCAATAACATCTGGCTGGACACAGGATCCCTTACCAGTTAGTTAGTTAGTTAGTTAGTTGCTAGCTAGCTAGCTAGCTATTAAATTTATATGCTGCCCAACTCACTATTGTAGCAACTCTGGGTGGATTACAAAATGATAACCCTTGCTTTGTCTTATCTGCAATCTAGAGATTATAATAGCGGTCTAAGTACACACAGTATACACTGTGTTGTAATAAACAGTGATAATTATGTAAAAATTAAGTATTAGTCCATGACAAAGAATAAATTGGTATTATAGTCACATATTAATAACTAACTGTAATATATCAAATGCAAACCATATGATATAATATATTATAAATTGTTCATCTTTGTAGTAGAAAAACCTGTTTAGGAAACTACATTTCCTCAATATGTATTAGCTGACCCTTTTTATCTTTCATTTATTTGATGTTGGAATATTTATTGCTGGGAGACCCTTATTTTAATTCAAACAATTCCCACTCCACTCCAGAGGCCCGTTTTTTTCTCTTCTTTGATTGTCCTACTGCCATTGTTCCCATTTTATTTGTGTAGAATGACCCCAAGAATACTCCCCCTTCCTTTTAAACACTCCACACCAAACAGGAGCACAAGTTAAACAGAAAGCCACAACTGCCTTGTTTACTCCAAAGAATGATCAATGAGTCTAAATGAAAGGACAGGAAGCCAATGTTTTCACTGTAATTTGTTAGTTGAAGACTGAATAGTCCAGTTGTAGCTGACAAAGGGCTTTTGGGGGGGGGCGGGGGGGGGTGGGAGAGAGAGTGTTCAGAACGAAGCTCCTGGTAAGGAAAGAAAAGGTGCTGACAAGCCGTGAAATGTGTGGCATCAACAAATTTATTCATCCCCTTCATTTGTTCTGTGAGGCGGAGTTACTTAATCTAAGCTAAAGTCCAGAAATTCACGATGGGGAAACCAGAACTAACAATTGGAAAGAAACAACAATCTCATTGACTGCAAGCCTCTGCTCATTTTCCTGGAATTACATCTCATTGAACCCAATGGCTGTGGCAAGTCTGGAAGTGTTAAGTAACACTAGAAGCCATGATCAGCCTCAATCCCCAAAAATCTATATCATAGCAAATTTCTTACAGCCATCATTAAGGAACCAGAAGGCTCTTTTTTTGTTGTAACTAATATGACTACCCATTGAAAACAGATACTTTTAAGCAGATATATCTGGGAGTTTGTTAATTATTCCAGCTCCAGAATAATAATGTATCTTTTCTTTTATGTACACTGAGAGCATATGCACCAAGACAAATTCCTTGTGTGTTCAATCACACTTGGCCAATAAAAAATTCTATTCTATTCTATTCTATTCTATTCTGTTCTATTCTATTCTATTCTATTCACTTCACTTCACTTCACTTCAATATTATTGTGGATATACAAGCAGCTTTTAAAATGTATCCCTGTTGTAGTTCACCACCACCACAAGGAGAACTACAATAGGGACAAATGACAAACGACTAAAAACTGAAGACTGTCTGTACAGTGTCTAACAGCTATCTCTGGGAAATCTGACACAATAGAGCTGTTTATATGCCAGAAGGAATAGCAAACAGGTTTGTTGAAAACACAGTAGACCTCAACCTTGTCTACAAGTCCTGCCTTATCATTCCAGAAGTTTTTAATCATGGCATTCTTCATCTGCCCTCTTAATTATCTCATCTCTTTCAGGACCAAAACCTTAGTTACAATGACCCTTGACAATGGTTGACCCAAATTCCAATTCATCTACTGTCATTTTCCCAAAGGACAATTTTTCAGGCAATATAGGCAGGGGTGGGCTTCAAAATTTTTAGCAAGGGGTTCCCTGCCCTGTTGCTTGGTGGGTGTGGCCATGGTGGGTGTGGCAAGTCTGGAAGTGTTAAGTGCCTAGTTGACCTCCTGCACCATGGCAGGGAGGGGAGTGTTTTTGCTCTCCCCGGGTTCCGGAGGTTTTCCTCGAGCTTCCATGAGGGCAAAAACGGCTCAGCTCCAGAGGCCTCTGGAGGCCACAAATAGGCTCAAACTTCCACGCACGCCCTGCATTTACCTGCATCCAAAACGGTCTGGGTGGGGATTCCTGGGAGGGGAGGGGTGGGCAGAGCCAGCCAGGAGTGGGATTTGTGGGTTCTCCAAACTGCACAGAATTTTAGCTAGAGGTTCTCCCGAACCCCTACAAACCCCCAGCAGCCCACCCCTGAATACAGGGTTCCTGAACAACATGGTCATTGATTGGAAAAGTGGATCCAATGCCTGCAAGACAATGCTAGGAAGAAGAACACGAGGGGTCCTGACAAACCTGTGTGAGAGATAATAGAAACTTTCAATGGTATCCAAACATAATTGATCTGATACAGTACAGAACGCTAAGGAAATAGCTATAAGCACTGATTACTTACCGGTGGTTATTGTATTTTGCTTTTTCTTGCACAGTCCTTAAAGCAGCTATGTGCTTTGCCCAGGACTGTGCAGTTGCAATCTACAGCTGCAGCACAACCCTTGTCCTTGGCTCAAGGAGTCATTGACAAGTATTTGATGCACATGTGCTGACAGTTGGCCCTTATACACCACTGACTCCCAAACTCTTTTTGTGATCTGCATTCAAAAGAGAAAGCAAGAGTAAAACTCAAAATACGAAACCTAGATTAAAATCATGCCAAATTAAACATTTGTTCAAAGAGGAGTGTTTTCAGTGCAGAATCCAGCAGGAGCTGAATTCCACACAAAGAGGGCAGTTACAGAGAAAGCTTGGGCTCCCAGAAAGCAAAACCACCGTAACTGTGCAGCACTCCCAAAGTGGTAGGAGGAGACTCATCTACAATCTTAGTTGAAGACATCTTTTGCAGAAGCCAATGTACCTTTTTGCACATCTAATTGTTCCAATATCTAAGGGGCTGCCACAAAGAAGAGGAGGTCAACCTATTCTCCAAATAGCAATAGCACTTAGACTTATATACCACTTCATAGTGCTTTATAGCCATCTTTAAGCAGTTTACAGAGTCAGCGTACTTCCCCCAACAATCTGGGTCCTCATTTTATGGTTCTCAGAAGGATGAAAGCCTGAGTCAACCATGAACCGAACAGGATTGAACTTCGGGCAGTTGGCAGAGTTAGCCTGCAATACTGCACTCTAACAATTGTGCCACCATGGCTTTTGAGCTTCTGAAGGTAGGACAAGAAGCAATGGATAGAAACTAATCAAGGGGGGAACCAACCTAGAACTAAGAAGGGATTCCCTGACAATTAGAACAATTAATCAGTGGAACAACTTGCCCCATGAGTGCTCCAACACTGGAGGTTTTTAAGAAGAGTTTGGACAACCATTTGTCTGAAATGATATAAGGTTTCCTGCCTGAGCAGGCGGTTGGACTAGAAGACCTCCAAGGTCCCTTCTAACTCTGTTATTCTGTTGGCATGATGCTATTCCAGCAATGCAGTTGATGAAAGCAGTTTGGTCTTATTGTGGCAGGCCTCCTAGTGTCTGGATATGGTCTAAATAAGGAAATAAAATTACTTCCCCTTGCTCTTATTTCTTTTGTTTGCCCAGCTGGCAAGTTGGAAGACCAGATTAGATAAGTGATAATTAACGTATGATTTGACCTAGCAGGGACCAAACCCTTTTGACTGGAATTGGAAGGGCAAATAAAACCAAGCAACAGATAAAGCAAAGAAAGCCGAGCAACATTGCACTCGCATAGACAGAAGTCCCCTGGATATACTGGAGTACACATAAACTCACCATATATGTTCACTACATGCAGAAGGCAATTCTGTATTTCATGAAATAGACATTAAAAGACTCTCCTGCAAATAAAGCCTAATCTGTGGACATGAAAAGTTTAAATCTTTTTATCTCCCCGGCTTCCTTTCCAACAGTCTACTGATCACATTTCAGATCTCAAATCTAATGTGAGGCTTAACACAAGGGAAATAGTGACTCCCCCCCCCCCAAACAGCTCAAAGAAGAATCCAGGATTATATTAAAGACACAAAGAAAGCTTTTTGTAGTGCTGTTCTTCAAAGAATGGTAGGATTTGGAGGGGTTTGATGTCATGGGAAAGCACAATAATCCAAGAAAGTAATCTACAGAATTAATTTATTTTCCTCTCTCTCTCTCTTGCTGGTTGAAAACAGTAGCACATAAAGTAGCAAGGGTGCCCATGCAAATATTCAGCACACCGATCACCCTAAAGTTTAATCCCAATAATGTGCAAACTCTGATACAGTCATAACATTTCTCAGCACCAAAGAAATTTTTATTTCATTTCAGGAAATGGTACTACTTCAATAACATGGAAGATCCAAGGCAGAAAATGCTAAACTGTTAAGAGAGGAATCAACATATCTCAGTCGCATTGTAAAAAAAGAAAATCCACATATGACAGCGTCTTTTATTTTTAATCCTTGTTCTTCTTCCTACAGAGAGAAACATGTGAAGTGTCATATAGAACAAGTGAATATACCCCAGCTTAGTGCATCCCCACAACCATTGCTGGTGAATTATTTAACAGACTGGTCCCTTAAATTAAATTAGTTTTGGAGTGAATATATTGATATATTGGGAATATTTAAATGGGGGGGGGGGGAGAAATGTTACAGTGCATCTAACACTATGACAATTATTTCATTTGTTGAAATAAAAACATTCTGGTTATCACCATGGTAGACAAGTTTATTGCATCAGCCATTTACAGTCTAAATATCCAGTCCAAAACAAACATTAAACATGTGGAGGTTTTATAAATATGTTATTATTTAACACTAACTATTTAATGTGTCTCCTCGCCCCCCCCTCCCTAAGGAACACTCGGGTTCATTAGTGCATTGCTGGATATTCTGTTATTCGGGAGTATTGAATAGATGAGTAGTGCATAATTTTAGCCACAGGAGTTGACAATGTATCAGAAGTTGTTTAGATTATAAGGAAAATGTGTATGGGTAGCATTCAGGGCTCATTCTGTGGTCACAATAGGACAGTCTGACCTAAGCTGCAAGGATCTAGGTGGCCAATAGATGGCAGTAAACAGTCAAAGCATTGTCTTTGATGCCACTGACCGGTCACCCATATTTTTACAGTTCCAATTTAATGACAGTATCAAATATAAACAATATGTGACTGAAACGCCACTTGTGGTCCCAATCTGGTTTTTTAAAAATTGCTCCCAGCATTCCCTCCAAACAGATTATCAATATTCCACTGAGGAGGACCAGTAATCAATGAGATTGCCTGCCATTTTAGTTAATTAATTAATACCCCCATTAATACCCTAACCAACAAAACCACACCTTGGCCCTGCCTTCTTCCAGGATGCAGCCCCATAGAGCACCCACTGGATGGCCTCTCAAGTATCTGAGCCTAGCACTGGATTTTCAGCTGTTGTCAAGCTTTGTTCTCAGAGTAAACACAAGGGGAAGAGGTGTGTGTGTGTGTGTGTGTATGTGTGTGATGAGGATGGGAGTGAATCTTAAACAACCCAGACTACCATTTGAACTCTCACTTTTCTTTACATCTACCATGCAGGAAGGAGGAAGCACAGGGTCATTCAAGATAAAGGGACATCAATTACCTAATTGCTTCATACTATACCTTGCATGGTGGGTCAGGAGTCGGCAACCTTAAACACTCAAAAAGCCACAAAAGTCCTAACCGGAAGCCCCCCGTTCATTTCTGGAGCCAACCAAAAGTCCGGTTTTGCCATCATAGAGTCTCCTCCTAGCACAGCGTCCTTTTTCCTCTGATGACCGAAACTGTGCTTCCCCCACCATCGAGTCTCCTTCTAGTGTAGTATCCTTTTTCCTCTACCTGTTCTAACTGAAAGCCCTATGGAGCTGACTGTAGACAGGGAGCCACAGCAGAAGGATGAAAGAGCCACATGTGGCTCCAGAGCCATGGGTTGCTGATCCCTGCCATAGGTTGTATTCTTGGTGGCAAGAGGGTCTTGTCCGATCTAAGACATGATGGGCACACAACCACAAAACCTAAACACATGCACATACATCCATTGTTTGCAATTGCTCTCCTATTTCTTATGAAGCCCAAGATATGGATATGTAACAGAGTCTTACCAAGATTTTGGAGTGGGTGAAAATTATGGGTTGTTCTGGTTTGCTTGTTTGATGCAATTTTGCCACCTGTAGCTCTAGGTAGTTCATAAAAAGGTGGTGTGAAATGGTTTAAACAAACATATTAAAACAAATCCATGCAGGTCTGAATAGTTCACAAGAAGGTAGCACAATATGGTCGCAATAAGTACATTTAAAACAAAATCTGCTACCTGATACCATGGGCAAAAATTAGTATTATGCTCTTTTAAAAATATTTAATTTTAGACGTTTTGGAGCGTTCAGCTAAAGCTTTAATCAAAATTCTCAATATAGGCTGAAACTGGTTATTTTCTGCTTTATATCTAGCTTTTGGCAAAACAAAACAGAGTGTATTCCTTACTGCATGCTGCCATCAGAAACATCCTTTCCTGTAAAAGGCAGATATAGTGGGATGTAAAGAGGATGTTTCAGTTTGCTAATCTTGACTTCATTTTTTTATTTGCTCAATTTATCTTCTTTTTCAAAGAGATCCTTATCCAATTGATATTGACTTAAACACTGACAAAAACCAGAAGGTGTTACAAGCTATCACAACCTTCTCCCATTCAGCCCTTTTAATTAGGTCACTTAAACTGGTTGGCAAATTCTGGGAGTTGAAGTCCACACTTCTTAAAATTGTTGAAGTTGAGAAACACCCAACTTCACAATACACAAAACCCTTCGCAATCTAGTGAAGACATGGTAAAGATAATTTTGAGCAGTGCGTTTCCAAAATGGCAGCTCAAATTCATGTTCCACAAGGTACACTCATATTAAAAAAAAAAAGTCTACGTATCTTAAAGTTGTCACATGTGAAATACACTTGGATCAGAGGAGGACCAGAATAGCTTCTGATTAGCCATTTTGGTTACAAAATGGCTGCATGATATTGGACATTAGTTAGTCTTTGACTCCATTATCTTGGTGGCTAAAATAAAAAAAAAAAGTCCTCGTGAAAATATATCACTTTCAAGCCAAATAATTTCCTGTAAAATAGAAGCACATAAATGCTTAGCACCTATCTCCTGTTTGCAGAAAAAAGTGCTAAGTAAAGTATCCTTTTATGGACACCAAAAGAATGCAGAATTCATAGGCGTGATGGTCTGTTCTTGGCCCGAAGACTAAGATAACCCTAGTCACTAGGCTGTATTGTTTAATCTCTAAACACAGCAAATACAGGCTTCTTAGAAGAGATAATATTGGTCTGTGAACTAAAGGGATACACGCAGAGCCTTCATTCTAAACCCAAGTACAATGTTTAGCTTGGTGCTGAAGGAACACTGAATAGCATGCACAGTGGTGATTGTTTGGCAGCCGTCACAAGAACACAAACGCTAGTGTTGCTAGTACTGCTTTCACAGCCTTCACCCCACCCCCCAGCTGTGTCTTAAGTTCCATAACTTTAAAAGGAACACAGCAAAAGAAGAGAGAAAAATAGTAATAACTTGCTATCAGGAGAAAGATACAATCAGCTTTGAATTAGGTCATTTCCAGACATTGCTCCTAGCAACAAGAGTTTGCAGGAAGACAGTTTCCCTGCCCATCCCAAAATAAACACAACATGTCTCATTAAAGAAATAATTCCTGCTGCAGAAGCTTTCTTCAGATGTACGGATTACTCCTCCTCCAGTGTTGATGGTGTTTAAGGGAATAGCGTAGTCAGAACAAGGCTTGCTTCCTGCAGCTCCATCTTCTTAATGAATGGCTGATGGCAGGGGTGGCCAAACTTGGCAACTTTAAGAATTCTGGGAGTTGAAGTCCACAAGTCTTAAAGTCGCCAAATATGTGTTGTGCTGTTCACTCAGGAAATGTTTGTGGCACCTATCTCAAAATCCATACGGTTGTATGAATCAGTAAGCAAACCATTCTAATTGCCCCAAGTAATTTTATTTTTTGTTTTTACTCCAGAGTTGTGTTTTGTTCATACATGTATGGACCACCCAATGAGGTGCACTTCCTGAAGCATATGTTCTCTGGGCTTAACGTCAAAAAGAATGATGAATTCGTATACTATTCATATACCATTGCCTGCCTATACTATTGCCTGTCCACTCCAGGACACGGCAACCATCATTAATGTGAATCAGTTGTCAAGCATGTAAATTCAGCTGCAACGTAAGTGTGAAAAATTGTCATAAGTCAATTTTTTCGGTACCATTGTAACTTTGAAAGGTCAATAAACAGATTGCTGTAAGTTGAGAACTACTGGTAGCATCTGTATTGTGTGTTTCTTCCCTCCCCATTACTGCATCTTTGTCTGTGTGCACCAGTGGTGGGTTTCAATTTTTTTTAGAACCTCTTCTGTAGGTGTGGCCTGCTTTGTGGGAGTGGCTTGCCGGTCATGTGACTGGGTGGGAGAGGCTTGCCATCCATGTGACTGGGTGGGAGTGGCTTGCCAGCCATGTGACTGGGTGGGAGTGGCTTGCCAGCCATGTGACTGGGTGGGCGTGGCCAACATAAAATGTGGTGAAACTCACTTAACAACGCTCTTGCTTAGCAACCAAAATGTTGGCTCAGAAACTGGCATTTGAAGCACACAAGTCTTAAAGCTGTCAAGTTACAAGACCCTTGCACTCCTAACCCTTTAGAAAAGAAACCCCAGTGGTGTTCAAACTTGACAGCTTTAAGACTTGTGAACTTCGACTCCCAGAATTCCTCCCCCAGTCATGCTGGCTCAGGAACTCTGGCATTGAAGTGTGCAAGTCTTAAAGCTTTCAAGTTACAAGACCCTTGCATCCCTAACCCTTTAGGAAAAAAACCCCAGGGGTGTTCAAACTTGACAGTTTTAAGACTTGTGGACTTCAACTCCCTGAATTCCTTCTCTCGTTCTTCATCTTGATGATGTGCGGACGGGCGTGGGGAGGGAGTTGGAACCGGTTCTAAATGGCACTGTAGATTTGTGGAACCTCTTCTATAGAAGAGGTTAGAACTAGCAGGAACCTATCCCTGGTGTGCACATGTACTATATCACCTCACAGGGTTTTTGTTGTGGGAAAAATAGGAAGAATAAGGTGTGTTGAATATGTTCACAACCTTGAGTTACTTCTAAAAATAATAAAGATGAGATAAAATAAAATATAAAATAAAACAATACAATACAATACAAACATCAGTAAAATAAGGACCCAGATTGTTGGGGGCAATATGTTGACTCTGTAAAACTGCTTAGAGAGGACTGCAAAACACCATGAAGTGGTATATAAATATAAGTGCCATAACAAAAATGCCTACTCTGCTTCTGTGTGTTGCACACACAGAATCTGCAGCATACAGATTTTAAGGCAGAATTGCTTTAGTTTTTAGTCCTCATGATTAATAATTAAAGTCTGAAAACATTACTGAGAAATAAAAGAGCCATGGTGGCGCAGTGGTTAGAATGCAGTATTGCAGGCTAATTCTGCCAACTGCCAGCAGTTTGATCCTGACCGACTCAAGGTTGACTCAGCCTTCCATCCTTCTGAGGTGGGTAAAATGAGGACCCAGACTGTTGGGGCCAATATGCTAACTCTACAAACTCTTAGAGAGGGCTATAAGGCATTGCGTAGTGGTATATAAGTCTACGTGCTATTGTTATTGCTAAAAAGACAGCAATGGCGAGTTCTGATGAATTTAAGGGACAATGTTTTCGGCTGTTTACCGATTCTTTTCCCTGCCAGTGATTTTTTCACCATTGTCCCAAATGATTTGTCAATACTCTTTCACAAACACACAAGCATTGCTTGACAGAAAAGTGTTCTGACCTGCCCTAGTGTAGCAACACATTGAGCCAGCAAAGTCAGAATGGAAGGTCTTTGGCATGTCTGCTTAATGAAGTCACCAGCTATGAAAGTGAACATTGATGGAACTTAGCCAGTGCATAAACAAAGAAGTTTTTAGCTCATCTGGGTAGTTAACTAAACTGAGAGAGTGAGGAATTTTATTATTTTCCTTCCAGTGTTCAGACACTTGTCACCATTGTTATTTAATTAACACTACAAGTGCGTTAGCGCCATCATTTTCATTTAATTAGGGCTCAGTTACATCAGCTTGTTTTCTGCAATTAGCTTTCTTCTTAAATGTATATTAATCTTGCAAAAAAAAATGATGCCATAATTAAGGAAAAAGAAATGCAATTTTGTAAAAATGATATCTTTACTGTCAATCATGAATGCTTTAGTGGAGTGATTTGTCCCAACAATATCATCCTAAGAGAAAGAGCTGCAGGTTAAGACAATCGTTTAAATTATAATTTTACATTTATTGCTACGGCTGCTGTAATACATGTACACATGCACATATACATACATACAGTACACATGAAGAGTTAAATTGGTAGCCTAGTCAGTTGAAAGCCGGTAGAAATTAACCTCCAGACAAGATGATGTCTTGCAGTGCATGAATGTTCAAAACCATAACATTGCTCAAATGTTTAATTTGTTTAATGCAGGGTTTCTCAATCTCAGCAACTTCAAGATATGTGGACTTAGAGCAGTGATGGCGAACCTATGGCACGCGTGCCACAAGCGGCACGTGGAGCCATTTGTCAGGGCACGCGAGGCGCTGCCCTGTCAGCTGGCCAGCGTGCATGCGCGCGCTTGCCAGCTGAGTTCACCTTTTTAAAAGCTATTTTTCACCTTCCCCAGGCTCCAGAGGCTTTATAGGAGCCTGGGGAGGGCGAAAAGAGCCTCCCCCGCCCCCCCCCCCAGAGGCTTCAGGGACCGTCCGGAGGCTTCCCTGATGCCTTCGGAGTGCTTAAAACAACCCTCCGAGCAACCGAGGCCAGAAAAAGGCTCAAGACTTCATGGAACTGGAGACGTGTCTTGGTGGCTCCATTGTTGATGGGCCCATTTTTTATTCTCCCTTCAGCCGTGGTTTGCATTTTTGGATATTTATAACAGTGAGGTTTTTTTAAAAAAATATATTCGTATTTTCTGTTTTTATCTTTGTTATCTATTATTGTGCGCCATCCAGATGGGATGGGCAACTATGTACATTTAATAAATAAATAATACGTTAACTCCTAGAATTCTGCAGCCAGCATCTTAATGTTGCTAAGGTTGAGAAACACTGGTTTAATGCAGTGCCCCTTCTCTCTGTGTGTATTTGTTTTACACATTTAGGTACAAGGGTAATTTACCAGCCCAAGGGTAGCAACATAAATGTTGTCAAACAAGAAGTAAACAATGCAGGGCAAGCTAACATATAATTATTTGCACTCATTTTATGTTGAGTACTCCATGAATGGCTACCTGGATGCTTATTTAAAACATGCAGTTGAAACAGGAATAGACCTATTTATATGCCAGAGACTACACTAATATAAAATTACATGTCCCTTAGGCACTCTTCCAAGACAGGTTAATCATGATTGAGTAAAGCTGAAAAAGGGCTCCAACTTCTAAAACGCACAATTTCCTACCATTTTCAGGTGGGTGCTTAGACCTAAGATAGCTTTAAAAAAAATTCCAAAGGAAACGTTTTTTAAGGAAAAAGAAATCCTGAACTTACCTATCTTTTCAACATGATCCTATCTAGTGTGCGTCTTCAGCTCACCCAAAGATGGCCTGGTTGGCCTTAAGATGTTAAAAATAAAACAACCCCCAATCTGTTAAGTTTAGCCTTAGCTGGCAAAAAGTTGCCCATCCTTTCTATACAGCAGATCTTAAGAATGAATGCGCCTCCTGTTTGATAATATACAATATAATTCTGGCTTTTTTAAAAAAATAATGGGAAGATGGTGCAGGAAGCAAATGAAATACTGTAAGAAATAAGCTGTAGGAATTCGATACTAGACTACATTGAGGCAACCTGAAGTCTTCAGCTTGGAACCTCATCTCAATTAGACCTGACAAATGATTTTTTTCCCCCTGAGTAGTTACTGAATAAACAGGAGGCAAGGCATTGATTTATGTTGCTCTCATGTTATAGACAGGAACCAAGGCTGAGTATGAATAGCTTGCTTAAGGCTGTCTGCTCAGCTCATGGCTTTTAAATCTCTCATTGGTGGATCTCCACCTATTTCTACTCTGCCTCTGTTGAATCTTTTCTGACTCACTCTTAATTGGTGCTCCCGGATTTTTTGTATGCAGCATTTGATAAGCAACATGATTAGTTTTCTAGTCCTCTCATTTCCCCACATCTCCAGTCATTATATTAAAAAAAAACAAGTGTGGGCCTGGTGGCAGGATTCTGGCTATGTTCCTAAATCTGAGTTAAATAAAAATGGAGTCATCAAGAAAGCGCTGCCCTCTCCTCCATCATATTGGCACAACTGGTGAAAGCCGACTCTCCTAATTAAAAAGTAAAAGTTTCCCTTTTCCCGTAGGTCACTGGTCAAGGTGCTGGCTGGGTGCTTGATTACTTCACTCCTCCTCTGGCCAGCCACCCGTGAAAATGTCCTTGGTTCCCACAGGAACCACAATAAAGTTTCTCACAGGAAACCTTTATTGCTTTGGCTACAAAACTCCATCTAGCTATTCCTCCCCCCCACCCCCAGTTGTGTGGCAGCACTGAAGTCTCCAAGGTGGCCTCAGCCAGGTTCAGGGTTAACAGTTGATTTGGGTTAATTCAGAGTTTGGGGCCTCAAAATTTAAACATTTCTCAGCCAGCGCTAGTGAGCATCATGCCGAGATTCACAAAAGCTGTCCAAGAGATTTTTAATTCTTCACCCAAAGTACCAATAAACACTTTGTTTATGTATTCACCTTAAGGATGCCCTATTATAAACAAAAGCAAATTTGCAAATCGTTCATTATATGATCAAACTATTAGGTTACATTTTCCTCTAGTAGGTGCTGATCCTGGTCAGCTCTCAGTAACACCTACTTTCTGTGTACTTCAAGCTGTTTTAATAAGGATTTTTTTTTTTGGTAAAACCAGGTTAAACATTCTAAGAATGAAGAAAAAACTGAATATTTTATCATTGAATGCTATAATCCATTTCCTATTGGTGAAACCATCTGGTGTTTCTTGTTGATCATTTTCCTATTAATCCAGCTGAGTGTGTGAAATGCCACTGGATGGTGTTAGACATTCTATAATTAATGAAAAAAATATGCAGGCTAAAACACCCTCCCCTCCCCCCCCCCAAAAAAACCACTACCACAGTTCAAGAGAAGTCACTAGACAGTTTGCATGATGGCTGTGGCACATCACAGATGTCACCACGACTCACACATAAAAACCAGCCTTAAGTTATGTGCTGACTGCAAATATATGTGATGGATGCATTGCCAGTTTGCATATTAAAGAGAGAATCCAGTATTGAATTAAGAATGGTTAAGCCCATTTATTTTAATAGCTTTAAGAGCGTTGCAATTTAGGTTGGATTGTGGCCTTAATTTTGGATTACAACAGGGTGGGGGATGGAATAAGAGAGAGGAAAAAAAAACATTTGATTTCTGGTTGTCATCTATAAATCCCTTTACAGCCTGGACTGTAAAGGACTGTCTTTCCCTCATTGTCTCAGCCTGTTCTGGTAGGCTTGGTATACTTGGAGTTCCATCATCAAAGTAAGACTATCTTATGAGTCTTTGGAGTTAGGCCTGTTCAGTGACTGGCCTTGTCCTCTATAGTGATATTTCCTCTGATGTCTTCCCAACCAAAATACCAATGTCCTAAAAAAGCTCTTAAAATGTGGGTCTTTCAGCAGGGACAGGGTTATTTGTGGATCAGTTTTTAAGACTGATTGATTGTTCCCTGACAAGAACTGTTATGAGGATACTCCTCCTCCTCCTTCCTCCTCCTCCTCTTGATTATGATTATTATGAGTATTATGATTGATTATAATGATTATTATTTGATTGTATATAATGTTTTCTGTAAGAAATGAGGTGGCTTATAAACGGAATAATTTTTGAAAAAGGATTGGAAAAGTTTGTCCCTTCTGAAACAGTGACGTGCAGCCAGGTGAGGCAAGTGAGGCACAGCCTAACCTCTCATCATCAGGGCAGTGAGTCATTCGATGGGAAACTTGCCTTTTGGGAGGAATGACCCAGCTTGGCTCCCGCTTTCGATCTGCCGCCCAATGACCGAACGGAGAAGCAAAGAGGCAGGAGAGGCAAAGCAGGAGCCAAGCCGAGTCATTCCTTCCAAGAGGCAAGGTTTCCTATCGAATGACTCGCTGCCCTAGACTCGAGGCTCCAGTCCAGCCTGCGGTGCTTGCAGCCCCTGCCAGCTCCTCCAGGGACTCCCAAGCTCGGCACCAGAGAGCCGCCGCGAGAGAGGCCGGCCAGATTGCCTGGACGGTGGCAGAGGTTCCCTTTGTTCTTTTGGGTGCGGGAAGCGGGGGGGAGGCTTCCTCCACTCCGTCCGCTCCCCATCTTCGCTTCCCTCGTCCGACAAGCGCGCCCCGGATTCCGCGCAGCTCTGGCAGGCGGTGCCGTGGCCGAATCCCAGGGCGGAGGGCGGCAGGTCGCAACTGAGCATGCCTGACTGTGGAATTCTGGGAGTTGAAGTCCACAAGTCTAAAAAAATTGCTGCCTCACCAGCTATAAACCTCACCGTACGTCACTGCTTCTGAATGATACAAAACTTTTCAGCAACTCAAGAGGAACAATTGAACCTCCATTATTAGGATTTTACAATGTCCCAATTAAGGTCGACATTTGAAACTGCTATGCCGACACCTAAAAACTACATGACAATAAAGCATTACATTTCTATTGAAGCTCCTTTCATTCATGCCACACAAGATTACTTGATTTCACCCTAGTTATAACTGTAAAGTAAATTGTTATCTGATTACCAGAAAGCAGCAGTTAGAATAGAATGGGAAGCAACTTAAGGGTTCAACACTGGGAAAGGTGCCCATTTTGTACTGATTGAGTATGTGCCATCATGTCATTTGTGATTCCTAGCAACCATACAGATAGATTTTTTTTCCATAATGGACCTATTTTTGTTTCAACATTGCACTTATCATTACGGTAACTGAGTCAATCCCCCTTGTCCTTTTACCTTTCCCAAATTGGAATTAAAATGATTAGGAGAAATGTCAACAAACTGCAAAATCCTCATTTCCTCCTGATCAGCTGGGACTCAGGAGGCATAGAATAGATGGGGGCAGGGCCAGTCAGAAGTGGTATTTACCAGTTCTCCAAACTACTCAAAATTTCTGCTATCCGTTCTCCAGAACTGGTCAGAACCTGCTGAATACCACCTCTGAATCAAAGTATTAAACCAAAGCCATGTCATAAGGTAGGTGGAATTTTTCATAATGATAGAAGACCATCAGAAAGACTGAATGAAAAAAAAATGGGTACCTTTGACTTGTGATGCTGGAGACAATGCTTCAGAATATCTTGACTTGCAAGAAGAAATCGTTCAATGTGAGATGAAATAAATCCAGGTAGTTTACTGGAAGTACTAATCGTGAAGCTAGAACTTAAGTTATTTTAGAACCATAATGCGAAGGCCAGGCAGTGGAGAAGATCATGAAACTTCCAAAGATTGAAGGCAACAACAACAAAAAGGAAGTTGTGGAAAGATAAGGTGGCTAGATGCTGTCACTGAAGACACATATGAATTTACAAGACCTTAAAGATGCAGATCCTAACAGAAAATCATGGCAAAATTATGTTTTTCAAGTTCTGAAGAAATAACCAAATAAAGGTACAATAAAAGCAACTTCAACTCTGCTATCACTATATTAATACCTCATATTAATTTAAATATGATGCTTGATATCTGTTTTAAACAGGGTGAAACAACAATATTTTAACACTTGCATCGCATGGTATTGCATGAACATGGAGAGACAGCTATTTTTTTTAAAAAAATTAAGATATTACATTAACAAACGGAAGGTATTTATTTATTAATTTTAAAGCATTTACATGCTGCCTTTTATCAAAAGAAATATCAAAATCAGTGGCATCTATTGAAATAAAAATAAACTTTGCATTTCTTATTTCATTTAAACATTTACAGAACAATTTTTTGAAAATGAAACTTGAGACATAGCCAAGCAATGCAAGACAACTTATAAAAACTGTATGTCTTTTAATCTTTTATTGAACAGAAACATATTCAAATTCTTCCCATGTGAAATATAGCATCCCACCCTATATTAGTCTGCCTTTTCCTAAGCTGTCATCCTCCAGATGTGTGGAGACTACACCTCATAGAATGCTAAACCAGCATGACTCTTTACATCTGGAAAAAATAAGATGCTGAAGGTTATCATACTGTTTGAGAAATGGAACAGTGCTTTTCAATTAAGGATGCGCAAAACATTCCATGCACAGACTATCCTGTGTCAGGTGGCTGTGCCCAGACTAAGTGTGCATATTTGGTCTGGCCATGGATCAGGAACCCATGTGTGCCTGGTATGTTCTCCCTGGTGGGGAGAATGTGAAAGCCATCGGCAGTAATTTGGGGCAGTGGTAGAGCTAAATGGAACTAAAGAAAGCCAGAGATGAACTCAGAGAAGACGTGCAGAGACCATTAGCAAAATGTGAGTTCAGTCCAGGAAAATAAAACAGTATGAGAAAGAAACTTAAAACTGCCCCGCCTTAACTCTCATTGGCATAAGTGGGATGGAAGCACTGTTGTTATATACCAGATCAATAAAGTAGAATGGAATAGAGCTGGAAGGGACCTTGGAGATCTTCTAAATGAGCTCCCTGCTCAAGCAGGAGAACCTTTATCATTTCAGACAAGTGACTGTCTAATCTCATCTTAAAAACCTCCAGGGTAGACCGCCCACGCATTCTGAAGGCAAGCTGTTCCACTGGTTAACTGTTAGGAAATTTCTCCTTAATTCCAGGTTGCTTCTCTCTTTGACTAGTTTCCAACCATTGTTTCTTGTCCTGCCCTCCAGTACTTTGGGGAATAATTTGACCTCTTCTTTTTTGTGGCAGTCCCTCAAGTGGAATAGTGCTATCATGTCACCCCTAATTCTTCTTTTCTTTAGACTAGCCAAACCAAAAACCGCAGTCATTCTTCATATGGCTTAGTCTCCAGGCCTTTGTTCATCCTAGTTGCTCTTCTTTGAAGTAGAGTTGTTGTGTTGTGGTTCTGTGTCTCGACAACCTGGTCTACCTTCAGAGGTTGATGAGAAGGAAAGGTGAAGGGAAGATGGAGGAGGGTCAAATGGCATGTGCCAGTTTAAAAGAGGTAGTTATGGAGAGGGGGAAGTAGAATAGATGAGTAGGGCCACCAGAAAAAAAAAGGCATGGTGGCCAGCTGGCAATGCAATGCTTGAATTGAATTGTAGCCACATCAGAGAAGTAAGCAGGTGAGCTGACATCCAGGCTATGTGGATGAGGGTAAGAGAGAGGCTGAATCTGCACCAACTCTGATCTGCTCATCCACGAAAGCTCTTCTCAGCAAAAGCCAGAGCAGGCGCAATCTTCTAAATTTCAGTTCAACCAGAACTTGACCTGCCCCAACTGGGCTGGCCAAAATGAGTGAGGTGATACACAAAGCAAAACACATTTTCTAGTTCATATACTTCGTGGTTGAAAATTGTGCTCTGCCTTCCACTGCCCCCCACTCCCCCAGTAATACATTCTATGGTATAAATAGAGACAGCATTGGTCTATTCAAGGAATGTTGAGGATAATCTGCTTATTCCATTTAAATTTAACTATTGAATTACTTCTTTTTTAAAGGTTTGCTACCAAATCTTGTTAAATAATTAACTGGCACCAAATAGACAAAAGAAAGGTTTCTTAGTAAATCATTAGCTGCTCCCCCCATATTTCTTGTGGAGATTGAAATAATCTAATGAACTACCATATCTCCTTGGTGGCCAAAACCACAATAAAACCAAACCAAGTGCAACAAAGCAGACAGCAACAATGAATTCACCAAGAGAGGCAAACATGTGAAATACATTAAACTGCCTTGAAGTATGTATGTTTGTATATTATGGGGCCGTGAGACAGAGGTGGGGAAGGCAGAAGAGAGGAAAAGACCAGTAATAAGAATCCAGGTAATCTCAAGCAATCTCCACAATTTAAAGGCAAACGTTTTGACAAAATAAATAAACCAATTAACAAGATCTGCCAAAGATGATTGGTTGATGTGCAAAGGGTTATCTGAGTTAAACTAACCAAGCAGTCTTTTGTTAGCTAAGAACTGGATTTTGAAAGCAGGTGAAAGAAATCCCCAGCAACCCTCTTTCTTGCTACAAGTAGGCATTGATTTCTGGATTCAGCAATTAAACTGGTATACAGTTGACCATTAATCAATGCCTAAGTCAATAAAACTAGTTTTCTCCACCCAGCCCTTCCTGGAGATTGTGACCAATGAATGGAGAAATAAGGTGACTCTAATTATATGTAGGCAAAAGGCAGGGGAAAAAACCACCAGCAAATGCAACATTGAGGAGAGAAAAATATAGCTATGTGCCTTTCCCCACTGAGGACTTGAAATGTCCTCCACTCATTTTTTTAGTTTACAGAAAACTATACGGACGTGAAATTTGTTATCTCCATTTCGAATCTCTGTTTTATTTCTATTTTTGTTTCCAATCACTGGCCTTTTCCCCAAGTTAATTGTTCAGTCAGCTTAACCAATTTTGAACCCTTTGGAATGGACTTTGGGCTATGTGGGAATAAAGAAGAGAATACTATCTTAGTGTCAGTTCAGCCTAAACATAAGTTATGCAAGTCTTGTTCAGGGTTGAGATGTGAGAAAAGCAACATCTAGGGGACAAGATAGAAAAAAAAAGGATTAGCCAAACCACATCTGTATCTTAGTTGTACATATATGGAGAAAGACCCAAAGACTGTGAAAAATGGTCACCATCTTGTTCACACAGACATTTAACCATATTAAAAAAAGATAAAGGTTTCCCTCGCACATATGTGCTAGTCATTCCTAACTCTAGGGGGCCCTGCTCATCTCTGTTTCAAAGCTAAAGAGCCAGCACTGTCCGAAGACATCTCTGTGATCATGTGGCTGGCATGACTAAACGCCAAAGGTGCACGGAACACTGTTACCTTCCCAACAAAGGTGGTCCCTATTTTTCTACTTGCATTTTTACATGCTTTCAAACTGCTAGGTTGACAGAAGCTGGGATAAGTAATGGGAGCTCACTCCGTTACACGACGCTAGGGATTCAAACCGCCAATTATCCATATTAGTCCATAACAAAATAGGAACTTGAAGAAATCACAAAAATCAGAACAAACTATTTGCTGGAGTACATGTGAAAATTACTGCAGATACTGTAGATAAACAGGCATGACCTTCCTAGAACTAGGATCCAAATAATCATCCCATCTGTTTTTCATTGAAATAATAGGAAATATGGGTGTGCAGCTACTGTGGTGTCAGAATTGTATAAGAGAACTAATCATTCAGTCAATCAATCAACGACTCTGAATAAAAGGCAAGCTCTTAAGTGTCAGTCATCTGCTGATTCGTCTTCAAAGCAAAAAGTTTAATTATGGTTAAAAATGCCTCTGCACACACAACATAGGTGAAGATCATATCTTTCTAAGCCTGAGATACTTGTCGGAACAGCTTTCAGATGACCGAAAACCCTTCATGTCTTTGGTGGATCATTCAGAGATCTGTAGTTGAAAAGTAGTTTATTTATTGAATATCTGTGTGTGTGTGTGTGTGTGTGTGCGCGCGCGCGCGTGTGTTTTAACTGCCTGTACTTATTTGGAACAGCTCATGATGACTGAAAACTATAATCAAACCAAGTAATTATACGTTCCAAAAGAAAACACTATACAAAAATGAAACAGTTTTCAATCCTTTATAGACTTTTTTGTTGACCTTGAGATTGAAAATTTAATGTTTTATGGATTTGCTTATAGATAGGTAATAAGATATAAAATGAAGAGATATCTGTAACTTATAAGGCATGAACAGTTACTAAATTTGTATATAATTGTAATGAAGATTGGAAGTTACTTCTGTATTCCTTCCTTCCTTCCTTCCTTCCTTCCTTCCTTCCTTCCTTCCTTCCTTCCTTCCTTCCACTTCATCGTTTCTTAGTATTCTTTTTTCTTTCAGATTTTATTAGTTTTTGTTACTGTAATCCAAATCCTTAATAAAATTATATTCAAACAAAAAACAAAAATGAAACAGGTTAGATCTACCAACAAAAAATATATAGCTGTGTTTAAATCAAACACTTAAGTAGGTTAAAGCCTGCTAGGGTAGAAATACCGTCACCAGTCAGTGAAAAACATTCAGCAAAGGGACCACAAATGATCTCTTCATACAGCAAAGATTATTTCGTAAAGTCTCTAGACTTGCCTTAAATAATACCTCTGCAATTAAGACATTTCAGACACGTTTCCTCTCTGACCAGGTCCCCTTTCAACTTGGCACCAAAAGCAAACAGCTGCATCATTCCTCTATTTAAGAGAAAGAATTTTAACTATCTGCTTGGAAAAGTCCTATGGACTCTTAAAAGAGTGTCCGTTTTCAAGAGCTCCCACTGGACTGGCTAGCACTAACTGGACTGGATCAACCTGAATATCATGAGAGAGCTAATTTACAGCCAACACACAGTATACATTGCACCACAAAAGGGAGCATCATTTTGCATTTACAACTTGCAGAAACAAGCTGTGTGTCTACTTTCCATGTCGTACCAGGCCACAATGCATCCAAACCTGAAACTTTTTGAGCTCTTGGCAGCCTGTATTACACAAAGCAGCAACAGTTCCCTAGACAAAATTCACTTTAGCAAGTCTGTAAGATGTTTCAGGAATCCAGGCATAGCTAGCCGGTATTTATTAAAAGACCAGAAATGGAGCTGAAAAATAAAACACAATTACTAACGTATGCACTTCCCCCCAAACCACTTTTCCACAGCTGATCGATCTTTCCAACTGGAGTACTAACATCTAGCAAAATCAAGAGTTGATAGTAGTTTCCCAGCATTTTCTGTGTACAGTAGGCCTTCTAATATAATTCCTAAATTAAAGAAGATAGGGAAAGTACACAATGCACACATGAGCATCCATCCAGAGGCTGGCAATGGGGAGGGGGGGACAAAGAGACCAGATGTCAGGACATAAGTATGTAAGGGTGGGAGATATATGAAGACAGGGGTCTCCAACTCCCAGTCTGTGGACCAGAACTGGGCTGCAACATGCCAGAAACCGGGCCGCACAAACAAATGAAGCCCCATCCATGGGATGCAGGCAGCACACAAAACCTTGCCTCCTTCAGTCCACGGAAAGATCTCACTCCACAAACTGATTCCTGGTGCCCAAAAGATTGGGGGCTGCTATATTAAGACACCACCAAGAATATGTCATCATTTAGTCTGAGTTTGCTACTTAGGAAAGCAGGACTCCTGAAATTCTTTCCAGCCCTATTACCTGCACGGTCCCTGGGTGGCTTCTCTATTATATTTTCATGGAACATAATACAGATAATCCTCAATGTACAACCACAAATGAGTCCAAAATTTAGGTTGATAAGTAAGACATTTGTTAAGTGAATTTTCCCCATTTTACAACTTTCCTTGCCACATTGGTTAAGTGAATCACTGCAGTTGTTAAATTAAGAACACAGATATTAAGTGAATCTGGTTTCCTCCTTGACTTTGCTGGTCAGAAGGTCGCTAAAGGTGATGACATGACGACATGACTCTGGGACACTGCAACCATCATTAATGTGAGTCAGTTGTCAAGCATGTGAATATAAATCATGTGACCATGAGAACGCTGCAACAGTCATAAGTCTGAAAAAATGGTCATATGTCACTTTTTTTCAGTATCATTATAACTTCAAAAGGTCACTAAACCAATTGATGTAAATTGAGAACTACTGGTAGCATCTGTATTGTGTATTTCTTCCCTCCCCATTACTGCAGCATTGTCTGGGTGCACATGTACCAGTGGTGGGTTTCTGCCGGTTCGCACCGGCTCGGGAGAACCGGATGGTGAAAGTTACCGATCCGGTGAGAGGAGGTTCCACCGGTGGACCCGGAAGTAACTTCTGGAATGCCTGCCCCGGCCCTGTTGCTTGCTTGCTCCCCCTCCTCGCCCGCCCATCCACACTATCCTAGCCCAATTCAGTGTCAAGTCCAATACCTGGGAGTGGAGGTGGTGAACTGAGAAGCATGGAGAGGTCCAGCAGCACAATCCACCAGACAGCAGCGGCAAGCTCAGGAGTTTTCTCCTGGATTTCCCTCTGTCCTCCAATCTCCCAAAGTTCTTTCCCCAACGTGTGATAGCTTTCTACTGGATTCCCCCCTGTCTTGCCTCCTCCGATCTCCCAGGGTTCTTTCCCCAGCGTGTGATAGCTTTCTATTGGCTTCCTCTCTGTCCTGCCTTCTCTGATCTCCCTAATTTCGGCCCTTAATCCTCCAGTTGTCTATTTTTGGGATGTTTTCCCCTCTCTTCCCCCCCTCCTTCATAGGAGTCCCAAAAAATGTTGCCACATGGCTTGGGGGTGGTGGTCATGTGACTGAGTGTGCGTGAGTGATGTCAAGTTGGCCATACCTGCCCGGTCACATGACTGCCAAGCCACACCCACAAAATAGGCCACACCCACAGAATAGGTTCTAAAAAATTTGAAACCCACCACTGACATGCACTATCGCCTCGCAGGGTTTTTGTTGTGGGAAAAATAGGAAGAAGGAGGTGTGTTGAATATGTTCGCTACCTTGAGTTATTTCTAAAAATAATAAAGATGAGATATTAATAAAACTAAACTAAACTAAACTAAACACAAAACAAAAGTCAGTAAAATGAGGACCAGATTGTTGAGGACAATATGCTGACACTGTAAACTGCTTAGAGAGGGCTGTAAAACACTATGAAGAGGTATATAAGTCTAAGTGCTATTGCTATTATTACTTATTATAATTTTTAGTTGTTTCCATTTATTTTACTATATATATATTTCAACTGTTGCAATGTTTTTATTGATTGTTTTGTAAACCACCAGGAATCTGTACTGGTTTGAGGGACCGTAATAGAATAGCAGGAAATACAGGTAGACAAATAAATGTTCAGCTGAAATTTGAAAACAGTTTTGCATGGCAGAATCTTCATTCCAGGATTGCAGTCTGATGCAGCCTAACAAACAGATTTATTGGCATGGCGCTGTCAATAGATTCTACATGTGCTTTTGAATTGTGAAAAAAATCTGAAACTATAGACAATTCTATTTGTAATTCCCCCGATTTAGAAAATGAAATTCGATACATATATTTTTAAGAAGAAATCGCCTTCCTTGCCGGCTCTAATTTGGCTGTAGCTGCTACTTCTCCCCCATTCCCCCTCTTGCTCTTTAATGCAATTAATTTGGCACTGAAATACCACTTGCCGTAACAATAAGACACCTCTGTTGGAACAAGAGTGGAAAAGGGGGAAAGTGTTCCTCGTAGATTCAGAACTCAGCAGCAAACCAGAGAGGTAAGTGTATGGTATTAATAGCTCACATTAATTCCCTGATGGGAATTTTATTTGTTCTGATGATCTACTTTGGTTTCTTCTGTGTGGGTGTCTGCTGGTTTCTCTTGAAAAATCTTTATCTCCAGCCAGAGAATCAGGAGGCTTGTTTTGTACATGTCCACAATCAGATTCTTTTTTCCTTTTTTTTCTTTGAAGGCTTCTGAAAAATGGAAGTTTGAATAAAAGCTGGTATATTTTTTTTCTTAGAATCCAAGGTACTTTTTATAACGATGCAATTGTTTCATTTATAATAGTCAGTTGAAAATGAGCTATTGGCAGTGGTTGATAATAAATGTAAGTAACTTTATTACTCGCACACAGATCCTGCTGATGGTGAAGAGAGTATTTACATTTTACATTGTAATCCTGTGACTTCAGAGGTAAATTCCAGCAGCCACATGGCAGACCAAGAAAAGGTGGATGGATTGCATCAAGGAAGGCATTAAATATGTGGGTGCGTCACTCCTGAAGATGCCCTGAATCGACCCAAACGGTGGTAGCTTTGCCAACAAGCAGATCCTACCATAGCCTGGGAATAATGCTAGGAAGAAGAATCACGTTAAACCTGTTGCAGCAAGAATGACAAGAAATCTAGTGGCATATAAAGCATGTCACTATATCAGAGTCCTATAATATAGATATAGATTATAGAGATAGATAGATAGATAGATAGATAGATAGATAGATAGATAGATAGATAGATAGATAGATAGATAGGTGGGTGGGTGGGTGGGTGGGTGGGTGGGTGGGTGGGTGGGTGGGTGGATGGATGGATGGATGGATGGATAGATAGATAGATATGGATGGACAGACAGATGATGATAGGTAGGCAGGCAGGTAGGTAGGTAGGTAGGGGGAGAGAGAGAGAGAGGGAGAGAGAGAGAGAGAGAGAGAGAGAGAGAGAGAGAGAGAGAGAGAGAGAAATTATAGATAGATAGATTGAAGGTCAGTTCAGAAGATGCTAAATTTTGTGACTTTCTTTTCCATTAGAGTTTTACCTGACTGAAATGTCTTTGGTTCTTTCTGAAGAGTTTAATCCGTGTGCTTGTGTGTGATTGTTATTTCATTGTGAGGGAAGAGCCTTTTCAACTGGGAGTCTCCAAAGTACTGGAGTTATAGCTCCCACACAGCACAGCCAATAATCATATGAGCTGGAATGGTAAGATATGTGAGATATATGAGAGTCGGTTTAGTCTAATGGTTAAGGCACCAGGCTAAAAAGCAGGAGACCATGAGTTCAAGCCCTGCCTTAGGCATGAACGCCAACTGGGTGACTTTGGGCAGTCACATTCTCTCATCCCAACCTACCTCATAGGGTTACTGTTGTGGGAAAAATAGAAGGAGGAAAGTGTGTTGGATATGTTCACCAGCTTGGGTTGGTTATAAAAAAATAATAAAGGTGGGATAGACACAAACAAGCAAGTAAATAAGTAGTTGAGCACATCTGAAGGACATTAACTGCCAAACGTCATTTGATGACATTGGAAGTGCTTCCACCAACAGCTTGGCCTTCATTGGAAGCATTTCTGTTTGGCCTTCTGAGCATTCTCAGTGCTGTCACCCTTGTAGCTCTCAATACATCTTAGAAACCAAACCCATCAACTGATCAATGGGATAGTGCAAAAGATAGAACCCATAAAACCACTCAGTTATCGATCATCTTTATGAGTTTTTGCAACTGGGGGAAAAAAAGGTTACTCCTCTTTAATAAGCTGGGTGAAACAAGATCCCACAGTGCTTCCCCTTCAGCATTTTACTAAGACTGAATTTAACCACCAACCCCCATTAATTCTGTAAAACTGTCTTTACAATGTTAATTCTGGAGCTAGAAAAAGAAGTGAATTGGCTCAGCTGTAGAAGACTGACAATGTCATGGAAATATCTGGACAATGTAATACCCAGCACAATGATTATGTGTAGAGTTGCTCTACACAACTATTTGTGTAGTTTGTGCTACTCAGTTCTCTAATAACTAACTGGAATAGCTGGCAGCCAGTCATTCCAGCCTACATATGTTTTGCTAGGAAACCCAGGAAGAGGGAGCAGATGCTGCTTGAAAAGGCGGCCTCAGCAAACAGTAAGTTACTTTCTCAACAGCAGATGGTTGAAGACAAAAATTTTCTGCAACCCTAATATTAAGCCAACTTATCTGTGCTTTGTGGAAGATTATAAAGTCTTTGGGATCTGTGGTAACACTGATATAGATTATGGGTGCCGAAGAGAAAAATGAAAGTAGAAACAGAAGCTTGGCGTTTCATTGCATCTGAGGTCAATTTCCATTGGTGCTCCTTTAATAATACAATAATCTAACAATAAGCCACTAAGTGATAAAGTACTCTGGAACTAAGGAAAGAGTAACAACAGGCAGTGGATGGAAACAAAGACCTGAGCTGCACTAATTTCAGAAATGAAAATCCATGACAATCCCAGTCTTGAATCCCGATGGCTCTTCTTCTGCACAGCTCAAAAGAGATGTTATATTTTTACATTTTTTTCCAGCCTTGTATAAGTTGATTTTTCTTTGTGACTGAATCACTTTGCATAAGAAGGAATAACATACCTGGGCCATGGCTTGAAGGGAGGGTCTTTAAAGCTCCCAGAGAGCTCCAATTTGAAGAGAGGAATACCTGGAGCTACTGATACCTGACTGAAAAGATCAGAGCTCCTGCTCGCATTATTTTCACATTGAAATCACCTTCCCTCAATATATCTCAATAATTTTCATGGCATAGGGCTGCAAAGAAAATACTTCAAACAAAACTAAGTGCAGGCTACTGGCAAACATTAAGAGCCTTGGCCAGTCCTGTACTTCAGCCTCCTCTCTCCCTGTGAGATGCCCTGCAATTCACACTCTGATTTAACTATTTCAGAAGACCTTCAGATTTAACCCCATTAGCTAGATGTACTGTTAGATATTAACATATATTGGAGGAAGTCTCCTCTCTGGTCCGCTTCTACAGCGGGAAACAGGTATTACTCTGATTGGTCGAGAGGCGTACCCGAGTACTATAAAAGGGGAACCCTCCGACCACAGAGCAAGCTGGATCACTACTACTACTAATAAAGAGCTGTTAAGTTACTTTGTGTCCGCAGTCTGTTCTCTCGTTGCCCAGATCCAACATTGGCGACGAGGATGGGATCGAGAGACAGATAGGATGAAGAACGCTACCTCCAGAATCTCCGGATTTGATCCAGCCCAGGAATTCGGCAGAAATTCCGGCAGCCATCCCAAGCCACCGCCGCAGCGCGGCAAATTCAAATGAGAGAAGATGGCGATGCATGCTCCCCCCGCTCCATTCGACCCAGCGAATGACGAATGGGAAGCCTTCATGATTCGTTTCGAGTGTTTCCTCAAAGCGAATGAATACACGGGAATCACCGACGCCCGGAAGAAAAACATTTTCCTCGGCTACTGCGGAAAAGAAGTATTCAACACGGCCAGAGACCTCACCGCGCCTACTCCAATACAGGCAGTATCATGGGCGGCGTTGCAACAGGCTCTACAGACTCATTACGCGCCAAAACCTTCCCGCCATGTTTGCCGCCAAGCGTTCAACACGAGGAACCAGAAGGCGGGAGAATCTATCAACCAGTACGTTGCAGCACTACGAAAAGCAGCCACACATTGTGGATTCAGAGACCTGGATGAGCAGATTATGGATCGACTCGTTAGTGGGCTGAGAGACATTTCCCTACAAAAGCGGCTGTTAGCAAAAACCAATTTAAGCCTACAGATTGTACTCGAGGAGGCAAGAGCTTCAGAAGCAGCAGACAGATCAGCGGAGACAATTCAACGCGGGTTCAACACAGGCCAGCCAGCGCCAAGACACACCAAAGTTCACTACGAGGACACAAGCCCCGACTACGAGGATCCCGAGTTCGAGGACAGTCACCTGATGCGGAGCAGTCACGTGAGGCCTGGGTGGAGACCCGGATTCCGTTTGCCGCCCTGCGCAAGCTGCGGAGGGAATCACCCCAGGTCTACTTGTAGGTTCAGGAACGTTGTTTGTTCGCACTGCAACAAACTGGGGCACATCGCACGAGTGTGCCGGAGCGAAGTCCCTGCCTCACGGCAGCCACCCATGTACTGCCAACAGAAGCCCAACCCAGGGGCTTGGCAAAACCAAAAAGGGCGCCCAGAGAGAAATCCACAAGTGTTTACCCAGAGAGAAAATTCCCAAAGAGCTGAGTGAGCGTATCCCCAGAGAGATTACACACAAGGAGCTGAGCGAGCGTATCCCCAGAGAGATTACTCACAAAGAGCTGAAAGAGCGTTCTATCAAGACGCTCAACGAGAGTATTTTCAGGATACAGATACTGAGATAGAGTTGACCCAGAGAGAGGAGTTGCGAACGTATCTCACCACGATAAGTCAGGTCCGCCCCAAGCGGCCAAAAAGGCTGAGAGTCACAGTCCTCTTGGAGGGCTCACCTTGCGAGCTAGAAGTTGACACAGGATCGACCCTGACGATCATTTCATGGGCATCCATGAAACAGGCTATCCCTAGCCTCAGAAAGAGCCAACTACGCGTTCCAGACGTCCTGCTACGAGACTACCAGGGGAACCAAGTCCCCATCGTGGGCCAAGGCACATTCCAAATCCGTTTCAAGGACATCGTAGCCCAGCTGCCCGTGACCATTGCCAGCGCGCCATTACAGAACCTTCTGGGGCTTGATTGGTTTGAAGCCCTGGGGTTAGAAGTCACCGGAATCAACGCCGTGGAAAATAGCAGCGCTGAACAGATTTTTAAGGAGTTCGAGGATGTGTTCAGCCCCGGTCTTGGTAAGTATGTGGGTAAACCAATATCATTTAATTTAGACCCCAAAGTGGCGCCAATCCGACTTAAGCCAAGACGAGTGCCTTTTGCACTCCGCCCAAAAATAGACAAGGAAATAGATAAATTAGTAGAGCAAGGAGTCCTTGAGCCGGTGGATCACGCGCGTTGGGAAACTCCCATTGTGACCCCAGTCAAACCAGATGGATCAGTCCGCATCTGCGCGGACTATAAATGCACAATTAATGTCGCGCTACAACAAAGCGCGTATCCTGTGCCTGTAGTACAGCACTTATTGCACTCGTTGGGGCCAGGAAAGGTATTTGCTAAATTAGACATGGCACAAGCTTACCAGCAGCTGCCCGTAGATAGCGCCACAGCGGAGGCCCAAACTATAGTGACGCATAGAGGGGCATTCAAATGCAACCGGCTGCAATTCGGTGTGAGCGTTGCTCCAGGTTTGTTCCAGAGCGTCATGGAACGGCTTTTGCAAGGGATACCGGGAGTCGTCCCCTATTTCGACGACATCTTGGTGTCCGCTGCAAACAAGGAGCAATTAAATAAAAGAGTCAGAACTGTTTTGGCCAGAATCAGAGAGAAGGGTCTCCGCCTTAAAAAGGAAAAATGCCAAATTAACGTGCCTAGCGTAGAATTCCTGGGATATAGAATCGATGGTCGGGGAATACACCCCACTTCAAAGAAAATTAAGGCGATCCAGGATGCCCCCACACCACGTAACCAGACCGAGCTGCAGGCCTTCCTCGGACTACTTAACTTCTACAGCGTTTTTCTGAGACAGAAGGCGACCGTTGCTGAGCCGCTACATCGACTACTCCAGCGAAACGCACCATGGAGATGGGGACGATCCGAAGCAGCAGCTTTTGCCGGGGTAAAGCGCCTGCTCACCACTGACTCGCTGTTAGTCCAATACAGCCAGACACTACCGCTAGTATTGACCTGCGACGCATCACCTTTTGGAGTCGGCGCAGTCCTTAGCCACAGGATGCCAGACGGAAAAGAAGCACCCATCGCGTTCTACTCTAGAACTCTTTCATCGGCCGAGAGGAACTACAGCCAGATGGACAGGGAAGCGTTAGCTGCGGTAGCTGGAGTAAAACGTTTCCATGAATACCTCTACGGCCGCGATTTTGAACTAATTACTGATCACAAACCGCTGTTGGGACTTTTGGCGGGAAACTGCCCCACCCCGGTCTCCCTTTCTCCACGCATGACCAGGTGGACTGTTTTCCTGGCTGCGTACTCCTACAAGTTAATTCATCGACCGGGCTCCACTCTAGGACACGCAGACGCACTCAGCCGTTGCCCACTACGGGACCTTTTGCCAGACCCCACTCCCGAAGTACTGGTGTTGCTCATTGACTGTTTGGACTCAGGACCGGTTTCTTCCTGCGACGTTGCAAGGTTCTCCTCTAAAGACAGTTTAATAAAGCAAGTTCAAACTTGGGTTTGGAGGGGGTGGCCGAAGGGAAACGTGGGCCCAGAATTCAAAGTGTTTTGGTCAAAACGGGACGAACTCTCAGTGTTACAAGGTTGTTTATTGTGGGGGGATCGAGTTGTTATTCCTTATGCTTTACAAAAAAATGTGTTAGATGCATTACATGTCGGACATCCGGGGATCGTTAGAATGAAGGCTTTAGCGAGAAGTTACGTTTGGTGGCCAAACATGGACAAAGAGATAGAGGAGTGGGTGGCCACTTGCGATCCATGCCAAGAATCGAGACCAGCACCCCCGGAAGCACCCGCCACGGAATGGGAAAAGCCGAAAGCACCCTGGTCGAGAATACACATCGACTTCGCAGGGCCAGTTCAAGGTCAGACTTTCCTTATAGTTGTGGATGCATATTCCAAATGGCTAGAGGTAGTCCTAATGACTTCAACCATGGCAGAGGCAGTCATTAAGGTTCTACGGCGACTTTTCGCCACTCATGGCCTGCCCGACCTCCTAGTCTCCGATAACGGGCCCCAATTCACGGCCATGCATTTCGAAACGTTTTTAGCAGGTCAGGGAATTCGGCATGCCCTCGTCGCGCCATTCCATCCGGCATCAAACGGACAGGCGGAGAGAATGGTGCGATTCGCAAAAGAGGCCCTCGCTAGGATGGGTCCAGGGGATTGGCAAACACGCATTGACCATTACCTCTTAATTCAGCATATTACCCCAAGCGCAACAACGGGTAGGAGCCCCGCTGAACTACTCATGGGCCGCCGTCTACGGTCTCACCTGGACCGTCTTCACCCAAATTACTCTGCCACAGCTCCCCCAGACTCCACAAGCAAAATTCGGTCTTTCAGCATAGGGGATTCAGTATACGCCCACAACTATGCAGGGGGAACATTGTGGATGCCGGCCAAGGTCATTGGCATCACGGGTCCACGATCGTATCTGCTGGAGCTGGAAGATGGGCGGAACTGGAAAAGGCACATCGATCAACTTCGGGGTCGCCTAGCACATTCAGACCTTCGAACCGAAGATGAGAGTTTCCAGCCAACGGAAAGTCAGCCACTCGAGAGCCCCATCATAGAGAACTACGACACCTGCGAACCCAGGTCGGAACAAGAGATCGAGCACGAAGCAGAGCAAACCCCAGACAACGCAACCGAGCAGACTCCGGAACGCCCTAGCAACGAAGGCACAAAACCTCCCGAACGTGAAACAGGAAAAGCACCCGATCCTGCAACCACTTCTAACCAACCCGAACTGCGACGCTCCTCCCGAGCAAGACAAATACCAACGTATCTAAAGGACTATGTTACTAACCGCAACGTTCCGTTTAGGAGGGGAGGGGTGTTAGATATTAACATATATCAGAGGAAGTCTCCTCTCTGGTCCGCTGCTACAGCGGGAAACAGGTATTACTCTGATTGGTCGAGAGGCGTACCCGAGTACTATAAAAGGGGAACCCTCCGACCACAGAGCAAGCTGGATCACTACTACTACTAATAAAGAGCTGTTAAGTCACTTCGTGTCCGCAGTCTGTTCTCTCGTTGCCCAGATCCAACATGTACTACTATAGTACTGTTACGTGCCACCAAAGTTTGCCCAGGCAAAAGCTAAGCACAGTAAGACTTTGGGTGTTTTGACTAAAGCATAGTGATTAAAAATAATCTTGCAATGGAGCACTGGGAAAGAAAAATCCCAGCTGTCTGGAAAAAAAAACTTGCAAAGCTCATTGTTTATAGACAGAGAACTCTTCTACTTCACTTTAATTGCTCCCTAAATCTGGCCCTCTTCACAAAGATATGGGAGGGGGGGAGAGAATACAGGAGAGTATGGAATCAAGAGAAACCGAGAAAAGCCTCACAGTTTTGTACTTAGATCTGTCCATAAAAATGCTGCCCTATTAATAATGAAAGCCCATTAATAGTAACAACCTTGTTTGAAAATTGAGGCAGCAGTAAATTGGATTACTGTAGTCCCTTGTTACAGAGGACTGGAGGGGATGGGAACGTTTTCCTAACCAATTTAGGTCCATAAAGGCTATTAAGATGAAGACATAATGATGAAAACTGTGTCTATGAAGAAACTTTCACAAATGAACACTGTATTTTTTCATCAGCTCCATTATTCCTTTGCCAAGAAGCCAACTAGTACTTGTGTTTACAGGGAACATTATTAGCAAGTTTCATTTGCTAAGGGAAGAGTGTTCTTTGTTGTTCCATCCCCCCACCCACCCCCACCCCCCACACACTCTCCACACTTTTACTTTCTTTGGGGAAACTAGTAATTAGTTGGGTGATGTTGAGGCACTACCGCTAATTAAATCCTGCCACACTGACATGGACCTTTAAGTACACAGAATGGGAAAATGACCCAAAATGTAAGGCATCCATCTGTCAATGTGTTACTGATGAGTGGAGATTTTAAGAGTTATTTATTAAAGATGTTAGACTGTCAGTACCAGAAACACAAGCCAAGCTTCTGCCTTTATACGTAATAGAGTTATAAAGTAGGACAGCTTTTTAGGTTCTTCGTCCATTGTATTGTTTAAGGATGGAAGTTCTCCGAAGAACTCGCAACACAAAACGATTGAACTTCCAAGTTTGCATCTGACTTTCAGGAAGCAATCTTAGATGGATTTCCCATGGAGTAAATCTCAAAGAAGTTTACTTCTGAATAGTTTTGCCTATTTGTCCTCCCTTCCATTCATCTTTGTTTTTATGTGATGCAGGCTACAAATTATAGTTCTATATTTATATAAAAATACAATAGAAGAGTTGGAAGGGTCCTTGGAGGTCTTCTAGTCCAACCCCCTGCCTAGGCAGGAAACCCTATACCATTTCAGACAATGGTTATCCAACATCTTCTTAAACACTTCCAGTGTTGGGACATTCACAACTTCTGGAGGCAAGCTGTTCCACTGATTAATTGCTCTAACTGTCAGGAAGTTTCTCCTCAGTTCTAAGTTGCTTCTCTCCTTGATTAGTTTCCACCCATTGCTTCTTGTTCTACCCTCAGGTGCCTTGGAAAATAGTTTGACTCCCTCTTCTTTGTGGCAACCCCTGAGATATTGGAACACTGCTATCATGTCTCCCCTAGTCCTTCTTTCTATTAAACTAGACATACCCAGTTCCTGCAACCGTTCTTCATGTGTTTTAGTCCCCTAATAATCTTTGTTGCTCTTCTCTGCACTCTTTCTAGACTCTCCACATTTGGTCATCGTGGTGACCAAAACTGAATGCAGCATTTCCCACTCACCTTCCAACAATACAATATTGAACAGTTACATGAAGTGGATTTAGTGAGGATTCAGTCATATTATTGTCCATTCATCTATTTTTAGAAATTAGGAAATGCTGATATATTATCATCCACATATATTCTCTGCCTACAAAGCAGTTCACGAATTCGGGATCCATTGTGTTTAACAAATAATTAACAGATACCCACAAATATTGAATTTATGCAGAAGCAATTATGCAGAAACTTTATTATTCTAAGTTCATAGAATAATAAAGTTGGAAAACCCCATCAAGTCAAGCCTGATCATCTGCTTACAGGAATCCAATTTAAAACTTTTCCAGAAGACAGATGGCCAACCTTTATTTAAATACATCCAGTGAAGGAGAACCACAATGTCTCCAGATAATTGGTTTCACTATTCTTCTGTCAGGAATTGTTCTTCCTGTAACTTAAGAGCATTATTCTATTTTCTGCACACAAGAACAATAGATAAGAGGTCTTGACCTTTTTATAGAAGAAGATATTTGAAAAGCGATATCGTATCCACCCTCCAGTCTTTTCTCAAGACTAAGAATATTACTTTCCTCAGTCTCTTCTATTAAATCCTCCAACTGTCATTGTTGCTTCACTCTAATGTTTTTGATCATTTTAAAAAAATGTTTGATGCCTGGAACTTAATACAGTCCTGATGGTGGGTACAATTTTGCTTCTGTCTTCTATAATAGAAATTCTACAAATTTAATTACTAAAACTACCAGTATCAATGAAAATGTTGTAGGATATCTAGCAAAGAACTGAGCTGTAAGCCATATCCTCTCCGGTTTTGTGAAATTCACCTAAAAACCCATGTCATCCAGCCTATTTGAATTAGCTTGGTAATCAGAATGTCACGTGCCAGAAGTGGCATGAAGAGCCATCTCTCTGGGCACGTGAGCCGTCTCCTGTTGCTCTTCCGGGTTCTGGCGCACCAGCCAGCTGATCTTCATGTGTGCAGGAGTGCTGGGAACTGGGAGAGCAGCTGCCTAGTGCATCTGCACATCCTGGGTGGCTGCTCTTTCAGTTTCCGGTGCATGCATGCGCACCCCCCCATCTGGTATTCTGGTTTCTGGTGTACATGTGTGCATGAAGACCATCTGGCCAGTGTGCATGTGTGTGCCAGAAACTGGAAGACCAGGGGAGATGTGTGCACCGGAAACCAAAAGAGCAGCTGCCCGGGATGCGCATGCACTCCAGGCGGCTGCTCTCCCAGTTTCTGGTACGCGCATGCACGCACACCCACACACACTCCCGCTTTGGCACTTGGTGTCGAAAAAGTTCACCAACACCGTCATAGGGTATTTTACCAAATATTAAAATACTTATTAAGTCAAGATACATTATGTCCATAGGCAATTCCTATAATCTAATAAGGAAGCTTCCTGGGTTTTTTGTTTTAATCTTTCCTGACTTCTAATATTCTCTGGGTTGTTTTCCAGGTACATATTCCTTTCTAGGGAACACTAAAATGGGAATTATTATACTATTATAATATATATTATATTCTGCTTTAAAAAAACTAAAGAGAGATTTCTTTATGCTATCCTAAAGAGCTCCGCGTATACATACATCACGTGGACCATAAACATAAAATTAGGAACTTCTATTTTATTCTGCTTTTTCTAGTTCATAGTTATTGCAATGTCTTTACTTTGGAGTTACCAAAGGGGAGCTTTGGGAATGTGTTTTATGTACACACAAAAATTGGCTAACTCATCATTTCTTAGTACTGTCATGTATGCTTTGGTAGATTTGTCTGGTAAATTGTACTTAAGATGATCCCCACTTACTCCTGATAGTCCCTCGGGTGTTTATAGTTCACATTTTCACTGACCGATATTACAAATGTGTTGACTGTGAACTGCAATGTTAGCTATGAAATAGATGGAGGGCAATAGTTGATATCCATTTATTCTAATAAGCAATCACTGCCAGTATCAGTTGCTGTAAAGCTGTTACTTGCCTACTAGAAGGGTATGTACCAATACAGAATTGAATGCAGCTCTCTGTAGCCCTTTCTAGTAATAGGACATATAGACATTAAGCCATTGTCTGCACATGTTCTAGCTTTTCAATGCCTTTTTTTTTGAATAGGCATATTTTCAGAATAGTCAACTTGACATTCTCCAGACTTTTTTTTTTTTACTATAATTCAGTCAGCATCACCAAATATTCTGGATTTTATGAGATGTGTAGCCCAAAACATATGGAAGATACTGCTTGCCTTGCCTTGTTTTAAAATTTGAAAGTCTCAAGAAAAAAATAAGGTGAGGTTGAGGGGTGGGGGGAGGGGAGGGGAGTTGGTTCACAAATCAGATTTAATTTGCATCTCAAGAATCTATAATTGTCCAGTTATGCTCTTTCTCTGATTTAATGAAGGCAACTCACTATCTATTCCTGGCTAAGCACTTTTCTTTTTATTGTAATTTTTATTGCAAATTTTAACAGCAATAATGAGAACTGATACAAGCTAAAATACAACAGACAAAAGGAAAAAGAGATGTAGAAGCTAAAAGTGAAAGTGAAAATTGAAAAAGCTAAAAACAAATGCAGAAGGAAATGGGAAAAAGAGAAAGATACAAAGAAGTAGCTTCCAATATTCTTCATATCAGTTATAAATAAAATTATATTTGAACCCCCCCCCCCTCTCTCTCTCTCAAGTTACATCACGACATTTATTTCCATAATCTATCATCAAATACACAAATGACAAGTTCTTTTTTCCCCCTTCATTTTTATACAAAAAAGTCTTTAGGGCGTTTCTGGTCACCAATAAATGTAAATATTGTCCTTTCTCTAATTAAAGGTTAGTTTGTCCATCTCAGCAAGTTGTGACAATTTCACCAACCATTCCGCCATGATGATGAGCAATGCCAAATCTTCCCATCTTTGTCCCGATAGTAAGCTCACGGCACTTACCGTACATAGAAATAATATTCCATGAGTTTTTTTTAATGTTTATCCATCAATCCTGAAAGGAAAAGTTCTGGCTTCAACTGAATGTTAATTTTTAAAAATCTTCTGTATCAATGTATGTATTTGAATCCACGTTGTTTTAGCTATTTTAACATGTCTGCCAATCATGTTAAGTAAGATGTTCCTTCGTGTTATTCACATTTTCAACATATCTTTGAAGTGGCTTTATATAATCTAGATAATTTCTCTGACATCATATACGAATGATACATCATTTAGAAAAATTCTCTTTAAGACCATAAAGTAAAATTTAACCCCTTTCGTCACATATTTTCCCATTGAGTCATCTGTATCTTGTAATCCAAATTCTTAGCCCACTTTATGATACATTCTGTAACTTGTTCTTCCTCTGTCTCACATTTCAACAAATAAATTATACATTTCAGCAATTGCATATTCATCTTTGGTGCACAATTGTACTTCAAAGCCTATCTTATTTTGTTGTAAACCATAAGTCTTTTCATCTGTTTTGAATCATTCTGTTAATTGTAAATGGGAAAACCATTGACCCACTTGTATCTTTCTGCCATTAGTTGCTCCCTTAATTTATTTTTATATTCTCCTTAATTATTTTCCAATAATTCCTGGTACATGAACTATTTGTCTGTGCCTGCTGTTTCTCTTCTATGGAATGCTTCTTAAGATTCAAAGAGGCAGTTTCAGGCATTGCCTGGGTTTATCTCTATGAAATAATAATAAAATGATTTTCAAAATCCACATTAATTTTATTGCACCATAAGAATCCATGCCATCCAAACCTCAGGTTGTGAACGTCTAACTCTAAAAGTCTTTTTTTCCTCAGCAACTGCCCCTCTTTCATTCCGACCAAACAACCAGCTGCAAAATTCAATTTCAAATCTGGGAAACCCCTTTCTTCTTTTTCCTTTGGATCAGGTAACATACTTGTGCACTGGCTTTCCATGGAAACTTTGTGAGGCTCACAAAGGCCGGGTGAGCTGACGGGCTTTGTGAGCCCTGCAGAAACAGCCTTGCCTGATGCTGGTAACAGGCCTCTACATGTGTTGTCTGAAATTTGGCTGAATAATAGCTCTGCATCTGCCAGGCATGCCTTGACCTATGCCAAAAGCCAAACCTCAGAACTCTGCAAGTGACAGTCTGGAGAGAGAGAGAGAGAGAAAGTGGCACCCAGCCAGCATCATAATCCAGGGGAATAATATGCTTGTTTGTGATAAAGCAACAGGTGGCATCTGTAGGAGTCCCACTATGATGTTATATGTAGCTGAGATTTTATATGGGGGAGAGAAATGAATGTCCTCATCTCACCCTGGCACTACATGGAAATTGTGCCTTCTACATCCCTTCCACTCCAGCCCTCTTCTCCAGTTAAAGAAGGGATCAAATGTGAGGGATTGGAGGTTAGCACTGCTCACTTCACAAAGAGTTCCTGTCTTGGATGCAGAGCCATTGTGTGCTTTCTTATTTTACTTGATGTATTTCTGCATTTCATGATGTTAGAATAGAATAGAATAGAATAGAATAGAATAACAGAATTGGAAGGGACCTTGGAGGTCTCCAAAATTATATCTTGATTGATTCCAAATACTGGGAATGCAGCCAAAGCTAACATATTATACGTATTTTTAATGAAAAGTGATCAGTCCAGAACAATAACCCAGTTCACCTTTGATGTTCTTCTTTGCAAATGAGCCATTCGTCTAAAAATGTTTGTAAACTGTGAAGCCCAGTACTACACATAAACTGGCTTGTGGCAACTGTTTGAAACACTGTCGAGGGATATAATTTGAATAAGTAATACTGAATAGAAATGCAGGCTGCCCCATCAATGCTGCTTCTTCAAAATAAAATATTTATTTACAGTACCACTTCAAATTGTTAGTTCAACAAGATGCTTGTGTACAGGTAGATTCTACCTTCTCTTATAAACATTATAAACATCCAAAATCTTAAAGCAAAAGCTTTAATCTTTTACTTTCTAGGGAAAAAAGATATAATGCAAAGTCCTTGAGAAGATTATTTCATGTTGTAACAATATTCAGTTTATTCTATTTTTCCAAATATATTAATACAATAATACAATAGTAGAGTTGGAAGGGACCTTGGAGGTCTTCTAGTCCAACCCCCTGCCTAGGCAGGAAACCCTATACCGTTTCAGACAAATAGCTATCCAACATCTTCTTAAAGACTTCCAGTGTTGGGGCATTCACAACTTCTGGAGGCAAGCTGTTCCACTGATTAATTGTTCTCACTGTCAGGAAATTTCTCCTCAGTTCTAAGTTGCTTCTCTCCTTGATTAGTTTCCACCCATTGCTTCTTGTTCTACCCTCAGGTGCTTTGGAGAATAGTTTGACTCCCTCTTCTTTGTGGCAACCTCTGAGATATTGGAATAATGCTATCATGTCTCCCCTAGTTCTTCTTTCTCTTAAGCTAAACATACCCAGTTCCTGCAACCGTTCTTCATATGTTTTAGTCTCCAGTCCCCTAATCATCTTTGTTGCTCTTCTCTGCACTCTTTCTAGAGTCTCCACATCTTTTTTACATCGTGGCGACCAGAACTGAATGCAGTATTCCAAGTGTGGCCTTACCAAGGCATTATAAAGTGGTATTAACACTTCACGTGATCTTGATTCTATCCCTCTGTTGATGCAGCCTAGAACTGTGTTGGCTTTTTTGGCAGCTGCTGCACACTGCTGGCTCATATTTAAATGGTTGTCCACTAGGACTCCAAGATCCCTTTCACAGTTACTACTACTGAGTAAGGTATCACCTATACTGTACCTGTGCATTCCGTTTTTGTTGCCTAAATGTAGAACCTTACTCTTTTCACCATTGAATTTCATTTTATTAGATAGTGCCCAATGTTCAAGTTTGTCAAGATCCTTCTGTATCTTAAGCCTATCTTCTGGAGTGTTGGCTATTCCTGCCAGCTTGGTATCATCTGCAAATTTGATGAGTTCCCCATTTATTCCCTCATCCAAATCATTGATGAAGATGTTGAAGAGTACTGGGCCTAAAACAGAGCCTTGGGGTACTCCACTGCATACTTCCCTCCATGTAGATGCAGTTCCATTGAGAACTACACGTTGAGTGTGGTTGGTCAGCCAGTTACCAATCCATCTGGTGGTGATGCTGTCTAACCCACATTCTTCTACTTTATCTAGTAGTAGGTTATGGTCTACCTTATCAAAAGCCTTACTGAAGTCCAAGTAAACTATATCAACGGCATTCCTCTGGTCCACTAATTTTGTCACATTATCAAAGAATGCAATAAGATTAGTCTGACATGATCTGTTTTTGACAAATCCATGTTGGCTTTTGGCTATTACTTTGTTTGCTTCTAGGTGTTCGCAAATTCGTTGCTTGATTATTTTTTCCAGAATCTTTCCTGGTATTGAGGTTAGGCTGATAGGTCTGTAGTTTCCTGGATCTAATTTTTTCCCTTTTTT
Organism: Natrix helvetica; assembly: GCF_964273705.1. Taxonomy (NCBI): domain Eukaryota; kingdom Metazoa; phylum Chordata; class Lepidosauria; order Squamata; family Natricidae; genus Natrix; species Natrix helvetica. The sequence goes on along the minus strand of NC_138550.1, from coordinate 101,902,744 downwards.
GAAGATGGGAACCACATCAGCTCTTTTCCAGTCCTCTGGTAGTTCCCCGGTGTTCCAGGATCTCTGAAAGATATAATTCAGTGGTTCTGAGATCTCGTCTGCTAGTTCCTTCAGAACTCTGGGGTGTAATCCATCCGGTCCTGGTGATTTGAACTCATCTAGGGTAGACAGGTGCTCACTTACCATTTTCTTCCCTATTTCAATTTGTGTTCCTAATTTTGTGGTGCTGCTTTTGATAGGTTGGACTGTTTTATCCCTTTGTGTAAAGACAGATGCAAAACATGAGTTAAATAGTTCTGCTTTCTCCCTGTTGCTTGTCACCTTCTTGCCACTTTCTCCTAGCAATGGACCAATTGTTTCCTTAACTTTTTTCTTGTTTTTAACATGTTGGAAGAAGCTTTTTTTGTTAATTTTTACTTTTGTGGCAAGCCTTTCTTCATTGTGAGCCTTAGCTTTCCTCACTTCATCTTTACAGGCTCGGGCTATTTGCTGATATTCTGCCTTAGTTATGTCCCCCTCCTTCCACTTTTTATACTTACTTTTTTTGTCTTTCAGTTTGTCAGATAGTTGTTTATGCAGCCATGCTGGTTTCTTTTGGGAGCTGTTGTTTTTCTTCTTCATTGGTATTGTGTTAGACTGGGCTTTTCTAATCTCATTTTTCAAAATTTCCCAAGCTTCTTGAGTTGTTTTCCCCTCGAGGATTCTCATCCATGGAATTTTTCCCAAGCTCTCTCTAAGTTTATTGAAATTAGCTTTCTTAAAGTCCAAGACTCTAGTTTGACTTTGTTCTACTACTTGTGTTTGGATAATGTTGAATTCCAATATTGCATGGTCACTTGCCCCCAGGGTTCCTATGGCTTCAACACCTTCTATCATTTCCTCTCTGTTAGTGAGAATTAAGTCCAGTATGGCTGATCCCCTTGTTTCCTTCTCTACTTTTTGGAAAACAAAGTTGTCTGCTAGGTTTGTTAGGAACCTGTTGGATCTTCCACTTGGTGCAGAGTTTGTTTCCCAGTTGATGTCAGGGTAGTTAAAATCTCCCATTACTATTGTGGTGTGCTTCCTACATACCTTAGTTAGCTGACTAGCAAAAAGTTCGTCTTCTTCCTCTGCTTGGTTGGGTGGCCTGTAGTATAGACCTATGGCAATGTCATTTCCCCCACAACCTTTAATATTGACCCAAATGCATTCAAGATAGTTCTCATTATTGTTGTGCTCTATTTCTGTAGAGACGTAGTTATTTCTTATATATAGTGCAACTCCACCTCCTCTTTTATTTGGTCTATTTCTTTTAAATAATTTAAATCCTTCTAGCTGTATGTTCCATTTGTCAGTTTCATCCCACCAAGTTTCTGTAATGGCAATAATATCATATCTGCCCTCTTTTACTTGAATTTCTAATTCTCCCTGTTTATTCCTCATACTCTGTGCATTGGTATATAGACATTTGAGTCCATTTTGATTGACCCTGTGTTTACTGTCTACATAACCTGTGTTATGCCTGACTGCCCCTATTTTCTTGCCACTTGTGTGATTCATGCACATGGTATGACAATCACTATTACATGCTTGGTTTTGCTTGACAGCAGGTATTGCTAGTAGGTAGGTGAGAAATTGGTATTAGAAAAGGAAAAGGATATAAAGAAGATAAATCGTGCTAAGACTTAAATAAATTATAATTTCCAAATCTATATAATAAATATATAATAAATAGATTTATATAATACATCTATATAATAAATAGATTTTATGAAGCAAAATAGTTTTTACAAGTTAACTTAATCAATACAATACAATGGCAGAGTTGGAAGGGATCTTGGAGGGCTTCTAGTTCAACCCCTTGCCTAGGCAGGAAACCCTATACCGTTCCAGACAAAGGGCTATCCAACATCTTCTTAAAGACTTCCAGTGTTGGGGCATTCACAACTTCTGGAGGCAAGCTGTTCTACTGGTTAATTGTTCTAACTGTCAGGAAATTTCTCCTCAGTTCTAAGCTGCTTCACTCTCCTTGATTAGCTTCCATCCATTGTTTCTAGTCTTGCCTTCTTCTGGTGCTTTGGAGAATAGTTTGACTCCCTCTTCTTTGTGGCAACCAATGAGATAATGTTCTTCATGTATTTTTAAAAACACTGCCTGGGAATGCTTAGTTTATAAGTATTTTAAATCAATAAGGAAAAATTAGAGTCAGCTGCAATAGGGTGCACACGCACACACAAAGTATGATGGCTTAGTGCCCTACTGATGTCAAGACTTCTTCCCAACCATCCCACAAAAACCCGACTCAATACGTTGGCACCAATCTCTGTAAATCCAAAGAAACTCTCTCTGCTACTGATTTGCCATCTACTTCCTTCAGTAGTAATGGGGAAAAGCAATTCCTAGAGTGAAGACCATTAGTTAATTCAACATTTCAATCTTTATTCTATCTGCCAAGGAGAGGGACTTAGGGGGAAAAAGAAAAGAAAAAAGAAGAAGAAAATAAATAGACTGATTTATGTCCTATTAATCGGGAAACTATATATTATCCCAACTCCAAAATTGTACAGTTCAGATCACAGTCTATAAAATAAAACAGACCTTGTACTGCAAATAGCTTCACTGATCTTATCTTGTGGTCCAAATTCACTAACTGCAGTCCTGTTGTTGGACTAGGGACTTTCTCCTTATCTTGGCACTAGCCAAACTCGGAGAAGAAACACAATCTCTGTAAAACAAAGATGGAACCTGCTATTTCCTCTTATTTAAAGTTAATCTGGGCAGGGAAAGATCTCTTCTCCACAGGCTGCTCAGTGTGTGATTTTCCCCAGAATTTGGCTTCATCTGTGTGAGGCCTGGAGGGGCAAGCCAAGCTACTTTTCTCTAAAGACTTATTTAGAGTTGCCCACCACTGTCCGTAGCCATCTCTGCATATCTACAATGTGAAGGGGTTGGTGAGTAAGCAGAGATTGCAGAGGGCTGCATATGGGACAATGCAAACACATCCCAAATCAGTGGTGGGTTTCAAAAAATTTTAGAACCTCTTCTGTAAGTGTGGCCTGCTTTGTGGGAGAGGCTTGCCAGCCATGTGACTGAGTGGGAGTGGCTTGGCAGTCATGTGATTGGGTGGGAGTGGCCAACTTGTAAAATGTGGTGAAACTCACTTAACAACGCTCTTGCTTAGCAACCAAAATGTTGGCTCAGAAACTCTGGCATTTGAAGCATGCAAGTCTTAAAGCTGTCAAGTTACAAGACCCTTGCACTCCTAACCCTTTAGAAAAAAACCCCAGGGGTGTTCAAACCTGATAGCTTTAAGACTTGTGGACTTCAACTACCAGAATTCCTCCTCCAGTCATGTTGGCTCAGGAACTCTGGCATTGAAGCACGCAAGTCTTAAAGCTGTCAAGTTACAAGACCCTTGCACCCCTAACCCTTTAGAAAAAAACCCCAGGGGTGTTCAAACTTGATAGCTTTAAGACTTGTGGACTTCAACTACCAGAATTCCTCCTCCAGTCATGTTGGCTCAGGAACTCTAGCATTGAAGCACTCAAGTCTTAAAGCTGTCAAGTTATAAGACCCTTACACCCCTAAGCCTTTAGAAAAAAAACCCCAGGGGTGTTCAAACTTGACAGCTTTAAGACTTGTGGACTTCAATTCCCAGAATTCCTCCTCTCGCTCTTCATCTTGATGATGTGCGGACAGGCGGGGGGAGGGAGCTAGAACCGGTTCTAAACAACACTGTAGATTTGTGGAACCTCTTCTATAGAAGAGATTAGAACTGGCAGGAACTCACCCCTGTCCCAAATCCACATTGTATGAAAGTGCAGGTCCTACATGCTGGTTAATTGGTTGATTTGACTGTTCTGTGTTTTTGCTATTTGAGCCCCCTCGCCCCCGCCAGAACATTACATTTGCAGAAGTATAAATGGAATGTTAATATCTATTTAACAATAAGGGAACTAGAGAGCCAATAGCCAGAAACTCATTAGAGTGTCCTTCCATCCTATTTTTCAAAAGCATCTCTGGGTAAGGATGTTAGTATTTTCTGCTATACAGGTAGTCCTTGACTTACAATCACAGTTGAGCCCAAAATTTATGTTGCTAAGTGAGACATTTTTTAAGTGAGTTTTGCAAAGTTTCTTGCCACACTTGTTAAGCAAATCCCTGCAGCGGTTAAGTTAGTAACATGGTTGTTAAGTGAACCTGGCTTTCCCATTGATTTTGCCTTGACCCTGGGGCGCTGCAGTCATTATAAAGTTGAGTCAGTTACCAAGCCCCTGAATTTTGATCATGTGATTATGGAGATGCCGCAGTGATCGTAAGTATGGGAAATGGTCATAAGTCCCTTTTTCCAATGCTGTTGTAACTTTGAATTGTCAGTAGGTGAACTATTGTAAGTCAAGGACTTCCTGCATACACTACCTGAAAATCATATTTCTGCAGTGCCACGCACCAGGGAATTCCCTTCCTCCCCTTTTGTTCCTCTGCCTTGCAGTCTTGAACAAAATAATCACCATTAGAAACCACAGGAGGTGAATAATTAAACTCCCCAAATGGCATGTGGTAAAAATAATATGCTTAGATAAACATTTTACATCTAAAATAGGTAAGATAAGATAGAGCCACTGTTTTAACAAGGAAACCACAGTGATGACAACAGAATACTATATAGAACAGAAAACCTGGGATTTTCGCATCTCTTAGTCACCAACCACACTAGGAAAGTTCACAAGGAAAATGCTACTTTCACCAAACAATATTCAAACCAGGCTTTTTGAGTAGACACTAGCCCTCTGGTTAGTCATTGTCTGAGATATTTTTTTAAAAAAGCAAAATAAAATATGGTACCTATATAGGTTAGAGAGCAAATTTGACGCCATTATAACTAATCAGCCAGATGGAGGAGGTGGGGGGAATGGCAGCACTGTGAGGCTCCAAAGCTTGCTGAAATTCAACTAACAAGTGAGGCATTTATTAGGTGACTTTTTCCCCACTTTATGACTTTTCTTGCCACAGTTTTGTTAAGTGACTCACTGCAGTTGATAAGTTAGTAACCTGGTTGTTAAGTGAATCTGGGGGACACTGCAACCATCATAAATATGAGTCAGTGAGTCAGTTGGCAAGCATCTGAATGTTGGTCATGTGACCACGGCAGTGGTGGGTTGCAGGCGGTATGGCCCGGTACGAGCATACCGGATCCTGCCCGGAGCACCAGGTACCCTTCCGGTACGGCGCTCCGGAGGGCCCACCCACCCGCCCGAGATCCTTACCTGTGCTTTAAGCTTTTGGCGCTTCCGCACACATGCATGGTGCATACGGCGCCTGAGCGACGCTCCTCCGAGCAGCTGCAGCGTCGCGGAGGCTTGCGGAAGCGTCATTTGACGCTACAAAGCATGCATGTGCCGCATGCGTGCATATAGGTGACTCCGGTGCTGTTCCAACCCTACCAGTTGGAACGGAATCCGGAACCCACCACTGGACCACGGGGATGCTGCAACGGTCATAAGTATGAAAAATGGTCATAAGTCACATTTTTCACTGCCTTTGTAACTTTGAACAGTCACTAAATGAACTGTTATAAGTCGATGATTATATATATTCTTCAGTTACATTAAATCTCTTAGCCGGGATATGATAGATTAGTTTTGCCCTTGTGACAGAGCCGAGGTTGAGACAGCGGAGCATGTCCTTCTATTTTGCCCCATGTATAGCGCGGACAGATCTAGGTTACTGTCTCTTCCTGAAATCGTCCCTTCTGGACCTGATGGCTGTGATTTGTTTGTGCATTGCCTTGGGGATGTCTCCTCATACATCACCTCTCAGGTTTCCAGGTTTTTCTTGAGAGCTGTGACCACTAGAGGAGAGAGCTGTAACCTCCCTTAGTTGGGCTTTTGGTGACTGGCTGCTGTGTCTCTTTTGTAGTGGTCGTGTTTTGGTCTGTGACTGTAAATAAAGTATTATCCCTGAGATTGCAGTGCTTATACTGTTCTAAATAAAGGCTTTGGACTTTGATAGATTAGTTTTCAAACATCATTTCTCTTAATAAGCAGAGTCCCAATCCCTCATCCCCCACCCCTCCTTCTCCACAGTCCTGCTTGATGACTGATTCTGGGCAAGTTACAGAAAAACATAACAAGACCACCCAGTTTTAAGGCTAGAAATCTCTGTTCCATGAACTGTCTGACTTGAAAATGATTTTTAGCCATAAAAATTGGCCTAGAAGCCTTGAGTTAGCCATCAAATTGCTTAAAAGTTCCAGCTGTCAGATTTAGCCAGGATACCAGGAAGCAGATATTGTTCCAGATGTGAGGTCCTGACATATTGTAATTTTGGACTATTCACAAGAGTAGCATAAATGTATGCCACAGAACTTTGTTAGAGAAATTAAAAATGAGAATAGGCAGAAGTACATTTGGCTTTATGTGGAGGGTTGTGTGTGTAGGTGGGGGGGGCGGGATGTAGTCATCTACTGTTTTGCTAGCCCAGCACCAGGGGAAAGTATAGTAAATAAATATAAAGGGCTGGCACGTAGTGAAAAAAAGTTAGAGTTAAAAGCAGAAAAAGGGTAAAAAGGGGGGGAACTGACCAGAAAAAAAAAATCTTCAGTAATACAATCTTAATAAATTAAAGACAGGTGAGGGAAGTCATTTTTAGCTCTAGGCCAGAGTGGATAAATTAAGCAATCATTTCTTCCACAAGTTCTGTAGATAACTTGTTGTAAGATAAAAATAAAAGTTACCTAGCCTGCTAATTTAGACACACCACAGCAAAATCAAGATCTCATCATTTACTGAATAATTAGAAACCTCAATCTGGAATTATTTCCGGCCTGGGAGAAGACTCTTACTTAGAAGAGCCCTCAACACAACTGAGGAAATTTGGTTGCTGTTTTCCATTTTAGAAGTGGGAAATGTAAAATCATGTCTCAGAAAAGCTGAGGTATCTTTGTGCCGAGCAGAGATTAAAGCTAAATTTCATAGCACACTAGTCAGCTGCGAATTTGACATGCTGTACAACTTTAACAAACAGGGAAAGCATTTTGGAGTAATATTTATGCCTTGCTCATAGCATCACCTGCTTTTTGGTGGGGTGGGGGAGAAGGGGATGTTATATTTTCTCCTATGTCAGCATAAACATCCTTGGAAGCAGAAGTAGATGCAAAAAGATGCACCGGTCATACTGATGAGGTGTCCATTTCAGAAAATTCATGGGGGAGCAATTTATTTTTAAAAAAATGCTGCAATTGCAGATCCACAAACCATTTATAAAACTGAGCTGGAGCCCCCTGGAATGTGGCTGCCAGTGGTGGAAGTTAACCTCTAATTAAGAGCAGATTCACATGACTAAGTTTGCCTGCTTCGTTTCTGTGTTTACACAAATGTGGGGGTGTGATATAATAGTCCAATTCATCAGGAATTCCTTTCACACCTGTCCCACTGCAGGCTCATGCAAAAAATTAGCTCAAAGGTAATTTGGCCAAACATTTTTTTTAAACCTCCACATTCTATTTTAACAAAAGAATTTTAATTTAGTTAGCCTGTGGGTGCACCTAAAGTAGAATACTTAGAGTAATAAATATGAAAGCTGCCAAGGTGCAGCTTTCAACCCTCTGATTCAATCTATAGGCAGCTTGATTCATAATGCCTCAGTAGTTGGCTGTAGCACAATCAAAGTTTTTGAAAGGGCTAGTCTTTTTCTCTTAATCCATGCTTGAACAATAACACGTCAACATTCAAAAGCCTAGGGAGAAAGCCAAAAACCAGTACCTCTTTTGCAAAAGCAGCCTCGATCAAAAAGGAACAAATCTTCCCAATCTGTAGCAAAAAAAGGAGAAGATGTGCCAAGGCGACATTATTTCTTCAAGTGCAGTTAGTCCTCAACCTATGGCCACAATTGAGCCCAAAATTTCTGTTGCTAAGCAAGACAGCTGTTAAGTGAGTTTTTGCCCCATTTTATGACCTTTCTTGCCATAGTTGTTAAGTGAATCGCTGCAGTTATTAACTTAGTAATGTGATTGTGAAGTGAATCTGGCTTCCCCATTAATTTTGCAGGTCAGAAAGTTTGCAAAGGGTGAACATGTGACCCTGGGACACTGCAAACCCTGATAAAATACATGCTAGGTGCTAAGTGTCCAAATTTTGGTCATGTATTTAATGGGGATGCCTGCAACAGTCTGAGGTGTGAAAAACAGTTGTAAGTCACTTTTTTCAGTGCTGTAGTACGCACTTTGAACAGTCACTAAATGAATGTTTAATAAGTCGAGGGCTCCCTGGGAGGCACAGGCAGTGAACCGATGAACTGAGAACTGAAGAAGATGCCTCGGTGGCCCAGTGGTTAGAGTGCAGTACTGCAAGCTACCCCTGCTGATCACCGGCTGCCAGCAGTTTGGCAGATCGAATCTCACGAGGCTGAAGGTTGACCCAGCCTTCCATCTTTCCAAGGTGGGTAAAATGAGGACCCAGATTGTTGGGGGCAATAGGCTGACTCTGTAAACCGCTTAGAGGGGGCTGTAAAGAACTGTGAAGCGGTATATAAGTCTAAGTGCTATTGCTATGAGAAGTGAAACATTTTCAAGAGGGAAAAAAAAAAGTCCAATTGCCTTGTGAAACGCATCTTTGATATAACCCTAACCTGAACGATTGAGAATCTCAATAGACAATTGAATACCTTCCAAAGCACCAACTTTTTTTAAACATCCCAGTCTGTTTGGTACTGATTTGCAATCATTTTCACGTCTCTTAGCTCCAAGCTGCTGAGAACAAGCAAGGGTACCACAAACCAAAGAGTGTCCTTCCTCCCCACCCCCCTTGATCAAAAGAAAAGTGAACAAAACCATCACCCAATCAGTGTTCTGCCTCCCCCAAACATTACAGAAGTGAGTTCTCCTAATCCCTCTTTCACACATTCTTGATTTCAATCTTGTGCATTTGTCTAATCCTTCGCAACATGTGGGTGGTTGTTACGAGGAAAAGCTCTTCCAGCTGAGGAGAGCAGCTTTTCTTGCTTCATTCAAATCCTCTTATATGGTGCGAAGCAGTGGTGGGTTGCAGGCAGTACGCCCCGGTACAGGTGTACCGGAGCCTGCCCAGAGCACCTGGTACCGTGCTCTGGAGTGACCACCCGCCCGCCCGCACTCCTTACCTGTCCTTTAAGCCTTTAGTGCTTCCACACATGTGTATGGCACGTATGGCGCCTGTGCAACGCTCCACCAAGCAGCTGAAGCATCATGGAGGCTTACGGAGGCATCGCAGGCAGGTACGATGCATGTGCATGCCATGCTTGTGTGCGCGTGCACCGGACGCATCCATGTGGGCAACGCCGGGCCCATTCCAACCGGTATGGGATCTGGAACCCATCACTGGTGTGAAGGTGGAAGGCTAGCAAGTTGGCACTTTCGCAATTGAGCACTTTTCTCAATGCCGCTAACCACGATTGCATGAGCAGGAGGGTGCTGCATTTGAAATAAGGCCTGGAGAAAGAAACAGGATGCTGAAACTCAGAGCCAGGAAGTGAGGTAAATTCTGGGAGTTGAAGTCCACAGTTCAGTTATGAAGTTGCCATAGTTGCCCACCCCTGGCCTAGTGGGTAAAATGAATCATTGCAAATTCTGCAGTACTGCAGAGGCTGACTAGTTTTTCCTTGATCTCAGATAAATCGCTGAAAACCTACGGGAGAAAAAAAATCACCCATCTCTCAAACACCAACCAAGATGGAAAAATGAGGGCTTAATGCTAATTCTGAAGGGACACAAAGAGGCCAAAACAGTGATGGATTTCAAAATTTTTTAGAACCTATTCTGTAGGTGTGGCCTGTTTTGTGGGAGTGGCTTGGGGATCATGTGACCGGGTGGGAGTAGCTTGGCAGTCATGTGACTGAGTGGGAGTGGCTTGGCAGTCATGTGACTGGGTGGGAGTGGCCAAGTTGATGTCACTAAATTCTTTGCCCCAAAGAATGACCTACAAAAACAAGATATAAAAAAGGGAAATTTATTATTTTGTGCACTTACTACTTCAATAAGAATAAAATAAGTACACAAAACAATAAAACAGCTACTTACAGAGGAAATATGGCTGTCCTTGCCGGTCTTCAATAATACTGACCACCTTACACACACACTTCCAGCCCCTCTGCCTCTTCCCTCTTCCTGGATTCACTCAGACATTTTTAAAACTCACAGCCTGTGCACAGCACACACTCTTCCAGCAGCCCCTCTGCCTCTTCCCTCTTCCCAATATCCTCCCACCCTCACCCAGCCACTCACCAGTTCTTTCTTCTTCTGGTTCTTCTTCTGAGAACTTTTCAGCAGCATGGTGTGGATGGGCGGGACGAGTGAAAGAGCAAACGAGGGGAGGGAGCGTTCCGGTACGGGGCCTCCTGACCAACAGGTATGGGAAGGCACGCTAAATTTCACACTAAATTTCAACCAGTATGGCCATACCGGTCCATACAGGTTGAGACCCACTCCTGGGCCAAAGCCTTTGATATCATATCCCATCGACCCTCTTTCATGTTGCCTTGGTTGTGGGTGTATTCCCTCTTCTGATCACATATCTGGAGTATCTGTACCAGTTTTCCCCCAGTGTGGTTTGCAGACATTTCCACCAGACATGGAAGGGGTGTTTGTCAAGGTGATCCCCTGTCCTGGCTCCTGTTCATCTTGATCATCAAGGGTATCATGTGAGCATCCGGGTTCCACTTGGATAGCCAGTGAATCAACAGTCTAGTCTATGCTGATGACCTAGGCTTCCTGGTGGAGAAATCTACCAGGTTGCAGGAAACATGTGATTGCTTGTCCAGAGCTCTCCACTTGGCCAATATGCTGCTGAACGTGAATAAGTCCTTTGGCCTCAACACCAAAGGTGGGAAGTACAAATATGTGGTCCTGCCACCAACTTCCTATCAGTATATAGGCAATTATATCTGCCCCTTAGAGCCTGATGACTCAAGACCTCCAGTTTAACTGAAAGAACCGAGTCATCCCTAACCAACACAATGGACCACTATGTTATAAGAACTCTCTAAGGCACTATTTAAGCCCCACCAATGTCTTAAGCTTCTGATAACTTACCTGGTGCCCAAATTTATTTATGAACTCATTCTTGGTCACGCTCACTGTAACATCCTGAAGAAGATGGACTGCCTGATTTGTTCAGTGGTGAGATTCTGGCTCCAATTACCAAAGGATACTCGCCTGGCTTACTTCCATTCCCATGTCAAAGTTGGAGGTTTAGGTTCCCTGTTTCTCCATCTCCCTTCCACTTCTGCAGAAGGCCTGTCTTGAGAAGATTGCATCAAATCCCTGTTTGATATTGTGCAGCAGCAAGATGCTTTTCACTCCCTTGGGAACTGGATCAGCAAGCCCAGTGACGTGCAGTCAGGTGAGGCAAGTGAGGCATAGCCTCACCACTCTCATCATGAAAAAAAAAAAGTAAAAGGAAAAAGCTGAGCTAGTTGCTGCCTCACCGTGGATGACTCTGCTTAACCTCACTGGTGCTCTCCCTCCCCAAGTGTAGTGACTTCCTCCCCAGGCCCCCATTCATTTCTCTCTCTCACACACACAGCTGGATAAAACTATATAAAAATCTAGCCCAGCTTCACTGATTACAAGTTTGAAAAGGCAACGTGGCTCCACCTGCAATCAAACTACACTTGGGGAGGGAGAGCACAAGTGAGCACTGAGGAGACCACAGGAGGAGGCAGAAAGCCAGGCAAAGAGCCATGCTGTAGTACACACACTTCCCCCCAGCCTCTTTCTTTTGGAAGGCTCGGATCGGCTCCCCTCCGGCTTCTCTGCCTCTCCTCTCACCCCAGCCTGCCAGCAGGAGGTGGTGGGTGGGCTTTATTGTGTTCCAGGCATTTCCCACCCAGACAGCAGGCTGCATTTGCAATGGTGGAGGTGTTTGGGAAAGGCAACAGGGGAATGGGGGGGGGATGGCAGAGGAGCTGCTTTCAAGCCACTGGAAAAGATATCCAATCCAACTTTTGTGTGTGGGGGGGTTTGTTTGAGAGTGAGTGAGAGAGGGAAGGGGTAGGAGAGATAGTCCAATCCAACTTCTCTCTCTGTGTGTGTGTGTGTGTTGTGTGTGTGTGTGTGTGTGTGTGTGTTTGAGAGAGGGGGAGAAAGGGAGAGAGGGAGGAAGGAGGGGAAGGAGAAGAAAAAGAAAAAGAAAGAAGGAGCAAAGGAGAAAAACAAATGCTGTCGCTTTGAATTGGAACTGAGCATGCCTGGCTGTGGAATTCTGGGAGTTGAAGTCCACAAGTCTAAAAATATTTGAAACTCAGCACTGTGTCAGTGCCTCACCAGTCATAAACCTCACCGCACGTCACTGAGCAAGCCATATAAACTAAACTCTGTTGCTGTCACCACCAATGCAGAAGTATGGACTGAGTAAAATAATTTATTCACCTAATCCATCAATAGCCAAGAATTGAGCTTCATCGTTGCCATAGTTAGTCATGAGCAGCTGTTGTACACCTCCCAGATGTTTCCTCAATTGTACTTTCAGAGCATCCAGTTGAGGAATGATCTACTCTCCACCAAATCTAGGACTGTGTGGGGCACTTCTCATCAAGTTATTGATAAGTTCTGTAGAGGTGTCTACAGTGCCCCAAAACACTTCATCATATACTGGAAGTCTGCGAAGTCACTCATGATATGAGATGTGCACAACATAATTGTGTTCTTTGCCACCTAGAACAACTTCTGTGATGGGTCAGTATTCATTCTTGGGTTGAGGCCATCATCCCATCTGGGGCATTGTTAATCAAACCAGATTTAATTGTGGGGTATCTGCTGTGTATCCTCAACGTTTCAGTGGTTTCTGGTTACAGACTGAAAAAAATCCAGGGACTTAAAGATCACCAAGTATGATCATACCAATTTTGATGAAAACCTTCTACACTGGGCCAATTCTTCCACTTCAATACACCACCTACCTGTTATCATTTCAAACCAGGGACTGGTGTATGATCCATCAGGCAGTGGGCCTCATCACTGGCCTTGAGCTACTACGACATTATGGACCTTTGTCTTTTAATCATCAGTGGCTCACTCAACTGCTTACCATTTGTGTACTCATAGAACTAAGATTGGTTGTTTTTGAACTGTTTATGGACAATCTTGAACTGTTTATGAACATTCATGACTTATGACCAGCTTTGCAATTATTACTCTTGCTGGACTGTCTATTAGCGATTTATTGCTTCAGAAGGTTATTTGTAGAGGGAGGAATGGTTTGCTTGAAACTGCTGTCTCTTTTACCTGTAATGTTGACCTATCTAATAATAAATGTATTCAGCATAAGTGAAGTTCAATTGCCGGTCAAGCTAGTTACTGATGGACTAGAACTTTATAGTGGTGTGATATAGAAGTACCCACAGAATCACACAAGCGGGAAAATATTGTTTTCCTGCACATTTGGTAACTTCTCAAGTAATAGGTTAGAAAGTTTGCATTTCTAATTATTTCATTTAATAACATTTACTGACAAAGAATTCACTTTAGACAGTATATGTTTAATACCGGTTGAAAGGAGAGAATATCATTTTGGAAATGAGACAGAAATTAACACACATGGAAGACATCTGTACCAGGATCATTAAAGTTTGTGCCACTGACCTTTCTGTGTTACACATTGCAGCCTCTTCTTCCTATAAAAGCAGTTGCGTTTACAATTTTCCCTGATAATTTGAAAGTTTCCATTACAGAATCACTTAGCTTCAAAACACCCTGGCTGATGCAAATCTTGCGGCATTTCCCCAAAGAACTAACCAATTATGAAAACCCCTAAAGAGTCCTATCAAAACTGAACAAATAACTTTCATCACTTCCTCAGAATAACCAGGAAGCAAAATCAGGCCTAAAAGAAATTCAAAATGAATGAATCAATGATACAAGTTCACCCCCCAAAATATAATCATCTTGGGAGGGACTGAAATCCTAGCAGGTATCTCTTCTAAGTTTGAGTCCAGCACTGCAGCAACTGCTTGGTGTGAAATAGTTGTGTGAGTCAGACACCTCAGCCTCACCTCCTTTCTTTTCCATTTAATCTCTGCCATTTTTTAGCCCAAGTGTGTAATCAATAATAAGGTTCAGAAACAAAGTCTTGTATCCCTTACAATCAAAGCGCTTCCAAGTATGTATTTCTATTTCATATTTTATATTTTTATAATTAAAAGTATTAATTTTTGACGCAGTCAAGAGGTTGATTATAAAGGTAAAGTTTCCCCTCATTCGCACATTTGTGTTAGCCCTTCCCAACTCTAGGGGGCGGTGCTCATCTCTGTTTCAAAGGTGAAGAGGCAGCGCTGTCCGGAGACATTTCCATGGTCATGTGGCTGGCATGACTAAATGCTAAAGGCGCATGGAATGCTGTTACCTTCCCACCAAAGGTGGTCCCCTATTTTTCTATTTGCATTTTTACATGCTTTCATACTGCTAGGTTGGCAGAAGTTGGGACAAGTAATGGGAGCTCACTCCGTTACGCGGCGCTAGAAATTTGAACTGTCGAACTGCTGACCTTGTTGATCAACAAGCTCAGCGACTTAGCCATTGAGCCACCATTTCCCTTAGTTGATTATACAACCTCTTAAAAAGACAAACTCTCTGAGGAAACAAGTTACTGTACTCACAAATGAGGAAATGTTACTTAGTGGGCTAGTTCTATTTTGTCCAGGTAGTATTCCCAATCTTCCAAAACACGTTTACTAACATTACAAGATAATAACAAAGGAATTGCTGCAATATTTGCAGCCTGAAAGCCAAGGCAGTCATAAAAATGCCCCTAATTGGTAGTTATGGAGAATGACAAAAGGACAAAGTGGCTACATTTTCATTGCTCTGTTGTTCTCCATGGGCTGCTTGACAAAGTCCTTGAAATCTGCGTTCTCTTTATTGCCTATCTACTCTGCTACTAGTCCGGGATCTTGTATACTGTAGTCATTCTGTGTGGGGAGATCAAAAATAATCACTTTCCCTAAACAAATATTACAAAAAGAGAGAAAAAACATGAAGAGAGATGCGTCTCTTTTTAGAGAACACAACTTTTACTACTGGCAAAACCTTACTTTCCCCTTCAAAAAGGATATATCTGTTTAGCGTGAACAATAAATCAAAGCTCTGGGGAAACTAAATGGATCCACAGAGGAAGCGAAAGACTCCCATTAAGTGTCCAGTTTTTATCCTCAAAGAAATCTTTATCTGTAAGTAAAATTGTGTGTCTCTGAGGGTTCAGTGCACTTTTTTTCTTTTTTAAAAAAATGCTCATTAGCTGTTGGTATGCATCTTCTAACATATACGTTGTGTGTCCCTATGATGTTGCTTTCAACTTGTCCCCAGCCAAGGAGTGAGATAGGCTTAAATCATAATTTGCTACGCCAGTATTTTCCCTTTATTCTAACATAATTTAAGGGGACTTCAAGATAAGTAAAATCTATTACAATATCACCACTACCTCATAAGAATACGTGTCAGCAATGGAGAAGATAATGTTTGTGTCCATAAGGTTTTCTGCCAATAAGAGCACAGTTGGATATTATTGTAACTCAGTTGCAGAGACAGGCCCTCCAAAACAAGAACACTTTCCTTCATGATCAGCTTTGAGGAAGTGATTTGTTTGAACCTTGAAAACCCAAATAAGTTTTTTATCTTCTTGAGAACTGACTGGAGACATCGTTTGCAGAAGAGCATAGAAATCCCAACTGAACAAAATAGGTGTTATCCTACTCATAGTTATCTACTTATCTTAAGAAGACAACCAATGGCCAACAATCATCCTGTTCCCCCTGCACTCCAGTCTTAGAAGACCTTCTGTAATAGCATAAGAAGGGTAGCAGAAGGAAGCTATAGAAAAAAAAGAGGGTGAACTGACCAAAATCTCTTTTCTCTCTCTTTTTCTTTATGGGTGACACCAGTAGGACAGCTATTTCATTGAGGGCTGCATCAGGTTGTGTTTGACCTTGGTGGACCAGGTGGGCATGGCCAGTTCGACATTACTCATGTCGGGGATACTTGCGGTGACCTGGGAAGGGCTGGGGGATCCATTGTCTCATGTGCTTACCCCCCACAAGCTCCGTTTTGGTTGGCAGAGGGCTGCAGGAGGCAGTCCAGGCTGAAAACAGGGACTGGGAGGGCTGCTTGGGTTCCTCCTGAGCTCCATTTTTGCTGACAGAGGCACTGCGGCCTGGTCCTTCACTGTTTTCAGGGCGGCTCTGCAGCCAGATCTAAACATCCCGTGGATTGGATCTGTCCTGCAGGCCTTGAGTTTGACATCCCTGTACTAGGACAACAATACAAATGATTCTATTTGTCAAAGCCATATTAGATACTACCAATTTTCTTAATTTGCATTGGCCACAGAGAGTATGTTTTCTCAAGATAAAGTTGGCAATGTGTATCATGGACACTCAGCCCTTACATCTTGAAATGTACATTGAAAATAATAAAGCTAGTAATTTGTAGCTCATGATTGAAATGAGGGGCCTTTTGTGCTCTCTGAGCTTGGTTGTTTTCTTGTAAATGTTTCATTACCCAAATTGGGTAGCATCATCACTGCTAGACTAATGAAACATCTGCAAGAGAACAGCCAAGGCACCAAGAACCCCTCAATGTAATCCTTTTTGCTTAGCTGTCATCTCTCCCTATCATTAATCTATAAATTTAATTCTTAGTTCCCCTATGATCGCCATTAGAACTACTTATTAATATACATGTACCATGGAGAAAAATATTAAAAACTTAGTAGCAGTAATGCAGTTTTGGGAAATCTTGTACAAGAAGCTGCTTCAACCCCACTGAGACTCAAAATTACTCCCCGATAGCTCTGTAGCTACTGAAGAGCTAACTCTTTAGGTCTCTATCCGGAAATGAAAAGGAAAGTAAAAACTCATCCCCCTTTGATGTTTATCACTTCCTGAAAAGGCTGATACTCCCATCATTCACAGGCTTGCATCCAAAAAACATAAAATAACGGCCATTACAGCATCGATTATACACTAATTGGGAAAACATGCTGTCAATTTGCTTGAATGTGTGGAATATACTAGTGTTCTCAAATTATTACCACAAATTGTCAGATTTGTACACTCATAAAACATGGAAAGTGACATGTTTGGAAAACCGACATTGAGGCAAATCAAGCTAGCTACTGAAAAAGCCTGATAACCGACTAAATAAAATACAATTATTTTACAATGTCTTTTTATATTAGCCAATGTATTTTTTTTTAATTAAGCAGAATGAGAAAAAAGGGGTTAGATTTTACTGAACATTTGGAGTCGAGCTGTTTCATAAATGTGAACAGGGCTGATAAGATGACTTCAAGTTGTTTGGTTTCTGTGTTTAATTCAGAGTTTCCATAAAAATGGGAAATTATTGCCTGACAGTTTTCCAGTAGTTGAAAATCAGTAATAATAGTACGCTAGTCACATTCTTTATATAATCCAAGCATTATTTAATTGGATAAAAGAAGATAGGGAGAAACTACAGCTTTTATTAAATACAGGGAGATTTAAGAGAATGTATGAAATCAAAGCTGTTGGAATTTGAATTCCACTCTCATAGTAACCCACCAGCACAAAGACTGAGATTTGGACTTGACGTGAATACACAGTTTTTACTCATGGAACTGTGAAACTGAAAACCTAGTCTATCAGACTAGAAAGTTAAGCTACATTTGTTTTCTGGTGGTTGCTGTGTTTGCAAAGCATTGCCTTCTGTTTATATTCACTATTTTCATAACTCCTCCAAAAATTAACATGTTTCTATTTCTGCAATGGAAAGAAAATGCTAGCAATTTTTCCTAACCAGCCTTACCTAAGCAAACTTTGTTCTAGTGTCAATAGGACAATTGAGTCTTTCATTTTAAATTTAAATACTTCAGATCTGACACATAGCATCTCGAATGCATTAAATATACCCTGTCACTGTGCTTGTCTTTTCAAAATTCAACAGAGACTACAATTTTCCACCAATACGATTGCACTCTGTTTCCTTTATGTATGCCTAATTAGTCAATTTTGCCATTCTAGCGTATTTATTAACTATTTTGTTCCTATCTATTCAGAATTGGTATACCTGTCCATCTAGAGCAGGGGTGTCAAACTGGTGGGCCAGTCACACGCAGGCCATGCCCACCCCAGATCTGTGAATGGGGAAAATGTCACGGAACATCATGTGATGGCAATGGGATGCCGCGAGTTTGACACGCATGATCTAGAATAATTCTATTAAATAACAAATATCGTGATTGTATATTAAAATGACTACATTTTCAAAACTGTCTGCAAAGAATAATAATAATAAATACAGGTAGCCTTTAACTTATGACCACAATTTTCCCTTTGCTAAGCAAGACAGTTATTCAGTAAATTTGCCCCATTTCACAACCTTTCTTGACACAATTGTTAAGTGAATCACTGTACCTGTTAAGTTAGTAGCCCGGTTGTAAAGTGAATCTGGCTTCCCCATTGATTTTGCTTGTCAGAAGGTCATAAAAGGGGATCACAGGACCACATGAACTGGTTGCCAAGAGTCCAAATTTTGATCACGTGACCATGGAGATGCTGCAATGATTGTGTGAAAAATGGTCATAAGTCACTTTTTTCAGTGCTGTTGTAACTTTGAATGGTCAGTAAGGGAAAAATTATAAGTCGAGGCTACTTGTAATGCACTGAAGAGAATTTACTCCTTTTCACTGCTTCCACAGCCTAGAATTTCTAACCAACTTAAAGAGGTGCATCACCTGTGGCTCCCTTTGGACAAATCCATCTTCTAATAACATTCAGTTTAGAATTTGGAACTTACCGTAGCTCACATTACTTCTCCAACTTAGCTGGACAAAGAACCAATGTGTTATTCCTAGATTGGGATACCACCAGGAAGTTAAAACTTACAGAAGGAAATACCATACCACTTAAGTATTGATGCCTATCAAATCATTGGAAATGCTACTCGACTTTAAAAAGTTTTTATCTTTTTAATGCATCGGAATGGTGCCAGCGTTAAAGGAGTTCAGCCCATTTATCTCACCATTCTGAGCAAGCAATGAAAGAAGAGCTTTATTCTTCATCTAAGAAGTATGGAGTAAGGAAAAGTTGGAGAAGTAATGCATGGTACGATGCAACTTTAGGGAATATGAAGGAGAAGATCAGCCAGGTTTGCTTGTGCCCTCCCAAAAGTAAAGATAAGATTTTATTTGTGATATCTTAAGTATGGATGAATTACATCTGAATTCTGGTAGTCTTTGACTTACAACAGTTCATTTAGTGACTGTTCAAAGTTACGACGACACTGGAAAAAATGACTTATTAACTTTGAAGCATCCCTGCAATCATGTGATCAAAATTCAGAGGGTTGGTAATTGGTTCAAACTTACGACCATTGCTGTGTCCCAAGGCCATCTGATCCCCTTTTTTCCAACCTTCTGACAAGCAAAGTCAGCGGGGAAGCCAGATCCACTTAACAATTTATCAACTGCAGTGATTCACTTAACAAATGTGGCAAGAAAAGTCGTAAAATGGGGCAAAACTCACTTAACACATGTCTCACTTAACAACATAAATTTTGGGCTCAGTTGTGGTCGTAAATTGAGGATTACCTGTAAAGACATTTCCTTTGGCCCATGTTTTAAAAGCAATTTAGATGTGTTAAGACTTCGTTTCTGCTCATCTTGTTACATGCAAGTTTCACTCTAGCTGGCTCGAGCATTTTAAGTGAAATGATTTTATTGACTATTAAACTGCTGTGCTAGCTATTCAGAGACACTTGGGAAGCCTATATAATTCTGGAATGATTCAATATAGAGTACACTTCTCATAAAAATGTATTGTCCTATTATTCTGCACTTATATTTTAATAAACCACAGTCGGTTTTGTAAAATAAAATAACTTGAGAAGCAGGCTAGGATGGGAATAACTGAAGTCATTGTAAAGATTAATAAGACATATTCCATAACAGTTTGAAATATAATTTGACAATTATTCAGCACTATTGAGGAACATTTAAAAGGAGCCCATCATATGCTCTTCTTTTTTCTGGTTCTTACATAAATTATTTGATCAATACTATGAAGTGCCATTTACTACCTGCAGAATTGTTAGGAAAGAATATTACTCCAATATTTTTCTCGATCAAATGCTATACTGTATGAACTCTGCAAATAAAGTCACATCCCAACATACCACCTCCATAGGCTTAATTAATGACAATTTATCTTGGCCCGTCAACTTCTAGAAAATTAAACGGCCTTTAAAGCATGCACTGCTGGTGAGCAATTAGTGCAGTATAAAAAAATTTAAATGCAAGAACATGCCTACCTTAGCCAAAATTGCAATGTAGGTAGATAGAGACACCAGAAGCCTACAATATATAATGCTTTACAATACTGTACAACTATACAAACAATAAAAATGGCAATACATTAAATTCCCTTAAACAAAATTCAATAGCTGACTGAATAATATAAGGGGTGCATTTCACTTTTGAGTCAAATTACAAACATCAGCCATTTTCAAGTACTCAAATTGTCTCTGAAATCATAGCTGTGGCCAGTTGTCTTTCTTTTTCTGCCCTTGTTTGTTCAGTAGGGGCTAGAACACAGTGTTATTGTGTAACATCTCAGCTGATAGCCATCTGCATGATTTATTATGACATAGTAGTTATTTAGCACATGATGAGAACATGACAAAAGAGACGTAAACATATAGACACAATCCACATAATTATATATAAAACATCTATGGGGGTATGGCAGTGGCCACATAACTGGATGTCCAATTCAGCCATCCAGATAAATCACCTCTGAGGTTGCTCCATGCGGATCTTATGCACGTTGTGGACAATCTTGCACAATATGTTTAATAGTTTGAACATCAGCATCACAATCTTAACAAGGGGAACCTTTCCATCCTCACTGATATAGGGCAGAGGGAAATTCGTCCAGAATCACACCCAATTCTGTTCAATTTTGTTCAGACCGAGTGAGGCAGGTTGAAACCAGGTGGTTGGTAGAGGGATCACTAATGATCAGGTCACAAGAAGGTACGGTGGATCATTCCTGTCTTTGGGAATTCTCAGGGTTAAATGCTGGCCTGTGGGATTTCAATCTTGTGATGGACTCTACATAGTCCTACTCAATAACGAGGACCTTGTTGTTGAGCATTCTTGACCAATGCCAATTGATAGCTTGTTGTCTTCTAATGTGGGGTGATATGATATTGCTAAGTACTGGTAACCAGTACATACTATAGGAGTTAGATAAATGTGCTAGAGATGATATGCATTATCTGGTGGGGTTGGACATCAATCATGTGGGTGTTGGTGCTGTTAAGCCATACACTGGCACAATATTCAGCTGTGAAATAGGCTAAAACCAAGGCTGTTGTTCGTAGGGTGTTAGCATAGTATCCAGGTTGTTGCAACCAGTTTGTTCAGTAAATTGTTGTGGTTTTTCAGTTTTGCAGCTGTTTTTCCAGGTGCTGAGAGAAGGTTAGTGATCTGTCCAATGTTACCCCCAGGTACTACAGAGATTTATTACATTGTAAAATATAGTTCTGGAAACTTCACTGAAGGCTGGTAATTTGCATACCTATTGCTGAGGTGGAATGTGGCTGCTTCTATTTTTGTTAGGCTTTGTTGTGTAGGAAGTTATCACCTAGCCCTCTCCCAGAAAAATGAAATATCCTAGGAAATATTGATAAGGCAGAATATTATATTTTCCTGGATGTGAAAAAAGGGAGAAACACATTTTAAAAACTAAGTAAATTCCTGCAGCTTCCTGCCATCCTCACTTTATCAATGGACCATTAAGAAGGCCAAGCTAGTCCACTTTACATAATAAAGAGTTCTCCCCTTCAGCTCCAGGGAGATGGGTGTAGAGTTCTGGCAGTGACAATGAAGGCATGATAATATTGGCTCTTTACTCAACTGACCACATGGCATCTGAACTCAATCAAACCTGGATTCAAAACTCAGCCTAGAGGGTTGCCCCTGCATGGGCCCATGTGAGTCTGACAACCAATCAGAATACATTTCTTACACAGGAACAGGAAACAGAGAGGTGGGACTGAACAGGTTATAAAAAGCCTAGAAAGCCCCTCCATCTTCCCTTCTCTTCTTCTCCACCAACATTGAAGCTTGTGATTGCCTTTTCTGTTCAGGACTCAGGCCATGTGGTCCTGTCCACTATTAAAACCATCTTTCCAAGCAGCCTCCATGTCTCCAGTGTCTTTTTCCCCACTTGGAGCCGAACCCAGAAGGACATTTCTTTCATCAGTTGGAGGAGCCAATTTTTGAAGCAGTCATCCACTTTTTGGAGATCTTGAGAGAGGATTTCCTCTGTATCACTGAGATTGGTTCTTTGGGCTGTCAGACTGATATCATAAATTTCCAAGAAACAGTTTCAGGAAAGTCGTGGATGTGCAAAATAAAAACTCATGATATCTACCAGCCAGGGGTGGGATTTGCAGGTTCACTAACTGGGCAGATCCTTAGCTAGAGGATCGTCAGAACCTGTGTGAACCCACAGCAACCAAACCCTGGTGTTATGGCAGGGTATAACCTTGATTAATTTGAGAAGTCCTTCTCTCTAGAATAGTATCGTAGCCCACTGAGAAGTCAAGAAAAACAGAGGCATTTTTCATTTTCCTTTGAAATCCATTCTCTAGGTAGGAAGTTAGCGCAAGGACTTGATCGCTACAATCACGGTTGGAGTGAAATCCAGCTTGTTCTGCTTGGATTACAGATTCTACTGTAGAACTATTCTCTTTAACACAAGTGTTTCTAAAAGTTTGTAGGTGACACAGAAAAGAACAATTGACCTGTAACTTTGGGGAAGGTTTGGATCATCCATCCCCTGGTTTCAAAATTGCAATAATTGCAATTGCAATAATTTTGAATATAGGAGGCAGCTCTCCTGAATATAGTATGGAACTCAAAAAGGAGGCAAATCAACATTTTGCTGCTGGTCCACAGTTCTTCAATAGTTCTGGGTACATGCCATCAAATCCTGCAGCTTTACCATTTTGTAAAGAATCTAGCCCCCTTTGCACTTCTTCTAGCAT
Source organism: Natrix helvetica (assembly GCF_964273705.1). NCBI lineage: Eukaryota > Metazoa > Chordata > Lepidosauria > Squamata > Natricidae > Natrix > Natrix helvetica. Next base: position 101,879,709 of record NC_138550.1, on the reverse strand, counting down.
AAATGGATATGAGTATAAATCACGTGATAGAAGATCATGCTTCAAAAGTCTAAGTTCAGATCTAATTGGTCTGGTGAATTTCTTATATTTTATTGTCCTTGAAGTAAGAGACAAGCTCTGGATTCCACATTGATGGTACAGTGTTTTCTTGATGGTATGGATAATGAGTCCAATTTTTGGACATAGGACTAACCTTTCCTGCTGGAGTAGGTAAAGTTTAGATCTTCTACACACCTAGACCAGGGGGCTCAATGGCTCAGTGGTTAGAGACACTGAGATTGTCAGATAGAAAGCTGACAGACTGGGTTTGAGTCCTGAGCACTGCGCAATAGGGTGAACTCCCTTACTTGCCCTAGCTCTTGCCCACCTAGTAGTTCAAAAACATGCAAATATGAGTAGATAAATAGGTACCACTTCAGTGGGAAGGTAAAAGCCTTCCCGGCACCTCAATATACAATCATGCTAGCCATATGATCAGAGAACAACAAGGCTGGCTCCCTTGGCTAAAAAATGTAGATGAGCATCACCCCCTAGACTAGAGTCAGATATGACTGGATAGGAGAAACCTTTACTGTTATCTTTTACAGTCATTTCTCTTTTCTGGCTCTGTCCAGGGACTTCAGCAATTTGGTTTGTTTCTTGGGATTACCATCCGGTTCAAACTCTGTGCACAAGCAACTCATCTCCTCACTCCATCCAGGGACATAATCCCCTCCTGGGATATTCTTTTCAGCCACAGATTTTATTCAGCCAACAAACTTGTTGTTGACATAGTAGTGAGGTTGCTTTAAAATAAGTTAAATCCACTTCTGGGTAAAGAAATGGGGAACTGAAGATAACTCCACTAAAAGCTAAAACCCCAGGTGAGTTTCTTTCCAGTGGGAAATGTTATTTTAAATTCTTAAACTAAAAAAGTTATACAATGGGACTTTGAAGCTTGGGCAGTTAAAGGTTTAGTTCAAAGAGAAACTAATGTGAATTAAAAGGAGAAAAAAAAGATTAAATTTGGTTTACTAATTCAGAATGGAGCAAAATATTTGAACAGTGAATATATTGAAGGACATTGGTGAACACTGTATCCACAAGTTAATTTTTAAAGGGTTTGCTAGACGCTTTAAAAGATGTCATGGAGGAAGAACATGTTTTATCTAACGTGACTGAGACCGATCCAAAAGTTGGTTTAAAACTGACATATTACAAGTGATACACCTACAGAGTGACTTGGGTAACTTTCCTGTATTGAATTTACAAAATTGACATGCTAAAGCTTTCAAGAATATATGAGAAGAAATAAAGAACATTTGAAAAGAAAACAAGTTCTAGAACATTATTCAAAAGGATTAGAGATTAGGGTTGTTAGAAGTAAAAGGAAGGAATAGAAAATTGATTTATTTCTCCAAGGTTAAAATAGATGTATAATTATCTCTGTTAATCTTTAACAGACCTTTGCTGACTAAAATTTTGCCAACCAAAGCACTTTTCTGGGCTTTTTCTCTCTCTTTTTAGTTTGTATTAGTTTCTATATTCTTAATTGTAATATTCAATAAAATTGTTATAAACAATACAATAAACTGGACTCAAATTAAACTCCGGACTTGGCAAGAATCCACTTACTGTCACAAAGGCATAAAAAGCATGAAGAAAAGTTACTTTGCTTGTTTTGTTTGTCCTTTCAATCCCTTTTTCTCCCCCAGTTTGCTGTGTTCTGGACAAGCAACCTGAAAAAAGAAGCAAAGATTTGAAGTGATCTTTGATATATCTGTCAAACCTCAACCACATGTTTTTTTTGCACATTTATGCAATATAAGATAAGATAAGATAAGATAAGATAAGATAAGATAAGATGATAAGATAAGATAAGATGATAAGATAAGATAAGATAAGATGATAAGATAAGATAAGACAAGACAAGACAAGACAATAAAATACAATATACATACACATACACATACACACACACACACACACACATATATATGAGAGAGTTTGTGTGTGTGTACACACACACACACACACACTCTATAAGACTTTGAAGACCTGTGGACTTTAACTCCCAGCTGGCTGGGGAATTCTGGGAATTGAAGTCCATGGGTCTTAAAGTTGCCCAGGTTGGATTCCCCTGAACTAGATCAAAACTATTTAGTCTGCTTCCAAGAATCAGGCAAGGGCTTTTCTAAATGGAAAGGTTCACCACCAAAGAAGCATTCGATCTGAAAATCCCATGTTTTAAAAATAAAGTAAAAAAGCAAAGCCCAAATGTCAGTGACATTGGTTGAAGGAAAAGGCTGCGGAACTGAAAGAGAAAAAAAGGAAAGAAAATAAAGAGGGAAAATTAGGGAAAGAAGCAAATAAATGGGCTAGGTCTTCAGGGTTCAAGAGAGGAGAGGAGCAGGCAGTGGAACAGATCAGAGAGAATTAATGAACTCAGTGCCTTGCCCCTAACAATAAAGGGAAAAACTAATCTCACCTTTGGATCTATTCACATATGGAGTTTCGATAACAAATAAGTGCTACATATGGAAATCAATCTATCGGCCCCATCCTACAAGGTGTGCAGGAAGGAAAAGAACCAATATGTAAGTTGTTTTTCTTGAAGGGGGGGAAAAAGAATGTTCTTTTAAAAGTAAATGTGCTTGAATGTATCCATTTCAGTATTCGTTTTCTAGTTAACATTTGAAAGCCTTTTCAATAGAAATGCTTACTTTAATAGGCCTCACTAATGGCACCATTAGCAAATCTCACTGGGCAATAAGATCACCAGCTTTCTTCCTTTCTTGTTTTCCTGAAAGGATTTCTGCTTGTTAACATTTCTGCTTTTCAAGCAGCCACTAAAGGGAGAACAGTTCAGTCCGTTCCCCCCCCCCCCAAAAAAAAACACACCACCTCACAATCCTGTAAGTTACTCTCTCTAAAACACTTGTTGTGTTCTCACAAACATTAAGCCAGGGGGTTGTTTGACTATTGGGTAAATCTATCACAATTGTCTGGGTTTACTTCCTGCACAATAAGCTACAAACTGTTCGGCAAATGACAAAAACTGATTTTGCACTATTCATTTCTGGCTTATTTGTATTTTTTCTTCTTCTATGGATCCAATTCAACATCATACAGTATTTGGTGAATTTCAGCTCCTTTTGAGTCTAAACTTAGTTCTTTTTATTTTATTTATTAAATTGATTAGCTACCCATCTTACCACAGGGCAACTCTGGGCAACTTACAATCTTAAAAAAAAGATAAAACTATATAATGCTATTACGCAATGCAATTAAAACAGAATAAAAATACAAATACTCAACCCTAACTAAAAGATGGAGAAGGAAAGAATAGGATGAATAGGGAGGGAGGTGAGATCTGTTATTAATCTATCAAACACCCCAATGAAGTGAAGTTCCAAGCCAACCTACAAAGCCAGGTATTTAAGCTTTTGTGGAAGGTCAGGAGGGTGGGAGCTGACCTCCTTCTAGGGGGCAGGACCAACTGCAGAGAACTTTCTTCTCCTGGACCCCACCGGCAGAAATACCTTGGCCAATGGGGTCGAGAGGTGGTGTTCAGCCAGTTCTGACAGCTTCTGGAGTACCAGTAGTGGAAATTTTGAGTCGTTCAGAGAATCGGCAAATAGGCTGGCCACACCCCCGCTGCCTCCCAGCCTCCCAGCTGATCTTCTTTTGTTGCCCTGAACAGGAGAACAGAGCTGGAAAGCAGATTAGTGAGGTGAGGAGGGTATGGGGATTTTGCAGTATCCTTCCCCTGCCACACCCCCAAAGCCACACCCACTAAGCTACACAACGCCCACAAAGCCACACCCACAGAACCAGTAGTAAAACATTTTGAATCCCATCACTGATAGGGTCCATATCATGCCTCCTCTGCCAGCATACGTAGGGCAGGCCAATCCCAATGGGATAAGAAAGTCCCGCAAGTAAACTGGATCCATGCTAAATACCCCATGTTAGATATCTGTATGGCAGAAACTAAACACACTTCAAAATTTGTCTTCCTCTTGTGGTCTACTGGGGCCTTTCCAGAGGTAGGTTGCTGCAGGTTGGGCCCAGATCAGACAAATAGGCAGTAGTGGTGGCGGGAGTTGCCACCCACCCGGATGCTTCTGCACAGAATTGGCAACCCACCTCTGGGCTTTTCAGTGGTTGCACTTGTATCTGGAATTCTTTAAGTCCAACAAACATGTTCTCTTTTAGCGGCATGGCCTCTTTTAGTGACATAGCGGTTTGGCACCTTTTTGCCAAACCACTCAATGTATATGTATAGTTGTACAGGAGAGCCCTGGTGGCATAGTGGTTAGAATGGAGCATTGAAGGCAAACTCTGCCCACAACCTGGAATTCGATCCTGAAAAGCTTGAGGTTGACTTAGCTTTCCATCCTTAAACTAGGACCCAGATTGTTGTGGGCAACCTGCTGGCATTGTAAACCACCCAGAGAGTGCTGTAAAGCAGTATGGGGTGGCGTTTTAGTCTACGTTTTATTGCTATTGCTACAAGAGGTACAAAGCCTATTCCAATAAGATTACAATCCAAAAGCTTCCCATGGGAAAGGACTTCAGTCAATAGTTACCTCCTCCTTGTTCTTTAATGGGCTGCAAACCTTGATCCCCGCTTGCTATACTAAGGAAGAGAGAAAGCAGGCAGAAAGAAGAAGAGAAGAACGAGCAGGAGAAGCCACGGCTGTAATCTCAGTAGAATCACATTTCCTAACTTCATCAGAAATGTTCAACGTTTCCCCAAATTTAAGTCCGCGTAGATTTCTCTATTATCCTCCTTCACATGTCCTGTGTGAGACATAGAACGACAGCACAGTAGCATTGCCAGCCTTGGCCCCGATATTGTGTATCTCCCTATGGAAATCCCAGCAAGAGAAAGCAATGCACGTAGGATCCCATCAGCTCAGAAGTGAACAGATGTCAGGAGCTCCATGGGTCTTCACACATAATGGGTGTGTGTGTGTTCCTCTGCTTTCATTTTGTACTGCAATTAGTTGTGGCAGCAGCCAGCAAGGCAAATCTGAACTCTTCATTATGATCTTTGAATTGTTAGAAACAGAATCCTCCACACTGTTATGCACAAGCAAGCCTTAGGTAAGCTTACTCCCAAGTAAAAGTTGATAACAGTCTAGCCTTCATTTATTTGTTTTTAGTATGTCCTCAAGACATACTAAATCTCAATGAGGAAAAATATGATGTTGAACATTCTTCTTACACGGTTATTGCCTCGACACCACCTTCAGAATGGTTATATCATATACCCGACTTACAACAGTTTGTTTAGTGGCCATCCAAAGTTACAATGGCACTGAAAAATGTGACATGACCATTTTTCACAGTTACAACTTTTGCAGCATCCCTATAGTCATGTGGTCAACATTCAGGTGTTTGGCAACAGGTTCATGTGATCGTTGCTGTGTCCAAGGTCACGCGATCACCTTTTGTGACCTTCTCACAAGCCAAGTCAATGGGGAATACAGGTTCATTTAACAACCGGGTTATTATCTTATCAACCTGGATAAAATAGAAGTATAATGAGTGTGGCAAAACCAGTATCAGCATTCCCAGCCTTGTGAAAAAGGACAAGTAAATAGACAGCCAAGAGCATCTGCAGCAAATCACTATGCTAAAATGACCATACACACTGGAGACATTATTATGTAGGTGCCATGATTATGTCCTTGCATGCTGACAGTTGTGTGATGACTTCCTCATGTATCTGTTGCTCACTTACCCCAACACTTTTATTTTCATTTAGTACAAGGGTAGGAAATTGCCACACCCACGATCTGTAATAAAGAAGCTTCTTGGATGAGAAGTGAACTATTTTCAAGCAAAAGAAGAAAGTCCACTTGTCTTTGTCTGAGCGCACAGATAAACCTCCATGACCTGGAGGACTGAGGATCTCCATTGACATTTAGCTATACACTTCAGGATGAACATCCTTCTAATAGTGTGGAAGTATGAACATATTTACAGGAAAAAGAATTCCAGGCTACCGGATTCAGGTGACCCTGAGCGCACAGATAAACCTCCAAGTGACCTCAACTGACTCTCCGAAAAAGGGATAACAACCAGATGGCTCCAAGGAATATAAATACTTCCATTCTCCACCATTCAGTCAGAACTGAAGAAACTTCTTGGATGAGATGCGAAACGTCTTCAAGCAAAAAAGAATGTCCAGTTGCTTTTTGAAAGAAAGCACCTTTGGGACAACCATGATCTGGATGACTAAAAATCTTCATAGAGGTTTGCAATAAAGTTATTTTGAATTTTAATCTGGATATCCAGACTGCAATTCTTATGAAAAGGATAGATTCCTCCTACAAAATATCTCGTATGTATGTATGTATGTATGTATGTATGTATGTATGTATGTATGTTGCATTTGTGCTGATAAATAAATAAATATCAGCACAAATGCAACACAAATGTAACAAAGGCAACATTAAAAAAATGGCTTTCTGCCTGGATGGCTCCTAGGGTGAGCCGAAAGACAGAAAAAGGGAAGCAGTATGCTCCCTCCCATATTTGGGCCTACCAGGGGTTGTGACACAATACGTGTGTGTGTGTGTGTGTGTGTGTATACATATATACATACATATACATACACACACACATTTTATATATACATACTGTATATACATACATACATACATACATACATACATACATACATACATACATACATACATACAGTATACTGTAAGCCTATATGATCTCAGTCTGGGAAGTTAGGTACATGAACTCTTGTTTTGAACAGATTATATCAGAAACCAGAGGGTGGGGGAAATCAGTGAATGGTTCATTGTTTTGAACATAGAAAGAAAATGGGATTAGAATACTATCTGATGGTCATTGGAAGCACGTTTCAGACATCACAAGATGTCCCATAGGTGCTTTTTTCAAGAAGCAATTGGACTTCCTGGTTTTTCTTTGAAGATGATCATTTCTCATCCAAGAAGCTTCTTCAGCTCCGACCGCAAGATACTCACTAGCCACTAATGCCAAAAACAAACTTCAGAAAGGAAGTGTTTAAATCTGTGGAAGTCTCCCTTGTTAGAATGTGCTGACTCAGTTAAGTCTGTGTCTCCCACTAACTAAACCTCTCATCAAATGAATAACAATCATTTGCTAGACATACAAAGACAATAGAAAATTTCACAAAATAGTTCTATTTCTCTGGAGGAATAGGCAATTTCTAGGAAAGGAAATTCAACCTGTAAATCAGCATTTCAGGCAAACTATCCAAATATCCACTGGGTGATTTCTGCAGAATCATATTTAATTTAATGCTGGATCATAGAGTCTGGGAAGTCTGTTTTGAATTTATTAATATAGATTTTGATCTCAATATGTGTGGGGAAGACTAGATATATTCTTTGTTCAGAGCCAAATTTAGCAATAACTGGCACTAGAGAAGAAAATACAATTTTCTACCATCTCATCTAGAAATCCTTCAATTTATATAACCGAGTATAATTTAGCATCCAATTAATTCAGTTGTTCAAACTATATAAACCTTAAGAGACATCTTTGCTTAGATAGCCATGTGAAATATTCATTTCTTTTTATAGCATACTGGAGATGGCTTGGTTTCAACATCTACCAGATTCATATCATTTTAGAAAAGTACAAATGCAAGATGATGCATAATGGTTTGAGACACACGTGTGTGTGTGTGTGTGTGTGTGTGTGTGTGTGTGTTTATAGAAATGACATGTGTGTGTGTATGTCTGTATATTCAGTCATTACTATAAATAAATATTTTTTCTTTCTTTCAGAAGTTCTGAAATAGTCATTGGCAATTTATCCATATAATCAATGAAATTGTTGGGATCGAAACATATTTTTGTTAGAGCTTTAGATATCTGCCCTAATTACTTGGGCCTTTGCTCCCTGCTTTGCCTATACAATCTAATCAATTAAGGAAAATTTGTAGGCTCTCAAAGTTGATTGAGTTCCACTCAAGGTTTTCTTGAAATTTCTTGTTCATCAAGAAGATATGTCATTCCTCAAGCTCCAAGCTGTTTTGACCTGACCCCAAGAAAAGCACCATGCTTAGACATAATGTAGATGCCATAATATCATTAAGCACATCGTGTCATTGCACAAGTGATGCCAATTACATAGTTGGCATCATTTGCATGATGAAATTGCATGGAATTTTTTATATTGTGTGCTCCCCCATGGAGTTGATGCCCAAATGCCCTCAACAAGTCTACAGGTGAGACTCGAAAAATTAGAATATTGTGCAAAAGTTCATTTATTTCACTAATGCAACTTAAAAGGTGAAACTAATATATGAGATAGACTGATTACATGCAAAGCAAGATAGTTCAAGCCATGATTTGTCATAATTGTGATGATTATGGTTTACAGCTCATGAAAACCCCAAATCCACAATCTCAGAAAATTAGAATATTGTGAAAAGGTGCAATATTCTAGGCTCAAAGTGTCCCACTCTAATCAGCTAATTAAGTCATAACACCTGCAAAGGGTTCCTGAGCCTTTAAATGGTCTCTCAGTCTGGTTCAGTAGGAATCACAATCATGGGAAAGACTGCTGACCTGACAGTTGTGCAGAAAACCATCATTGACACCCTCCATAAGGAGGGAAAGCCTCAAAAGGTAATTGCAAAAGAAGTTGGATGTTCCCAAAGTGCTGTATCAAAGCACATTAATAGAAAGTTATGTGGAAGGGAAAAGTGTGGAAGAAAAAGGTGCACAAACAGCAGGGATGACCACAGCCTGGAGTGGATTGTCAGGAAAAGGCCATTCAAAAGTGTTGGGGACTTTCACAAGGAGTGGACTGAGGCTGGAGTCAGTGCATCATGAGCCACACACACAGATGGATCCTGGACATGGGCTTCAAATGTCATATTCCTCCTGTCAAGCCTCTCTTGAACAACAAACAACATCAGAAGCGTCTTACTTGGACTAAAGAAAAACAGACCACTGTTGCTCAGTGGTCCAAAGTCCTCTTTTCTGATGAGAGCAACTTTTACATCTCATTTGGAAACCAAGGACCCAGAGTATGGAGGAATAATGGAGAGGCACACACTGCAAGATGCTTGAAGTCCAGTGTGAAGTTTCCACAGTTTGTGTTGATTTGGTGAGCCATGTCATCTGCTGGTGTTGGTCCACTGTGCTTCATTAAGTCCAGGGTCAATGCAACCATCTACCAGGAGATTTTGGAGCACTTCATGCTTCCTTCCGCAGACAAGCTTTATGGGGATTCTGACTTCATTTTCCAGCAGGACTTGGCACATGCCCACACTACCAAAAGCACCAAAACCTGGTTCAATGACCGTGGGATTACTGTGCTTGATTGGCCAGCAAACTCACCTGACCTGAACCCCATAGAGAATCTATAGGACATTGCCAAGAGAAAGATAAGAGACATGAGACCGAACAATGCAGAAGAGCTGAAGGCCGCTATCGAAGCATCCTGGTCTTCCATAACACCTCAGCAGTGCCACAGGCTGATAGCTTCCATGCCACGCTGCATTGAAGCAGTAATTGCTGCAAAAGGGGCCCAAACCAAGTACTAAGCACATATGCATGCGTATACATTTCAGAGGTCCGATATTGTTCTATGTACAATCCTTGTTTTATTGATTGCATGTAATATTCTAATTTTCTGAGATTGTGGATTTAGGGTTTTCATGAGCTGTACGCCACAATCATCACAATTATGACACATCACGGCTTGAATTATCTTACTTTGCATGTAATGAGTCTTATCTCATATATTAGTTTCACCTTTTAAGTTGCATTACTGAAATAAATGAACTTTTGCACAATATTCTAATTTTTCAAGTTTCACCTGTATGTACTGAGTTTACTACACATTACACACCTTAACATAATGTTGATTGCTTAGCTTTGACTTAACGACACCTGTAATTTGGAAAACATGGTTTATGGCTTAGAATATTATAGCCAATTTAATGAACCACATAATTTCATTTATTATGATTATGATCCTTACCTCAAGAGACTATTTATGCACCAAATACAATGCTCACTGTAATCATATACTCTAGGTAGCTCTATTGCTTGCAAGTTACATCAGGAAGTAGAACAACATACACTGCACATACTGTGCATGTTTGGATTCGAATGCAGTATTGCAAGCTAATTCTGCCAACTAATCTAATTCATTAAATTCTATGGTTACTCTTTGATCTAATGTAAATATTGGCCCTGAAAATCCTAGAAAGCAATTGGGGTCTACACAGTCTGCAGGATCTCCTTAGCTCCTTTGGGGCTGTCATCTTCATACTTTGAGGCAGAAGTTTTAATTACAGTTCAGTTTTTGCTGGAATCAAGAGATGATACATAAAAACAAAGCTTCACAGATAAAGGGAAAGTGAAATCCTAAGGAAAATAAGTATGGGGAATCTATGCATTAAATATTCCTTCCTTCCTTGCTTCCTTCCATTCTAGCCTCTCTCCACAAAAGAAAAAAGAAAAGAAAAATCCAATTCAAGGGTGTGTTTTTTAAGCAAAGGAAAAAAGAGCTAATGGGTGGAAAGGAACAGAAAGCTTAACTTCTATTTATTTTAGTGTGATCATTTGGATTATGTCGGAGGTGGGGGGGGGAAGTATTAATGTATAATCTTTTTCCTGTGCTACACAACTCTGCCTGCTTTTAATTTGGTATTAAATTGAAACACTCGTTTTTTTGAGTGGCTTTGAACATCAGCCAAAGCCTCTGCTTGCATTGTGCTGGCAGCTGCATCGCCTACTCGGCTTTTTTATCCCCCTCCCCCTCCTCCTCCTCTTCATCTCCCTGCCTTTTTTAGCCCAAGTGAATGCACTTGTCACCATTCCAGAGTTTATGCTTTGCCTTGTCTTCAAGTTGACATACTGACTGACTGACAACACAGGTGAACTTGGAGGGCTGCTGCGCCTCGTGAAGTTTGCACACTTTGGATACAAGGGCCACGCTCATTCTGAGGAGAAGGCCCCAGCCGCGAAGACCTTGGCTCCACTGCGAGGCAACACACACACACACACACACACACACAGAGACACCCCAAAACTTGCATTTGTAAATAGCAGAGGGACGTTTTAGCTGGAAGGGAGGAATCCTGGTGACTTTAAAACAACAACAACAAGCTGTGTTGCACAGCCAGATAAGGGAAAAGAAACATAAAGAATGGCACAGAACAGGACAAATTATGGTGTGTTTTTTTGGGGGGGAGGGGGAAGCAAAATCCACTGTGATTATCCGGTCATTCCCTTTTTATTGCACAATAATCTTTCACTCTGGGTTTCTTACAAAACAGTTGAGAAGGGTTTTATTTTCCCCCTTTCCTTTCCCCACCCTTCTTCTTTAGGCCAAGGAAACATAACTTTTCTTTTTTTCTTTTTCTCTTTCTTTCTTTCTTTCTTTCTTTCTTTCTTTCTTTCTTTCTTCTTTCCTTTCTTCCTCCGCCCCCCCCTCTTTTTTGTGGCTCAAGAATCCATCATGCTTAGACCCTTTCTCTTAATTATTAGCATTCACAAAAAAGGGAGTTGGCAGGAAGGGGGCCAATGTGGTCTCTTTTCAGTTGAGCTGTGAAGAGAGTCTGCTTATCACAACAGGTGCACCAGCCACTCTCCAAACCAGAAGCAGCCCAACATTGAAATGCTAAGAAATGCCTTGTTCTCTTTGTCAGCTGCTCACACAAGCAGTGTAAAGCCTCTCCTTGGAAGGAGAGATTGTGTCCTTGCAAAGGAGAGAAGGTGGAAAGGAAAAAGGTTAAGATTGCAAAGGACTGGCTGGCTGGAGGAGGCTAGAGGGAGGGGGGAAACAAGCTTTGAAATTCAAAACATGGAAGGCAGTTTATTAAAAATCTAGATAGATAGATTGGACCAGATTTTTTTTAAAAAAACCTCCAGTTCTTGACAACGGCAATCCAGCCTGAACTGGATTGATAAAGCAGTGAGCCATTTCAAAGTTACATCAAAATCTAGTCATGTAAGGGTTCACAGCTCTGCCTTTTCTGGCAATCCTAGGGGCCAAATCAAAAAGTATATATTTGTATTTCATACGCCTTCGCACAACCGCTCCAAATAGCTTCCCATTGCAAGGGGGGGAAAAGGAAACAAGTGAACATTGCATCTGTAATAACTACACATCAAATGATTTAAGGGTGATCAAGAATAAAAGGATAAAGATTGTAAAATCCAACAACCCACCAATTACATTAAATAAACTTATCCATCTATGATCTTTCATAGTTATGTTGGATTTTCACATTCTTAGTCACTCTTTGTGATCACAAGAAAGCCAAGCAGGTTCAGAATCTCGATAGTACTTGGATGAGAAACCCACCAGTATTGTAATAGATTGGTGGGGGTGGGGGGATATTTTGAAAGAAGGAAATTGAAATTATTTTTCTGTTGTCACCAGACGTTTAACGCAATTCAAAATAGTATTTCCTTTGAAATAATAGAAATTACTTGTAGCTCGTGTTTTAGATTTGGGCAGTGGTTTGCTCTCCAAGCTTGTTTCAATTTAGTTTCTGAATGTTTCATTGCCAGAATAGGTAACATCATCATCAGGATGTTTCTCCTTTGGCTTATAAATGTCCTGTGCGCCAGTATGGTCAGTTTGTTGTGTCATTGGTTGTTCATTTGGAGCTATATTTAAATTCTGAGCAGCTGATTGGTTCTCTTCTTGTTAAATTTGGGGTTGAATGAAACGACAGTGAGCTAAAGCTCTTTATTACAAGTCACTAGTAACACCAGCAAAACAGCCTGGCTGTTTCAACTCTCCTTTTATAGGCAGGCTGTCAGCCAGGCAACCAATCAGTTTAAACCAATTATCCCGCTTAAATGGAGGACCTGACTGAAGACTTCAGCTCTTTGCTTCAGCAACTAATTACAATATGTAACACCTATTGATTGGTCATTCAAATGGTCTGATTTCTTGTTTAATCCCAAGATAATTGTCAATAACTATCGTTGGTTGGGAGTTATGGAATCCAAAATATCACAAGGAAAATGGACTAGAAAATATTTGTGGTAACTACATTCACTGCTCCGGGTGATAGGTGCAAAGGATACCTCCCAAGACTACGGAAATGTCAGAGTTTCCAGGAAGGCAGCCCAGCATGTCAGCCATAGCAAGAGCCTTGCATAAGCCACAGTGGGGGAAACAGCTTCCACTATCACTGTTTCTTCTGCTTGGGACTTTTACTTTGAGTTGCAAACACCTGGATGGCTGCTAGAGAGCAGTGAAAACTTAGTAGCACTTAAGGTAAAGGTTCCCCTCGCACATATGTGCTAGTCGTTCCCGACTCTAGGGGGAGGTGCTTATCTCCATTTCAAAGCCGAAGAGCCAGCGCTGTTCTGAAGACTTACGTGCTTTTAAACTGCTAAGTTGGCAGAAGCTGGGACAAGTAACGGGAGCTCACTCTGTTACGCAGTGCTAGGGATTTGAACCACCGAACTTGCCAACTTTTCTTATCAACAAACTCAGCATCTTAGCCACTGAGCCACCGCATCCCTTTTAGTACACAGTGCACTTATAGTAGCACTAGTAGTTCTTATCTGTGTCCAAATTGTGTCTGCAGGAGTTCTTGAGTTATGGAGTATAAATATAGGAAAATATGCAAATTAAAACATCCCGGGTTTATTCATAGAAATGTCACCCTAGGAAGGTTGCTTTAGCCAGTCACTAGAAAAATATAAAATGAGATTTAAGCACTCAGTAATAATATCTTTGGAGAGGAAAATAGGTAAAAGCTTCCCTCAAATTGCTCTTTCTGAAAGGCTGTTTGATTATATTTGCAAACCATCTACTGACAGTGTATCTGTAATTTATATACAATTATCTGGCCTAGCTAAAGTAAGTGCCTATTTTACTTAAATGTGAATTACAGGTGAGTGGCTTTTACATTTTCTTTTTGCGTTTTGGATCAATATCTAGGGGTGCTGACCTCCTCTTTAAATCCTACCATAAACCATGCACGACAATGAATGGTGCAGTTTCCTCCCCATCTCATGCCTGGACCTGAATACTGATGGAAGTGGTTCCAAATTATCCGCCCCGTTTAGTGTCCTCCATAACTGCCATCTCCCACGTTCTCAATAACTTTCCCTAAAAAAGGGATTTGGGGACAGATGGACTGATAATTATCTTAATCAAGATTGACAGTCTCTCCAGGAGGTATGCCATTTCCACTTTCAAAGCTAGCAACATCACCCCTTCTTCAAAGAAGCCTTCCCTGTTACCCAAACTCATTTCCTTGTCTCTCATTGGCTGCTCAAACTAGCCGAGAGAGGAAAAATCACATCCTCAGGTAGTGAAACCCATCCAAAAAACACCCTGTCTGCTTCCTTAGAATTCACACATTCAAATGAATCCTAAATGGGGCTTGCAAGACATCAGCCCTTTCTTTCATGGCATCAAATTCCATCCAGCTAGCATCTACCCCTAAGCAAATACAAGTACAATTATTCCAGGGGTGAAATGCTAGCGGTTTGTACTGGTTCACCTAAACCAATAGTAAAAAACACTACAGGTTCAGGCGAATTGGTATTTCCGACGATCAGTTGGGCGACGATCAGCTGTGACGCGCAATTTATATTAGCTAGAATCGTAGAATTTCCTGCTTTCTAGCTAATCTAAATCACATAGCACAGTGGATTCCCCCCATCCCGCTGTTCTACTTACCTTTGCAGACTTGGAAGTCTTCAAAATGTTACTTTTTTAGTGCTGTGTGGTGTGCCTGAGGCATGCATTCATTCGCAAAGCACAGTAGCAGACTTCAGAGAATTTCACCGCTGGTTTATTCCTCAAAATGCTTAACAAAAGGGCCACAATCTCTCGGAAGAAGCTACATCATATCTACTTATCTTATCTAATTAAAGTACTGCAACATTCACTGAGATACTCATCAACTCAAATTCTCCATGCTTGTTGATTTGTCAGAGATGGGATTAAATGGTATAAATACATGTACACACCCACCCCTACCCACAACAAACTTTTAATAAAAGATAACAACAGCTATTGAGCCAATTTAGGGTAGTAGTTTCAGTAGGGCCCTGAATTCTAGCCAGCTAGGTGTCTTTGGGCTAGTCATTCTCTCTCAACCCTAGGAAGAAAGCAATGGCTACTTGTGAAAAATTTCACCAAGTAAATTGCATGGACTTGTTCAGGCAGCATCAGAAACCAAAACTGGCTCAAAAGCATACCCTCATCCCAAGCCTGCCCACCCCAAAAAAGCTGTTATATCTAGCTAAACAGATCATAGTTTAGAGCAGGGGTCTCCAACCTTAGCAACTTTAAGACTTGTGGACTTCAACTCCCGGAGTTCTGGGTGAGGAACTCTGGGAGTTGAAGTCCACAAGTCTTAAAGTTGCCAAGGTTGGAGACCCTTGGTTTAGAGCAGGAGTCAGCAATGCTCTTCTGTGTAGAATCCAGAGGCCATGCCATCACTGCTATCACTTCCAGCGACTGGTTACTTCACCCAAATCAAAATGGCTAATGAGGCATTCCCAAGATGGCCATCCAAGTAACCAGTGGGGACACTTTCCTCCTTTCACATAGGTCTAATAAATATATTTATTTGGGGCCACAAGTTGGATGATTTCAGGGAGCGGCACATTCAGCCCATGGGCCAAAGGTTGCTGGTGCCTGATTTAAAATATATGTCCTCAAATGCCAGCTGACACTAAGAACTATACCAGTGTTGGCAAACCTTTCTGGCACTGAGTGCTGAAAAGGTTGCGCGGAAATGTCACCTGCGTGCGCTCATCTGGCCTGCACTCTGGAAAAGCTAAACATCTGGGTTCTAGCATGCATGTGCGCCCAATGATAACCTGGCCAGCATGCATGCATTGGCTGGGTTTTGGAACTGCTGTGCACACAAAGAGATCGAGGTCTGGAAAAGGTGAACTTCCAGGTTCTGGCATGCATGCATATCAGACAATCAGTTAGCTGGCATGCATGCGCTCACCGGTTTTCAGCACTGCTACACGCATAAAGGACAGCTGATTATTGTGTGCACATACACACCAGAAACCTGGAAGACAAACAGGCAAGGCTTTGTGTGCCGGGCGACATGGCTTCGCGTGCCACTTTGGGCAGACGTGCCATAGGTTCGCCATCATGGAACTATAATATAGGAAGCTCACTTCCTGTCATTCAGGATGCTGCTTATAAGCGCTATGTGCGTAGAGCTCAAAGCATTGTTAGAGACCCCACAACACTCACTTTACGGTCTGGGAGGAGGTTTCGAAGTATTTCTAGCAGGACTTTCAGATTCTGTAACAGCTTTGTTCCCTGGGCCATCCATCTGATAAACTCACAAGGTTTGTTTTTCTCGCCATATACATGTATGCATCCGAACTAGACTGTGTTGTTTCTCTGTGTCATATAATATATGTGGGTACATGTATAATTATTTATTTATTTATTTATTTATTTATTTATTATCTTGTCATGTTTATGTTTACATTAGAGGTGGAGACCCTTTGAAAGCTGCATGCAATGAAATTTAATTTTGATCTATGTCGATTAGTGTACATTCAAAGAACTGTATTTGTGGGAGTAGAAGATGCACCTTTTCCCCCCCAAAAAAGAGGGTAAAAATCTGCGTGCATCTTATACACTGAATTTTTGGTTTTTGGTCTCCTGAAACCCAGCCCCTGCGCATCCCATTTTTCGCAAAAAATGAACGTGCAGAGGGTTTGGGAGGCCTGCAAACTGTTCCTAGGGGCTGGGGAGGGCAAAAATAAGTGAAAATGGGCCATTTTTTTGCCTATCCCCCCCCCCGCCCCCAGGAGCACTCTACAAACCTCCCAAAGCCTATACATGCCCTGCTTTTTGAAAAAAATGGGCCCATTTTCATGAAAAATGGACCATTTTTGTTCATTTTTGCCCCACCACCCAGTTCCCAGGAGCACTCTACAAGCCTCCAAAGCCTATGCATGCCCTGTTTTTCACACTAAATGAGGTGTGCAGAGGATTTGGGAGGCCTGCAGAGCACAAACACTTTTTAAAAAATTTACCTCTTCAAAATCTTGGTGCATCTTATACTCCGGTGTGTCTTATAGTCCAAAAAATACGGTATATGCTAACAAATAACAGATTTTTCTATGTTGCATTTCTGGACCAAGTATTTCCAGCATCTAACTTCTACAGAAACAAGGTCTTAGATTACAGTAGGTGAATTTTAGATTCTTCTTTTTTGTTGTTAGAATTAGACCCTTAAATAATAGGACTTGCACTCTTGGCAAATGATTCCGAACAATTTATTCAGATCTCCCCCAAGCATGAGCACATGTCTCTGTTCCTCATTAAAGCAGCCGTATCCTTCAGGCTTCTGCTCAAACCAGGGGGAAAATGTTGTTTTAATAAATGAGAGTTAATGCTCTCGTATCATCATTGGAGCTTCTTCAAAAGCATTCTCAAAGCCTGAATGGCCTCACTAATTAAATATTCTTTAATGTTTGAAATTTGCTTATTTCAGCTTTATCGCGGGACATCTGCCCACACTGTTTCTTTTTCAATCTGGCAGCACTTTCTTCTGTTCCACAAAGGATACCAAATCTCTTCTCCGGGGCTTCC
Source organism: Natrix helvetica (assembly GCF_964273705.1). NCBI lineage: Eukaryota > Metazoa > Chordata > Lepidosauria > Squamata > Natricidae > Natrix > Natrix helvetica. The sequence continues at coordinate 101,862,138 of NC_138550.1, read as the reverse complement.
CTTCCTGTTAAGTGAAAACCAGCCCAGCCTCTGCTTAAGAGTCCGGTCTCATTTACAAACTTTAATATTATCTCTTTAACAGATGAAGTGGTTCGTGGTGGTTTTTTTTTTTAACCACTCACTTTTAGGGACAGATATTTAATCTGGCAAAATGTTACAGTAGTCTTAATGTTTGTTTTAAAATCCATAGACAAAAAAAATTCCCAGATCGCATTCTGGCAGAGGAACTGAAGTTGCACTTACTTTGTAATCCTTATGAGATGGCCAAGAAATCTCTTTGATCTTCTCTTCTCCCCACACACACCCCACCCCTAGGCTTGGTAAGTTTAACAAGACCAGCACAACATTGCTGGTCACGTACTAATTCAGGAAGCATTAGGAAAGAAGCATGTTCTCTTGAAAGGGCCAGATGGTAGTATAAGCATCTCACACTTTTCAAAAGTGAGGTGGTTGGGTTTTTTTTTAAGAACAGGTCTCTGAGGCACCTTCTAAAGTTTGCAAGTAAATATAACCCCCATCTGCCTCCACTGCAGACTTTTGTCTCCTCCCTAGAAATGCTAAACTGATTTTATTCCAGCTAGCATTTATCTTTCCATGGATCTACTATAGTTCCATTGCAGGAGGGATGGGATCCTACTGGTTTAACAACTGGTTCGTTCATGTGCCTGTTATGCGCGGCATGAGCATGCACAGTTTAGAGAATCTTTACCTTCCGGATTACTTTTTGGGAAGGAAAACAGCTGAGGCATGGCAGTCCACTCTGCTACACGACAGATGAGAAAATAAAGGTAGGTAAAGCGCAGGTGAGAGTGGGTGGGCCCATTTGTTAGTGGGAGCAAGCCAGTTCACTCCGAACTGATCTTCAGAGCTACCAGTTCTCCCGAATTGGTCCAAACTGGTCCCACCCCTGCACTGCAGTAGAGTTCCTCACCTCACTCCCGAAACATCCCTGGTGGAATTCTTAATCCCTTTTGCTGTTTGTTCTTACTACTCCTGGTATTGTTCCAATGTATTAGCCTGTGGTTCCAATGTATAGGTAATCCTTGACTTACAACCACAACTGAACCCAAACTTTATGTGGCTAAGCAAGACATTTGTTCAATGAGGTTTGCCCCATTTTACAATCTTTCTTGCCACAGTTGTTAAGTGAATCACTGCAGTTGTTGAGTTAGTAACCCAATTGTTTACTGAATCTGGCTTCCCCATTGACTTTAGCAATAGCAATAGCACTTAGACTTATATACCACTTCACAGTGCTTTACAGCCCTCTCTAAGCTGTTTACAGAGTCAGCATCTTGCCCCCAACAATCCGGGTCCTCATTTTACCCACCTCGGAAGGATGGAAGGCTGAGTCAACCTTGAGACTGGTGACATTCGATCTGCCAAACTGCAGGCAGCAGGTGATCAGCAGAAGTAGCCTGCAGTACTGCATTCTAACGACTGTGCCACTAGTGGTTCTTAACCTGAACTCTGACTTTGCTTGTCAGAAGGTCACAAAAGGGGATTACATGACCCCAGGACCCTGTAACTGTCATAAATATGAGTCAGTTGCCAAGCAGCTGAATTTTGATCACGTGGTTATGGGGATGCTGCAATGGTCATAAGTGTAAAAAACCGGTCACTTTTTTCAGTTGTAGCTTTGAACGGTCACTGAATGAACTGTTGTAAGTCAAGGACAACCTATATTATCCCCTAGAAGTTTTGGACAGGAATTCCTATAATTTCCCAGCCAACGTGATCACGATGGGAAGTGACACTCAACATTTTTGCAAAGTACCTTCTAGGAAGGATGATTTCAGGCATCTGGAGTCATCAGATACCATATAATCCTTAGCAATGTGTGACATCTATTTAATTGTTAGGATTTTACTGCCCCGGGGGTATTCAATAAGATTATATTTAATAAGGCGTGGCAAATTTTTCAGCTTTCCATTTCCAAACATTAGGGGTGTTCAAAAGTTGTGGCATGCCTTGGGGATTATAAAGGTATTTTGGTTACTTTAATCTAAATGCAAATGTGCTTGGTAAGTAACTACATAAATATCATAACTTTTTAACATGTTGTTTGTTTCATTTGAATGCATTACCATGCTTTTTATCATGCTTATGTCTCCCAATGCTCTCTTCCTTTTGGGTAGGAAACCTACTGGGAAAGAACCTGGTGTCTGCAAAATTATGTCTGTGTTTCCTCCCATTTTAGTTAAATAACATCAGAAGCAACTAAAGAAATATTCCTAGACCAGAGGTGGTATTCAGCTGGTTCTGACCAGTTCTGGAGAACCAGTAGCAGAAATTTTGAGTAGTTCGGAGAACCGGTAAATACCACCTCTGACTGGCCCCGCCCACATCTATTCTCTGCCTCCTGAAGCCCAGCTGATCGGGAGGAAATGGGGATTTTGCAGTACCCTCCCCCTGTCATGCCCACCAAGCCACGCCCACCAAGCCATGCCACGCAAACTAAGCCACGCCCACAGATCCGGTAGTAGAAAATTTTGAATTCCACCACTGTCCTAGAATTTTGAATTCCACCACTGTCCTAGACTGTAATTGTCTTTCTTCTCATCTCTAAATCTCTTTTGAGTATGGCAGGGTTTTTGCTTCCTCAGTGTAGAACTTCATTAACAAATTGCATTTACATCTGATCTTTCCTTCTGGAACTCCAAGCAGCATGTATAGCTCCATTAGCACAGCCATCCTTATCCTCCAAATAACTCAGTGAGCTATTTTAGAAATAGAAACTGATTCGCATGACCGACCCCTGCATAGCTACAGTGCCAGGTTCCACTATCTGTCACCAGTAGTACAGTACTATCCAACCTTTTTTGGAGAGAAGAAGAAATTACACCATCCTCTTCTTGCTTCCAGCCCACTGGACATGAGACCTCTACCCCTGGTGTTTCCTGCTCTGCAGGGACAGAGCATTTTCTGGCTTATGCTGGCTCAGGTGTTCCTATTTGTTTTCTCTGCTCTGCTTTCCTTTCTTGAAAGCAAACCCTCTGCACTTTGATACCTGGGTCAGTGGTTGCTACCATACAGTTCTCTGATCAGCCAACTGTTTTCCAGAAACATGGCAGCGGCAACATTTTCCTGATGTGCAAAAGGTCAGTGGTTCAAATGGTGGTTTAATATTACTATTTTTCTTTCTCTGAGTTATCTACTTGACTGCTTTTCCTAAGCAAGTTGATCCGCCCACTGTTTCATCCTTTTGATCAATCAATCAATCAACCAAAGACCAGTTTGTTTTTATGGAAACGGAAGTGTTGAAAAAGCAAGCTAATAGAATATGCACTTCATCACAGCAGCTTAATGGTTTTAAACGCAATATTGCAATCTTAAACTTCAGTCCCCAAGCATACATTTAAAAAAAGGAGCTGGTAAACACTTAGCTGCCATTTATATCAGTGTAATAAATAAGTAGCTTTCCTGTTCTTATAGATCAACTTGAAAGGCAAGTTTAGAATCACATATCTTGCATCTTTCACTGGATAATGTACTTTCTAAGTTAGGACAAGCTGTTGTACCGCAAAATTACACTTCTGTTGTTGAACATCAAAAGCAAACAAATCCATTGTTCTATGTCCTACAGTCTTCTTGCAGTATATAGATTGCGCCATAAAAATTCTTTTTGCCTCTGCTTGATTTTCATGGCAGGAGAATCAAGACATAAGCTTTCTAATTCTTTCTGATGACTTGAACTAAATTTTTCACAATCATCTTATGCCAAAAGCTTGTGCTGCAATTCCTAAATTTGAAAATCTATTCAAAAGTCTATCCACAACCAGTCAGCATTAAATGACTACAATTTATAGGTATGTGGTATTTGTATGCTATTTCTTTGATGACAAAACAGAGTTCAGAACTGAAAACAGAGCAGAGCCCTAACGATATGTAGTTTAAGGCATGACACAATACAGTCCTATATATTCAAATAAATCAGCAGCAACCATTACACCCTTCTGCCCTCCCCAATCCTCCAAATCAGTTCAAAGCTTCCTCTTCTTCATCTCCTCCTGCTGCTTGGATAGATCCAGTGCCAATCATTGTATACCATCCTGTTGTGGCCCAGCAGGAGCCGTTGCCGCTGCCACCAGACTCTGAGAGTGAGGGTTCCTATGAGTCGGCTCAAGAGGAGGTGAGGGACCCTGGACAGGGTTCCGACGCTGAGCAGGGATTGGAGAGTCTGGTCGGCCACCAGGAGGCGCCTGAGGCATGAAGCAGTGGTGAGAGCCAGAGGAGGGGGGCTCCCAATGCTATGCCTTGGAGCAGTGGGGAGGAGTCACGAGACAGTGAGTCAGAATTGAACAGGGAGTTCCTGGACGCTCGTTATCGCCGCGGCCATAGACGCAAAGGAGCGTGGGCGTAATTATCGGCGCTAAGAGCTCTCAGGAGGCTCCTCTCCAGTTTATAAAAAGGGTTGACTGTGCATACGCCCTTTGCAGCAGTCAACAGAGGACTTAAGCCAGAAGTTCTAGTCTGAAATTCTAGCAAGCTGGATAGCTGCTTTCGTGTTTTGTTTTTGTGAGTTTTGTCTTGGTGGTTTACTGCCACAGAACCTCCTGTTTGTTTGTGCAATAAACCTTGTTACCTTGTTACCTTGTTCAGGAGCGTGTTCTGTGTGGGCAATGGAGGAAGGGGGGTCAGAACACCCTCCACTGCCCTGTTGTGCAGAGCATGTCATCCAATCAATGTCCCCTACACCACACCACCTATCTGAGCTTCTGATTTACCACCGTTCTCATTTTTAGGTCAGGTTCTATGCAGTTGTTGGGCAGCTTACAAAACAACCCAAGTGGTTGCCAGGAGGAAAATTTTCCAGCTGAGAACCTGCCTTTCCTTCTGTATTTAAAACCTCCTTGCAAATTGTGACCATGAAAGGAAAGTATGTTGACATTTCTGCAATCAGATGCTTTCCCCAATGTTTCTAATCATGGCTGCATGTTCCTATGGTAGCTGGAGTGGGGAAGAGGAGGAGGTACACGCTAAACAATGCCTACAGATAGAAACCAAGAACAGGATGCTGAAGCCCAGAGCCAGGCAGTGAGTAAGGCGAGAATTTTCGCCAACAGCAAAATGAATCACTCACTAGCTATGCAGAGTTGCAGGTTTATACAAAAGAAAGGGCCAACTTTGCTCCTAGAAACCGATAGCTTGAGTTAAGTAATGAATCCATTGAATTCTTAAAGATGCTTAATCTCTGCCTTTTCTATATTGCTCACAGACAATACCATAAACAAATCCCAAAATAAGAAGCATACTTATTACTACTTCTTCTGAAAGAATAGCTTTAAGTTAACTTCATTAGAGTTAAAGAACTCCATCCTGGAGCAATATTCCCTTTAAAATAAATGTGGCCCTAGCATCTAGATTTCATACTAACAGGGCCAGTGATGGGTTTCAAAAATTTTTAGAACCTCTTCTGTAGGTGTGTCCTGATTTGTGGGAGTGGCTTGCCAGCCATGTGACTGGGTGGGTGTGGCCAACTTGTAAAAGTGGAACTCACTTAACAATGCTCTTGCTTAGCAACCAAAATGTTGGCTCAGAAACTCTGGCATTTGAAGCACGCAAGTCTTAAAGCTGTCAAGTTACAAGACCCTTGCACCCCTAACCCTTTAGGAAAAAAAACCCAGGAGTGTTCAAACTTGACAGCTTTAAGACTTTAAGGTTTAGATAGGACTCTTAGAGGTGGGCAGGGCAATTGGTGAGCCAGCCAATCAGTGAGCAGCAAGCGGGGCAAGGATGGTGTGGACAGGCAGGGGGAGGGAGCTGAAACCTGTTCTAAACAGCACAGTAGATTTGTGGAACCTCTTCTATAGAAGAGGTTAGAACTGGCAGGAACCCACCCCTGGTTCAGGCATTATAGGAAGTCATGGTTTATTTTGTTTATAATTAGCATGATGTAGGAACATGGTTTATGACGTATCCTGAAGTATGAATCTACCCTATGATGGTTTATTTAACAAACAAGGACAAGGGGGGGAATTAGTGAAATCACCCTTTGAACTTTCATATAACTTTAGAATCTTAATGGCCATAATTGGTAAATGGCAAGAATTATATCAAAATTGATACGACTATCTGATCCCTGAGAATTTGCAATAATTTACCAGACTTCTATGCAAATCCTAAGGAGGGGTTGGTAGTTCGTATCTCTAACACTCAATTGAAGGTCTATTCACACTTATCTGAGAGTAAACTCAGTGAAAATAATGGGATTTGTCACATAACCTAATAATTAATCCAAACATCTAGCATCATGCTATTGACCATTTAATTATTATTTGCATGCATTCATACACATAAGAATGGTTCAAAATGTTTCCCCAAAACTAGCAAATGTACCTTTATTTTTTACAGGCGAATAAAATCCCCCATGAATTCTAGCCATCCAATGTCTGAACAAATGCATAACCAATCTAATACAAAAAATATTGATTTGATTTTGTTCGTTTGTTATTAAATGGGCTTGCAGGTTATATATTCCCATGAAAAGAGTTCAGGCGATTCTGCCAGACATATGTTCTTGTTCTTTTCCTAAAATGTACTCTGAAATAGTCAGTCCTAAAGTATAACCATATGAAGGGAACTTTTCATTATCTCAGGGTTTTTTTTAATATTTTTCTCCTTTTGCAGCAGCCATAAGTGACATTCAGTCTGCCCTTGATGTGTCCCCAGAGTTTACCTTCTCCAATATGGCAGAAAAATCTGATGTCATCTGCAGTTGTGCCATATTTCAGGGAAGTCATTAACCCTTTTCAGGAAATCATCTATGCAAAGGATGGAAAAGGCTTTGGAAGGCAGCTGCCTCCACAACCTTGTGTGTGTAGTACATATGAGATTGCCATCAGTAGTTCTAATGCCCATTTTATAAAAGGCAGGGGAGTTTAAGCATGTTACATGGATAAAAAGTTATGAAATTTTGCTCAAATCCATTGAGAATTAGTACTTATGCCTAGAAAAAGAGGTATCGTTTTTCTAAACTAAATCTGACATCTGGCATATTGTAAAAACAATATGAATAATTAATCTGAATATCAAACAGTGTTATGCCAGTGCAAAGGCAGTGCCTCTTCTCCTCTTTCCTTCTCTCTCTCTTTCTGTCCAAAGAATTGGAAATCCATGCTTTTTAGTCTAATTTTAAAAAATAAAATTTGGTTCATATGTATTCAATATGAATTACGAATGAGCCTTAACAATTGAAATAAAAATACCGTACCCTAATCACCAGATTTCCACTAATACAACGATTTAGTTTGGAGCTCTATGTATTCATTTCTCTCTTACATAACCAACCTCAGAACAGATGTTTAATGCATATCAAGTGATGGTATCAAGGCATGATTTCGGGCAGAGTGCAGAGACCAGCCACTCTCCAGAATAAGCACCCCTAATGTATATTACTTGACAAATTGAAACCACCCATTTCAGGAATATATAATCTATTATTAGATTGACTTAAACCTTGAATTCACTAGGTGTCAACCATCCCAACTTGGCCAGTTAGGGGAAAAAAAGACTCTCAGACCCATTATTAGTGAAAGTATAATTTACTAAAGCCAAGTGGTTACAAAAGAAGCAAAGCTGGATCTGAGATTTTCATGGCCAAAGCATATGGTTAACTTTTTCCTTGTTTCCCCCTCCCCCTCCCTCATTATCAATTTAGTGTCCAATTAGGTGCTAGCAAATTGTTTAGGTAAGGGTCCCTGTCTTTATGGACTGGATGGTTCTTCATTCCATAGTGACACTTTGGAATCTAATCCCTTATCTCATCCCATATTCCCCTCCCCTCCATTGAGCAAGGCAAGCCGACAGCAGGCAATGCATAGTGTAGTAGGATGACAGTCCCGACACTCGGTCTCTGCTAAATAGGTTTGGACCTAGAACCGATCCACTGGGAATGAAATGAAGGATATCCGTGGAAGTATCAAGTCTAACAAAACCAATAAATGATGGTCAGCTTGTTCAGCAGCAAGTCATTGAGAAAGCTTGTTGCATTCTTTACACAGAGCCCATAATGACAAGTAGTGACAAAAGAGGAAAAGTTTAACAATTCTATACTCCTCTCCCTGGTCTTGCTTCTTATGCCAATGTCCAGGCAACTGAAGGCAACTGGGATTATTCGTACTAGGAGAAAACGTTAATCCTTTTCTCTCACACCCCTTCACTGCTGCTAATAAACCAGATACAGGAGAGGGAATGAAAAAATATGGAGATGCTCCACCGTAGAGCTAAACAAAAAGGACATTTCAGAAGTGGTTTAAGGGTTAAAGCTTTTCCAAAATTACCACTTGACTGATCTTCAGTGCAACCTGATGTGACTACAAATTTACAAAATATTATTAAGAAACTTCTGCGTCCTATCGAGGGTGGCCTTGAATTATATGTGTGTCACTGGAAGCTTTTAACCCAAACAATTAAAAGTGGAAATATTACAAGCATGATTTGTTTCCCTTACGAGCAGAACATTTAAATTTTTTTTAAGCAGCTCTGTTTTGACGTTACATGGTTAATTATCTTCTATCTAAGACTTCAGAGATTCTCAAGGGAACTGGTAAGTGATGCAAACTCACCATTCTCTTTGCATCATGGGCCCTTGAAACCTGTACCTGCTACAGACTCAGCAGGGCATTAATAAGCAAGCTTCTTACTCAACAAACATCCCAAGGGCATCACAATCAATACTTTCTAAAGGAAAGAAAAACTTACAGAGCTGAAGTTTACCAGAAAGCTGATACAGATCTAAAAATTTCCTTGATAAATGTGTCATTTGAAACAAAGATCTATACTGATTTTTTTTTAAAAAAATCTTTATTCCTGTTCACACAAAAATCTCAAGCAGTAACCATACAAACTTTCCCCAAAACCACAAATCTCTCAATAGCGAAGATTCAGATGCCCATCTATTTCACATTGGACTGATAAGGTATAGAATGCAATACATCATTCTTTTAAGATATGAAAGATGGCGATGATATGTGTGTGTGTGTGTGTGTGTGTGTGTGTGTGTGTGTGTGTGTGTGAGAGAGAGAGAGAGAGAGAGAGAGAGAGAGAGAGAGAGAGAGAGAGAGAGAGAGAGAGAGAGAGAGAGAGAGAGAGAGAGAGAGAGAGAGAATACAACCTTTTTGATACACTGGCCAAATGAATTAATCCAAACTACATAAATACATGAACTCGTTTTAAGATAGTTAAGGCACTCAGGCCCTGTGAAATTTTGATTGACAAAATAAAGCTGAGATTGGCAATCTTTTTAAGCAGCTTACGTTCAACCTTGTATTTAATGACTTAAATACCCCCAAATAAACATTTGCAATTTTACAATTTACTCTTGAGGACCTCATGGCAGCATGACAGAACACAATGTTGCTAATTTCTGGCCAAGGTCTGCTTAACTTTTACATATTTTAATCTCCTATTTTATATTTTCACTGTAATGTCAATGTATGTATGTATGTATGTATGTGTGTGTGTGTGTGTGTGTGTGTGTGTATGTATTCGAGCTAATTAGCTCGAAATAGATCTATCCTAGTCTCCCTTTATTTATTTATCAGTACAAATATAAAACACACATATATATATATATATATATATGTGTGTGTGTGTGTGTGTGTGTGTGTGTGTGTGTGTTGTATTTGTACTGATAAATAAATAAAGGGAGACTAGTATAGATCTATTTCGAGCTTTAGGCATACCAGGGGTTGTAACACAAATATGTGTGTGTGTGTGTGTGTGTGTGTGTGTGTTGTATTTGTGCTGATAAAATAAAGGGAGACTAGTATGGATCCATTTCAAGCTGTTTAGCTCTCATCAGCTAGCCATACCCTTACTGGGATTTGAACCTGGGATGTGTTACATATTAGGCAGACTTGCTAGCCACTACACCACCGGTTCTCCTCCTTTATCAGCTAAGCCAGGGAAATAAGTATGTGCTTGTGTTACAACCCCTGGTATGCCCAAATATGGGAGGGAGCTCACTCCTCCCTCTTTCTGTCCTTTCGGCTCATCACAGAAAACCATCCAGGCAGAAACCCATATTTTTATTTTTATTTTAATGTTGCCTTTTTATATTTGTGTTGTATTTGTGCTGATAAAATAAAAATAATATATAAATATATATATATATATGCTGGTTTTGTTGTACATACATACATACATACATGCCTTATGTTTACTGCAGTGCTTCTGACGTGAATAAATTAACAAACAAAACATTTTGAAATCAAAAATAGCCAAACTCTTGTATGATTGCAGGGACACCAAATCTAACACATTCTACTTCTTGAAATGGAGGTGACCAGGGCATGAGTGACTATATGCAGGGCCTGCTGATCCAGGAATGGGCACAACTAGCACCCAAGACGAAGTTGTGCAAAGGCCCTCCTAGCCACAACTGCCACCTGTTTATTGAGCAGAAGACAGATTCCCGGATTGCACACTTGCTCTGTCTGAGGTAATGCAACCCCATCCAGTACCAGATACGGCAAAGCCCTGGAATCGCTGGTCCCCCAAAACTAAAGCCACTCAGTCTTCCCAGCGTTCATTTGAAGCCTGTTGTTCCCCTTTCAGGCCCTCAGTGACACCTCACATCATAGGAGTCTTTAATAGGTAAAGGACTTCAGCCCAGAATCACTTTTAAAAGCAGGAGATTGGGTCAGAAGCAGGTACATTGACCAAATGTTGTAGGATAAGGATGATCTCCATTGCAAGAGCAAACTCAAGTCGATTTTCCTGTGAGGACACCCATGCAAACTAGATGATTTCTGTGGTGATATGAGACCAAGATTGCATTTAGTTTTCCATTAAACCTATTTACTATTATTATTATTTAAAATCCATTTTTTTAACATTTTCAGTAAGATGATAAATATTGGAGTGCTTCCATGGCCAAACAAGAAACAAGGCCTGCTTCAAATGCTGGTATGTGTTTTGGCATTTTCATTATTAAGCCAGGGAAACATGGGAAAGCCATGTTTACTCCATACATTGGTAAATTCAACTGCTTGCACACTGCTTTAGTCCAATGACGTGTGGTGAGGTTTATCACTGGTGAGGCTGGTGACATCATCAAACCGCATGGTTGCTCCGATCGCACGGGCGCAGCCCAAACGGAGAAGTTTCTCTTCTCAGAAATGTCAGAAAGGGGCAGGCTGGCTGCCGCAGCTCCACTAAGAAGACATTTCTGAGAAGAGAAACTTCTCCTTTCTCCTCCTCCCCCCCCCCACCTTCTAGCACTGATGATGTTACCTAGGAATTTTTTGCATCGGGCGAGCCTGGGATCCTTGCAAGGGGAATGGGACCACGTGTGCAGGCGGCTCCTCAGCACACAGCCTCAGATTAGCACAGCCGCGATCCCCTTCCTCTGCACACGTGGTCCCATTCCCCTCCTTCCTGAGCCAACATGAAGGGGACCGCGGCTGCGCTGATTGAGGCTGGAGCTGAGGAGCCTCCTGCACACGTGGTCCCATTAGAATCCCGGGCTCGCCCGATGCAAAAAATGGTGAGATCGGCACACTTGGGGCTACTGCTGAGATGTCCAGGGAGGCTAAACCAAGCCGTGCGCCACTCCCAGCCACTTTCATGGCTTCCCGGAGTATTTTTTTATTTATTTTCATGATGAGAGCGGTGAGGCTCCGCCTCCCCTGCCTCCCCTGACTGCACGTCACTGCTTTAGTCTATTCACACTGCAGTTCAAATCATCCTGGGAAGAAAAGAAAAAAAGCTTTAGCCAGTGTGAAACAAGGCCCAGAGAAATGATTAGTCATTATTAATGTTCCAGAAAAAGAAGGGCAGGTAAGGAACAGGGTTGATGACAGATATATCACTTATTGAAAGAGAAAATGGCCTCGTGTAAATTAATAAGAGGTAACTCTGTTTTTAGCTTCTTTTTCCATTTCAGCTTTGCAAAAAATTGTGGTTATGTGAAATAAAATATTAATTTGCTTACAGAGGACTTTGCGTATATGTCCTTTTATCCCGCCTTGCACATTACATGGATAAGGTTTCTTCTCATTCAACGCAAGATCTTCAAAGCCTTGGCTACAGATTTTATCATGCGCTTCCTATTAACATTAGAAAGGGAAATCACATGTTAAGCCCTTCAACCATTTGGGATCATGTCATTCCCTTTCTATTATTCTAAACAGGAAAAAAAAGCCAAATAATTTTTTGCAACTCTATTTTCAGCATTCGTTGTAATTTCCTTTTAATATAACAGCTTTCTTTGTTATATGTATTCAATAGTTGCTCGCAACATTTTATTTCATTTTTTTTTTAAACCGCAGATGGTCAGGAGATTAATGTTATGTTTGGGTGGATGTTTTCTGGGGAAGGCAGCAGAGGGGATTGCAAATGGTGATCACATGCTTGCAGGGCAGTTGGCAACCAGTTGTAAACGGGAGCAGGTTGCCAAGTGCCCAAAATATGGTCATGTGATGGGGGTGGGTGGGGGTGGCACGATGTTCTATGCTGCCTGGAAGCGCTTGGTGAGCTGTAAACACTTGTTCTGAGGCCAACATGACTGAATTACCTATACAAAGAAACATGCGACAGATGGCGGAGAAGGTAGTACAGATAATCCTCAACTTACAACAGTTCGTTGAGTGATCATTCGAAGTTACAAAGGCATTGAAAAAAGTGACTTATAACCATTTTTATAGCCCTAGTGGTTAGAATGCAGTACCTCAGGCTACTTCTACTGACTGCTGGCTGCCTGCAATTTGGCAGTTCGAATCTCACAAGACTCAAGGTTGACTCAGCCTTCCAACCTTCCGAGGTCGGTAAAATGAGGACCCAGATTGTGGGGGCCCAATATGCTGACTCTATAAACCGGAGGGCTATAAAATATGCTGACTCTATAAAGAGAGGGCTGTAAAAGCACTGTGAAGCGGTATATAAGCCTAAGTGCTATTGCTGTTTTTCACATTTATGACCACTGTGGCATCCCCAAGGTCACGTGATCAAAATTGAGATGCTTGTCAACTGGCTCATGATGGTTGCAATGTCCAGGGTCATGTGATCACATCTTTTGACCTTCTGACAAGCAAAGTCAATGGGGAAGCCAGATTCTCTTAACAACCACGTTACTAACTGAACACCTGCAATGATTCACTTAACAACTGTGGCAACTAAGGTTATAAAATGGGGCAAAACTCACTTAACCAATGTCTCACTTCGCAACATAAATTTTGGGCTGTTTGTGGTCATAAGTTGAGGACTAACTGTATTCACATGGGCCCTTAAAGAAAGGGCCTGTCTTGTATAAAGATACAAGCTGACTTTGGTGCATTTTTGTAAAATGCATCTTCTATCATTAGGAATGTGTTTCTGAATACTATTTTCTCGTGACACTCAGGGGCAATTTACATTGATGTCTTAAAGAAAATAGGAAGGGAAATGATGAATTCACTCAAAATTTATTACTTCCCACTGCAAGGGAAGCTTACTGAACTTCACCATCCTTCTTATTCCTGCACAATCAGTTGATTTCTACAGGTAGGAATACTATGAATCAGGAATAATGCCTCCACTCTGGACATGACCTGGGCAGAAGGCATCTTGTATGAAGTCTTGCGTGTCCTTGTGGATCTCCATATATGGTTTTTGCATCATTTGGTATCTGTGGATTCCTTTGTTCTTGTCTCCACTGTGCAGCATGAGTAAATTGATTTTCAAGGGCTTGACAATGGTGATGTGAAGGGGCTCACAATTTGGTAAGTGCAGTTACACAATTTATAAAGGGTTTATAATATCTACGGAAAGGAGGCCAAAATTGACAGAATTAATGTCCGCCAGGAGAGGCTCGAAGGGGCCACCATTTGCATGATGATACCGTGATGTGAATAAAGTCATCACAGCTCCTTCGTTGGGCGAGGGGTCTCTGCCGGCCGCCTTGAAAGAGGCGGTTGTGAGACCCCTGCTCAAGAAGCCTTCCCTGGACCCAACGGAGCTAGCTAATTATCGTCCAGTCTCCAACCTTCCCTTTTTAGCGAAAGTTGTAGAGAGTGTGGTGGCCCAACAGTTTCCACGTCACTTGGAGGAGAATGATTATCTAGACCCGCGCCAGTCCAGCTTCCGACCCAGGCACAGCACGGAGACGGCCTTGGTCGCGTTGGTTGATGATCTCTGGAGGGCCAGAGATAGGGGTTGTTCCTCTGTCCTGGTCCTATTAGATCTCTCGGCGGCTTTCGATACCATCGACCATGGTATCCTGTTCCACCGGCTACGGGGGTTGGGAGTCAGGGGCACCGTTTTGTGGTGGTTCGGCTCCTACCTCGCCGGCCGGATGCAGCGTGTGTTGGCAGGGGAGCAGAGATCGACCCTGAGCCCCCTCAATTGCGGAGTGCCACAGGGGTCGGTTCTCTCGCCACTCCTGTTCAACACATACATGAAACCGCTGGGCGAGATCATCCGTGGCTTTGGGGTGGGATACCATCTGTATGCTGATGACACTCAGCTGTACATCTCCACCCCGAACCACCCCAACGAGGCCGTCGAAATGATGTCCCGGTGCTTGGAAGCCGTACGGGTCTGGATGGATGACAACCGACTTAAACTCAACCCCTCCAAGACGGAGTGGCTGTGGCTTCCGCCCCCCCGGTTCAACCAATTGCTTCCATCTCTGGCCATTGGGGGCGAGCAACTGGCCCCCATGGAACGGGCGCGCAATTTGGGTGTCCTCCTAGATGCCCGGCTGTCCATGGATGACCATGTAACAGCCGTGGCAAGGGGGGCGTTCCACCAGGTCCGCCTGGTGCGCCAATTGCACCCCTTATTGGACCGGGATGCCTTGCGCACAGTCACCCATGCGCTAGTGACGTCTCGCCTGGACTACTGCAATGCTTTCTACATGGGGCTTCCCTTGAGATGCACTCGGAGACTACAGTTGGTTCAGAATGCGGCCGCGCGGGTGATTATGGGGAGGACTAGGTTCTCCCATGTAACACCTCTCCTGCGCGAGCTGCACTGGCTTCCTGTGGTCTATCGGGTGCGTTTCAAGGTTTTGATTACGATCTTTAAAGCGCTCCATGGCATAGGACCTAGTTATTTTCGGGATCGTATCCTGCCCCATACATCCCTACGACCAATCCGCTCACACAGAGAGGGACTTCTCCGGGTGCCGTCTGCTAAACAGTGTCGGGGGGCGACACCCAGGAGCAGGGCCTTCTCTGTGATGGGCCCAGCCCTGTGGAATGACCTCCCCCTTGACATCAGGATTACTTCCGATCTCCGCTCCTTCCGTGTAAAGCTCAAGACCCACCTCTTTCAATTATCTGGCCTGGCTCAACCGTAGTTTATCCTCCTCCTGACAGTCCTTTTAAATTGTATTTTATCATGGGATTTTAATGGCTAATTTTAATTTTAATTTTCTATTATTATTAAACGTGATATATGTTTGATTACTACCTCCTCCATGTATGTATATGTATGTATATGTGTGTATCTGTATGTCTATATGTATGCATGTATGTTTTTTATTGTACGCCGCCCCGAGTCCCCTGTGGAGAGGGAGCGGCTAACAAATTAAAAATTTGAAATTTGAATTTGTATATGGTTTTCTATTTGAGTGGCTAGAGTGGTTGTTCATACATTGCCATGCAATGCACAATTAATTCTCCGACCATAATTGACTGCAACTATCTGAATAACCTAGGACAGTGATGACGAACCTATGGCATGCATGCCACAAGTGGCACATGGAGCCCTCTCTGCAGGCACACGAGCTGTCACCTCACCTCAGCTTCACTACGCATGCGCCTCCCGCCAGCCAGCTGATTTTTAGCTCTCTGCTGTGCATGCATGGGGGCAGGGCGCATACGGGAGATGCACACGTATGCGTGGGAGGAATGTGGGGGAGTGAGGGGGCACCCCCGCACCCCATTTTTGGTCCCAGGAGGCTTCAGGGAGGCCTGCTAGGCCCAAAATGGGCCATGGGGGGCACACACACTTGTGGGGGGGCAGGGGGGAGCACGGGGGTGTCACACAGGCATGTACATGAGCAGGGCACGTGGGGGCAACACACACATTGCATTATGGATATGGGCACTTTCGGCACGCGAGGACAAAAAGGTTAGGCATCACTGACCTAGGACAATTACAATTTTATTATCTCATAGGCAATGCAGTCATTTAGAAAAACGTCAGAAAAACTCTTCAGAGATACTGAAAAATATATCCCTTGTTTGTCCCAACAGGTAAGAGCATACAAGTAGAATTAACCAAGGCCATTTAATGCTGCAATATATTTGTATTTATTAAACTAATAAACAGGGAATTGAGAGCAGTCTGCCTTGTGGGGCCTTTTTCCCCCAGGCTGGTGACATTTGGCTCATTCCCATGGCATTCAGCACACTACTCAACCTGTTCTCCTGAAACTATTTCTCCCTTAATGTACTCCTTTTCCTTAGATCTCTTTTATAACTTTTGTGGTGGGGGTGGTTGGTTGAGGCTAGGTGCGTTTATGATTTATAGACGTCACTATGGCAATCTGTCATAATTGCAGACAGACTTTATATTGGCACTATGGTGGCTGGATTATGCTATAAATTGTCAGTGCGAATAGCACCGCTGAATGTGGTTTCTGTGAGCAGTGATGCTATGTATTCCAGTTTAGCAGCAGTATAACTCATGGAACTGGCTTGGCAACATTTTTTCCCTGCCTTCACTTTTGATCTGGCTTCTGCAGGCCAAAATTTGCAGATGCCCTCCCTTTCTTCTCCTTTGACAATGTGAATTCTGTGTCAACCATTTTCCTCTTATCTAAAGCTAGGGTACATTTATATAGCAATAGCAATAGCACTTAGACTTATATACCGCTTCATAGTGCTTTTACAGCCCTCTCTAAGCAGTTTACAGAGTCAGCATATTTCCCCCAACAATCTGGGTCCTCATTTTACCCACCATGGAAGGATGAATCAACCTTGAACCAGTGAGATTTGAACTGCTAAACTGCAGCTAGCAGTCAGCTGAAATAGCCTGCAGTACTGCACTCTAACCACTGTGCCATCTCGGTTCTATATTGCTGTAGAGCGCTGGATAACTGCAAAATTATTCTTCTAAAACCACCACTCTGACATTAAAGCGAGACGGGAAATGTCCTCTTATAGTGGCACCCTATGCTGAAATATAACCTTAACCAAATAAAAAGTGAGCTTGGTTCAAATCAAGAGCAAGGAATGTATAAAAGAAAAGCTCCATTTCACTGGGTTTGAGATGAAAAGACTTAGAGAAAGAGTATTCCTGTGGTCAGTGCAATCTGCTTAGTTTACAAGAGAAAAACTTTGGCAAATGTATGGAAATAAAGACATATACACCCAGGTAGGTTAATAAAAGAGGTGGAACTGGACCTGACCTTATTTCAGGATGAAACATTTTATTTATGGAATAATGCCCAAAGGTCCATAATGTCTTAGAAGACATTAGAATTATTGTCCTTGTTCTTTTGTTGTTGGGAAATATGATAAGAGGTCTCCTCCTGCCAATTCCTTTTCTCATTCATTTGCTCTATGAGAAATGCATCATATAATTAATGGATTTGACTGCAGTCACTAGGATGTGGTCTTTGAGCTAGATTTTGTAACCATGAAGCTAAAACACTCACGTCCATTGTTTGGTGATAGTAGCAGTGGTTCTTTTTAAACTGCCACTTCAGAAGGCCCATACTGGCCTGTAATTACTGCTGATTCCTCTTGGTCTGGTCTAGCCCCCACGACTCATCTTTGAGATTTGCCAGTGAATGCAACCAGACCTTTGATCCTTGTAATGGAGAAAATTGTAGAGCTTGCAATTAACTTTGCATCTTAAAGGGTTGGATAAGTCTGCAATCCCTTCTGATTTGTCTGTGACCAGATTCATCAGTATAACAAGGAAAGAAAGGGGGTCACCTTTTAGAACAGGAGTCAGTTCTAATTTAGTTGGAAGATAGATATCAAAGCAGTTATGCTCCTAGTTGACATCCTTTCTCTTGGATAAGAGCCTTGTTACACATTATGAAAGTGAGTAAGGTAAAACGTCTTTGGAAAACTCCTTCTTTCAATAATTCTCTAGTAAAATATTTTTGGGATAAGCTAACCCCAGGATGATGTTCTTGGTACTTTCTATCCAGCTCTAGCAGATAATCTATAGTTCTAGCCAAGATATTTTTTTTCTTCCATTGGGTTTGGGAAAATAGGAACAAACTTTGGATCTTCTTGCCCAAAGCCAGCTAAACAGAAGTTATGAATCTTGCCTTGATCCTGAAGCAGAGGGGTAATTGTCATACCATGCCGTATTGCACGTAGGAAAAAGATACAATCCTTTTTACTCTACAAGCTTTGAAAGATTATTTGAACAGAAATCAGATCACAATAAAGATACCCAAAGCAAAGTGCAAGATAAATAACTGTTAATCAAAAGATAAGCATAAACATTTTGAAAAAGGACGTTTAGTAGCAATTCTTCCCATTCGTTTTGTCACTTCCTAAATATTTGTGCTATACATTGAATGTTAAAACATCGACAGTTATTGCTAATTTCTACATAGCTCCTTTCATGAGCTGCTTTTATTTGGCCTCTTAACTCCTTTCCTAAAATCCATATTGCAAAGGCATGAATTTGCCTCACTGTGTAATGTGTTGTTCATAAGAAAGTCATTCCTGCTCGAATTTTTGCTAGGCTTTTTTTTTATGAATAAGTATGTCTTCAGTTTTGCCACTGGTGCAGATTCTGCAGTTTTGGTTTCCCCATCTTGTATTATCAGCAAACATTCACTTTTCCAATGCTGTGCCAAATTCCTTTTTGCAGCTATCAGATATATCTTTGAAATTTCCTTCTGGCATCAATGAAGCCAGATATGTTGGTGTCAAAATGTAGTTCATTAAGAAAAAATGCAGGAAGCAATGGGAAGATAATAAACATCACCAACAATCTGGAATAAGACAAATACAGTAACTTAGCTAAACTTACTAGCGCCTTGAATCAATGACTGAGTTTTATTTCAGTGGGGTTAGGAGATCATTTGAACTTTGTACTTGAAGATACGGTTACAGGAACTAGGCATGGCTAGTCTAGTGAAGAGAAGGACCAGGGGAAACACGATAACAGTGTTCCAATATTTGAGAGGCTAGGGTAGGGGTCAATCTATTTTCCAAAGCACTCAGGCCAGACAAGGAGTAATGGATGGAAACTGACCAAGGAGAGATTCAACCTAGAAATAAGGTTAAATTTTCTGACAGTGAGAACAACCAACCAATGGAACAGAAGTTGCTATCGAAGGTTGTAGGAGCTTCATCACTGGAAGCTTTCAAGAAGAGACTGGACTCCCATCTGTCAGAAATGGTGTAGGGTCTCCTGCTTGGGCGGGCAGGTGGATTAGATCACCTACAAGGTCCCTTCCAGATCTGTTATTCTGTTACTCTTCTGTTATTCTGATACAGCTACTGCATGCTGCTCCTTCTTCTGAGCCTTATCCTCAGGATAAATATTATACAATCTGGGTTGTAAGTAAAAATCATCTTCTTGGGGAAAACTGATTTGGTGTTGCCAGTCAGGCAAAATGCTCCATATATCTCATGTG
Source organism: Natrix helvetica (assembly GCF_964273705.1). Classification (NCBI taxonomy): domain Eukaryota; kingdom Metazoa; phylum Chordata; class Lepidosauria; order Squamata; family Natricidae; genus Natrix; species Natrix helvetica. Next base: position 101,842,595 of record NC_138550.1, on the reverse strand, counting down.
CTGCATCTGGCCAGAAAAGCAGAAAATTTTCTAGGTATTATCTAAGAGCCAGATGACAATTTGTTGTGAATGCGCAAATCTGGAATTAACCTAAATGCGCTCACTTGACCAGTAATATCTGAAATACCAACAGATTTTAAACTGTTAAGTCCAAAGAATTTTGTGATCCCATAAAGTATCATCACAACATGGGGATTGCAATTACACTTTTGTAATTTGGATAATGTAATGAATTTGGATGACCTCTTTTGTATTTACTGATTTTGGCTGACTTGTTGAAAAGTGGAGTGAGCTCACTTCACCTACTGTGTATTCAAGATGTTCAGGCAAGATAAACGGGCCCTGTGAAGCTGCTTTGAGAGATAATCTGGTAAATTCAGCTAGTAGTATATAATGTAACAACCTGAGCACCGATTCAAATAATATCGGTATTATCCCTGCTTGCAGTGGTTGCCAGTTCATTTCTAAACCTGAAAAGGTAAAGGTTCCCCTCGCACATATGTGCTAGTTGTTCCTGACACTAGGGAGCAGTGCTCATCTCCGTTTCAAAGCCGAAGAGCCAGCACTGTCTGAAGATGTCTCCGTGGTCATGTGGCTGGCATGACTAAACGCCGAAGGCGCACGGAACGCTGTCACCTTCCCACCAAAGGTAGTTCCTTATTTTTCTACATGCTTTCGAACTGCTAGGTTGGCAGAAGCTGGGACAAGTAATGGGAGCTCACTCCATTACGCGGCTCTAGGGATTCGAACTGACAAACTGCTGATCTTTCTGATCGACAAGCTCAGCGTCTTAGACACTGAGCCACCATGTCCCTATTAAAATACTTGCAGCCACATTATTTGAAAGACTGCCCACTTAAGGTGAGGAGGAGAGCCTCCTACATCTCTTCAGGTTTTGAGAGGAGTTAGTTTAACAAGCACAAATGGGGACAAATTTGTTTTGTACTGAGTTTATGTCTGTGGTCTACATTTCGTTTTGGGATTTCTGAAAGCCCCAAAGAATACCTGTTTGTTCTTCTGTGGCTAGCATGACTATAGCTGTTTAAGGGATTTGAGCATTTTTTGGCTTGGTTTGCTTTTATATCTGACTTTTAATCATCATTTCTATTTATAATCCTATAATTTACCTAGCATTAGCTTGATTTAACCAGATAAAATAAAGGCAGCCTAAACATGTTCTAAACACATAAATATAATTCTATGGTTTGAAAAATGAACTGTTTGTCAAAATATTTCAAATTAACTTTATACCTTTGTTTAGTATGAGAAGAACTTCCTTTAATAAAGGCTAACCGTGAAATTAAGCCTGAGTTTTACAAACCCGAAATTCAGAATTTTAATTTTATCTGCTTAGATGTCTCACAGGTCAGAGAGAAGAATCATCAAACACAACTTGTAATTCTTTAAAATACAGCCGAAATATCATTTATGAAGTGATAGTAAACATAAAAGTGTACCAATGAACTATTTAGAGGTAAATCAGATCAGGAGGAAATAAAACAACGAAACTTTATTTTGCTTTTCAGCAAAATCGCAGTTCTGAGCCATCAGTGAAAGCAATTCAGAAAGCCGGAAGGCTTATGCATTTGCATTGCCATTGAAATTCACTGTATGCCTTGTCATTTGCTTTGACATTCTTCTTTAAGTGATAGTCTGCCAGGAAGCTGCCAGAGAATCCCTTCAAATGGAATTTCTATTCTACCCCAGCTTGCTGTGCTGCAGCCAAACTGCTGAAATCTAAAAGAAATGGTCAGTCGGAGTTAATTTTAAGTATGGAGTTCCTGTCCTGATCCAGGTGTGTACCACATAATCTCATGAAGATGCGCCTGCAAATAATAATGTAACAATGTTAAGGGATTGGGTTAGTGAATTGCATCAACAATGAAACCATACAGCTTCCTTATAAAAAAGCAAAGGGAAGGGAACTGAATTAAGCACTTTGCTTTGGTCCTCTTCGCATATCAGAAATTGATGTAACATTGCAATATCCATTGGGCATCATTTAATCTGGGCTGCAGAGTCATTGTTCATCCTACTATTTATTGCTTCCTCCTCTTATTTTAGTCCATGAACTAGGCTGGACTAAAGGTGACAGGCCCTAGTATTGAAAGAGCTGCCAAGCCAGATTCAAGTATCTGAGCCAATGAATGAAAAGAAATCTACTGCACGGATTGCCTGCAGTGATACTCACATTTCTTAGGAAGCTGACTCAGCAGCCTTTAGTAAATCTAAATATAATCTATACAAATTAAGATCTCACTCCCATGACTCATATGTGGGAAGCAATTCTTGATTCCCAAGAGAAGTTTCTATAAAATCTAATGGTTATTTGGTAATTTATATGCCACAATTTTATCCAGCTTGGATCCCCAAGGCATTTCATATAAAAATACTGTCAGCTCAGTAAATGCACTGTTGACACATTTCTTGACATGAGAAGGGCAGCTAATCAAGCTATGACAACAAAGCAGAAAGCCACAATTATGATAGCCATGAATCCTCATGCAGGGGCTACCAAGAAAAAAACTTAATAATGCAAAATATTTTAAGTTATCTACAGATGTTCTTATTCCGTGTTTCCTTTGAGAGCAACATAAAATTCACGAGATTAGTCCATTTTATTTTTAAAGCAATCATCTGTTGCGGGTTATAAAGAGACTGTGATTTGTTCAGAGCTGTCTAATAGTCACACCCATGGGACTTCAACAGCAGGATCCATAGCAAACAGCTGTGGTCTTGCCTGTATTGTGTTTCCACGCCATCATTATAGGTGGTCAAAGGATAGCGTTGTTCAACAATAATAATCTAAAAGGCCAATAAGAGAAGCTTTTAATTCTGATAATTCTTGATTGGTTGCCTGTTTCCCTTTAAGGTTATTAAGCTTATCAAGATACAAAACACAAAAACAATGAAAATAGTGGGGAAATGGATGAAGGAAACAAAGAGAAGTGTTGGGGAAAGGGAAAAGAAAAACGAAAAACATTGACTTCTGACTCTTAGCACATTAGAATAAAATAGTAACATTGCAGCCTCAACTTTTTATTTTTACATACTTAATATGAACTAGCCCTTTTTATAACAACAAATTTATCAGCAAAATCCAAAGTTTCATTTTTCCCCATCTCAAGCACAAAATCCAGAAGCAGTTTCCAAGTCAAAACAAAGTTGGATGAGTCCTTTTCTTTGATTAAAGCAGTTAATTTTGCCATCTCTGCTAGTTCCATCAGTTTTTCCAGCCATTCATCCATTGTGGTAATTAAAGTATCTTTCCGTTTTTGTGCATAAAGCATTCTTGCTCTTGTCAACATATAGCAAAGTTCCAGATTTCCTTCCAAGTTCTTTCTCCATTAAGCCTAAAAGACAAGTCTCTGGTTTGATGTTTCTATTCACTTTGAGAATCTTCTGCATTAAAATATGAAGCTTACCACAGTATTTATTTGCTTTATCCATAAGTCCAACAAAATAGCAAAAAGTTCACACCCAGATTAGCAAAGAGGAAAAAGTCATGATATGTCATGTGATGCTGCCATGATGACACAACTTTGACACCCCTGGTTTAGCGGGTATTAAATACAACAGTACATTGCTTTATATATTTTTTTAAATTACAATGCAATGTAAATTTTAAATCCTTTGTACACGTTTACTCACTGGCCCATTTATAGTTCCACTCTTACCTCCTGGCGGATATTTTATCTGGGATAGTTTTTAGGGTTAATGTTTTTTAAATTTTAAAAATTTTAATCTAACTTAAACTAAATATGTACAGTGAACTATTGCTACCTCCTCCAGTCCTATATTTATTTTATTTATCTTATATGTATACTATGTATATCTATTGTTCAATTGTTTTAATATGACTGTACACCGCCCCGAGTCTCTTCTGAGAAAGGGGCGGTCTAGAAATTGAATAAAGTTAAGTTAAGTTCAAGCCTTATATCTGTGATAGCAAACCTATGGCACGCGTGATAGCAAACCTATGGCACGCATGCCACGAAAGCTCTCTCTGCAAGCACACAAGCTGTCACCCCAGCTCAGCTCCACCGTGCATGCGCCCACACCTCCGACCAACCAGCTGATTTTCGGGTCTCTACCGTACATATGCGGGGGCAGGGTGCATGTGGGACACATGTGCACATGTGTGGAGGGGGCCCGGGGGGTTGCATGCACATGCACAGGGAAAGGGACAGTGGGGGGGACCGCACCCCCCATGGCCCATTTTTGGTCCCAGGAGGCTGCAGGGAAGCCTGCTAGGCTCAAAACAGGGCACAGGGGGTGTAGTGCACTCCCATGGCCCATTTTTGGTCCCAGGAGGCTGCAGGAAGGCCTGCTAGGCCTAAAACAGGACACGGGGAGGGCCGTGCATGCATGCATGCACGGGGGGCAAAGGGAGGATGGGGATGACACTTGCATGCACAGGGGGAGGGGAACGAGGCTGTTGCACAGGCATTGCATTATGGGTGCGAACGCACATGCTATCACGCGTGTGTGCACGCACTTTTGGCACGCAACGATAAAAAGGTTAGCCATCCCTGCCTTATATTATGTCCAAAATTCTTTGCTCATTGGATCATGCAATGCTTCACATATTCATTCTCCAAATTTAATTATAGCAACAATTTATAAACTTGGCAATAATATGTTCATTACTACCAGCCTACTTCCCTTTAGGTACTAAGAATAAAGCTCAGTAGAGTCAGAATTTAGAGGGCATTGAAACCCATATCTTTCTGGCAATAGCTTAAAACTTTGTCTTCTATTCCACACCTCCTTAGGAATTCTGGAGGATTGCTCCTTTTCTGCTTCTTCTTCAATTAATGTTTTATCCAGGGGCGTCTCTGTCAACGCACATAAAAAACAAGGGGAACTTCAATCATCTTTTAATGCGGGCTTTCACCTTACTTTTGTCGACTCCTGATTTGTTCTAAGTTCTAGGGCACTTTTTAAAACAACTGATTGAAAAGAAGATTCTTTGCCTGGTGCCTGTTTTGCTTTGTGGGATTTTCTTTTTCAGTTCTTTTTCATCTGTTTAGGGCTTGGCTTCATATTTAATTTTTATTGTGTTTTCTTTCTACTTTTCTTACACTAAAACAATACAATTAATACATATTTTTGAAGAAAAGGAAAAGAACATTCTTTTGACCTGTTAAAAATCTGAACTTTTATTTCTCCAGTGGTTGTCAAATGTAAAATTACATTGAGTATGGGAGGTTTTAAATACTTTGTTGAGAGACCACCAGAAAAGCTAGCTTTATGGACTAAGCTAAAAGGCATTGAGGCAGTCAATGGCAAAGTACATTTACACTGTTGTGTGCAACTGTGCAGATACTAAGAGTTGAGTCCATCCCAATAAGAAGTTGCTTGCTTCACATCCAAGGTTGAATTCGGAGAGAAATTTTGATTTTATAAATATTCAACATGAAATATCCGAAAGCTCAGAAAACTAAACTAAGACCAACTGAGATTGGATCTTGCAGAAAATATTATGCCTGTTCACTAACTTATTTCTGGGTTTGGATAATGCCTAGAACCAATTGGGTTGGGTTCACACAATACACAAAGTCACAAAAACCAAATGAAGTTTAACAATAATCAAACGTGGCACACTGTGTAAAAGTTGCTGCCTCATCTCAAACCTGGCTGAGCGTGTTTTGCAAGCACAACCGCTGAATGAATATCCACAGCAAATCCATCCATCAAATTTACATCTACATTTACCCTTCAAATATTTTTACTCCTTTGGGGGAAGGGTAAGAATGTTACCCATTTTTAACCCACTAGAAATAATTGATCCAGTCAATACTAAGTCTTCCTGCTATGACATCAGAACTGTATCACGAGAAACCGTATAATCCTATTAGCATAAAAATAATATCCAGTTATTTTGGCATAGCTGTTATATGAGACCATAACACACAAAACAGCTGTAAGTAAAGCATGATAGATGTTTTTTAAGTAAGGAAAGAGCTTGCCAATAAGAACATATATTTTACAGAATGAAAGATGACCTGAGATTCACTCAGCAGTTACAACCCCAATTACTTATAAAATGGGAGGAGGGAAGAGTTATATAGGAGAAGAGAGGGAAGGGGTGATCAAATGGCATTTAAATGCCTTAACGCTGGAAAGTTGATCTTTGGATAATTATTGAAACCTGAGCCAGAAGTACTGTTCCTCCAAATGAGAAGATTCTCTTGGGATTTTGCATCTACCATTTCTCTGTCCAGTAATTTGCTTGCATTAGCAAAGCACGTTTTTAAGCCCACAAAAGGAAAGCAAAAATAGAAAGCAAAGGAGGGAGGAATTATACTGCTGAAAAGTAACTCCAGATGTAGCAGATATTCTGCCTATAAGTTCTGAACATTCATGAAAGGGAATGCTTCGATAGGAAGGTCTTCTTAAGATTGGAAGAAATTGGGATCTTGACATTCCTCCTGATTATTTTTTTAAAATAATAGTTTTGCAAAAAAAAAAAAGGATTCTCTACTGACTTTCTAGGGAAAAGTGGTAATGTTCTCTAGTTCTCTAGTTGCTGTAGAAATTCTGGCTAGGAATTCTGGGAGGTATGATCCTTTCCAGAGGTGGTATTCAGCAGGTTCTGACCAGTTCTGGAGAACCGATAATGGAAATTTTGAGTAGTTCGGAGAACCGGTAAATACCACCTCTGACTGGCCCTGCCCCCATCTATTCTCTGTCTCCCGAGTCCCAGCTGATTGGGAGGGAATGGGGATTTTGCAGTATCCTTCCCCTGGAGTGGGGAGGGAATGGAGTTTTTACTATATTCTTTCCCTACTACCTCCACCAAGCCATGCCATGCCCATAGAACCGGTAGTAAAAAAATTTGAATCCCACCACTGATCCTTTCCTATCTAGAGAATTATTAGATAGATGGTGGACTATATTATCTTTTCTACATTTAGGAATAATTCATTGTAGTATTGTATTTCCAACTACTTTAAAGCCATTTGCAGCTAAGCATCAACCTGGTGGCTACACTATGTAAGTAGCGGATGTGAAGATTAGCCTTAATATGTTTACGACTCATAGCAGCTTGCTCGATGGATAATTTGGCAGCAAAATATGCTTCTTCACTGAATGCATGCCATACATCATTTTTAGGTCCAGTGTCTTTTATAATTATACTCTGCTTATCACAGGTTGCTTCATATATCAGTTGAAATCTGGCAAACCTTTTTTCCAATTATATTTTCTTTTCTGAACAACTAGTTTTCCCCCAAGGTCTTTTGGTTAAATAGGTTTGTGGATTTACTGCTTCTCTTGTCACCTGACAGGCAGTCACCGACTTACAACAGGTTATGTAGTGACCGTTCAAAGTTACAACAGCATTGAAAAAAGTGACTTGTGATCGTTTTCACCCCTATGACCGTTGCACATTCCCCATGGTCACATGATCAAAATTCAGATACTTGGAAACTGGTTCATATTTACGACAATTGCAGTGTCCTGGGGTATTGTGATCAACTTTTACGACATTCTGACAAGCAAAGACAATGGGGAAAACCAGATCCATTTAACAACCATGTTTATTAACTTAACAATTGCAATGATTCACTTAACAACAGTGGCAAGAAAAATCACTTAATAAGTGTTTCACTTGGCAACATAAATTTTGGGCTCAATTGTGGTCGTAAGTTGAGGGCTACCTGTATCAGGGTTTCACCTGCAGCTCCCAGATAACCTATAGGTTTCAAACTTAGCATAGAAAATGTTGTAAGCAAAGATCTTAATCCTTGTGCTATTTCAGCAGTGCTGATAAAGAGAGGTACAGAATTAATCAGAGTAAAATAGGGTGCAGAAACACCCATTTAAAAAAGAATGCTTCTCACTATGTGCATGACTCTATGGGCATTTTGGTGGTTTGTATATAACATTTCAATTTAATAGTAACATGTCTAGCAAACTTCCCCTACCACCACCCCAAAAAAGATAAAGGTGGAAAGGCAAGGGAGCTGATGAATTGCACAATGGGAAAGTGTGGTAGTCTGCAATTCAGACTGAATATCTTTGCATACTATTGTCCAAATGCCTCAATATATTATGGGTTTTTTTTAAAACCAGCTTAGACTTCAGCTGCATGAGTGCAGGACAGGATCAACCTAGCACAGATATGCTTTAAGAATGGGAAGTACCATATTTTTCGGAGGAAAAGACGCACCTTTTTCCCTCAAAAAAGAGGCTGAAAATCTGGGTGCGTCTTATACACTGAATACAGCATTTTTGCCTCCTGAAACCCCGCCCCCTTCACCAAAATGGCTGTGCATATCTTGTGGGAGGCTTTCAGAGAGCTCCTGGGGACTGGGGAAGGCAGAAATGAGTAAAAAATGGGCCTTTTTTGCTCAATTTTGCCCTCCAGCCCCCAGGAGCACTCTATAAGCTTCCTAATGTCCGTTTTCACAGAAAATGATCCATTTTTTGCTCATTTTTGCCTCCCCCCCCCCCGAACACTTTACAAGCCTCCTAAGGGCTATTCATGCCCTTTTTTGAAAAAAACGGGCCTGTTTTTTACAAAAAACGGACCATTTTTGGGAGGTTTGCAGAGTGAAAAGCTCTTTTTTTTTAATTTGCCTCTTCAAAACCTTGGTGCGTCTTATACTCCGGTGCGTCTTATACTCCGAAAAAATATGGTAATATTAAAATACAAGTCCATTTTATTTTACTGTTCATCTACAGTTATGTAGAACCAGGGGTGGGTTCCGGCTTCTGTTACTGCTGGTTCGTTCAGGGACGCGCTTCGGGCACGCACACAACATCTTGTTATTACAACATGTGCAACCTAAACTACACACGCAATAGTGAAAAAAATTGCTTCTGTGCGTGTGCAGAAGCAAAAAACAAGATAGCAGCGCCTACAGTGCTGCCGAGAGAACCGGTTCGAGGGCATGGCCGGCCGAGTTACTACCTACTTGGCCAAACAGGTCTGAATCAGTAGCAGCCCAACTCTGTGTAGAAAGAAGTTACTATTTAGAATTATGAAGAAAGACAACAAAATCTTAGTCTCTTACAATGAAGTTCTATTATCAAGTAAAGAAAGGATCCCTTAAATATCAGTGAAATATTTAGTGTCATGTATTTGATCAACCTTGCGTATCTTGAGAAGCAGTTACTATATTTTCAGCTGCATTTCCCGACTTAATTGTTTCAAAGTAGGCCATTTCTGTTTGCAACAACACCCTCTTCCCTCATTCCCAGTTGTTTATCTTCACATCCACAACAGGAATCAAGATTCGTTTGACTTACATTTGACTTTACCTTTTTGCTATTTTCTTTCAAAGACTGAATCATTACAATCCTTCGAGGAAGAGTTTGCAAAAGTGTTGTGTGAAATTAAGCAAAATTTAAAAGTATAATGGGAAATATAAAAGGTTCTTTGAAGGCAATGACATTGCCTGATGCTGGGAAGGGATTGAAGATCTGATAGTTGTTGTTGGGTAGTAAATTTTAACCACATACATATAAAATTTAAAATGCGTTTAATGGTAGTTTTAAGTGCAAGCATTGCACTAAGAGAAAATGTAGATGAGAGGAATGTACCACCAATGTGTCTTCCTCACACTATCATCAACTGATACACTTTGATGGTGACTAATTACAACTCTATCTGATACTTCCTTTGACTCTTCTTCTACAAATCACTTCCTGTAAATTTACTATACCATCCCTGGAACAGCTGAACTGGTGTCTTCCAGAAGACAAATGAAACATTTTCTCCTGGAACAGTTACTTTTTCTACATAACTAGGGCATATAACTAGCATGCAAGTTTTTAAGAAGAAAAGCTGGAGATCAAGAGATCACCCACAAAGCAGCAATAATTTTTCCTCGGTTTTTAAGATGGCAATATAAACAGCTGCTGTCCCCACAGCCTATATTTTATAACGTGCCTCAGTTATGTTGCCATTCTCAATTCAACACACAATAGAGCAGGAGTGTCAAATTCCCGGCCCATGGGCCAGATGCATCACATGCTGGCCACGCCCACCCCCGGTTTAGCGAAGGGGGGAAGTCCCGATACATCATGTGATGACATGTCATTGTGTTGTGGCCCGCCAGTGGCCAGTGGACCTGGTGGCAGACTCAGACAGTAGGGAGGAACATGGGCCAATCCTGGAGTCTGGGGAAGGCTCTGATGAGTGCTTTGGGGCCAGGGCCATCCAACAGTTATCAGCTGCCTTTGGAGTTGGATATCAGTGGGGCAGAAGAACAGCTGGAGCCTGTTCCCAAAGTGTGCATGCGCAGAGCTGCCAGGAGAAGGGAAAAACTAAGGAACAAGGGTCAACTCGGGAGTAAAGCCACAGGTGGATGGTGAATGGCCCCTTCCATAGGGAATAAAAAGCAACATGAGGGGAGGGGAGTTTGCAGGAGACAATTAGTTTAATTCATTAGGGTGAAGATCTGTTTCTCACTTCTTGCCAAGTAATTGCTGCTACAGGGTGGCATTTGGAAGATATTGGCCTGGCAACTCTCCAAGCCTGATAAAGGTCTGTAGTTCTGAAATCTCACGAAAAACTGTTTGCTGGAACTTTGCTGGAGAGGAATTCCCTTTAACCTAAATAAAAGAGGTTTTATTGGGACAAGGAGTTAGCTTCATGATCTTGGGAAGCCTAGGTCAGAACACGTTGTGAGCTCGACACCCCTGCAATAGGGTGTGTGAAGGCAGTAAGCACTGGGAATCTTGGAGATGAAACCAACCTTATCCATCCGTTCATTCATATCATCTCCATCCCATCCCCATCCTAACTGATATATGGTACGCATAGGATGTCTCTTCTCTTCCTTTTCTTTTGCCCATTACCACAGTATGGAAGAATATGTCTGAAGAATCCTTCCTCTTTTCTGCAAACCTAAGATTTACTGCATTTTCATGTTTTCAAATGCACCTCCAACCCAGGCAAGGGCCTTGCACATTCTGAAGTTGCAAGCAATTCAGTTCAAACATAGGCGATCAGGTTTGAGAAACGAGCATTTTCCTTCAAATCCAACCTGCATCCTAAGAAGAGGCTCTGCAAAACCACTGCACCAAGGCTAAGGATGAAATTGTTTTTTTCCAAATGAATCCAATGCCAAAAAAGTGCATGCATACCCACCCATCCCTTGTAGCATAAGTCCACTTCTCTCCTCCTTCCCATTGAAATTTGTATTGAACAAATAGGGTAAAAATAATAGGGTGCAGCTCCAACAGCTGATATTTTTGTCCAGTGTGGCATAAAGGGAAGTACACACTGCAGATGTTCTTCCCCACTGAGAAAGTCATTCTCTCTGCCATTCTGCAGGCCTGTGTCATAGAAGTATAATTCTCCTCCTCTAGTTCTGCTTCCTTTGCTTTTGCAATGGAAGATGATGTTGAATCAATGTCTAACAAGGGATGGGCAGTGCAGCAGGAGGTATGGTAGCAATACTAGCCACTGACATTCTTTTCTCTCTTTGCTTTTTCCCCCAAATATATCAGTCTCTAAGGTAAGCAATAGAAGCAGCAGGGATTTGAGGAACATCCCTTATAGTTGTAGGTAGTATGACAGAGTCTTGAAAGCCTGCCAGAATTTCTCACCCCACCTTATAAGAAACAAAATCAAACCAAGGTTCTTTTGAGTTTCTTTCTCATACTTTCCATTTTTTCAGTCCTGAATTGCCTTCTGTTGTCTCTTAATGGCTCATAGCTCTCTTTCCCTTCCTTTACTGGTTGTCAAAAAGCAGCAGGGTATCCCCTCCTTTTCCTCTCAGTAGCTTTTGGAAAAGGGGAAATGACTTGCCTGAGACACTGGACTCTGAGGAGCAATCACAATGAACTTTTACCACGCCCTCCTTGCTAACTAGTAAACCAGGAAGCAAAAAACCTTAATGAATCACTTAAAATGCACATTTGCATGCTCAGCATTTCCGGTGCCTTAAGGAACAAAAGGAAAAGAAAAAGTGGACAAATGTTGCAACAAATCTTTTTTCAGTATCACACTTTAATTGCTGAATACAGCCAGAGGACCTTGACAATTCTTAATTGCTTCAACTCCTATTATGCAATTCTTTAGATGAAGTGGTTAATCTGGCAAAGGAAAGACAAAAACTGAAAAGGATTCTTGCTTTTCCCGTGGTCCTGCCACTCAAAACAAGACAAAAAACTTTTGACCTTTATGGCTGGGTGCCACAAAAAACAAATGTGGCACCCAGCCAACAAATAGGAAGGGTTGGTGTCATGGCACACAATTCAAACCAGGGTGGATCACCAACATCTGTAAGCTCCTCCTCTATACATCTTCATTTGTCGGCATGGACTTCTTGGTGGGTCTACAATTAGGAGGAGGTTTTTGGTATGAAGAGAGATATTTGGCAAATAGTAAATGAGTTGTCATTGTGCTGCAACAAGGAGGTTGTGTGGAACAGTCTGAAGTGAGGCTAAAAAAAACCAAGCGTCCCTCTTGCAAAACTCAACCACAAGCCTGTCATTGTGAAATGTATTTCCATTGACTGACTGCAATGATCAGTTCACATCAGAGGCGGAAATTTTGAGTAGTTTGAAGAATCGGTAAATAGGCTTGCCCTGCTCCTGCTGCCTCCCAGCTGATCTTCTTTTATTGCCCTGAACAGGAAAACGGAGCTGGAAAGCAGGTTAGTGGGGTGGGTAGAGAATGGGGATTTTACAGTAACCTTCCCCCAGGAGTAGGGAGGGAATGGGGATTTTGCAATATCCTTCCCCTGCCATGCCCACCAAGCCACGCCCACCAAGCCAAGCCACAGAATTGGTAGTAAAAAAAATTAAATCCCACCATTGGTTTACATCTACTGATTTCTGTCTGGCCAAAGCCAAAGTACTCTTTGATGCAAGTTCCTATAAATTACTAGGGAATGAGGGAAGAAAATAGGTGGAGCCTCGGTGTTCCCCAATGTTTTGTCTTTTGGATTGTTGTTGTTGTTGTTGTTGTTAACAAAATTAATGTGGTTGTTTTGCCTGAACTACCAATAAGGAAATTTAAGTTAATGGGTTTAGGTATTGTGGAAACAGGACTAATCTATCCACCTTCAGGAACAGTCTTAGGTGACAGAATAATTGAGCCAACATGATAAGAAAGAATGGCTGCTCTTGTGCTTGGCCAAGCTGGTCATTTGGATCAGAAAACATCAAGATGTATTCTGATATAACAATAAACTATCACCTTGCTTTCAGTTCAGTAAAACTTGTGTACTACTACTATATATCATCCCCTAATAATATTCTTACATCAGGTAAATCTCCCTAAGTATGTCTTATCTAAATGCAAGAAACTCTGCTGTTAAAAAATTCCACTTCATTTTCTCAAATATTCCCTATCAAAGATGAAGCTACCAGGTTCCCTAATGAGAATTGGCTTTCAACAGTACAATACAATACAATAGCAGAGTTGGAAGGGGCCTTGGAGGTCTTCTAGTCCAACCCCCTGCCTAGGCAGGAAACCCTATGCTGTTTCAGACAGATGGCTATCCAACATCTTCTTAAAGACTTCCAGTGTTGGGGCATTCACAACTTCTGGAGGCAAGCTGTTCCACTGATTAATTGTTCTAACTGTCAGGAAATTTCTCCTCAGTTCTAAGTTGCTTCTCTCCTTGATTAGTTTCCACCCATTGCTTCTTGTTCTACCCTCAGGTGCTTTGGAGAATAGTTTGACTCCCTCTTCTTTGTGGCAACCCCTGAGATATTGGAACACTGCTCTCATGTCTCCCCTAGTCCTTCTTTCTCTTAAGCTAAACATACCCAGTTCCTGCAACTGTTCTTCATATGTTTTAGTCTCCAGTCCCCTAATCATCTTTGTTGCTCTTCTCTGCACTCTTTCTAGAGTCTCCACGTCTTTTCTACATCGTGGTGACCAAAACTGAATGCAGTATTCCAAGTGTAGCCTTACCAAGGCATTATAAAGTGGTATTAACACTTCATGTGATCTTCACGTGAACAGTACATTCTCCTAGGCGCTGCTTGGAGTGTCCAAGCACGGGTTAACTTCAGCTTGCTGCCCAAGGACTGAGTTCAAATTCTTGTAGCTCCGCCTCTTGCTCCCCTCAGAGGCTCAGTTTTAAAAAACTCAGTCGCCCTACAGGACGCAATTTGGGGAGATCCAGTCCTTGAGCAGCATACTGGACCTTCTAGTTAGTGTAGTTTGCTCCATTTAAGTAAAATTCCCAGTTTAGTTAGCTCCTAGATAGAAGTTTGTTGTTTTTTCTGTATTTTTTCGACTTTCAGAGTTTGAATTTCGCACGCGAGCCAGGCTGCCTGGAGCGCGACTCGCTTCTCGCAGCGACGAGAGCGACTGCACCGTGGGGGGGTTCGTTTGGCGGCTGCCGACGAACAGCTGGGGATCAGATAGGAGTCTAGGACCCCAGAGCACAGCATTAGGCTGTAGCCTTTCCCCCTGGTGCCGCTCCAGGCGCGAAAACGCGAACGGCCGCCATTTTGTTTCAAATTTCCCGGGCTTTTTAGCCTCATCGCGTAGCCTGCGCTCTCTGCAGATCACCGCAGTAGCAATTGAAGAGGACTAGCGCAGGGTCTCCTGACTGGTTCCCTTCCCTCCAGACCTACAAGCGGCCGCAGGGGTTCTTTTGGTCATCCCAGACCATTCACCCTTGCCTTTCTTCAGCGCGGATCTGCTGGCTTCCAGCCTTACCTCAGCAGGAGCCGTTTTCCAGCCACCACTTGCCTACAGCTACAAGGTTCCCAGCGATGCAAGCCTCAGATTCTCCTTCAACTCAGCCATCGGGAGGAATCCCCAACGCTATGGAGAAGCAAGTGGATCAGCAGGCTGGCCCACCAGCCGCTAAACGCAGCAGGACCAACCCTGCTGCTAAAGGTGAAGGGGTGGGATGCCCAGCTAAGTGGAAGGCTCCTAAAGCCAAGCAGCCTTCTAAGGCTGAGGAGAGACTAGCTGCAAGGAGACAGAAGGCCCTTGAAAAGCAATTCCAGAAGGCCCAGTCTGCCCAGCAGGCCCTTCCCTCAGCCCCTACACCTGGGGAGGAAGGGATTCCTGCTCCATCCACCTCCCAGCAAGGGGGGTCTCCCTCCCTTCCAGGGGAAAGGGAGGAATTTGATTTTTCCCCCAATCCTTCCAGGGCCTCAAGGGGTTCCCCAGGCCATTCCCTGGCAGCAGATTCCCTTGATGAGGCAGATTCCCTGGTAGAGGAGGGTTCCTTTATCTATTCAGTGACTGGGCCAGATACTCCTCAGGCCCACGAATTTCCTTTGCCCAAAAGCATGCAGGATGTGGTGGCAGAGGCCATTTCTCGGGGTATCACTGATGGGATGATGCAGTTGGCATCTAAGTTCCTTTTGACTCTGCTAATCCCAGTAAGGGAAAACCGGCCAGGGCACAGGGGCCTCCAGCTAGGGAGGCCTCACCTGCCCCCTCAGGCATCAGTGAGGTCTCTGATTCAGAGGAGGTGGAGCGTGATGCTCCAGACCTCTCTGAGGACGAAAATCCAGCACCAGAACCCCCCCCCCTCTGGGTCTTTTCAACCCTTCCATGTTTTGGGCTATCCTGACCAAGGCCCGGGCTGCAGGGCCCCAAATGGGCCTTCCAGCCCCTACGCCCAAACCCGCCTCTGATCAGGCATCCATGGAGGCCATCGGTCCCCAGGACCCAGGGGCAGGGCTTTTTAACGAGGTTTCTCCTCCCCTAGACCTGGTTCCAGCTCCTCAGCTGTTCCTTGATATTATTCAACACCAATGGGCCCAGCCTGGTTCCTTGGCAAACCCCAGTGGGAATGACAAAAAGTTATATACCATGGAGGGACCTCTGGAGGAGCTCCTAAAGCTCCCCCAGGTTGATGACCCTATTATGTCCCTTACCTCTAATTCGGCCCTTCCTGCTGATCTACTGGAGGGGCTCAAGGCAGAGGACAAAAGAGCTGAGTCGTCTTCCCTCAAGATGCATATGGCCACTGCTTGGGCCATGAGAGCATCTTCCGCCTCTTCCTATTTCAGAAGGGCAGCTCTCTTCTGGCTCCGCAAACTGTTGTCCGGCCTACCGGCTGGGGACACTAAAATGAGACAGAACGTGAATAAGATCATAGCGGCCATTGAATACTCTGCGGATGCCTCGCTTAGTGCCACCAAGTTTTCCTCCAGGACACTAGCCGCCAATGTGACCTCACGCCGCCTGCTGTGGCTCCGCCACTGGCAGGCAGATGTCAAGGCAAAGTGGAAGCTGGCTTCCGCCCCCTTCAAGGGTGGGAAATTATTTGGGGAGGCTTTGGATTCCTACCTAATTGAATCCAAGGATAAACGTAAAGTACTCCCGGCCATGACCAAGAAACCTGAACGTAAGGGCCAGCCCTTTCATATGTGTTCCTTTCGGGGTTCTGAGCCTTCCACCTCCTCAGGTGGTCCTGGCCATCCCTTTTCCCAGTCACAGGAACGTTCCCAGGACAGATCCTCCTACAGGGATAGAAATAGGCAACAGGGCTACCGTAAACCTTTCCGAGGGGGGTACTCCAACCGCCCCTTCCGGAAATCCAAGTGACCATCACAGGGATCCTCCCATAGGTGGCCGTCTCCAACTCTATGCCGCCCAGTGGGAGGAGACCATGACGGACGCCTGGATCATCAACACGGTCCGTCACGGCCTGACCCTGGACCTCCTTTCCCCCCCTCCGAGATCCCTGGTTCGCTGCCCCACTCCCAGGTCACCTCACAAGCTCCAACTCATGAGAGCGGAGATAGACCACCTATTAGAGATAGCAGCCATAGAAAGGGTGCCCGAGGGTCAGGAAGGCACAGGCTTCTATTCCATCCTGTTCCTAGTCCCCAAGCCATCGGGAGGGGTGCGGGCAATACTGGACCTCAAGCGACTCAACAAGCATCTAGAGTACAAACGCTTCAAGATGCAGTCCCTGCAGTCCATCCTGGGTTGCATCAGACAGAGAGACCTCTTGACTTCAATAGACCTGAAGGAGGCGTACCTGCATGTACCAATTCATCCGGCGCATCGCAGGTTCCTGAGGTTCCAGTTTGCCAACCAGCATTTCCAGTACAGAGCCCTTCCCTTCGGACTCTCGTCAGCCCCGCGCACCTTCACCAAACTGCTGGCCGCCATCGCAGCTCACCTGCGCTCAATTCCAGTGAGGCTGGAGTGTTACCTGGACGACATCCTTATCCATTCGTCGTCCAGGGAGCAGGCCCAGCAGGACCTCAACACCACCATTCGAGTCTTGCAACAGCACGGCTTCTCGGTCAACCTGGCCAAGAGCCATCTCAACCCGACCCACAGGATCCAGCATCTCGGCACGATCATCGACTCGGAATCCTGCAAGGTCTTCCTCACGCAAGAGAGAGTGGACAGCATCAGATCCCTCATGCGAAAAATCCGTTCCACCAGGTCAGCAACGATTGTTTCCCTCTCCCAACTGCTAGGGAAACTGGTGTCCTGCATTTCAGTGGTCCCATGGGGACGCCTCCACTTGAGGGACCTTCAGTGGTTCCTGCTGCCGCTCCAGAGACGCATGGCCAGCAACTCCAAGAGGGTGATACGTCTCCCTCCCAAGGTAATTCGCTCCCTCCGGTGGTGGCAGTCAGACGCTCTCCTGAAGGGTTCCTACTTCAAGGAACCGGAGCGCCTGGTCATCACGACGGATGCCAGCCTCTTCGGGTGGGGGGCGCACCTTCAGAACCAGGTGATCCAGGGCAGATGGTCGCCAGCGGAGCTCGCCCACAATATAAACTGGCTCGAGCTCCGGGCTGCCAGACTGGCCCTGCGGCATTTCCTCCGGCTGGTCAGGGACAAAGATGTGCTGGTCCTGACCGACAACATCGCCACGAAAGCGTACATCAATCATCAGGGCGGCACAAGATCCCTTGCTCTGATGACGGAGGCGGAGTCCCTGGGTCGGTGGGCGGAACGACACCTCAGGTCCCTGCGGGCGGACCACATCTCGGGGGAGGACAACGCGACTGCAGACTGGCTTAGCAGATCCACCATCCAGAACACAGAGTGGCGCCTTCACCCAGATCTATTCCGTCAGCTGTCTCTGCGATTTGGCCTTCCAGTCGTCGACCTCTTCACGTCTCCGGCCAACGCCCAGCTGCCCAGGTACTTCACGAGATTCCAGTGTCCCGGGGCGGAAGGCACGGACGCTCTTCGCTCTCGCTGGCCCCCGGGCCTGCTGTACGCCTTCCCGCCTCTGCCGCTAATCCCACAGGTCATCGGGAAGATTCTGGCAGAGGGAGCGGAAGTACTGCTGGTAGCTCCTCACTGGCCGAGGAGATCCTGGTTTGCCGACCTGATCAGTCTCTCAGTGTCTCGTCCCTGGCGCATCCCTCAGGACCGCATATCCCTCAGCCAAGGGGCCATCCAACACCCGGAACCCCAGTGGCTGAAACTTGCCGTGTGGCACTTGAAGGGGACATCCTGAGGCTCAGCACATATTCGGAAAAGGTGATCCGCACCATCCAGGCATCCAGACGTCCATCAACAGTCAGAATTTATGAAGCCACCTGGTCGGCCTTCTCTCGCTGGTGCCTTTGACACCAGATCCTTGCCACATCTGCCACCGTCCCCCAAGTTCTGGACTTCTTGCAGGACGGTCTTGACAGGGGTCTGGCACCCAATACTCTCAAACGCCAGACTGCTGCCTTGGCCTCCATCCTGTCTACAGGGTCGCACCTGCCCCTCAGCAAACACCCGCAGGTGCGTAACTTCCTCAAAGGAGCCACCAATCTGTCTCCTCCTACCATCCACAGGTATCCAACCTGGGACTTGTCCGTGGTGCTACGTTCTCTGTCCGGGCCACCATTTGAACCTCTTCGGACAGTTGGACTACGCCACCTGACCCTCAAGACGACATTCCTCATTGCCATCACCTCGGCGCGCCGGATCTCTGAACTGGCAGCCTTGTCAGTCAGAGAGGACCTTTGGGGCATCCACTCCGACAGAGTGATATTATGACTGGACCCGGCATTCATACCAAAAATCAACAGCGTTTTCCACCGCTCGCAGGAGGTGATCCTCCCTGACTTTTGTCCGCATCCCAAACACTCCAGGGAACGTGAGTGGCATAAGCTGGACGTTCGCCACGCCCTGCGGATCTACATGAAGAGGACAGCTCCTTTCCGCAAGTCAGAGGCCCTCTTTGTGTCCTTTCAACCTGCCACCATGGGCAAGAAGGTCACCTCCGCTACCGTAGGGCGCTGGATAAGGGCGTGTATCCAGCTGGCCTACGAGCATCAGGGCAGGCCGGCGCCTCCTCGTGTCACTGCACACTCGACAAGAAGTGCTGCCACCTCGGCTGCATGGGCCACCCAAGCATCCATTGAAGACATCTGCCGGGCTGCTACGTGGTCAGGCCCGTCGCCTTTTGTCAAGCATTATAGACTGGACATCTTTGCCTCAGCTGAGGCAGCCTTTGGAAGGAGAGTTCTGCAGAGGGTTGTCGCTAGCCCCGCGCCCGTGAACACTTCTTCCCTCCCTGGGCGATCATAGCTTTGGCATGTCCCGTGCTTGGACACTCCAAGCAGCGCCTAGGAGAATGACCGTTGGCTTACCTGAATGGTCTTTCTCTAGGCGCTGCGGGAGTGTCCAACCCCACCCTATTAGGGGCCGCGGGGTATGATTTCTCCATTGGACGTGGACTATCGCATTGGCAGTTCCTTTGGACCACTCCTTTCGTTTTTTAAAACTGAGCCTCTGAGGGGAGCAAGAGGCGGATCTACAAGAATTTGAACTCAGTCCTTGGGCAGCAAGCTGAAGTTAACCCGTGCTTAGACACTCCTGCAGCGCCTAGAGAAAGACCATTCAGGTAAGCCAACGGTCAATTAGATTTGGATTTTACACAAAGATAGTCAGTTACAATCAAAGTGCACAATACATTGATATGAAGATGTAAAATATTTATTTTACAGATAACCGAGGTGAGTGGTGATTTCTCAGTACTTTACTATAACTTAACCTGAATAGCAAGAATTTGCACTGTGCAAAACGTGAAATTTATTGAAGCCACCTAACCTGCCATCTCGTGAAGGAAAAGGATCCACACAGCACCCATTTTACCTCTTTTAATTTGCCTCTTGTTTATCAAGCATCCAATTTACAATCTGGATTATACAGTGTCTGTATTTAAACAGCCGAAACCAGATTCATCATAGGTGGAGTATGTTTTCCTTTATTCATTTATAAAATGCATATTGCACCCAATTTAACACACTGTGACTCCAGGTGATTCACATCAACATAAAACAAACATTCAGGTATAATTAAACTGCTACAACAATTAACAGATAATCAGGAACTCTTGTCTGTATTACATCTTTCAAGGGGGTAATGCCTTGACAAAGACTATAATTATTTGTTCTGCACGTGGGGATTTTGGTGAAGGAAATATCTTCCAAACATGACTTATTTTCTGATCACAGAGCATTCTTACTTGGTCCCATTTTGTTTTAATACTGATTTATTTTCAGCAGAAATTAAATTTCCTTGTAACGCATTCCAGAAGGCCATCTGCAACAGGTTTCCTGGCAGAAAAAGAGATCATGGAGCACAGTTAATCCTTTTCCAGCAGTGCTTTCTTAATATCATGTTAGGCTTCAATAGAGCAAAACTATTTCAAAACTAAAATCCATCTTTCATTGTCCAAGCCTAAGGTGTTTCAGCTGTCCTCACATAAGAAAATCTGGTTTTAGAGAAACAACACAAGAAATGTCAGTTCTTTGATCCAACAGCAAAGCCATATTACTTTTTTTTAAAAAAAGAGGTTTTGTCTCTGGTTGCTAGAGAGAAGCACATTTGAAAAACAGATTCCCAAACAGGACCTCCTTGAGTAATGGGGTCTGTCTCCATCACTCTGAATGTGAATAATTCATATACATCATGCCACTACCAAAGCCCTATACTTCAGTCAAACACGTTGCTCACTAAACATTCAGAAAAATCCTCACCGTGCTTGCATTGCTGTTCCATTTTATACAAGCTGGAGGGAACAATTAGATGCAGGGGTGTCAAACTGGCGGCCCGTGGGCCAGATGTGTCACACACAGGTCATGCCCATCCCAGCTCCATGAAGGGAAAAAATGTCACAAAATGTCACATGGCAGCAACGTGACGCTGCAAGATTGACACCAGTGAGTTAGACTCAGAGGTGGTGTTCAGCTGATTCGGACAGTAATGGAAATTTTGAGTAGTTCGGAAAACCGACAAATACCATCTCTGGCTGGCCCCGCCCTCCTGCTCCCGCCATTCCTATATTCCCTTGGTTTTTTAGCTCAGCTGATTCACGTGGCAGAGTGAATTGCTGTGCCTTAGCTGATCTAAACAACAGCTCAGCTCACCACCGCTGACACCAAGGGTGGTCTTTGAGTGCTGCGCGTGTGCAAAGTGTGTGTTAGGCATGTGCGTGTGCGAAGCACATTTGTGCACACAAAGCACTCACTCATACAACCAGTAGGAAAAGATTTGGAATCTCACCGCTGGTTAGTGTGTGGTGTGTTTCTTTGAAAATAAAATTATGAGGCATGAATTCTATTTTATACACATGCACACACCTATAAGAGCTGGGCAGTCATACTATTCTTAGACTAGTCTACCAGGTACAGGTTCATTGTCTGTTAGTTTTAAAAGCTCATTAATTCTTAGAAAGAATTTGGTTTCTTTTTCTCCGCAAAAAACCTCTGAAGAAACCATAAGCTGTTATAGGACCAAAGAAAGTGCTCTCATCATTGAGTGGCAAGAAAAATAGGAAGAAGAATTGGATGCAGTGAGAAAAAATGCCCATGAGAGAAAAGAGGGAGGAGATTTCAGCTGTCTTGTAGTAGCTTCTACAATTAAAGCAGCCTTGTTGAGAGGCAGTGAAGATGGATCTGGCAGCGTAGACTAAGGCATAACCATGTTTGCTATAAAACACGCAGTCAGAGGTGCATTTCTCAAAGGCATCACTGGGAAGGAGACCCAGAAGTTGCTCTGATTCTTGGCAACATCACTCCTGGAGAGTACAAAATTTAGCGGTCTTTGAGGCTATCCTTGAAAGACATGAAGAAGAACCGCAGACTAGATAACAGGTAGTTTGACCCACAGAAGAAATGGGCTATTGGCAACATTTCAGAAGAGACCCTATTTAACTCCTTGTACCGTAAAGGTGAGGGATGGTAGACGTACTTTCAGACTTGTGGATTATGTAACCTTACAATAAATGTAGTGTTAGTACTCATAGTTGGTGTTTCTGGCCTGGTCTCCTCAAAGGGCTAACAAAGATAAGTTCTTTTCTGCTATCCTTTCCCCAACAGACAAAATTGTTTTCATTCAGGCAAGAGTTTTAAATAAGTGCAGGTTGGGAGCTGGATTGGGCATTATCTGTTTTATGGGTGTGTTTTTCATCATGCCTTAATTATATTTTTAATTCCATCTGTAATCTGCTTAGTTTTTCATTTCCCCTTTATTACTATACTAACAGCCTTAAGCCCCATTTCTTAGTCAAAAGCTGGAATATAAATAAAATAAATACTATCCAGGCTATGACTCAACAAGCAGCTGCCTGAGCAATTGGGTGAATCTGCAGGGTGTCAAACTGGCGGCCCGCAGGCCAGATGCGTCACACCCATACCAGCTCCGTGAATGGGAAAAACATCGCGAAATGTCACATGACGGCAATGTGACATCGTGAGTTTGACACCCGTGATCTAAAGAAACTACCAGGAGCATTAACCAGGAAGTAAAAGAAGCCAGGATATGGTGGTCATGATTGAGACCATAGTTATGATTGAGGCCCCAAGCCTTTTGAAAAAGGTTGTTTCTATTAAAAAGACAAGAATGCAGTTGTGATGAAAAACTCACTGGTTTTTAAAGAGTGGAGCTTCAATTTTTTTTTAAATCAAAATGGTAGATGCAACTATACAGTTGAAGCCCACAGTTAAAAGTAAGGGCATCTGTTATACAATTGCAGCCACCATCTTGATTTTTTTAATCCTCCCTCCTCCCCACCCCCACCACTCACTACCCTGGTAGCCATCTGTCTTCACCTAGCCCTATAAAAGCAGAGTTTTCATTATTCCAGCCCGATAAAAAGCAAGGTTTGCATCATTTGTCTTGTTCTGAGCGCATCTTCCCCAAACACCAGAGTTCATATGGCTGAGTTTATAAGCTAAACATTGTTTTTCAAACTTGGCAACTTCAAGATGCATAGACTTCAACTCCCAGAATTCCCCAGCCAGCTGTGCTAAAGCATAAGACTTTTAAACACAGCCTATCATGATTTTAAAAAGTGTAGTGACTAGGCTCATAAAACATACTAAAACAAAACTCAGTCATATTATGACATAGTATATCCATCTAATCATTCTCTGGTTTTTTTCATCTCATATTATTGCTGTTATTGTGTTTTAATTTCTCTTGTAAATCTTTTCGTAAATGTTCTCCAAAGAGAATTATCGGTAGGCTGCTTCGAAGAGTGAATCTTAGCTGAATCTCCCTCCCTGGGAATCTCCCTTCATTCCCAGTTGTAAGGGGAGAAAAAATAAAAGCATTTTAGATTTCCTTATTTAATGTTCAGATATACAAAACTTCAAAAACAACTTTGTGAAAAGCAGACCTGGGAACAATGACGAGAAGTTTGGCTACCCTACAGTTGTACTCCCGAGGAAGGCTTCAGTGAGAAGTTCCTAGAAGCATTCTTGAAAATAAATATGGAGCTGGAACGTAGCATTTTGCTTGGCAGCTTAACAGCTTTCCAAATATTGTTTTTAATTAAATATATTTTACAAAAACCAGGAGAGAAGAAAGCCTGTTGAGAGCTCAGGCATCTGCAGGCAAGGTGATTCACATTAGGAACCCCAGGCTTCCTGGGTTTGATCCAGTGGTGTCTGTCCAAAAACAGAACGGACATTGTTGGCAGATCAAATTCTTCCCATGGGTATAAACAGGAGAGAAACTCCATACTGTTGGGGAAGGGACCAGAAACCACTTCCATGACATTGGCTTTAGTTCAGAGTCATGTCAGGAAATGAGGCCACACAAGCTACATTACTGTACCATTGGGGGGAAGCCACTGAACACTTTGATATGATAATTGATTATTGTTCATTGATTAAAGCTAGCAAAAAGAGCAGACACTAGCCAGATGACTTTTGAATTACAAAGCACAGAACTTCAAAGCATGCTTAAGGATTTGGGTTCACACAACAAACTTACTTTTTTTTTCTTTTTCTTTCTTTTTCTTCTTCTTTTTTTTAACTATTTGCAATGTGAAACAGACCCCTGTGATGAATTAGGCAGGGAGAATGCCTAGCAAGAACAACAGCAATTGGCACAACTCAGAAATCAGGAACTCATCAGTCACATAAAGCTGGCTTTAGTGTAATCCAAGGGCTCTGATCGTGTTCAAATGAAACACGGGACTGATTGACTGTGTCGGCAGCAGCTCTTATCAAGACCTGATTGCAGCAAGTATATTAGCAATTTGCCCAGGACAAGAGGGATCAGATATGCCATTTTCAGACAGACACTGCTTTGAGGATAATATTTTGCATGCTTGGGGAAGCGGGGGGAGGGTGGACAGACAAACTAAATTGAGCTTTCCCCCTACTTTGTAAAACAGTCTTTCATCATCTCAGGTATTCCAAAGAGCTAAGGATTCTGGGACTTGCTGATTAATATCAGAGGTTCACTATCTTTAGTGATATGCCTGATAGAGGAACTATGCATTCCCACCAGAGGTGGTACTCAGCAGGTTCTGACCAGTTCTGGAGAACCAGTAGCGAAAATTTTGAGTAGTTTGGAGAACCGGTAAATACCACCTCTGATTGGCCCCGCCCCCATCTATTCTCTGCCTCCCGAGTCCCAGCTGATCTGGAGGAAATAAGGATTTTGCAGTAACCTTCCCCTGGAGTGGGGAGAGAATGGAGATTTTACAGTATCCTTCCCCTGCCACGATGACCAAGCCACGCCCATCAAGCCATGCCACACCCACCAAGCCATGCCCACAGAACCGGTAGTAAAAAAAATTGAATCCCACCACTGATTCCCACTTAAATAATCTTATTTGCTCCAGTATTGCATGGTAATTGTGACCAACATCTGAAATCAGCATATAATAAATGAACGAAGGGATCATAAAGCAATTCACTCTGATGCTGTAAGAAGAATGCATGAAGAACTAAATTAGAGATTGTTGCCAAATAATACACAATAGCATCTGGATTTTTTTTTCTTCCAAACTAGAAAATCTTCAGGTTTAAGTTCATTGCTCCTTCCCTTTATTATTTCTGTGCACAATTTTGAAGTATCATTTTGAACTAGCACTTTGCCTAATTTATGTTAATTAGCTACATTGATTCCAGTCTTGAAAAATGGTGATGCTAGTTTAGTTGAAAATTACAGCCCCGCCTCTTCAACTGATTCCATGATTTTGCTACATGCTTGATGATTTGCCGTATGGAGGGAAACAACTTGTTTCAGCAAACAGTATGGTTTCCAAAAAAAAGTGTCATGTAATTTACAACTTTTGAATTGTAAAAATATTTGGACAACATGCCTTGATCAAGGCAAAGCTGTAGATGTAATCTACATGGACTTCTGCAAATAATACACAATAAACTGCTCTTGAAACTCAATTCTTATAGTATTTCTGGATTTTTATACAAGTGGATTGCTGCTTTTTTTTGTCTATCTGGGGGCAGAAAGTTAAAATAGGCAACTTAATATCTCATTTGGTATCAGTTAATAGCGGTGTTTCCTCAGGGCAATGTCCTAGGACTTACTCTTTTCCTGATTTACATAAATGACATATATGGCAACTAAAAAATAATTGTGTCCTCTTTGCAGTTGATATAAAATTGTTTAATACTAAGAATTCATTTATTTTGAAAAATGACATTGACCACATTTTTGAATGGTCTTCTATTTGGCAAGTTCACATTTCGGTTAAGAAATATTTAGTTTTACACATCGGAAAACAAAACCAGAATGTAAAGTATAAGTTATGTGGTATCTATCTAGCAGATGAGCCATGTTTTGTTAAGGACCTAGGTGTAAAAATCTCCAATGATTTATTGTCTAAAGTTCATTGTAATAGTATTGCTAAAAAAAACCACAAAATTGTAAACTTAATTTTATTAAGTTTCTTATCTGGAAATACGGTATTCTTTACTAGAGCTTACAGAATATATGTTAGGCTAATCCTAGAATACTGTTCAATGATTTTGAATCCCTACCACATATTGGATATTAATACAATCAAGCAAGTTCAGAAGTACTTTGCAAGGAAAGTCTTACATTCTTCTGTCCATAATAGAATACCTTATGTTACTAGACTTTGAAATTCTTGGTTTGGATAGCTTAGAACTGCGATGCTTGCGATTAGACTTAGGTATCGCTTACAAAATTGTACATAATAACGTTTTCCCCATAAATGACTTTTTTAGTTTTCGCATGTGCTATGTAACACATGCAAATAATCTCTTTAAACTTAATGTAATCCATTTTAAACTCGATTGTAAAAAAATTCATCTTTGTAACAGTTGTCAAAGGCTGGAATATTCCACCTGATTCAGTTGCCTCAACCACTAACATTCGTAGTTTTAATTCCAACTTCATTTCTGTGGACCTTACCCCATATTTAAGACGTATGTGCGTAAGTACACAAATATACTTATTGTCCCTGTCTCATTTTATTTTTTTCATTTTGCTTGTTTGAATTTGTAATGTTTGTTTCGCAAATAAACATTAAACAGGAAACAATTGTTATAATTTTTACTACATAAGCACTAGTTCATATCAGTGGTACATTTGTACTCTTTGCACAAGCTTCAACCCCTGGTTTCATTAAGTTGGCATGAAAAAGATTCCAGTCCAAAAATAAGGAAAGTTGCTGCTAGTTTCTCTATGTAACAATGAGTTACATGAAACAATGGGGGTCTTCGTTTTCTAGATCCTTGACCATTATTCTCTTTACAGAACACTGTCTTTCACTGCTGGTAGTGGGAGATTTAATAGGAATTAACGAATTACATCTGGCGGGACCCAGAAAAAAGGGCCTTCTCTGTGGTGGCTCCCTCCCTTTGGAAGATCTTTTCCACAGAGATTAGATTGGCTCCCACTTTTACACTCTTTCACAAGGCTCTGAAGACCTGGTTCTGCCAACAGGCCTGGGGAACCCAGAACAGGATGAAGCCCATCAAGTAGCTTGTTTGATTGCTTGTTGTCACATGGGGAGTGGGGTAGTATTGCTTTTTTATACATTAGGCTTTTAAAATTGTTTGTAAGCTGCCCAGTGTCATTGAGAGTGAGTGGCTGGCCATGTAAATCCTCTAAATAAATAAATATCCATCAAAATGCAGACATGGGCCAGATGCTGTGCTTGATCATGCAAGATTGTGTTTGTTGATCCAAAAAACCAACCCTGCACCTGCGGGAATAACACTATGAAGCTGATGTTGATGATGATGAAGAAGAAGAAGAATTATATAATATTTTAATTAATATATATATGAACATGTGCCCTCCACAATATCATTTTCAGCTGCATCTCCATGGTAGCTGGAGCCTGAATCAGACTGATGGTCCAGGCTGACAAAGAGTTTGGTACATGAGATACAGAAATTGAAAGGTGCTACTAGGGCTCTCAGGCAAGCAACATCAAGGGATGCCCATCTGGACTGAAATGCCTCTGGTTCCCCTGGGGCTGCCAGCTTTAACTCCTGAGATGGATCATCTCCATATTCAAAAATCCAAGGCTATGTGCTCAGGCTGCAATTAGTCATAAGAAAATATAGCACAGGAAGGAGTGCCAAGATGAACATATGGCTTGGAACATGTAGGATGAAAGACAGAGACACTAAAGATGCTGCCCAGCAGGAATGTATGTGAATGTGTGTTGGTGGAATCTGCAGTGATTTGGAAAAGAGGCAAATAGGATTTACAACTGTGTTTTTTTATAGTCCCACAATCAACAATAATCAAACTTGAAAATGGACTCCCAGGTCCATTTGCTAAGAGTGCAATTTCATTTCATTCAATGTTAATTTCACGTTGGTTTTCACATTCAGCTTATCTGGAGAGACCCTTACTTAGACAGGTTATCTTTTTTTTGCTAAGGTTCACATTGCCTTAGAGGTAATCTGTCCACATACAGTTAAGAGTGCTGAAGAAAGCAATAGGTAGGGTCGAAATCAAAAGTGGATGGAGATACATATTATTTTAGTGGCAACCACCCTTCTTTTTCTCATTCTCAGAAAGATCTATTGCTTTCTCTCTTTCAGGCTGTAAGGAAGAGACAGGTAGCTTTTATCAAAGATCTGAATCAATCTTTTGCAGAAGCTTTCTGAAGCTTAGTCTGAAGTCCAAAGATTGCTCACCTCTGTCCTAAGTGATAAGCGTTTCGACTGGTAATGCATCACCCTTAAACTGGTGCTGATCTCAGCTGAGGTTCAAGGTGCTGCCCAATCACCAGGGATAAAGAATAATTCAACTCTACAATTATCATAAACTTAAGTAACAGATTATGTCTGATCTAATGAAATGGGAAAACTTACAATTATCAATGATAGGGAGAATTTCTACAATCAAAATGAACATTTTACCTAGAATTTTATATCTGTTCCAGACAATCTCAATTAGACAAGGGAAAATTATTTTGATGAATTAAATAAAATAGTATTGAAGTTCATTTGGCAGGAGAAAAAAGCAAGAATAAAATTAAAGTCGTTATCGATAGAAAAAACTGAGTTAGATAAAATCTTGACAGGTACTGATGAAAAAGTAATCAAAAAACTATATGGACATTTACTAGTGGTTATATATGAATTGAATATATAGATTCTATAGATTTATTATAAAGTAATGGAATATTGGTATATATATGAATTGAATATTTAGAATATCTTGTTTAAAATGTAGTTGAATATATGAGATACAATGCTAAAGATGTATTTATATACATTTGATAGATATTTTATGATTTTACATATAATTGAAAGTAATGATACACAAATATAAACTGTTGGTGAATCCATTTTTTATATACTGCAAGAAATATCAAAATAAGATAGATGATACCATAAAGATATGTTATTATTTAATAGATTTTAAATGATGTAACAAATAGTTAGCATACATATGAATTTAATCTTTAGAATACATGTTTAAAAGGAAGAAATTATAAGAGTAAACTGAATATATGATTTACAATGATAATCAATGTACTAACATATATTGGGTTGATAACTACTGGTTTTATATGCAACTGAAAGCGGTGATGCACAAATGTTTGTGACCAAACAACATGCTAAATAGATATGTAACTGATTATATTTTTATGTGTGTTTTTGTTTGTTTTAAAATAAAAAAGCTTTTTTTAAAAAAAGAATAATTCAACTCTATAAATACCAGATTCTCTAGGCGGAATTGCTTAGTAAGAAAGGTGTCACCTAACAATATATCAGGCAACAAAGGGTGATGGGCCAGCTCGGAGCCAGAAAAAAATATTTTTTGTGAAAAGCTAGCCAATAGCATTTTGTTCTTCAAACATAAACCTTCTACTCCCAGACAACCACAAGGAGAACAGAGGATATTCCAGGACCAGCCATGCAACAGCTACAAGGAACCCAGGAAATGCTAAGGTTAATGCTCAATGTTTGACCTGAACAATGAAAAACTTTCAGAGACTGGAGAATCAGGGTCGGGAACAAGATTGTGTTTGAATCAAAGTATATAAAGGCAATAAAGATAATTTAACCTGTAGGCATTAGACAAGACAACTAGGATAACGGATATTATAATTTGCAAATGATGGACCCCAAAGCAAGTTTTAAAGTTAAGTAATTCAGTTGTCAGAAAATCACAATAGCTTTGCTCCCCTTGATCAGTAAGAGAACAAAAACAATCTAGAGTTATATTAGAACATAAATGAAACACACAATGGACAATTATATATTGCTTATACATAATTGTATGTACAAAGGATTTTTGCAAGTTTGCACAAAAATAGTATTCTTTTAAAAAGTGCTAATGTCATAAGGAACTTCTGTATAGGTACATTGTTAGATTGGGTAATGGATAGGCACACAGGCTTAATGGTAACAACAGCTCTTTATTAAGTACAACAAGTGAGAACAATCCAGCGAAGGTTGAGTCTGACAGCAGCCCTTTTATAGGAAGCTGTCCGACTCTTCGACCAATAGGATTAAACCTCTGTTCCCGCCGGACCTTGGTGGAAACCACTGAAGTTAGAGCAAGTATCTAACATACATGTAAAAAAAAGCTGCATGTTTTTTTCTCCTGGTGCTCCAGTTTTAAAGATAGAAAACTGTTCCTATCATGAAGATAACTTCATCCATATTAGGATGAAGGCCAAAGAGAGAATTAATTAAGGTAACAGTCCGAAAGACAAAAGAAATTAATGTCCTGCTATGATTTATATTAATTGATCTTGTCTAATTAGTACTTATTAAATGATCTTCTTAAAACACTCTATAGTACTTTTCTGGCTTCATCATTTGATTTCAGTATATCTATTGCCTGACATTGTATGTCTTTTGCAAGAAAATGATTTTTAAAAAATTTTCCCCAAAAGTAACATTTGCCCTGAGTTAAACTAGCGAAACTATCTCAGGGTTGAGAAAGGATTTAATTCTTTAACTCACAACTAAACCTTTTGGGGAGAATAAAACTTTATATATATATTACAGATGTTGCCTAAAATCATGGTTAGTCTATTCTGTATATTTTAAATACCTTTTGGGGGGGCATTATGTTGTTCCTTTGAGATGTATATATGGAGATGTTTTGTCTCGTTTACCTACAATATCAGTTTTCTGGCATATCCTTTAAGGTGTTCTCATCTTACCAGAACATAATGAAGTGGACATTAAGTCATTGCATTGCACTAGTGTTACAATAGGTTTTATTTCCCTTTATTTTGACACCATCCAAGGAAAGGATCTGGTTGGGTTAAAAACTGTTAAACTGTCATTATTAAGGTTGCAAAAAAAAAAAAAAGCCAAGCAGTTTCAGGGACTTGAAAGGGGGTAACATAAGGACTAACAATGGAGACTGCAAATTCTATGCTGGTTTAGTTTTCTGCCAGCTCAAGGATGGGTTGAGAGCACTTCATCTCAGCAATGGGAAAGGCCCTTATGCAAGGAACAAAAAGAAGTACATTCTTGTGCAGATTGATTGTTTATAAACAATAAACATCTACCTCCAGAACCGGCTTTCTCAGGTGATAAGTACTTTATGCATACAGAAGAAGGGTTTATTTGTTCAAATCCACAGCAAGTACACAAGAACATAAGTGACCCAAACAAGGGCATACCTCTTCAGCAAATACTTTATCATGATAGCCAGAGAGATAAAGAAGATAAGCACAGCAATGTGCATGACTGTGGGAAGTGAATATACCAATGGCACACATCGAAGTACAGGTTAATCAGTGCAATGCATTTTCAGGATTGCTATTGATGATGTATTCTTAAATGCATCTAGATAGAAAGAATGTACACAGCAGCTGGACTCTTTTGTGTATTTTCCTATAAATAGTAAACTACATTAGCCACTGATTTATCTCTCTCCATTCTCCCAGCACAGGAAGATCAAATGGGAGGCAAGGAAAATGGGTAGGAGTACCCATTTACTTAACAAAAATAGAGAGTGAATTACAGATTCTTGTTTATATATATGAAACATTCCAACAAATTTTATTATCAGTACACATGTAGCAATTAAGGAGACACCAGCCTTTTCCCAACTGGGATATCCTCACAATGTTCCGGCACTAACGATTTCAGAAATTCTTCCCAGCAAAGGTGAGGATGATGGGAACAGGACATTTTGAGGGCTTCCAAGATGCTTTAACCAGTTAACCCTCCACATCCCAAAACACCAAAAAATGGTAGCATGGAAAGGTACGCCTGCAGTAAGGAGGAGCAACCCCAAAGCAAAATCTTTGTTCACAAAGCTTTCAGTTTATCAAAATGCTGGGATCCTACCCATGATATTGCTCAATAATAGGCAAAAAAAAAAAAACCCCAGCTCAGACACAAGTGTTTCTTTCATGTGTCCTTTTAAAGGAGGAATTCCCAAAGGTTTTGAATATGTGAATATTCATATTTAGTTTAGCCTTTTTCATGCTTTGAATGAGGACAAGGATGATAAAAGCGCTTTAGTAGTTTGGGATTTTCTAAACTGATTAAATGAGGTTTGGGTAGTCCAGAGTCATATGAATGGAACACCTATTCAGTTTCATGCAGAGAGCAGAAGATGAAGAAAAGATTATTGTTTGAAAGCAGGATGTCGAACAGCAAGAGGTAAATCTCTTAATATCTGGATGGCATAATTAAACCCAGTGATATCATGTGCTTTATTAGGATTATATTAGTAAGCAACAAACTGCTGCATGGATTTGCAAGCAGACACAGATTTCTGTTCTGTGTTGCTGAAATGAGATAAGAAGAGCAATTCAGCTTTGAGCATCTTTGGGATATTTTGTAGAAACTCAGCAAAATCTGGACTGTTCCTCCATCATTTCAGAAGAGAAGGCAAAGAGAATCATCTTTCCCACTCAGCCATCTCTCCCACTCTCCCAGATGACATCTGTTTACTACAGGGATGAGTAAGAAGCATTTGGCGGTCAAAAGCTGAACTCAGGAAACTTTTGGCTAAAATAAAGATTCAAAGGGCAAGGACCACATCCCACATATGGATATGATCAGCATTTTCTGCTGCTGATGTTCTTTTTCCTAGGTTTTGTGTGAGAATTGTTTGGATGTATGGACTATACTAATAAGTAGTCTTAACCTAGCTTCAGGTCTTACATTACCATTTGCTTTTGGACCAGAAGGAATCCAAGGTTCCTTCCAACTCTTATATTGTTATTTAAGTGTAGTGGAGTGGTAGTTAAGAGATGGAAACTAGTTAAAACTGATGAGGTGGAACTACTAGCAGATCACACAGCAGACATACCACCAGTCACAAGTACCTTGATATCCTACAGTCACTTGGGAAGCACGGTAAAAAGGCAAGGAAGACAGTAACATCCAAATATCACCAAAGGATCAGACAAGTCCTGAAGAGCCAGCGCAATGGAAAGATCAAGATAAATGCTTTCAATATAAATGTTCTTGTCAATCATCTGGTATAATGAGCTGGCTAAAGGAGGGCATGGAAGCTACCGATGTGAAGACTCAGAAGTTCCTCACAATGTATGGAGGATTCCAACATTCAGAGATTGGAAAGAGGGTGGGTGGGCTCTGATGAGTGTCAAAGCCACTGTCATGGATGAAGCCCAGAGCACCCAGAGGTACCATCACGCCCCAAAGATGAGCTGCTAAAAGAATGCTTGAGACAGCAGCAAATGTGTGAGGAAGATCAAGCAGCGGAACTGTCATTGCAAGTCAAGACCCTGCATGGAATATGCCATCAACAGATAGCTGAGGTAGAAGACATTGGGAAATCCTACCAGTGATGGGAAAGGGCTGGGCTAAAAGATATCACTATACACTGACCATAGCAGCATAAGAACAAGCACTAAGCACCAGATCTATAGGAACGGGTCTACCACACTAGACAGGACCCAAGGTGCAGGCAATGCAGAGAAACCTCAGAGACATTCCAACATTCCAACAAAGTATAAGTTAGGTGATATTCACCTAATAGATGACCCTAAGTTTTGTTAAGAACCTGGGTGTACTCATCTGACGATTTGGATTCTAAAATTTATTGTAACAGCATTGCTAAAAAAAACACTAAACGTTGTGCATTTAATTCTACATTACAATTTTTTTTTCTGGAAATACTATATTGTTCACCAGAGCTTACAAAACACATTAGACCAATCCTAGAATGCCGTTGAACTATTTGGAATCCTTCCAACATATCAAACATTAATACAATCGAACGAGTTCAGAAGTACTTTACAAGAGAAGTCTTACATTCTTCTGTCCATAATGAAATACCTTGTGCAACTAGGATTCAAATTCTTGGTTTGGATAGCTTAGAACTGCAATGCTTGTGGCTAGATTTAGGTATTGCATACAAAATTGTACATAGTAACATCTGACCTATCTTTTTTTTTTAGTTTCAATCATAATGTAACACGTGTGAACAATCGCTTTAAACTTAATATAAGCCGCTATAAACTTGATTGTAAAAAGTTTGATTTTTGTAACAGTTGTCAAAAGTCAGGAACATTTTTCCCAATTCAGTTGTCTTGGCTACTAATGTTCACAGTTTAATTCTAACTTAACTTCTGTAATCATCCTGGCCAAAAGTCCAGCAAGGTTGGGGCCACCTGCACCTTAAAAGGGAGCTTGTTTCTTCTAAGGGCAGCTGTGTCTATTATGTCTCTTAACCAGATCATCCCATATTTAAGAGGTTCCTAAGAGTAAGTGCAATAACATGCTTATTGTCCCCTACCACACCTAGGACTACTTTGGTCTTTACTTTCCACATGCTCTCACACAACTTAGTCACAACTTAAGTTTGTTTGTTTTTCATTTTGTTCATTTGAATTTGTAATTTGACAAACAAACAAACATAGTGGCAGGGTGTAAGATGAAGGTAGAAACAACATACACTGAATGACACAACCCACTAGCTGACATTATGTACAGGAATATCTGTACAGAATATGTGCTAGGCCTCCCTAAGTCTACATGGGACATTCCACAAGAAGTTGTGGAGCACAAGAAAGCACAATAAAGTTCCACGGGGACTTCCAGATCCAGACAGACAGGCAAGTACTGGCAAATCAATGGTAGTAGACAAGAACTGGAAGAGAGCGGTAGTGATGGATGTAGCAGTCCCAAGTGCCAGCAACCCCAGGAAGAAGGAGTCTGAGAAGCTGGAGAAGTAACAGGGTCCGAAAAAGGAACTGGAGAGGATGTGGAAGACCAAAGTAGTCCTAGTAGTGGTAGGAGCACTTAGGGCTGTGACTCCTAAGCTGGGAGAGTGGCTCCAATAGATCCCAGGAGCCGCATCAGAGCTCTCTGTCCAGAAAAGTGCAGTGCTAGGAACAGTTAAGATACTGTGCAGAGTGACTCAAACTCCCAGGTTTCTGGGTAGAAAACCCAAGATTGAGGAAGATGCATAGCACCCATAAAAGTGAGAATGAAATATGTGTATGCATAGGCATTGTTTTAATTGTTTTCTTGTTTTTCTGATGTAGTCTCAGAGGCAGATGTTGAAATGGGCGAAATCAAATAAATAAAAGGTGGTTGGGTTTTATTTTGGCAGCCCAAACATTTATTTTGGTGGTCAAGTTAAAAGCAGGGGAACAGTACTTTTTAAAGATTAAAGGAACAGTCTCTGAAAACTTTTAAGTGGAGTGGGATGTGCAGACCACAATGCCCATAATGCAGTGCAAACTGCCGCTGGCAGGCTTTTGATGACAAGTCATTTGTTATCCTATTTATACCATCAGATTCACACATTTGACAGAAGTTTGTATTTTTTTTTGTTGAACTGGAATATCTCAACATATGAGCAAAGTCTCGAAATACTATATAAGCAAAAGTTTCTTTAAAACCTTTAGTAGATAGTGTGCTGAAGCTCTTTATGCTCTCCAATCTTACTTTTCACAATAATCGGCCTCAACAGCAACTCCTGGGTTCTTTCGTGGCTCTTTTGGTAAAAATTCTTGCTCTGCTTTCTGGACAATTGATTCACTATCTTCACTAGAATGATAAAAGCTGTAGAAAAAAAACCACCAGCGTGATTTCAGACATTTTTTCTGAAGAAGAAAAAAGTTGGCTGAGAGAGATGTGGGTCAAGAGTTTCAAACTCAGTTCTAGAAATGTGTCTTTTCTTTCTGTGATAGTTGTGTTACTTATCTAAAAAAATGGGGAACATGTTCAATGATTGGCCTACATTCTCTGCTGCATTGGGTCTATATTTGGAAAAAGGTGGAAGCTCTTTTGCACCCTTTTCCAAATATACAGGCAGTAAATGCAAAATGAATTAAGATTTGTTTGAGAACCGACATATGTAAAGAAACATTATACAAAAAAGAGAAGGAAAAATCCTAGAAGATGACTAATGGATCAAAACCTTTACCCATTCATGGACTATGGGCAGCATTTGAAAGCCAGTCTAGTTCCTGGGTCTCTATCTGGCATTATTGCCGCTGTAGAATAGATTTTCAAAATGTACACAGAACTGGCAGCTCTAAAAGTATTGCTCATCTTAAAGTTTATATTATATTTTAAAAACTGTGCTGGGTTCTACATTGTGTTCCTGAAAGATGAAGCCGTTTCCCTACCACCACCCAAAAAAATTACTATACAGATTCTACAGGGAGTTAATTATCAGGGGAATAGCCTTGAGAAGTAGTTCCCAAACCTTTTGTGATAGTATGGATAGTACCAGAGGTGGGTTGCTGTCAGTTTGGCCCAGATTGGGCAAACCAGTAGTAGCGGTGGCGGGAGGCTCTGCTCACCCGCCGGGATGCTTCTGAGCATGCGCAGAAGCATTGCGCATGCACACATGGGAGTGTGCCCAAACCAGTAGTAAAAAAATTAGCAACCCACCTCTGGATAGTATGTACTACGTCAGGAATTTTTAGGCTTTTAACCCTTGCTTAACTCTGGGAAATGTGAAATTTGATCATGTCAGGGATTTTGTTCCATTTTTAATATTTTGCCCAGGGCTCTTTGGAAATTGTGTTCTAGAGTGATATTAATGATGTAAATGTACACAAATCAATATGTCCTTGCTTTTGTAAATCTGGTAACCTAACCTTTATATCATGAATCCTACCAAGGGCTAGTATCTGGCATTACAAGCACATGAATCACTAAAGGCGTATAGGTTTGTCAGGTTTTATATCCTAATCTTGGGAGACTGTGACAAATATGACAAATGACGTTTGTTTCGATTTCTGTTTGAACGTACTAAAAGAATTAGGTTTCACAAATAAAATCTTGTTTTGAATAAGCACCCTATCCTTGACTTGAGCGTTTAAACTGTTTGGAAAATAACCTACTGTTTTAGATAACGAAAGTGCTTACTTTCTGTTCTGAAGCAAGAAATAAAAGACTGTGGCAGATAAAGAATGCTCTTCACCTCTCTCAGCAGTTTCTGAAAATAAAAATAAAGGATTTCATTTGCTCAAGCTCTCCCCCAAGTTTCTTCTGCTCAGAAACCACTCAATTCCAGATGATAATGCAACTTTTGTGGCTTGGTAATCAGCAGCTCTTGGAATGTATTCTGGCCATTCTCCATCTGTTTTCCTCTTTATGGCTTTATGTCATGGGCTCTTTTACCCATGTTAAGTAGGCTCCAAAATGCCAAGAGAGGCAACACAACTCCATCTGGCCTCTAGGCAACACACCCAACAAGAACTCAACAGCTTGTCCTCACTGTTTACTATACCAGTCTTCTACTAGCCAACTACAACGTCTATTCCTCCACTACTACTTCACTTTGTGAGCCCTATTTATGGAGAACAGTAACAGTAAACTTGCTTTAGCCTGCTTCAGGTTAGTTTCCCAAACTAACACAAACCACCTTCCCTCCCACACCAACACTCCCAGCTGCCTCGCTCCTCAGCTTTTATAGACACCAGGTGCTAGGTGGCTAGGGAGAGATCTTAAAGCAGAAGTGGAAACCGATGGCCCCTTTATGACTTGTGGACTTCAACTCCCACAATGCTGGCTCAGTAATTCTGGGAGTTGAAGTCCACAAGTCATAAAAGGACAATCGTTCCCCACCCCTGTAAAGGGACAGTGCACCAACAGTCTAGGTCAGTGTTTCTCAATCTTGGCAACTTGAAGATGTCTGGACTTCAACTCCCAGAATTCCCCAGCCAGCATTCGCTGGCTGGGGAATTCTGGGACTTGAAGTCCAGACATCTTCAAGTTGCCAAGATTGAGAAACACTGGTCTAGGTGCTGGCCAGTTTGCAGGCAGCCTCTCCTCTCCCAATTTGCAATAGGAATAAGTGTATAGAATTTGTCATATGCATATAGGATTTCCTGAAACAGGTTTTTCTCACAGGTTTCCTGCTTGTTTTACCCTCCCAAGCTGTGACAATCTTAAGTAATCTCAGACACTTGACAGAGTTTCTTGTGCCTTATGCAAACCTGGATAAAGAAAGTATAAATAAGATGGCTCTGTTTTGGCCATCTTTCCCAGTCAATTTCTCTTTAGATGTGTTAAGTTCAATTCCCCTGATTGCTGGAACAGCAGGTCATCCTGCCTTAGAAATACAGGAGCTTAAGATCAATACATCTAGAGAGTGTTGGATGAGAGAAAGCTGTTGAGCTATACTAGAAAAAAATGCAGGTAATCTTATCAACCATAACCAGTCTCATTCACAGTTGCTTGCATGTTCTGTCAGTTTCAAATTGAACTTAATAAAAGTCATCAGTCTCCTGCATGGTTGCTGGAGCATAAACTTCAATGGTTGTCGTATTAAAGAGTTGTCAGCGAAGTCTATCTGATATTATTCAGTCACCAATTGCATTATAGCCAAATATTGTTCTTGCTATAGCCTTTCTAACCATAAAAATAACCCTGTTTCTTCTTTGATTTTGATATCCTGAGTAACAATTGTGTGATCTTCTGACTGAAAGCATTCAGTTCCAAATTCACTGATCCTAAGATGTCAACTTGTAATTATTTTATCTTAGCTTGCATTGTATTAAACTTTTCTGTTCCATACTATCCATGTTCACATTATAATTCTGCCTTTGCAACTTTGTCCATAGGATGCTTTTCCAAAAGGCAACTGGGCTTTCTTGGGTTTTTTTCCTTTGAAAACATTTCACTTCTCATCCAAGAAACTTCTTCCATTCTAACTGAACAACCAAAGTGTCTAACCTAAGACACTGCTTGGGTGAGAAGTGAAACATTTTCAAAGGAAAAAAAAACCCACAAGGAAGTGGTTTTTCCTACAATTGCCTTTTGAAAAGCACCTTTGCACTTGTCTCTATTTTCACCTGCTACAGAAACTTGCAAAAGTGGTTCTTTGCAGTTGAGCAGGGACGTGGAGTCAGGGGAGGCAGGGGAGGCAGAGCCTCACCGCTCCCATCATGAAAAAAAAGGGAAAAGGCACTGAGGAGCCTCAGGGAATGGGACTGTGCGAGCCGCAGTCCCCTTCATGTTGACTCAGGAAGGCGGGGAATGGGACCACGTGTGCAAGACAGAGGGAGGTGCAGGAGGCTCCTCTAGCCTCAGCCTCCCTCCTGCACATGTGGTCCCATTCCCCGCCGTCTGTCGGGTTCTGACGCTGGAGCTCATGGTTCCTGGGCGAATGCGCATGCGTGAGTGGCTCCCTTCCTCTCACTGAGCAGCGGCAGGTTTATGGGAAGTTGCTCGCGAAAGCAGAAAGTGCGACGGACTTTTTGGACCATCGGCTACCGTTTCCCTGCCAGCTCGCTCGCGAAAGGACCCTGGAAACCAAGTTGTGGCCGGCGCCTTGTTAAGAATTCCCCGCCTTCCTGATGACATCACCAGCCTCACCAGCCATAAACCTCACAGCACGTCACTGCAGTTGAGTATGTAAATAAATTCAAAAATGGAAAGTTGGTGTCTGTTTATAACCATTACCTTTCCTCAAGAGGCAGCAAGTTCCTTTCCCGAGCACTTACAAGTACTTTACTGGGAGTAAAAATAGGTTGGCCAGGTCTTCTCTATTTGAAGGGGTATCCAGAGGACAATCTTCTCTTTGAAAGCATTCTATATTTGAAAGTTCAATGTTTTAAAAAGTCATGAAAAGAAAAAAGAGAATCTTGACACTGCCCAGCAAAAGTCAACCCCAGAAGGAATTCAGATACTTCAGTTCGCTATGATATTCTATTTCTGTTTAAATTACTGTAGTTATTATTATATTTGCATATATACATATAAAGTAGGGTTTGTAACCTACAGATGATGATAGTGTTACTATTTTTCTTCCACTTGGTAAGTGGTAAACATACCTAATACTCCTGTTTCCTACCCTGTTTCCTCAAAAATAAGACCTCCCTGGATAATAAGCCCAATCAGGCTTTTGAGCACATGCGCTAAAATAAGGCCTCCCCCGAAAATAAGCCCTCCCTGAAAATATTGCAGCACAGCAGCAGCCATGAGGGGACCACGCTCTCTGCCTCCTTCACCTCAAAAATAATAAGGCCTCCCCCAAAATAAGGTCAAATGCTTATTTTGAGGGTCAAAAGAAAATAAGACCCTGTCTTATTTTGGGGGGAACACAGTGTTTTTCCTGCACAACTGTCTAAGATTATTTGGGCTGAGAGACAGTGATTGGGCAAAAGTCAACCCAACCAGCTTTCACACCTAAGAAAGGTTTAGGATTCGTTGTCTCCTGGTCTCTGTGACAGCATCTTAAGCACTACACCAAACTGGCTTTGTCTTGTTTTGTGCTCCTTTGTTTTATTTTTTTTTGATGCCTAACTGGCTACTTTAATGTTAGGCTAGGACTCAGCAGTAAGTCAAGGTTTTCCTGACACTCCACATAGCTTAGTTCAGCTTCTGGGTTATATTTGCCAGAAGTCTCACAAGAATTGTTCAGCTACCTACAAATCTTTCTTGCAGACAAGAATGGAGCTGTAGATAACAGCTGACTGGCCACAGTCAATACTGATAAATGACTCTTATACCTACATGGACTTAAACTTGCTTCTCTTGGCCCTTCTTCCCATTTGCCTTTATTCCCATGAATGAATGAACTCATGCCATGTGTTTGGTGACTTCGAAGGCAAGTGGTTGCTATATGACTGACATCACTGGTCAGAAAACTGTTGGATCTAAATATAAATGCCACATGGGGGCAGGATATTTGTTTCCTTAGAGAGAATATAAAACTGACTAAACTCACACAAACCACAATTTTCCACAGCATCCTAAATAAGCCAAAGGATCCAGTAGCCCAAGAAGAAAGAAAAAACCAGGACTCATCTACCACATATAATGTAAGCATTGTAACAGCCACTGTGTAGGACAGGCAGGCATAAGACTAAACTGGAGCATCCATGAACACCAACTAGCAGCCAGAAGACGCAATGAAAACTGCTTAATCTTGCATTGCAGACACCTCTATACTTTCAACTGGGAAACTGTGAACATCTAGACCAAGCTAAATCCAAAAATTCTAGGGAATTCCTGGAAGTGTGGCATTTAGACAAATCAACTATCAATAGGCAAATAGAGATAAACCATATTTACATACAATCTAACAAAAGACAATAAAAAACGCTGAGAAGTAAACAAAAAGACCAGAATCTATCTTCTTCAACAGCCAATACCCAAATAAGCATGGATTAACACCAGAAAAACAATCAAGGTAGTGACAGATTTTATTTTCCTGGGCTCCAAGATCACTGCAGATGGGGACTACAGCCAAGAAATTAAAAGACGCTTGCTCCTGGGGAAGAAAGCTATGGCAAATCTAAGCAGCATATTAAAAAGCAGAGACATCACCCTGCCAACAAAAGTGCATATACCGTGTTTCCCCCAAAATACATGTCCTGATAATAAGGCCATGCCACATTTTTCTGGTGGGCAAAAATATAAGCCCTCCCCCGCAAATAAGCCCCTTGGACAACCCCCCCCACCTCCGGCCAGGCAGAGCGCCACTCACCAACCTAGCGGTATCCTGAAGGTGCCAAGCCGCGGGAACCAGGGGGGAGGCAAAGATGATCACGTTGCTTGGCGCCTTCAGGATACCACTAGGTTGGTGAGCGGCTCTGTGCCCAGCTGAAGAGGGGGGTTGCCAGGCAGCTGCTCTCTTCTGAGCAGGCTCATAAAGAGCCGGGCACAGCCTCATGGGCAAATGGCTGTGTTGCGCTGTCGCAGCAGCACAATACAACAGCCATGAAGTGACCATGCTCACGAGCAGCCACCCGGCAAACCCCCTTTCCAGCCGGGCACAGCGCCATTCACTGACCTAGGGGTATCGCCAAGCCGTGTGCACGCCTGTTCGCCGCCGCCCGGCTCCCGCAGCTTGGAGCCTTCGAAATGCCAGTGAAAGTTGTTCTGCATGGCTGGAGAGGGGGGTTGTGCGAGCGGCTGTTCCGCTCCCGCTCATGTGCCTCCCAGCCTCACGATGCCCTGGCCCAGCTCTCTCTGCAGAGCCAGGGCACTTCCGCTGCCGCTGCTGCATAGCTTTTTCTGTGGCTTCCAAACCGAGTCTTCCGGCAGTGGCCGCTCTGGGCGTACCCTCTATGGTTGTGGGCCAGCAGCCACCAGAGTGCCTTTCACTGGCATTTCGAAGGCACCAAGTCGTGGGAGCTGGGCGGCGGCAAACAGGTGCTCATGTGGCTTGGCGATACCCCTAGGTCAGTGAATGGCACTGCTCATGAACATGATCGCTTCATGGCTGTCTGAATGCAGAACTGAATGCAGTATTCCAAGTGTGGCCTTTATAATGCCTTGGTAAGGTCACACTTGGAATACTGCATTCAGTTCTGGTTGCCACGATGTAAAAAAGATGTGGAGACTCTAGAAAGAGTGCAGAGAAGAGCAACAAAGATGATTAGGGGACTGGAGACTAAAACATATGAAGAATGGTTGCAGGAACTGAGTATGTTCAGCTTAAGAGAAAGAAGGACTAGGGGAGACATGATAGCATTGTTCCAATATCTCAGGGGTTGCCACAAAGAAGAGGGAGTCAAACTATTCTCCAAGGCACCTGAGGGTAGAACAAGAAGCAATGGGTGGAAACTAATCAAGGAGAGAAGCAACTTAGAACTGAGGAGAAACTTCCTGACAGTTAGAACAATTAATCAGTGGAACAGCTTGCCTCCAGAAGTTGTGAATGCTCCAACACTGGAAGTCTTTAAGAAGATGTTGGATAGCTATTTGTCTGAAACGGTACAGGGTTTCCTGCCTAGGCAGAGGGTTGGACTAGAAGACCTCCAAGGTCCCTTCCAACTCCACTATTGTATTGTATTGTATTGTATTGTGTTGTGTTGCGCTGCTGCGACAGCACAACACAGCCTTTCACCCCTGAGGCTGTGCCCAGCTCTTTGGGAGCCCGCTCGGAAGAGAGCAGACACCCGGCAACCCCAAAACAATAAGCCCTCCCCTCATAATAAGGC
This sequence comes from Natrix helvetica, assembly GCF_964273705.1. NCBI lineage: Eukaryota > Metazoa > Chordata > Lepidosauria > Squamata > Natricidae > Natrix > Natrix helvetica. Next base: position 101,799,615 of record NC_138550.1, on the reverse strand, counting down.
CCAAGCCATATTTTGTGGGTAAAAAGAAAATAAGACCCTGTATTATTTTTGGGAAACACAGTAGTCAAGGCTATAGTTTTCCCAGTTGCAATGTATGGCTGTGAAAATTGGACCATAAGAAAGGCTGAGTGCCAAAGAATTGAGGCCTTTGAACTATGGTGCTGGAGAAGACTCCTGCGAGTCTCTTGGTGATCTGCAAGGCGATCAAACCAGTCACTCCTAGAGGAGATCAACCATGACTGCTCTTTAGAAGGCCAGATCTTAAAGATGAAACTCAAATACTTTGGCCACCTAATGAGAAGGAAGGACTCACTGGAAAAGAGCCTAATGCTGGAAAAGATTGAGGGCAAGCAAAAGTAGAATGGGATGACAGAGAATGAGGTGGCTGGTTGGAGTCACCAAAGCAGTAGGCATGAGCTTAAATGGACTCTGGGGGATGGCAGAGGACAGGAAGGCCTGGTGGATTGATTACCAGTTTGCTTCCAGTCCAATTCAAGATATGGGTATTGACAGTGAAATCCCTATATGGCATAGGACTGGGTTATTGAAATCTCTGATTTCATCCACCTATCATATCAGATTTAGTACACTGTCTAGGGAGCATCATTTTTGAGGATGTTAGCAGCAGACCCTTTCTGTTGGGGCCCCCATGCTATGGAATCTCCCCCAGTCCAAGACGAAGATGACATCATTACTTCTAAGTTTCCCGAAAGTCCTGGTTATGCCGGCATGCCTAGGGATCTCACGGGGCAAATGAATTAGCACCGTGGCTCCATTACTATTAACATCCTTTTGTCTATTATTCTTGCACTCGCTGTTTTCATAGTTTTTAAGTGTTTGTTAATGTTAATAAAGGCAGGACACAAATAAATAAATAAATTAATGATATTAGATATTTATTGTTTTAGCTTTGTTTTATGTCACTTGCTTGGGAGTCACTTGCTTGGGAGATGTAAATTAGAAAGTTAGAGAGAAAGACAGACAGACAGACAGACAGACAGACAGACAGACAGACAGACAGACAGATAGACAGACATCTCTAAGTGCCCAGTCCATTCCTCTAGCCATCCAGAAGTTTAACAGACACAGATACATCTTACAACTGTGTCAAAAATATGGAAGTACTTTCTTTCCCATAGACTACTGTAACTGATTTTCATTAAGGAGAGATAATGTGATGAAAAATATACGAGTGTTTCTTCTGCCATGTTATCTGTAGTAAATAGGAAGATTGAAGATTGCAACTTAAGGCAGTTGCCAACGGTTGTGAATTAGCAAGGTATATTTGCCTTGCACTGTTCAATACTGCAAACATGCCATCGCCATCTCAGCCAAACTTTCAATGCCAAGTGTTTGAGTTGACAATTATCAAGAGTTTTGACAAGAGTTTTGATGCTTTAGTATCGTGGCAAGGGATCTTCCTTTTTGAATCGGTAAGTTTTCAGCAGACATTTTTCCAGATAGATATTGAGCTGTTTTAACAATTACATTCCGATGCCAGAAAGTAGTTCTGTGTGGTAATGCTTTTTATCTGGCTCACAAAGGCCTCATGCCAAGCTATATCTGACAAGTCTGGAACCCACAATCGGCAAAATTGGGGTAATAATCCATGATGAATCTCATGCCTCACTGCTCCCATGGCTTTTAAGAATAGGAGGAATAGGAATTACAGAAATAAGCAGATAAAACACTGAGAGACAGTGAAAAATTGTGGATTAAGGTCTTACAAAACCTTACATAGGAATATAGAGAAGGAAAAAGTTGGAAAAGGATTTTATAAGCATATGGCTTCAGAGTGTGCACTATTTTTTTTACTGTGCACAATGATCATCCCGGTTCAGTCGGAGTCCATGTTCTAGCTGACATGGAGTGTTTAAAATCTGTTTCCAGTGCTTTTGTTGTTAGGGTAAAAAAAAAAAGCTATCTTATCTTACTAATTAGATAACAAGGCATTTGGCTAGGTAACTTTTATTTTTAGAGAGCTGGCGATACAGGTGAGAAATCATGCTTGGGAGTCACTTTTTGGGGAAATGTAAATTAGAGAGTTAGAGAGAAAGAGAGAGAGAGAGACAGACAGACAGATAGACAGACATCAAGTGCCCAGTCCATTCCTCTAGCCATCCAGAAGTTCAACAGACACAGATACATCTTACAACTGTGTCAAAAATATGGAAGTACTGACATGGAGTGTTTAAAATCTCCTGTTTCCTGTCCTTTTGTTGTTAGGGTGAAAAAAAATGCTGTCTTATCTTACTAATTAGATAACAAGGCATTTCGCTAGGCAACTTTTATTTTTAGACAGCTGGTAATACAGGTGAGAAATCATGAGTGTTCCACAGCAATCCACTGCTTGCTTGCCAAGTCAAAGGCGGCCAATTGCTATACAACAGTTGAGCAGAAGCAATCTCTGCTCAACAGGTCATAATCCATAAATACTCCTAATGGGTCAAAATTGTCCATAATAGTGCAAATCAACCAGTTTTAGTGCACTAAAGGCCATAGCATTGGAGTTATCCTCATTAAAAGAGGTCCGCAATGTCTCTGCAGCTCAAGCTCAGTGCCCAAAGTCCACCACCAGATGGATCATATAACAGTCCCACAGCTGGGGCAATCCACAGGAAGGGCCCAGCTTGTTTCCAAATCACCGGCACACACCCAGACCCCATCCAGCCCATCGGAGGGGCAGAGAGGCGAGGAAGTACAAGCACCTCGCTCAGCCGCCGCACATGCCCAGCCCCACTCCGCACCCCAGCCCGACTGGTCCAGTTCTTAGCGCTAATCCTTATCCTGAAGTTAGAATCTGGCCTGCTGACTTACTCTTAACACTTCTTAAAATATATTGAAAGTGTTATATTGTTGATGATAATATTAGGAGTGTGTTCTCTGCAAAGTAGAAAAAAACCTTATTATGCTATACTGATATATTTAGTTTTGTTTCAATTGTAGCCCTAAAAAGTCTTTTCCTGGTTTAGTGAATATGGGATAATGCCTGTTTTGGTTGAAGCCAACATTAATTCAATCTTTCCTATTCAGAATATTCTGAGGATATGAAGCTTTAGCCTTGCCTGAGGCTCCATGAAAAGTAGCATGACATTGTCATTTTCGTATACTACTTTAAAATCCCATTCTTCCTTAAGATCAGACCTGGTCTCATCTAGTCACTAGTCTACATGTCTATCACCTGTTCAACATAGGGTGTAAAAGCCACTCATTTGCGGGAGAAACTAGTCTATTTCTAAAGTGCATTTTAACACTCTGCAACAACATTTCTATGAGTCTTGCTCAGCTAAAGAATTTTCCCAATCTATATTCAAGCAGTGCGAGATTGCATGATTGCTAAAATAAGTTCCCATACCTGAGTTCAGCATGCCTGTGACAAAAAATTAATTAGACAAACCTGAGCAGCCTCTCTCGGTGCTCAGCTCAAATTGTATGAAGGAAAGAAAATGATCTGCAATGGATATTGCTCCTGGAATTGGTCAAATGAAGGAAATAAATGAAGGAAAGAAGCAAAGTCTGTTTTCACAAAAGAGATCTCAGTTTAATTCAAGGCAAGGGACAGGTATAGCTGAACTTTTTCAAATTCAACTAGCAAGGGGCACCAGAGCAAAAATTCATGCAATTCACACTCCATCTATATTAGACCACAGAATGTTGAGAGTTCCAGATTTTCAGCTTGAAAACATACTGATATGCTAAGTGTGGAGAGGGCAGTGAGATAATATATCTTGCCTCTGCTCCCCTAACAAGTGCCATAAATGAAATATTGCAGTGCAGGCTATTTAGAGTCTGGGCATCTACTCAGTGAAAGTGCCAAAAGATTACCTGGAGAAGAACTGAAGAATCTGCAGTGTTCTATACAAAGATTTCCACAAGGTGCATGCCTGTTTGCATGTATGGTTACAACTGTTCTCACAGACACATGCACACTTGTCCCTGATTCAGATGCTGTTGAAGTTTAACTTTCAGTGATTTGCACTTTTAGTTGTACTTAAGTTACTGAAGGGAGTTGATGTTCTACTATAGATAAGGAACCAGAAGTTCTCCTTCTCCCCCATCCCTCCAACTTAAATATGCTTTAAAGGTCTTTCTGTTTTCACTGGCAGAGACACTACAGGCCAATCCTTCGCTGTTTCCAGGGTACCTTGCGGGCTGGAGTTTCCACCCATTGCTTCTTGTTCTACCCTCAGGTGCCTTGGAGAATAGTTTGACTCCCTCTTCTTTGTGGCAACCCCTGAGATATTGGAACACTGCTATCATGTCTCCCCTAGTCCTTCTTTCTCTTAAACTAGACATACCCAGTTCCTGCAACTGTTCTTCTTATGTTTTAGTCTCCAGTCCCCTAATCATCTTTGTTGCTCTTCTCTGCACTCTTTCTGGGCCTTGAGTTTGACAACCCTGCTCTAGGAGATGACTTAGAGAACTAGACTTAAGTAATACAATAATACAATACAATAGCAGAGTTGGAAGGGACCTTGGAGGTCTTCTAGTCCAACCCCCTGCCTAGGCAGGAAACCCTATACCGTTTCAGACAAATGGCTATCCAACATCTTCTTAAAGACTTCCAGCATTGGGGCATTCACAACTTCTGGAGGCAAGCTATTCCACTGGTTAATTGTTCTAACTGTCAGGAAATTTCTTCTCAGTTCTAAGTTGCTTCTCTCCTTGATTAGTTTCCACCCATTGCTTCTTGTTTTACCCTCAGGTGCCTTGGAGAATAGTTTGACTCCCTCTTCTTTGTGGCAACCTCTGAGATATTGGAACACTGCTATCATGTCTCCCCTAGTCTTTCTTTCTATTAAACTAGACATACCCAGTTCCTGCAACCGTTCTTCATATGTTTTAGTCTCCAGTCCCCTAATCATCTTTGTTGCTCTTCTCTGCACTCTTTCTAGAGTCTCCACATCTTTTCTACATCGTGGTGACCAAAACTGAATGCAGTATTCCAAGTGTGGCCTTACCAAGGCAGTATTCCAAGTGTGGCCTTACCACGTTTCCTACTTCTGTTGAGTTTGAGCCAGAATGGAATTGTGGTAAAATATTAAGTTTTGTTTTTCTTAGGGAACTTACAGGCCCATTTTAAGAGAAAGTATCATTTTTGTGCTATTAACAATCCCACTTTGCTTCAGTATATTTAAAACTGTTTTCTTGGAAGCCATCTATATGTATTACCTGATAAATAGGATTAAGCTGTGGTAGTTGTACTTTTCTGCCAAGAAGCACATCTCAAATATACTATGAATTAAGATCATTACAGGAGATCCTTTCTATTTTTTGTGACAAAAATTAACTTGTCCGCTACAAAATGCAGTCTCTTTGTGGTACTTTGGAGTGCTGTTCTAGCTATAAAAGATGTGCCAGGCACCAATTTTTCTGTACAAACTCCTCAGGATGAATGTGCACTATATATATTTATAAAATAAATAAATATGTTTATACACAAGAAGTGCAGGCAACCATTTTTGCCAATTTAAAAAGTCAGAATAACTTGAAGTCACGGTCCCGAGTGCCAGCTTGTAAAAAGAATTTGGAAGCTTCTGTAGTAAATTATATGGAGAGATCAGAAAAAATGCAAACTGTTTATAATTAATGTTTTCGATTATAAATGAAGGATGCAACTTAGTTCCCAATTAATAGACAATAACAACTATCACATTAGTAGCCACTACATCTAGAATGCAGGTAATCCTCAAGTTTCAACCTTTCATTTAGTGACCAAAGTTACAATAGCATCGAAAAAGTGACTTATGACCAGTTTTCACATTTAACAACCATTGTTGCATCCCCATGGTCATGTGATCAAAAATTGGATGCTTGGCATCCGGCTTATATTTATGATATTGCCACTGACGTGCAGTCAGGTGAGGCAAGTGAGGCACAGCCTCACCGCTCTCATCATGAAAAGAAAAAAAATGTAAAAGGAAAAAGCTGAGCTAGTTGCTGCCTCACCGTGGATGACTCTGCTTAACTGTTAAAAAAAGCCTCTAAAAAGAGCCCTCTACTATGAGGCAGGAGAACTGCATGCCTCCTCTAGTCTGACTTTAGGCATTTAATGATCACTCAAGCAGAGTTAAGCAAGGGTTAAAAGCCTACAAATTCCTGATGTAGTTGAGGCAGCAGTTCTCCTGCCTCATAGTAGAGGGCGGTTTTTTAGAGGCTTTTTTTAACAATTAAGCAGAGTCATCCACGGAAGCTAGGCAAAGAGCCATGCTGTAGCACACACACTTTCCCCCAGCCTCTTTCTTTTGGAAGGCTCGAATCAGCTCCCCTCTGGCTTCTCTGCCTCTCCTCTCACCCCAGCCTGCCAGCAGGAGGTGAGTGGGTGGGCTTTATTGCGTTTCAGGCATTTCCCACCCAGACAACAGGCTGCATTTGCAATGATGGAGGTGTTTGGGGAAGGCAGCAGAGGAAGGGGGGGGGATGGCAGAGGAGCTCCTTTCAAGCCACTGGAAAAGATATCCAATCCAACTTGTGTGTGTGTGTGTGTGTTTATTTGAGAGTGAGTGAGAGAGGGAAGGGGGTAGGAGAGATAGTCCAATCCAACTTCTGTGTGTCTGTGTGTGTTTGAGAGAGGGGGAGGAAGGGAGAGAGGGAAGAAGGAGGGGAAGGGAGGGAAAAAAAGGAAATGAAGAAAGGAAATGTATTTCGCAAAGGAGAAAAACAAATGCTGTCATTTTAAATCAGAATTGAGCATGCCTGGCTGTGGAATTCTGGGAGTTGAAGTCCACAAGTCTAAAAATATTTGAAACCCACCACTGTGTCAGTGCCTCACCAGCCATAAACCTCACTGCACGTCACTGGATATTGCAGTGCATATTGCAGTGTCCCGGGGTGATGTCATCACCTTTTCCGACCTTCTGAGAAGGAAAGTCAATGGGGAAGCCAGATTCACTTAACAACTGTGTTACTAACAACCGTAGTGATTCACTTAACAACTGTAGCAAGAAAAATGTTAAAATGTGGCAAAACTCATTGAACAACTTTCTTGTATAGCAATGGAAATTCTGAGCTCAATTTTGATTGTAAGGTGAGGACTACCTGTACAATGTAAAATTTACTGCTTTCCCCCATTTTGTCCTTAAAAGCCTATTCAGAATGACGTTACCCATAAGCTTATGACCATAGAGTTTGTAGACAGCTCTTGCAACCAATTGCTGCTCAGCTGAGCCAGCCAATAGTTGACGGCAAAAACTCTCCTGATATTACTACTTTGGGAATTAAGAAATTGCCTTCTCTCATTTCTTCACCCCCCCCCCCAAATATATAAAGATTTGATTTTTTTAAAATGATTAGCAAATGCACTGAAAAGCCTAAGCACCAAATTTATCCATGGCACCAGATCAGCGCTGCAGATAATGGGCATTTAAGTTCACAGAGCAGCAAAATCAGTAACAATAGTTCGATAGGAACATATGCCAGACCTATTGAAAAAAAGTAGAAAAGACTTAAGCACTTTTCAACTTGCTTTATTTATGGCATTTATTTATATTTTTTTGCTCAGTTAGATTTACAACTTGGCACAAGACCCGGAAGTTCATGAATGCCAGGTTTTAAATTATTACCTAAGAAATGTCATTTTATACTGTCTTGTTAGAAAGCAGCCCACGTTAAAAAAAAAAAAGTATAATAGTTTATTTGTTTTTGGCTTGTGTTGAAAACTGTGTTAATCTGTGTGGTTAAAAACCCGATTTAAATAAAGCTGGGAAGACAGTTGAATAGTTCTGAAGCTGATAAAGCAAACAATGATATGGCATATGGCCATTACTGTCTCCTCTCACTCTGCTGCCAAACGTTCAGCATTAAAGACTCCTAGGAATGCAAAAAGAGTGCAATGCAACACTAAAACTTTGCATACGAAATATTTGGAGATTTTTCTACTTTTCAAGAATCATTTCCACATGGAATAGTTCCAGTTTTGAATAAGTGTTTGACTTTTAGCTGTATGACCCCACATTACTTCATGTACACATGAGTGACTATATTCAGATGTCAGTTCATCTCTTCTAGCCTAGGGTGAGCGAGGTGGATGGAAAGCTTACTTTCCATAGCAATTCGGAAGACAGAATATTATCCATAAACCATAAGGTTTCGCAATGTAATGTTTTTTGACATTTCTGAAGCACCAACTGAGCCTAGTCCAACTTGATACCTTTCAGAGAAGAACAACTCACCATGGCCGACTGGCGGCAGGACAATTCAATGCTGCATTAATCATTTCATTCAGTTACTTTTATTATTGGGGAGCGGGTCATGTTTTTATTGAAATTATTATTCTCTCTTGGATTTATGGATTGACTTTTTTATTTTATTATTATTGGCCATGGTTCTCTTGAAATTAATTTCAAACTTTTGTATTTATTGAATTGTCTTGTGGCAAGTTGACTGTGATGAGATGGCTGTGACGAGTTCTCTCATTCTGCTTTCAGAGGCTTCATACTATGCCCATCAACCCTGCCAGCAGCGTGAATGGTTAAAATACCTGGAGAGATCAAGCTGTGGAAAGCTGCTCTGTGCCAGGGGTGTCAAACTCAAGGCCTGAGGGGCCAGATCTGGCCCTTGGGGTGCTTAGATCTGGTCCACAGGGCCACCCTGGAAACAGCAAAGGACCAGACCACAGTGCCTCTGCCAGCGAAAACGGAGCTCAGGAGGACCGCACACAGCCCTTAAAGGCTCCATTTTGGTCATAATGGCCTCCTGCAGTAAAAATGGAGCTTGAGGGGGAGCATGCGTTCCTCCCCTGACCTCCATTTTTGCTGGCAGAGGCAGAGAAGAGGCAGAGAGCATGCAGGAAGCCATTGCAGGCAAAAACAGAGCTTGGAAGTTTTCGCCGGCAGAGCCACCACAGGCACTCCTGACACAAGTGACGTCAAGCTGGCCACACCCACCCTGGCCACACCCACCTCACCCCCACCCAAGTTCAAACGCCACCCTGATGTGGCCCTCAATGAAATCGAGTTTGATACCCCTGCTCTATGCAGCACTTGGAAATATATAATTGCTCATCATTGTTTGTTACATTTGCACATGAGTGCCAATAGCAAGCTCTAATATCGCCTAGATAAGTAATACAATCAAGAATGCAGATAGAATTAAAAACAGCATAAATCCTTCCATATCAATGTCCATATAAATTAGGCTATAATTTCTGATATTTATTCTTAATTTACTGATGCAGATGTAAAATTCATAAGTTACATTGAGCAATCTTGCTTAGCCATGCTATTTTGAATAAGCCAAAATTGGCTGCTCAAGCACATAGCTTATAATATAACATGTGAACAAAATTAGAGGCACCACACTTGACATATAAAACCAATAGAAAGATACTGGTAGTTTCAAAGAAACTTCAGAGAAAACATTTAATTACATAACTTCATGTTCTTCTTTCTGTCTATTTTATCTATTTTAGCTGGTATTCACAAGTACAAACTAAGTATGAATGATTTCTTAGCAGAGGAGGTGATCTCATTCATAAACTGTGTAAGCAGTACAGGATGATCTGCTGGAAGAAATACAGACTTGTACCTCATTTACTACAGATCAAAGTTTCTACTTTCTATTATTCATAGAAAACCAATTATTCCATCTGCACTGATGCCAAGTTTCCAGCTTACCTGATAGATTAAATCTAAGTGACTGACATTTTGGACGTTTTCACCAAGTGCAGTAGCCTAAGTTAATATGCTAACTAAAGGAAATTAAATTAGTTGCATTTAAGCCTTTACATTATGGTAAGCCAGAAATGTTGGATAAAAGACTACAAAGAATGGGTGTCTCTTAAAAATGACAGTATATACATTTCTATGGGTGTGTTGTTGTTGTTTTTGCTAATCCTGTTCTCTAAACATGACTTGTATGTGACAAAGGCTTAAGAAAGGGATAGAGTGAAAGAGTGAAGAGATTTGACAGAAAAAAAAACGCCTTTATGAAAACCTTTTCTACACAAGATTCATGTGGTGCTTATAAAGGTCACAGGTATCACTCCTGCCTCATCAGTATGGAAGATATAGCAATATTTCTCAGCTCAACAGCCAACAGCGTTAGGATTTTAATTCCCCTCATCTACAACCAGCAATACATCTTGAACAGGATTATATTGGATTATTGGAGATAGGACCAGGAAATGCAGAAACATTTTGCCTTTTCATTCCATCAATATATACATATTGAATTCTCACTTTCTGACTCAGTGTCCTGAATAACACAATGTGGTATTAGACGCTAAGTATGTTTACCTCTGTGAATGTACTTTTCATTATTGCCTATGTATGCAAAAATTTGAATCTACGTATGGGAAAACCTTTATTCTATCATGTAACACCTCCCGGGGAGGGGGGGGCAATTAAATGAAAATTGATGTAACAATGGTTCCATGGAGAACATGTGTAGAATATTAGCTGCCCAGAGTCGTTTGATAGTGAGATGGGCAGCACATCAATTTAATAAATAAATAAATTGTCATAGACAACATGGACACAAATTTGTTGAGAAGAGTGAGATCAGTTTGTCTTTATTAGGAACCTTTCCCAAGAAATCAATGAGAAAACAAGGCAATCTATAGAAACTTCTATACAGGTGAGACTCGAAAAATTAGAATATCGTGCAAAGGTTCATTTATTTCAGTAATGCAACTTAAAAGGTGAAACTAATATATGAGATAAGACTCATTACATGCAAAGCAAGATAGTTCAAGCCATGATTTGTCATAATTGTGATGATTATGGCATACAAAGTCCTGTTGCTCAGTGGTCCAAAGTCCTCTTTTCTGATGAGAGCAACTTTTGCATCTCATTTGGAAACCAAGGACCCAGAGTATGGAGGAAGAATGGAGAGGCCAATCAAGCACAGTAATCCCAAGGTCATTGAACCAGTTTTTGGTGCTTTTGGAAAAAGTTGCTCTCAGCAGAAAAGAGGACTTTGGACCACTGTGCTTCATTAAGACCAGGGTCAACGCAGCTGTCTACCAGGAGATTTTGGAGCACTTCATGCTTCCTTCCACAGACGAGCTTTATGGGGATGCTGACTTCATTTTCCAGCAGGACTTGGCACCTGCCCACACTGCCAAAAGCACCAAAACCTGGTTCAATGGTCATGGGATTACTGTGCTTGATTGGCCAGCAAACCCGCCTGACCTGAACCCCATAGAGAATATATGGGGCATTGCCAAGAGAAAGATGAGAGACATGAGACCGAACAATGAAGAAGAGCTGAAGGCCGCTATTGAAGTATCCTGGTCTTCCATAACACTTCAGCAGTGCCACAGGCTGATAGTTTCCATGCCACGCCACATTGAGGTAGTAATTGCTGCAAAAGGGGCCCAAACCAAGTACTGAGTACATATGCATGCTTATACTTTTCAGAGGTCCGATATTGTTCTATGTACAATCCTTGTTTTATTGATTGCATGTAATATTACAATTTTCTGAGATGATGGATTTGGGGTTTTCATGAGCTGTATGCCATAATCATCACAATTATGACACATCACGGCTTGAACTATCTTGCTTTGCATGTAATGAGTCTATCTCATATATTAGTTTCACCTTTTAAGTTGCATTACTGAAATAAATGAACTTTGGCACGATATTCTAATTTTTCAAGTTTCATCTGTATTTTACATCCGGGGTCCCCAAACCCCGGATGTAAAACTTTAAAACTTGTGGACCAATTCCCAGAATTCCCCATATTACAGTTAAGTCTGCATGCTTCCCCTACTCCCTTTTCCGGTATAAAGTTTCTTTCTGACACTTGTCTGGCTACGCTTGTAGCTAGAACCTTTTGACCTATTTGTTTGGCTTCTGTGCCTTTTAAACCTACAGCATAAGTCAGTTCGTGGTTAGCAAGTGGTCTTAACCATGATCTGTATTTACATCTTATAGAAGGCTGACTTATCTGAACCATAGAGTAGCATGTTAAAATAAAAACTACCGTATGGATAAACAATCGTGTGTTATGCACAATGTCGTCTGCTACTATTGCTTTGGTTAGTTTACTGTATCCCACATATGTTTTATGAGGCTGACCTTGATCATTGCTGTTGAACGTACACATAATTACCAAAAAGAAGTGGAGGGGGGGGGATCAGTGTTTCCTGGGTCATGTTACTGAGAGATTGGTTTAAGAATGGTGAATACAAAACTGCCATTCAAATGTATAACTTTCTTTGGAGCAAGAAACTCATAGGCATGTCTTGTTTCACTTTGGGGGTCATGACCTCTGACTCACATATGAAAAAGCTCAAAAATATCAGTTATCTGTACTAGCACAGCAAGCAACAAATATGCTCAGAAACGGCCGATCACCCACTTCAGACATAGACTGAGGGAGATACTCATCACAAAACCATTCATGTAGCGGAATAACTTAGAGCTTAACATTTTTCTTAAGCATCTAACTAAGACATCTTTTGTGTGTGTGTGTGTGGAAACTCCAGAAGAAAAATTAATGCCATTCTGAATTGATAGTTCAAACAGATAGTGCTACCTTTTCCTTTAGACAGCAAAATAGAGCTAAGGCTGCTTGAATTAGCGAAAAAAACAAAAAGTGATGGGATCTCTATTTCAATTTCTTTTTATCATGCTGAATCCTCCTCATTTCTCAGAAGCCATACATTTTTGACATCCCGTTTTATGCCACAAGTTAAAAGAAGATAAAGTAGAATTGGTTATATGATACCAGATCCCTTTCAATGCACCATTCAAAGCCAGACATACAGCTGAAATCCATAAAATTCAGTAGGGCCCAAATGACCCATAAGTCATATGGAAGGTTGTTTTCTTCTTGGATAGTCAACTATAAAGTCTTGACTGAGTTTTTTCTAAAAAAAAAAAAAGCAATGAAAACTAAGACACAAGAAGAGCATTCACACACACACACACACACACACACTCAGACACACACACACACACACACACACACATACAGCGGTCTACCAATCCGTAGTATCAAAGGCTAAAGAACCTGAAGAAGCTATTGGTTTTTTCTGAAAATTTCAGTTTTTAATCATGTGGAGAAACATTTTTCTTAAGTCCATCCTAGAACTACAGAGATATTCCGTGCTAATGCTGAAATGAATTGTCATCAGTGAGCCAAATCAAAAATAAAACAGTGATAACAAACCTCTTACAACTTATACATTTTTTTAAAAAAATTAAGATAACCATTTAATTTGGTTTGAATTAGTATATTTCCAGAGGATGCGCTGAAAGTTGAGCACAAATTTAAATAGAGACCCCCAAAAGTAAGCTTGGTGTATAATCAACCAATGTGGTTTAGATATTGGGGGATGGATTGGAATTAAGAATTTATTATTTACTAGAATTATTAGAATCAAGTCAAGCAGAGAAATGCTTTCTTTTCTTTCTTTTTTTTAACAAGGAAGGAGAATTTGGCTCACCTTCAAAATTTACTTCATGTGAAAACAATTGTTATGATAGGATTGGGACCATCATTGTCAATTTGTGCCAGCCTTTGCCAAGACTTCTTCCTGCAGTAGTTTTCCACACAAACCCTTTTCTTCCCTTATTCACGCTTTTACTATTATGTTATGTGTCCGTTCAGGTTGTCTCCCATTTATTTCTGTACCTGTAATGGCTGTTACAGTACTATGACAGGTCAAGACAGGTCATTCAGGATAGTCCACCCCCCCTACTCAAAAGGAAAAGAAAAAGGATGAAAGAAACAAAAGAAACAAAATTAGGCATGTTATGTTGAAGCAACATTGGTGACAGGGAGCCCTTGAGGGAACTTTTTACTTCAGCCGCAATGGCGCAGTGGTTACAGTGCAGTACTGCAGGCTACTTCTGCTGATTGCCGGCTGCCTGCAATTTGGCAGTTTGAATCTCACCAGGCTCAAGGTTGACTCAGCCTTCCATCCTTATGAGGTCGGTAAAATGAGGACCCAGATTGTTTGGGGCAATATGCTGACTCTGTAAACCACTTAGAGAGGGCTGTAAAGCACTGTGAAGCGGTATATAAGTAAATGCTATGGCTATTGCTGAGCAGATCTACTGTGTACAACAGAGGTGTCAAACTCGCAGCATCACATTGTCGTTGTGTGACATATCGTGACTTTTTCCCCCTTTGCTAAAATGGGGGTGGCCGTGGACAGTGCATGACACAATTGGCCCTTAGGCCACAAGTTTGACACCCCTGGTGTACAACATAACAAAGAATATTAATAAAACTTCTATTGCTGTGAGGCATTCTATCTTTAATCTACCATGATAACCCTGCATGTTAGAAATCCATCTGTGGAAAATTTGGAAAAAATGCTTCCACTGTTCACAGAATATAGAAAAATGTTAGTGCTTAACAATAATGCTCTAAAAAGCTATGAACACATTTGTCAATGCATTTGTGTTACAAAATTTGTCGCTATACACTATGATCACTTTTTTCCATTGTTTTAATGTTTCACTTTAACCTTATATTTTGCCCAGCTTCAAGCTCTCATGCATTTAGCCAACCATTTGAACAGGAATTTAGAATACGGTGGAGAGAACTGAGAAAAGGGACTTCTAATTTGTTTAGCCATGAGGAGAATCTTTAACGCTACTTTTTAGAATGAAGGAGATTGGTTTATTATACGTAGCATAGGGTAGGCATTACACCACTGGAATGCCAGCTTCTGGACCACCACTAGATGGCAACAAAGAGATAGAATATATATATATTTTTACCAGCTTCTAATGGTCATCTGAATTTCAGCAGCCTTTGGCATCTGAAGATAAGGACATATCTCATATACATTCACATCAGTGGTGGGATACGACCGGTATGCCCCGGTATGGGCGAACCGGTGCCTGCTGGGAGTGCCAGGTATCATTCCGGTACGGTGCTCTGGAGGGCCCACCCACCTCTCCGCTCACCTTACCGCTATTTGAGCCAATCGGAGCATTTGGGCACACCGAGCAGCTGGAGCATCACAGGCGGTGGGTACCCATGCGCACATGCTGTGCGCGTGCACGTGGTGGGCGCCCGGCCCCATTGCACTGTACCGGTTGCACCGGGACCTGGAACCCACCACTGATTCACATCGACGAATTCAGTGATATTTAATATGTAAACTGCCTTCCCTAACATGTGTTACATTTGACCTTTTGTGACAAGCTCTGATTTTGACTAGTGATAATAGTTTCTCATATGCAAATCAACAAAGGATGAACAAAATTCTCTCAGGCAGCACCCTTATTTTTTTCCTACAAGGGCAGCAAAACCACACCCACACACAATCACACATGCATACACCCACACACATACTCACACAGAAACCTTTGGTCTGTAGTTATCTATTGCTTAATGCTAAGAACAGACTTTAGTAATAAAGCTCTGTTTATAACCTACATAGGTTTCTTTTTCCACACTAGGTAGAAGGCATTTGATAAGAACAATTTAAACATCATAAGCTACTTACGGTAATTTATAAGGTTATAAAAACAAAGTGAATAATTTTTCGCAATTTAAATGCGAAAACGGAATGCCTGAGATTTAAATAAAGAAGTTCTAGGATCAGCTTATGACTGCCAGAAAATTGATAACTTTCTTCTAAGACAACTTTAGTAAAGAGCTCAGAATCCAATGTTGTGTGTGTGTGTGCATGTGTGTTTGTGCGTACATGTGAGCACATGTATATATGTAGGAAATTAGCACCCACCCCTCTCCTATAAAAATGAAATATTTTAGGAAATATTAAAAGGGCAGAATATTTACCCTAAAAGGGAGGCAGAAACTCTCACACACACACCTTTGTTAATGGGCCATTAAGGCCTGGGTCAGCCTATTCTACATAACAAAGATCTACCTCCTTCAAGCAGAGCCATAATAGGAAATTTTAGGCCCAAAGCCCTTTCATTACATCATCACCCAGCAAGGCTCAACCAAGCCTGGGACACAGACAACCTACAAAGTTATCCCTGCATGGCCCCATGGGAGTCTGACAACCAATCAGAACACACTCTCAAATTCAAAGCCAACAGAGGGCATAAAACCCAGGCACTCTCAGCATCTCTTCCCTTTTTCTTCACCCAAGATCTTCAAGGCATGTGATCCTGTTCATCAATAAACCATCTTTCCAAGCAACTTCCATGAATCCAGTGTCTTTTTCCCACTTGGAACTGAACCCAGAAGGACATTTCTTCCAGCATATATATACACCACTTTCTAGTCCTTTCTTTAGGCGTAGAAGCTGGCTGTTGCTCTCAGGCCAGTGACTCTCTGAGTCCTAGACTGAGAAGTTGAAAAACATCTGTCTACTAACCCACACTGGGCTTGCACAGTAGCACACAAACACACACATATACACACACCAACACACACACACATTAAGGCCAACATTATCCATCTGTATCAGCTTTCCTAAACTCAAAATATGCAGAATTCTGTGTTTCAATGGTAGCCTGGCACACATTGCAATATTTACCTTACAGATACATAACATTGTCTCTGTCAGTAAATCTCAGCCTATTAGCTTTGCAACACATAGGAAAGCAGTAGTACTAGACTGCAAATTCTTGAAGTCACATTACTCACGAAATCTGATTAAAGTCACTCCAGAGAGTGCTCCATATGGTACAAACATTTGAAAAATTTCATCCATACAGCAGTACAGTTGACAAGAGTCTGTATTTCCATTTTGTAGAATTGTTTTCCTAGTGTTCCCATTTCAACTGTTTCTTATGTATTTATACATGTCTAAATCCAGTCAAGGATAAGTTGCTGGAACAATTACTTTAAACAATTACTCCCTTGCTTCAGTTTACAACACTCCCTGCTCTTCAAAACTATTTCCATAGCTGACTTCTTGGTGATCGGGTAACCACTTGGTTGTGTCCTATGAAAACAAAAATTTAAATTGCTGCTTTAAAATTCAGGTCTTTAAAATTGATGCCAAAAATAAAAGGAAGTCAGCTGTGGCCTTCCTTAGCCAATTCTGTTGTTTTAGGATAAGCATAGGGGTTGCATGAGAACGAGAATGGTGCCGAGCAATCATTCACATTAATGTTTGTACTCTAGGTTATGTTAATGTAAGGAAATGCATGGATATTAGACTTTAAGAACCCCAAGGTCAAACCATAAGCCCTTGTATAAAATAAATGGCTTCTCTGGGATTACCAGATCTGGACAAAATCTATACAGCTGTTAGATTGTGACAAAGAATTAGAGTTTGTATTTTGTAGTTGCAATCCATGATGTATTCTATGTGCACACATCCAGTAATAAACTTCTGAGGGGTTTGGAGTCTGGTTATACAGATAGCCCTCGACTTACCATATTTTTTGGAGTATACGACTCACCTTTTTGCCCCCCAAAAGAGGGTGAACATCTGGATGCATCTTATACACCAAATACAGCATTTTTGGCTTCCTAAAACCCCAACCCGGGCATCCAGTTTTTTCGCAAAAATGGACGCAGAGGGTTTGGGAGGCCTACAAAGTGTTCCTGGGGGCTGGGGAGGGCAAAAACAAATGAAAAATGGGCCAATTTTTCACAAAAATGGGGTTGTTTTTGCCCTCCTAAGCCCCCCAGGAGCACTCTACAAGCCTCACACACACTCTGTATGCCCCGTTTTTTTCCCAAAAAACAGGCTTGCTTTTGCGAAAAATTACCTGTTTTTTGCTCATTTTTTGCCCTCCTCAGCCCCCAGGAGCTCTCTACAAGTCTCTCACACCCTCTGCACACACACACACCCTTTTTTTTTTTTTTTTACAAAAAACGGGCCCATTTTTGTGAAAGGTGGGTCATTTTTTGCTCGTTTTGGCCCTCCCCAGCCCCCTGGAGCATTATACAGGCCTCTCAATTTTTCACAAAAAATGGGGCATGCAGAGAGTTTGGGAGGCCTGGGGGCTGGGGAGCACAAAAACTTTTTTAAAAAATTAACCTCTTCAAATCTTGGTGCGTCTTATACCCCAGTGCGTCTTATACCCCAGTGCGTCTTATAGTCCGAAAATATGGTACAACCATAATTGAACCAAAATTTCAGTTGCTAAGTGAGGCTTTGTTAAGTTAGTTTTGCCCCATTTTAGGACATTTCTTGCCACAGTTATTAAGTGAATCACTGCAGCTGTTAAGTTAGTAACACTGTTGTTAAGTGAAGCTGGCTTTCCCATTGACGACCGTGTGTCAGAAGGTCACCAAAGGTGATCACATGACTCCAAGACATTGCAACTGTCATCAATATGAATCAGTTGTCAAGCATCTGAATTTTGATCACGTGACAAAGGGGATGGCAGAATGGTTGCAAGTATGAAAAGTGGTCATAAGTCACTTTTCTCAGTGCTGTAATAACTTCAAATGGTCACTGAATGAACTGTTGTAAGTCAACGACTACCTGTATTATAGCTAGGAGATCATATGAAACCCTTGGTAGCTCACTGTCACGTGGCTTAGATATTTTGATGGCAAATCAAAAAAATATAGCGCTGTCAGAAATGTTAGGATTATGTGAATTCATTATTTCACCTAGACGTCTATGTTACTAAATTAGGTTTCATGAAGCAAAAGTAATGTTAATTAAACATGTCTTTAAAAGGTGAGTTTTCACTCTGTTACCAGTTAAAACAATAGATATAACTTCATCCAAAATACCCAAATGGTTTCTATTCATTCTTCAACAGAAGATCTTAATATTATCCGTGTATCTTGACTTCTTCAACTGATACTGAAAATCTGTTTTATAACAATAGAAAATGTCCTATACTTAAATGAAAGCTCAGAGTTAGAACCCTGATGGATTCCACGTGCTAAAACCCCTTTCATCTACGTATACACTGGATCACATTTAGTTGAAGGTGCTGATTCTGATCTATAAAGGCTTTCAGAGCATGGGCCCAGCATATCAAAGAGATTGCTACCTCCTTCTCTAATCCCCACAGTGGTTTCTCAGAGAAGTTGAGGAGGCTTTTTTATAAATACCATCTATGTGTCAACTGAAACCATCAAACATGTGTAGGGAGACTTTTTTTTGGGGGGGGGACAAATGAAATAATGCTTTATTCTTCAGTCAGCAACTTTTTATGCCAAAAGAAAGAGAAGTGACCAAAGCTTGCCCAATTTTTGTGATAGATATATAGCATTTTAATTCTGAATTTCTGTGACACCATTCCTGTGTCAAAACACATCTATACTGGGGGGTTAAATATAGATATCCTAAACCAGTTTTTAAACCCTGTAGGGAAGCATTTATGGTGACTGCTTTGCATTTATAGAGAAAAAAAATCGACAAATAATCTCTCAAACTGTTGGAGCTACCTTCCAGAAATATGGATTTTCTTCATTTTTAAAGTTAAAAAGATGAACTGGCATTAATCTAGGAAAAAAAGTACAGTGGGACCATAATCCATTCCAGGACTTTAGTCGGCACCCAATTTGGTCGTGACCAGAAGCAAGACCGACTGTGAATGCGCACACACACAAAAAATAGTGTGGAAGGGGAAATCGCTGCGGCAGGGAAAATCACTGTGGCTGTGACTGATCGCCACCTGAGAATGTGTTCGTGAACAGAGTGAAATATTTAGTGGATTTTTTGGTCGGCACCCATTTTGGTTTTGGTCAGAAGATTCGTCACCTGAGGTTCCACTGTAATAGGATGTTACCAAATTTTCTAATTTCATCTTTCCAACAAAGCTTCAGGAAAACCTACCACTGTAAAATTAATAAGACAAATTTTCATATCTGAAGGCTTTCTGTCACTCCTTTTAGATCTATACTGCTTAAAGAAAGCACAAAGATCAGCCACATTTTCTCCCCTCAGCTTCTTACAGCCTTTCCTGGTATACAATCATTTTGCCCAATGAAACGTTCCGGAATGAAACTTCAAAATTTGCAACTGTTTTGTAAACATCAGCTCATATAATATGTGCATTGTCTCTATATATTTTGATTTTGGCTGGACATGTTAATTAATGGGTACTATATTTTATCGTTTAAAAAACAAGTCAGATTTGCTGCTATTTTATATATCGATATGTCAGATGCACAAAAAATGGAGTAAAAACAGTGCTCCCACTTCAAATTATTTTAACTTCAAGAACTTCAAAATGAGAAATCAGGTGCTATATTTTACCTTATCAAATTCATTTCTACACTATTCCTTTTTCCTGAAATTTTCTTTTTCTATTTTCTCCTTCCTTCCTTCTGGTTACAAAATCTCTTTTACATCTTTGTGAAATCTCCCATGTTCTTGGGAAGAGGAGGTCAAGACCTTCTGCTTATTTTTTTTTCTCCTGTCATTAAAATAAAATGAAATGGTAGCATTGTCTTCTCCAGAATGGGCTAAAATTGTTTAGAACCACAGCCTTTAATTAAAACATTCCTCTTTTCAGGGTCTGTTTATTGCTTCCCATTTGTTTCACTTGAGACATTGTAATATAGTATATAACCAATTTAACTCTCCCAATATTCTACCATCTCTTTTCTAGGAAAGTTCCAATTTTCCTTTTCATGTTTTCCTTTCTTTAACTGGCAAAATAGCCTGGGTTAATCAGAAGAACAATAAGAGAGGTCAACATTATCAGGAGAAAGCTGGCAGATAACAACTTTCACCAAAAAACTGTGCTTGAAATTTGTGAGTAGATATTAAAAGAGAACTTGATCATGGGAAAGAACACTGTCAAATAATGCAACACCAAGTTGTATGAAATCCATTTCTTAACAAGGATTGTAGAAAAGCAATGCTCCCAAGTGTGGAAGCAACCTATGGTAATTAAAGCCATATTCTAATTTTTTAAAACAGATTTAAAATGGAAAGAAAATGAATATGTTTATTTGACCTCCATCATTCCTCCATATGATCGTTTTCACCATCTCATTTCTATTCACCACCTGTGGCCCAGCTGGTCTACAGTCTATCCTAAGGTTGACATATCTTTAGGGTTAGCATGTATATTAAGCCTTACAATCACCAGGTTTTTTACCTTAATCCATTATTTCCTCTTGATCTCTCTCTGTATAGCTTGCAAAAAAAAAAAGGATGAGTATAGATACTGATGCAAGTACATATGAGATCTATTTAGGTGTTTACCTGCCAAATTAGAGATAATCATGAATTCAAGCCAAAAAGTCAGCAGTAAACAGAACTCTAATCTGTAATTGAATATGACAGATATTCGGCAATCTCCTTACTCTAAAAAAGGAAAGATAAATTAAAAGGTTGGGAATTCTGCTATGACCTTCTGCTTAGTTCCCTATGTTGCATATTTGTAGTTACATAATTCCCATAAAAGAGGGATGTGGTGGCTCAGTGGCTAAGACGCTGAGCTTGTTGATCAGAAATGTCGTCAGTTTGGTGGTTCAAATTCCTTGCGCCGCGTAACAGAATGAGCTCCCATTACTTGTCCCAGCTTCTGCCAAGCTAGCAGTTCAAAAGCAAGTAAAAATGCAAGTAGAAAAACAGGGACCACCTTTAGTAGGAAGGTAACAGCGTTTTGTGTGCCTTCGGTATTTAGTCATGCCGGCCATATGACCCCAGAGACATCTTCGGAAAAGCACTGGCTCTTCGGCTTTGAAACGGAGATGTGCAATGCCCCCTAGAGTCGGGATGAACTAGCACATATGTTCAAGGGGAAATTTTATCTTTACCTTTAATTCACATACAATTCCGTAGGACAGAAATTATTGTACTTATCTCACTCCTTTTCCACGAAGAGGTAACCAAGAGTGAATTATTTTTTAAAGGCAACTTCTTTTTTAAGATACAGGTAGTCCTTGACTTAAAACAGTTCAATTAGTAAACATTCGAAGTTACAACACCACTGAAAAAAATGCCATGACTATTTTTCACACTTATGGCCCTTGCAGGATCCTTGTGGTCATGTGATCAAAATTCAGACACTTGGCAACTGGTTCATATTTATGACGGTTGCAATGTCCCAAGGTAAAGTGATCTCTTTTTGTGAACATCTGACAAGCAAAGTCAAGGGGGAAGCCAGATTCACTTAGCAAAAGTGTTACTAATTTAACAGATGCAGTGATTCTCCTAACAACTGGGGCAAGAAACGTCATAAAATGGGGCAAAACTCACTTAAGAACTGTCTTGCTTAGCACCATAAATTTTGGGCTCAATTGTGGTCGCAAGTCAAGGACAACCTGTATATATTTTGTGTAAAAGAAACTTCCTTTCCGACTATTGCCAACACGGAAGGTCAATCTGGTTTAAAAAAAAACTTGAGAAAAATCAATCACGTACTCCAGAAAAAATATTAAAAATTATATTAAAGATTTTTAATATGTATTCAACAGCAAACAAATCCTTCCCCTCAAGCATCTCTATGAGAAATAAAGGTCAGTTGTGCTTAGTGGTGGGCACCACTAAGCCTTTGAAATGAAACAAAAGGTACATCTCTTTCTTTTTTCCATGACGATTCTCAGAAATTACATTGCTAGATACCACATCAGTTATTTTGTAAAATATCTTAAAATGACAGTAATGAGAGCTAGGAAACAGCAAGGAAATTGCTTGGCCTCCTGTCTGCAAGGAGATTACTCGCCTCAGTAAATTTTCCAAAGATTTGTCCTGTCTCACTATCTCGATTCTGATCCAGAAGTTCCACCTCTTCCCTCAGGACGATTATTCTCCACTTTAATAGTTCTTGCTGGCAGGACATTGTATTTTTTTTTCCTCCTGAGATTCAGTTTATCCAAAGCTTGTGTTTTCTATTGTGTTGGCTGCTGAAGTAAATGTTGCCTTGCACATATGGTGCCCAAATTAACACATCTAGGCAATAAAAATGAAATTGCAATGTCTGGAGAATGAAGGGAAGCTGAGTAAAATAGCTGTCATCATTTGCATGTTTAGATTTGTGACTCTGGCATGTTTTACAGCCATCCTGTGACAAGCTTATTTTTCTGGCCTGCCTTATCTGTGTTTTGCCATGATACCCTTTCTGTTTTTGTTTTGTTTTATACTTCTTGCGTACCAAGAC
This sequence comes from Natrix helvetica, assembly GCF_964273705.1. NCBI lineage: Eukaryota > Metazoa > Chordata > Lepidosauria > Squamata > Natricidae > Natrix > Natrix helvetica. Next base: position 101,776,696 of record NC_138550.1, on the reverse strand, counting down.
CACACTGAGAAAGGCACAGAATCCAATGTATTAGGCCAATGTATTAGCAGTATTTGCATATTGACTGAAGAAGAGCTGCCCTCTGACTTTTTGGCATCAACAGGAGAACATCCAAATAGGACTGTCTTCCTTTTGTCTTTCCAAACTCCTAATTCACAATTTCCTAGAAAGCATCATGTGTAAATCCTCTTGCTCCCAAGAATGGTGTTTCAGCTTTTTCAATGCACCTATTGTGTGAATCAAGTGCACCTTGATTTGAATTACTTTCCAGTCACTTTGGCTGCCCTGCTTCCAAGACCATGTAAAATATACAGTACATGTTGATGCACTATAAGGAAGTTACTAGTTTGCAAGGCCGCCGCTAGGCAGAACTTATAAGAACCAACAAGAGCCAGTCCACTGAGATGCATCTACAATACTTAAAGTTTTGCTGAGCAGAATCCAGCTGTTGCAATAGACATTGTAGAGGGAGATCTGTGTTAGGCAACAAGAGGATTGCAACTTGTCAGACAAAGAAATTTTAATTAAAGGCATAACATTTCATGATCCTGAGAAGGTGCTACCAGACTCCCTCTGATTTTTGCCATGCTGCCCTTTCTGTAGAATTAATCAAAGCAAGATTATTTAAATATAGCAATCAATTTTTACAATTCCTTGCATGGGGAAAAGGCAGTGCAGAGAAATATGAAAATAAAGTACATTTTTAGCCTACCACAACAAAGAACAAATGGAGAATGCCACCTCCCCCCCCCCCCCACACACACACACATTTGTAAAGCTCAATATGATTCCTGTCAGGCCTGGAAGCCATCTTTTGCATTGGGCCTTCAGACCTGCCACATTTAGTGCAATGTTGTCCCCCTCCCCATGCAAGATGGAGGAACATTTTCTATATGATATTCTATATCAGCGATGGCGAACCTTTTTTGGCTCACCTGCCATAAGTAGGGGGAGCGCAAGAAGGTCGTGTGCAGGCGTGCCGCACCCATAATGCAATGTGCGACACCCCCCCAGTGTGCATGTGCGCACTAGAAGCACGACCCCCCCATTTTTGCATGCTTTTTTCGCCCTCCCCAGGCTCCAAAGGCTTTATAGGAGCATGCGGAGGGTGAAAACAGCCTCCCCCGTTTCCCCGAAAGCCCTCCGGAGGCTTCAGGGACTTTCAGGAGGCTTCCCTGAAGCCTCCGAAGCAGTCAAAACGACCCTCCAAGCAAACCGGAAGTCACTTCCAGTTTGCTCGAAGGGTCATTTTAAGTGCTCCGAAGGCTTCAGGGACCTTCAAGAGGCTTCCCTGAAGCCTCCGGAGCAGTCAAAACGACCCTTCGAGCAAACAGGAAGTCCATTCCCGAACTTCCAGTTTGCCCATAGGGCCGGTTTTTTATGCTCTAGAGGCTTCAGGGAAGCTCATGAAGCCTCCGGAGGGCCTCCAGGGGGCAGGGGAGGCTCTTTCCGCCCTCCTCAAGCTCCTATATAGCCTCTGGAGCCTGGGGAGGGCGAAAAATGGCTTTAAAAAAGGGTGAACTCAGTTGGCCAGTGCACGCATGCCCTGACAAATGGCTCCGTGTGCCACCTGCGGCATGCGTGCCATAGGTTCGCCATCACTGTTCTATATGATCAATGAAGGCTGCTCAGAATTAAATGCCTTGAGTTGACGTACGATTCCAACTTGCGTTGTCACATTCAATGAACAGACATGCTGTAGACATAAGAATGATACTAAAATAGACTATGTCCCAAATAGGCAGTCCCATTTAGTCATTTTTCTCACTGGGCATTATATTTCTATTTAAATTATAGCTATTATTTCTAAAAATACAAGTACAGGTAGTCCTCGACTTATGACCATAACTGAACCCAAAATTTTTATTGCTAAGTGAGACATTTGTTAAGTGGGCTTTGCCTCATTTTACGACCTTTCTTCCCACACTTGTTAAACAAATCACTGCAATTGTTAAATTAGTAACACGGTTGTCAAGTGAATCTGGGTTTCCCATTGACCTTGCTTGTCAGAAAAGGTGATCACATAACCTCGGAACACTGCATTCGTCATAAATATAAATCAGTTGCCAAATGTCTGAATTTTGAGCACGTTACCTTGGGGATGCTGCAATGGTCTTTAGTGTGAAAAATGGTCCTAAGTCACTTTTTTTCAGTGCCGTTATAATTTAGAACAGTCACTAAATGAATTGTTGTAAATAGAGGACTATCTGTAAAAGGTACCAAATTCCTTTGTCCAGTCGTGTCTGAGTCTAGGGGCGATGCCCATCTCCTTTTCTTAGCCAAGGGAGACAGCCTTGTCCGAAGATGCTTCCATGGTCATGTGGCCGGCATGACTATATGCTAAGGTGCAAGGAATGCTGTTACCTTCCCACCAAAGTGGTACCTATTTATCTACCTTCATTTGCATGCTTTCAAGTTAGGATCTAAATAGCATATGTAAATGTGATCTCCTCTTTTTTGGCAATGCTAAATGGCTTGCAAAATATGTTTTTCTTTTTCCTTTTTATTATTCTTGGATTAGATCTGTTAGCTTGCATTCTGAAATTTGGACCTTGTACCTAAGCCCTTCCTATGTAGCTCTTTAACACAAAGTAACAGGATCATTCTCTCACTAAAAAGCAGTTCAAAGGTTTCTCGGGATCTGTTTTCAGATTTCCCTCCGTCTCTCCTCTAAAACTTGCCACAAAGAAGCGGGAGTCAAGCTATTCTCCAAAGCACCTGAGGGTAGAACAAGAAGCAATGGGTGGAAACTAATCAAGGAGAGAAGCAACTTAGAACTGAGGAGAAATTCCCTGACAGTTAGAACGGTTAATCAGTGGAGCAGCTTGCCTCCAGAAGTTGTGAATGCCCCAATGCTGGAAGTCTTTAAGAAGATGTTGGATAGCCATTTGTCTGAAATGGTATAGGGTTTCCTGCCTAGGCAGGGGGTTGGACTAGAAGACCTCCAAGGTCCCTTCCAACTCTGCTATTGTATTGTTTTGTATTGTAAAACTGCTGTTTTGTTGGTTGGACCCAATTAGATTTGTCAAAAGACAAGGTTTAAATGTTCAAGGAAACAATTTAAAAAATATATCAAGTAATATGTTTTTAAAAAGAGTTGTATCACATACAAGTCAATACTCCAATCTTCATATTGGGTTGAAAAGATGAAAAGTGTTCTGCAGGATTTTATACATGAAAACCAATGTAGCTATTTGCCCAAAAGACAGCTGAGAGGTAATATTAGAAATATTCTTATTATATTATGTTACTCGGAACAACACAATGAAAAACAAGCTGCATTGATCTTCCCTGATTGGGAGAAAGCATTTGACAATTTTTAACTGGCTTTTTCTTTTTGAAATTTTGAAAATATGGAATTTGAAGAAAATGTTATTAAATGGGTAAGGTTGATATGTACTAACAATCTGGATACAACTAATGCTACAAAGAATTTTAGAGACTAACACTGAGAAAAATCTAGATTTTTTTTTAAAAAAAGAATTGACGAGGACCAATTAGAAAAAAATCATGGAAGGTTGATTGTACATATGGTGATTGTATCGAACGTATTATATGCACAGCAATGAATGAAATTTCCACAATGGAGGAATGAATTGTAAAGATGACAGAACTGGCAGAAATGGTGAAACTGAAATGTTTGGTTAGAGAAAACAAGTTCTTTTTATTTTTCTTCTGTATCTGTAAACCAGTTTCTACCATCTGTTTATGTATTTTAAAATGTTCAATAAAATTTTATTACACACATACATACACATATACACATACGCATACATACATACATACATACATACATACACACATACATACACATATATATCTACACATTGGGAAAGCAAATAGTTCATTACCTTATGCTTATTTATTATTATTAGATTGTTAATCACTCAAGTCAGCTAGATGTTTTGACTGGGTCTGGCATTTTTATCCACCTAGCCAATCTTTCCCAAGTACCTGAGATAAATATATGTTGTTGTTTGGTGGTGCTAAAGGTATTGTTGCTATGAAAGCTGTTCCAAATAAAGCTGCCTTTTGCAATTGATTGATGGTGATTTTCTCAATGCTGAAAGGATTCAAGTGGTGCTCCATTGTTGCTACTTTTTCATGCCTTTGCTTGTAGTCAGGCTGTGTGATCTTCTTGCAGCAGCTAACTAGGTGGTCTGACTGTTCCTTCAGCTTCATTGCACAGCCAGCACTTCCTGTATTATTATCATCATTATTAGATTTTTATTCTCTCTCTCTCATTCCCTCCCGCCCGTCCTCTCTCTCCCTTCAAGATGGCAAACATACTTAATATTTCCGATTTCTATTTCCCTCACAAGCAAAAATGCTGTGAGGAGGATTGGGCTGAGGGAGACTTTGAGCAGCTCAAAATCACCAAGGGAAGACTAGAACTACTTTAATCAATTGAGTGAATGGGTAATCACTTATCAACTTATTTTTTATTACCAGAGTTCATGGAAGGTCTTATTGGAAACTTTTATGGCACCATTTTACTAGGTCTACCATCTTAGTTGAGCGGCAAAGAATTGAGGCCTTTGAACTATAGTGCTGGAGATGACTCCTGCATGTCCCTTCGACTGCAAGGCGATCAAACCAGTCAGTCCTAGAGGAAATCAACCCTGATTCCTCTTGGAAGGCCAAATCCTGAAGATGAAACTCAAATACTTTGGCCAGTTAATGTGAAGGAAGAACTCACTGGAGAAGAGCATAATGCTGGGAAAGATTGGGGGTAAAAGAAGAAGGGGACAATAGAGAATGAGGTGGCTGGATGGAGTCCCCAAAGCAGTAGGCGTGAGCTTAAATGGATTCCAGAGGATGGTAGAGGACAGGAAGGCCTGGAGGAACGTCGTCCATGGGTCACAATGGGTCGGACACAACTTCACAAGTAACAACAACAACCATCTTAGCTAATTGTGGAAAGTCAGTCAAGAGTTGGGGATACATAATAGGGGAAGGGAAATAAAGAATAAATGTGAACATTGAATGTAAATGGGATTTTAGTCTTCTTTGGAATGCAGGACTTATTCTCTTGGCATTGTAAACATTGCAAGCTGCAGGCCTTATGCATTTCATTAAGTTCCTGTTTCACTCACAGACCAAGTATACCACATTTATAACACAAATATTTTTCAAAATTGAAACTGAACATTGGAGTGAGCTTAGTTAAAATATATGATGTAATCATATGTAGGATTTTTCAGTTGTCAAGTGAAACAATGAAGATCATGATTGGTTGCCAACATATACAAGAAAAACTTGACACTGAAGCAGATCTTGTAGCACAGTCATTCATTGCCTTAATCCTAAATACATCAAACCTACATTAACGATTGCTGCAAGCTGAAACTCATGTTTGATGCCATATAACAACAGCAAATCAGATTCTGGAACCTATAATTACCTCAATTAATAATGAAGTGAAGCAGAGATGTTTTCTCCTTTGGAATACATGTGTTAGAACATGAAAGCTTTTGTAACCGTATTTTTAAGACCTTGAAGACTATTCTGGTAAGTAAAAGACTACATAATATTAAGCTGGGCGGTGGTGGTGGAGGAAGGGTGAGGGGATAAACAATACCCCAGGTTTATGTGCAGTCTCAAACCCTCTTTTATCCAGACCCAGATCCCTCTTTGACCACCATTACTAAAATGGATGGAACAGAATCACATTATTTTAAAATGTGGAAATACACAATTATTAAACTATGTGGCTCAAATGCAGGTTTAATATAATGAAAAATAACTTTCACAAAATCCAAGGGAACCGGACAAATGTTTTTGCTTAATTTGTATTTGTATTTGTATTTATTAGTTTGTCAAACATGTACAAGATAGCAGGTATAAATATGAACATGGCTATGAACAAAGGAAATGAATACAAATAAATGGGGACAGTAGAGACAGAGACAGTAGGCACGGTGCTGCGTTTATGCACGCTCCCATTACGAATCTGTTAGGAATGGGGTGAGGTCCATGGTAGACAGTTTAAGGTTAAAGCTGTGAGGGTTTGGGGATGTAACAACAGAGTCAGGTAGGGCATTCCAGCATTGATCATTCTGTTGCTGAAGTTGTATTTTCTGCAATCGAGTTTGGAACAGTTTATCTTGAGTTTGTATCGATTGTTTGCCTGTGTATTATTGATTAATTATGTTATATCTTGTCACCTGGGACCCACCAAAATGTATTAAGGGTGGCCTCTGGCAAAAAAAATCATCCCCCTCATGTTAAGATGCAATCATGGACACTCTCAGCACATTGAATCAAAAGCTTTTCTATCAGATGAAATACAAAAGCCTTGATTTCTTATCAGTGATTTGGCAATTCAAGGATGAAATTCAATGGAAGATACCTCGAATTACATCAAGGTTATTGCATCAGTGTGTCCTCTACTATGCAAATTGGAAGCACCACCTGGTCATTGATTAGCAAAATAGCAGGTCTTGCAAAATCTAGAGATAGCAAGCCAATGAGAAAACACAATCATTTCATTTGGCCTATTTTGGTAAAATGGATTTGCCCTCAGTAATCCATACGCTAGAAATTACCCATAGACGTTGTGAGGTTTCTTTCATCAGAAATGTTGAAGCAGAATCCAGATAGTTTTAATTTAAATTCATGCACTAATCAGGAACTTGACTACTGACTACTTTCAGCTTTATGATTCTATGAATAATACACAAACAACAAATAACTTAGGTCATTTCCAATATCCACAGCATTATTCCTTATGTTCTCCTTCTGAATGAACTTTTTAGTATAATTTAGAAACAAATTATTTCCAGCATCAATGGATGTTTTTGTTTTCAAAAGGTTTCTGTAGATAAAGATTCAATATAGATGGTCACCAGGACTTTGTTGTCACGAGGCAATGCTGACTGGACCAGAAATTTATATTTAGACTACTTACTGGCCATGAAGATTGTTAATGCTCAAAAATGGTAAAAACAGGCAAGTAACAAATATACAATTCATATTATAAAAATGGTTTTGAAACATTAAAACTCATTTTTTTAAAAAACTTTGAGTTTTCACTTGACACTTCCCCTTGCTTTTTTTGGCATGGATGCAGGGGATAAAGAAGCCGAGAATCCAAGAATTGGGAAGGATGGCAAGCATAATCTAGACCAGGGGTCTCCAACCTTGGCAACTTTAAGCCTGGTGGACTTCAACTCTGATAATTCTCCAGCCAGCTTTGCTTTGAATTCTGGGGGTTGTAGTCCTCCAGGATTAAAGTTGCCAAGGTTGGAGACCCCTGATCTAGACAGCTCATCAGGCCATTCTGGAAAAGGCTACAGAAAGGATTCAATATTAAGAAAGGAATTTCTTAAACCATCTTCATGAATTACATACATGAGTCAAAAAGCAATGTAGAAAAGCCCACGGAGGCATCAGCACCACACCACTAGCCATGTGGTTATGTTTGATCCTCCAGGTGAATAGCAGCTTACTTCAACTACATAAATAATAGGCATCCAGTAGCAGGAATATGTGCTGCCTAAGTTCTCCTGCTGAAAATGATATAGACGAGCTTACAATACCAAGCTGACAATCTGTTGAGAAATCACTCCAAGAAACCCAAATTAGCTGAAAGGTAAGTTATTGATATCTGAAAGAGGGTTGGGCAAATCCTTGAAGGAAATGTTTCAGAACAGCCAGGAATACATAAAAACTACCTTTCTTTGACAAGTTAAAGCAGCCATGTTTTTCTTCAGGTTCATTCAGTTCTTTTGGAAGGAGGCCCCAGCTGTACCTACATCCATTTCCATACACAGCTCTTTTTTACTCCGCTTCCACGCTGTATTTATAGCGTGGAACTGATGGCGGAAATTGTCAAATTATTTTGAAACCCGGCCAAATTCTTGCCCATTTTAGAGCTCACACAACTCATTCCAGATGGGAACTGAACAGATACCTAATTATTTTAGACTCCCTGCCCAGCAAAGAGCTTTTCTCTCAGAGCCAAACCTCATGTTTTATCCTCATCAGGTCTTCATGGGAGAAACCATTAGGAAAGTCCTCAGGTGCAGGGGAATTTGTCCACACAGTGCAAATGCTATCAAGATCATTTTACATGTGCTTTTACACTATCCCGATTGCCAATTGTAACTGAGAAACTTTCATTCTTACATATTGACATGTCTTAGAGGTCATAATAAAAGTTTTCCTCTTGATTTCCTTCTCTCCTATAATGAACACGTAACATTGCTAGATTTTGCCTGGCAACAATTAAGATGTGCAAATAGATATGGATATTGGGCAGGGGTGGTATTCGCTTACTTTCCCTTCCGGTTTGCAAATGTGAGCACATGCATGTACGATCTTCGCTTGCAAGCATCCCATTCCTGCATGCACTCGGCCTTCCACGCATGCGCTTTGGCTTGAAAACGTGGCTAAATAGAGCAGCATAGAGCCGGGGCAGGCAGGCGGATGGGTGATTTCCACTAGCGGTTCAGTTGAACTGGTCTGAACCGGCTGAATACCACCTCTGATATTGGGCATGAAAATGTATCTTTTATTTTTTTAAAAAAAAACCTCTTCTACATCCTTTTTGCGGCCTTCAGAAGCAGACACACCTCCTTCAGCCCATAATCATAGTATTACTATTGACTTTTTAAAATATTTTTACCCTGCCTTTATTATTCTATAATTAACTTGAAGCAGCAAACATGCCTAACGCTCCTTCCTCTTCCTATTTTCTCCAAAACAACAACCCTATGAGGTGGATTGGGCTGAGAGAGAGAGTACTCAGCCCAAAATCACTAAGTCAGCATTCATGCCTAAGACAGAACTAGAAGTCAAAGTTTTCTGGTTTCTAAGTCAGTGTCTTGAGCACTATATAAAAATGGCAGTCTATATTTTATTGCTTATGCCTTATTATTTTGTGTACAGATCTTGTTTTTATATTATAGCAATGTGTTAGCACTCCTAGCTTTTAGTTAGCTTTTATTTTATCTTTAGTGTTAATAATGAAATAGATCTAATTTTTCCTAAATGTACTTTATGTTGGTCTATGGCCGAAATAATAATTGGATTGATTGGTTGATTTTGATACAGTTTTATGTTCATAGCATATTCTGATCCATAGTTGGGGAAGATGGACTCTTTCAGGATTGGCTTAAGCTAAATCCTTAATATCTTTTTAATGCTGTTTTGGGTGAATTATTTATTAAGCTGATACTTTCACTGGTGATCACAGGCAACTCCCAAAGAAATCTGTGGGCTTTTGAGTGCAAATCAATAGCAGCATTTAAAGCTACTGTCATTCTTTGATGCATTACATGTAAACCAATTAAAAACTAATTCAGACATAACTTAGATGCTACCTTTAAAGTTTACATGAAATAGATTTTTTTTAAAAAAAGAACCTTGCAGTATACTATGATTTTAGATGCAATGGTAATGCACACTGGCTCAAGAATTTGTCTAGGCAGATATTATTTTACAAAAGTTTGCTAATTCTGCTAAATTCTAGTAAGATAAAAACAATAATTTTCATTATTTTCCATGATATGGAAAACATTTTATTTTGTTTAATAACTACGGATTACCTAAAACAAATTCATTTTTTAAAGAACTGTACATTAACAATAATGTTGGTTTTTTTTAAAAAAAATCTATTTGATTTCTCTGTTGAGATTTGTCTAAATTCCTAAAAATGTAGAATGATTGAAACCTCTGGGTACCTGCTTCTATGCTAAGCAATGTTTCCAGGAGGTTCCACCACAAAAATGATATATTTTATTTCTTATTTTTTGTTTTTTTATTATCATCAAAAATCAGCACAGTTCATAAGAGCCTGAACTCTTACAGATCCTGGGGTTGCTGGGGGGGGGGGGGGGGGGACATGCCAGAGAAAGTGATTCCATTAAGACTGGTGGTGGCTGTTGGAATGACCAAGCTGTTGCTCAAAAGCAAGAGGTATTGTCAGAGTTGTGTAGACTTAGTGGGAGTCTAGAAGAGGAAGTTTGAAACTTCCAACCTTTCACTTTCTGACCTCAGCAATTTTAGTGTAGTAAGGTATCATAAATCAATTAGAAAGGCACAAAGATAGGACTAAACTTCCACACAGATGTGCCTAACGGAAGCAAGCATGTCAAGCTAATTCAATATAATGTAAAAAGACACAATAGAACACCAAAAAAGAGCTCATCAGCTTTAGGAATGGTAATTATGAATTGTTTTGTATATATTTGTTTCTGGAAACTAACCACTATCCAATAATTCTCAAGAAGCATAGCTCCAGAGCAGGAGTGTCAAACGTGCAACAACACATTGTTGTCATGTGACATATCACAACTGCGCTAAACCGGGGATGGGGGTGGCCAGCGTATGACGCATCCAGCCCATGAGCTGTGACTTTGACAACCCTGCTCCAGAGGCTCCTGGGTGAAATGGATTATCTGGACCCTTTCAATCAGATTTCATGACCAGATGTGGATTGGAAATGAATTGGTTGCACTTTAAGATGGAGGAGGAGGATTGGAGTAATGTATCTATCCCAGATCTTCTTGTTGTCTCCAAAGCTTTCAATATCACCAACCGTGGCACCCTTTAGGGTTGGCTCTGGGCAATGGGGATGGAAGGCTTGTGCAAACTTGTGTTGGAGTGAGAGATTTAACCTATGGTCTCTGCTTTCTAGAGTGCTGCAGGGTTCAGGGTTCTCTCTGCTCCTTTTTAACATTTACATGAAGGTGAGATAATCCATTCCAATGGGATGAGTGTATCAGTGTATCGATAACACTAAGTTGTACATCTTCATCCCAGGTGGACTAAGTGATGCTATGAATGCTCTTTCATAGTGCATAGAGGCTGTGGAAGTCTGGATGGAAAACAACAAGCTTCAATGGAACTCTGGTTTTTTAAAAAAGTAAACCCTTTACTATTATAGACAAAAAGAATGAAGTTCTTTCTTTCATTCCTAAAGATAGTGGCTGAGTTTACACACTGCACTAAGCTGCAGTATGATTTGTTGGTTTAGAACAGTAAACCACACAATAAATCATACTTTGGTGATGGTGTTGCATGATCTATGAGTTGGAACATGCAGTTGTGATGTTTTTTAAAATTTTATTCTTGGTTCAGTTTTGTATTTTAACCAAGCCACTAACTATTCCAAGAATAAAATAACTTGCTAGGAACTGGCCGAGCAAGCTTGATTATTTTGCTGTATTGTCCAATTAAACAGGCATATTCTTTAATGGATGAACCCAAGAACGACATCAGTCAGCAATATGTATAGCTAGGAAAGTATGCTGTCCTGGTAAGTGAACTCAGATTCTTTTGCACCCTGAATTTTTTCTTGCATAAAAAAAATATGAAAAGAGCTCATTATATCAATTGGCTAACTTCAAACAACATTTTCCTTGAGTTTTATGTGGCATTATTTTATAACTACTTGCTAGGATTGATGTAGTTAATAAAAGTAGATAACTTGTCAGCAGACAGCAGTAGCCATTGTTCTTAGTGCAGTTTCCACAGGCTAGATTTTGACTTACAGTAGGTAAAATAAGGATACAATACCATTGAATCATAGGAGCAGCCCTAATAACCAGGAGAAGAAAGGCAGCTTATGAAATCAACCATGCCTAGCAGATGCCCAAATATAGGGTGTTCCCTGTTCCTGCAATAGAAGAGGATCTTCTGGGTTTATCGAGCATTATGAGAAAAGGGAGGGGAGGCAATAACAACCGACAGTCTTCTTTTTTGGCTATAATTGTTTCATTATAACTGTTAAACATTTTCCCTATGACAAATTAAATTGCTGCATGAAACTCTGCCAATCAGCATAAGTAAATTACATTTTCAATTATTAAGTGTTGAGAGTCGTGCCACACAAAGCCTACTTCTATGCTCCCGGCAACAGCAAAAAGGCTATTTTGTCCAGTTCTACTGGAAGACCAGAGATCTCGGAGGCCACAAGGAGTTTTCCATTCATACCAGTAACAACCACATCTAATCCCCAAAGTGGCATGATTCTTAGATTCATCTGTTGGATTACTAGAGGATTATGAAACCTGATGACAAACATCTTATGCACAGCAGAACACGGTGGAGAAGATTTTGGAAGATTGGCAAGATAATACAGGAGGAAGCACACCTTCAGATATTTGAGCCTCTAGTCATTTGAAGTTTTAAAGGAACCACCATCATGAACTAACTCAAAAGTGAACCACCATCAAACCTGAATGTTAGAATTCTGTCAGATGTAATCTGCATCTATTAAAATTTCTGAGTTATGTTACACATTAAATCTACATAAAGGTAAAGGTTCTCCTTACACTTTATGTGCTAGTTGTTCCCGACTCTAGGGTGCGGTGCTCATCTCCATTTCAAAGCTGAAGAGCCAGCACTTTTCTGAAGACATCTCCATTGTCATGTGGCCGGCATGACTAGATGCCGAAGCAGAGGTGGGTTCCTACCAGTTTGGCCCAGTTCGGTCAAACCGGTAGAGGTATGCGGCTGGGTAGCTGGAACCGGCAGCGACCCAGGCCTGCCACACCCTCGAACCGGTTCCCCACTTGCCGCCATCACCACCTCCATCTTGTTTTTGGGTTCTGTGCATGCACAGAACAATTTTAATTGAACTGTGCATGCATGCGCATGCACACATGAACCAGCAGTAAACTCACCCCTGCGCCGAAAGCGTGCGGAACGCTGTTACCTTCTCACCAAAGATGGTCCCAATCTTTCTGATTGACAAGTTCAGCGTCTTAGCTACTGAGCCACCGCATCCCTTTTTAAACTTACATACCATGCATTATTATAATCCAAAATATCCTAGGGCAGTTCTGCAGATATCATACAATACAGTATACCCCAGGGTATAGAGGAGGAAGGAAAGTTTGTGTGAAAAGATTCCACATAACATAGCTATACTAAACATGCAAATATTAGTTTCAGGTTGGGACTATGGTGTGTGGCCTTGCTCAAATGCAATCCTGGAAAGTACATTCCCAGTCCAGGGTCTTGAGGTCAGTGGTTTACCCTGTAATCTGGAGTGTAAAGTGTAGCGCAAAGAGTTGTGATCTATTAATAAAAACCAAGGCAGAAAGCCAAGATTTCTAGTATTTGCACAAGGTCTATCCAATTCTATTTCCTACTGCCTGCCAGTTAGAAGAGTTGATATCTCTAAAGTAACTTATTAATAGTTGCATGATGCAAACACTTAAGTTCTTCATTCTGTAAAACCTACAGTGTCTAATCCCTATTTGGTATAATGCACTTATGTGACTACTCACCTAGGCTTAGCTAGCTAAAAATTGGAATCAAATTAATTATCAATACGTTGTTGCATAATAATAAAGCAATTGCAAACAACAACAACAACAACCTAATAAGAGGATGCACAACAACATCAGTGGGGTAGGTTGGAAACAGACACCAGTATATATTGCTCCTTCCATTACCTTCATAGGAAAGATCTTAATATGGGTTTACTCAGAAGTTAGATCATTTTTAATAAAGTCTTGTTTCCTTTAACTGCTAGTCTTTTAATTACTGGCTTCCTTCTTGCAACCCCCCCCCTTTTTTTTGGGGCTGTTTCTTTTAACTTGTGATCCTTTAATTGATTTGCTTCATTCTCGCTATACTTCTACTGTCTCACTTTTTTAATCCCACTGTTTTTTTCTGTTCCTTGTTCAAGTCATTATTTGTCTTTATTTACCTGTTTTCTCTTTACAAACAGAGGTTGTGGTGTCTCTTTTTCTCTCACACACGCACACAAACACAGAGAGACCACTGTTTAACTACTCATAAGAAATATATTATTAAAATGTCTCTAATTAATTAAAGCTCTGTTCAGAAATGCCATGGCCAGAAACAAAAGAAAACAGCTAACTAAAATAAACCCTCAAACCCAGTAACTTCAACTATTTTTATTTATGACTGTATTTTAAATTATTTAGGTAGTATTTTATTTTCTTTCTTCTAAAATTTGCTATAACTATTGTGATCCTTAAATGGGATAAAGACCTTCAAGCTATAAATTTGAGTCAAAAAAAAATCAATATGTTAGCCACCTTGAGATTGCAAAGAAAAAGGTGATGTATTTCATTATAAGCAAACACTTTCGGTGTTTGTTTCAGAAGGGCAGTAGCTTGGCACTGAGAAGATGTGATTTCTTCACAAATAAAAGAATATCCATTCCTGATAGTGTGAATATCCGGAATGGATATTATTTATTTGGACTTTGCTTGATGCCCACAGATTGCCCTCCTATCCTCTGCCCATCACCTTTTATGAGTTTGTATAATCCTTTAAATATTATACGGATGCCTGGCATTAGTCTTCTGGGTGGTATTAATGTTGCCAAATGTCAATGCTAAAAGATGATACAAATTCCATCTGCATCTCATTTCCCTGTCATCCCACAACAAATACTGCCCATGCTAAATGCTACTTTGCTTCAGAGAGCAATTGAAGATGTGTCCCTTTGAAATATCTTCAGTGCACGCCATGATAGATTTTTAAACCCTTGTCAAGCAGTTTAATGAAACCTTGAAATCCCACAAGTTCTTCAAATGGCTGGTTCCATTGTGTAACTGATCTTATGATTAAGATAGGAAAATCCCTCTTGGTCTTTCTTCCTGTAATTTAGGACTTCTTTCCCTGTCATCATCAAATCATAAACCAAATGATCTCTCTTTCTCTCTCCTTGACTTTCTTTCTTTCTTTCTTTTTCTCTCATGCGCCCATGCCCACACATATAAGAATGCCCAATATTTTCTGCTTACAATTCTTACCCCACCCCCCACCCCCGCCAAAAGGTTAAGGATTCTGATCCTTCAAATTACTTTCTGGATTTCTTTGTGCAACTCATATGTTCTCCAAGGCTTGCTTCTTTGCATCCTTTCCAACACATTCTAATTGCTTTTAAAATGTGGTGTTCTATGTAATGTAATGTTATTGACACAATTTTCTAATTTTAAAAAAACTGTATTAATTTTATTCCAAAAATAAAGCTTAAAATATTCTTTTGCCTATAGAGTGTTGTGCCATCCTATGGATCTGGGCAGATAAAATCTGAATGACCATAAAATGTTTCTTCCTGAACAACTTGGTGATGGCAGCAAAGAGCTACAGAGCTTTTAGCTGCCATCCTGTGATTGTCTAAATTGCCATCAGACAGATCTGGCTTCCTTGTCTAGTTCAAACATCAACATGTGACCTTTGTTTCACAGCACTTGATTGTTCAGGTAGCAAGTTCACATCATGGTTAAATTGTCAGGCTATCAAGAAATTAAGGAGATCACTTCTGGTTCCTGTAGGTGACGGACATGTTGTCCGCTGCTCGTCTCCTCGGTGGGCTCCTTTCAGGAGCACAGGGGGTCCTGGAGGGGTCTTCTGGAATCCCCCAGACTCGGCGGCAGCCGGTGGGGGTGTTTCCAGCCTCGCCCCAGGCGCCGGGGAGCAGAGGGGGGGGGGCATGAAACAGCTGCCGGCTGTCTGCCCTTTCGCCAAATGGGCTCCGGGAGGAAAGAGTTAAGCGAAAAAAGAGCGGCTGATGTGCTGGTGGGGAGAGATCTCCTCTAACCTCCTTGATCATCATTAACAGATAAGCAGTAGACTATTGTAAGTTTTTGTTCAATCTATTTGAAACTGGAAGATTAGAGGGGGATGTTTCTTTCTCTTTACCCCCCCCCCCTCAGACAAAGCAGCATTTGAACTATCTCTCTCTATATCGGAATGAGAGAGAACAAAGGCTGACTTGCCACTTGTACGAGCTATGTGAGAAAGATTGATATCACAGCTGCAAGAGGTGATTGCTGAGCTGTTTTCTTAAAAGGAAAAAACTTTATGGAACTCCTTGTTCTTCTCCCTGCGAAAGGAGGAGCCAAGATGGCGTCCCTCCGTCTTCGTCTTTGTAATTATAAATGAAGCCTGCCTTTTGAAACTACCTTTGGAAAAAAAACTCTGGCGATTGTTTTAATACCCTCTCTGAAGGCGCCCTGGATCTCTCCTGTTACGTGGGCTTCCTGATTAATTTTGACTATTTAACTTTTCCTCTTTCTGGCGTACCTTTGTGCCTTGGAACTGTGAAGGAGAACTAACTTTCCACTTTTGGATTTGCCTGTCGTCATGGACCGGCACAGCTGTGCCCTCCTCTGATGCCATTTTCTTTGCAAAAGACTTATCATCCCTGAATGCAGATAAATGGGGCCCAAAAAACCACTGATGGGCAAGTCATTTTTCGCTCCAACTTCTGCCACCTCCAGTCCAAGTATGCAGCAGACGAAAATTACTTCATTGTTACAACAAGAAGGGACTGGAGAAAGCTCAAAAGAACTGTCTGTTAACTAAATGTTTCAGGAAATTATGAGAGGTCAAAATGAGTTGAAAAAAGAGGTGACAGATCTCAAAGATGAACTCAGAGCTGTACAACATCATATATCAGAAAACAAACAAAGGATTGGGGTGTTGGAGGAGAGGGCAGCTGGACTGGGGAAAGAGGTTAAGGCGGTCCGGAAGGGAAACTTAGAACTAGAAAACTTTATGGCAAAAATAGAACTTGAAAGAATGTCCTTTTTTCTCAGATTCCAGAACCTACCAGAAACAGAAAATGAAGATCATAAGGATATTATGAGTACAATTTTAGCAGAATATATTAAGAGAAATAAAGAACAGTTGTGGTGGGATATGGATCTGGTTTACAGGATTAATTCAGTATATGCTAGAACACACAATGTTCCAAGGTAGGTACATGTCAAGTTTCTTAGGAGGACCATGAGGGATGAGGTGCTAGGGGCCCAAAGGGAGGGACCATTAAAATATAAAGATAAATTACCATTCTTAAGCAAATTCTATGGGGGGGGGGAAGGAAAAAAAGGAGGAAGTATTCCTCGTTATCAAAGAAATTATACAATAAAGGAATTTGGTTTAGATGGTTATTGCCAGAGGGAATGTTGATTTTTTGGGAGGGAAATAGGATTAGAATTAATACAGTAGAGGAGGCAGAAGCCTTCATCAAAAAACATAGTTCTCTCCTAGAGGATGAAAATAGGGGAGGTGGTGAAAAAGGTAGTAATGTGCAAGATATGAAGGGGGGGGCTGTGGCTTCATCTGGGGACAGGGAGGAGGGAGCAATATTGAAAAGGCCCAGGTCACAAAAATAAATGTATTTGAAATACATGTAATTGTTGATATACTAGAAAGTGACAAAGAAAGAGATGATTGAACATATGGTTGATATAATGTAAAACAAGATTTTGTCTATGCTTATCTTTTATACGTTTTTTTTAACATTGTAAAAATTGTGAGATTGGGGGAGATTTATATGGGAGCTGCCAAAATTTTCTATGTACATTTCTTACCTTTCCCTATAAATGTTTAAAAACCAATAAAACTCTTTAAAAAAAAGAAATTAAGGAGGTGAGTCAAACGCCAGCCAAAAAAAAAAAAAAAACCACCAAGCACAATGGGGTACTGAATTCTGATTTTGCTTGGTCCTGCTCACTCTATGCAAACAAATTTTAGCTAATTTTGTACAATTCCATATGAATTTGAAGACTAGGTAGAAAGTGGAAAGCTCTAGAAAAGGAAGAAATGAAGTTCAATAAATCCCAAAGGTGCTTTTTCAAAAGGCAACTGGATTTCTTTGTTTTTCCTTGAAGATGTTTCGCTTCTCATCCAAGAAGCTTCTTCAGCTCTGAAAACATACACAGAACTGAAGAAGCTTCTTGGATGAGAAGTGAAACATCTTTAAGGGAAAACAAAGAAAGTCCAACTACATTTTGAAAAAGTACCGTTGGGACAACCATGACCTGGATGACTGAGAATCTCCATAGATGTTCAACAAGCCATCCAATTGCTTTACCAATGGAAATCCCACAATCATCTGCTATTTAACTCATTACTGCCAATACATGTAACTCTGCCCTTGGTACACACAAAAAACCCCACATTTGTAAGGTGAATGATGTTGTCCCATTTAGGTTATCAGTACTGTAGATGAAAAACCCCTTGCAGCAATGAATCAGCAGTAAGAAACTTAGATTCTCCAACTGAGGATTCTGGCAACAAGACTTTATCACACAACCATCTACTGTAAGGCATAGCAGGACAACTCTCAGTCTCAGAGAATTTACAGCCCAGCTTCTTCTGTGCCATGGATCACCATCCAGAAAAAATAGCTCTATATGATTGTTACTGACTAGTCCTGTATCAGCTGACCATCTTAACTGACTTAATGACTCCAGCCCATCTTAGCTTGCATCGTTATCTCTTAACTTCTGATTTTTTCTGCAAAGTATAAGGTAAAGGTTCCCCTTGCACATACGTTCTAGTCGTTCCCGACTCTAGGGGGCGGTGCTCATCTCCGTTTCTAAGCCGAAGAGCCAGTGTTATCCGAAGATGTCTCCGTGGTCATGTAGCTGGCATAGCTAAATGCCAAAGGCGCATGGAACACTGTTACCTTACCACCAAGGTGGTCCCTATTTTTCTACTTGCATTTTTATGTGATTTCGAACTGTCAGATTGGCAGAAGCTGGGACAAGTAATGGGAGCTCACTCTGTTACGTGGTGCTAGGGATTCAAACCGCCGAAGTGCTGACCTTTCTGATCGACAAGCTCAGCATCTCAGCCACTGAGCCACCACGTCTAAATAAATACATAAATGATTAGTAGAACTAACCCTTTATTGCTGACTTTGTTCACTCTTGATGGTGATGGTAACTGCTAGAGTCCCAGCCATGCTATTGTTTATTCCTCATTCAAATGGGTTTTGCAGTTTCTTTCACAAGAGTATGAAAAGATTTGCCATCTTGTAGCTTCCAAAGTCAAATCATCCTCCTGGCGAGGTCTACAGAAAGAAATCTGATTTTGGCAGAAGCTACATTACAGCTCATTTTTCGGACTACCTCACTATTTCCTCTGATGCTTATAACTGATTAATAGAAGGGTTTTTGTTTTCCCCAACAAATTTGGAATGTGTGGGATTTCGGGGAGACATGATTGCGATTCATTTAAAAATAGTCATGGACTAGTCATGCCCTCCCTAAAGACGAGTGCCCATATTTTCTATGATGATAAAGCATTTCATCAGTTCAGGAGGGAAAGAAGAAGAGAAAAATCCACCCACAGAATTGCAACATCGCACCATCAGCGCCTTGCGGAACACTAAAAAGCCCACACTGTCCCTCTTCGTGACGTGTTGCAAACAACAGCACTAAAAAGCCACTGAAGTGTCAATTGATGATCTCATCATGTTTCTAGTCTCCTACTAATAAATGATTCATCTTTTTAATGCTGACATCTCAAAGAGCTTGAAGAAAGGGAAGAGGAAAAGTCAGAAACTTTACATCTTAAATTTAAAACTTTTAAATAACTGTTTACAATCTGGTGCTGTGAAAATAGGTTGGGCTGAGCCCCCCAGGAGTTCTTGTCCCAAAACATCTGGAGGGCATCAGGCTGAGGGGAAACTATCTTAATATCTGATTTCTAAAACAAAGCACACACAGAATCTGATTTTTTAAAGGAAAATGATATTTAAATAGCCTTTTTGAAGTGATATCTGTTTTTGAAAAAGAGACCTCTAGAGGAAATGTATCATACAAATGTATATTTGTGTATGAACAGCATGCAGGCCAAATGTTTATAATCTAATATTGCTACCTGAAAACATTGCAGACTAAAATAAAAGCCACAGGGCTTTTCTATATGCCCAATTGTGTTTGCTGCAGCCACATATATTTCTATCCGTACATTTGGGAAAACCCAAACAATAGAGATGCAGACCCGGAAAGCCAATCATGCCATACATTCTTAAAGGATATTGTGTATTTTGGTTTCTTTCAAGTTAGGTTTGGGCCTGAGTCTTAGATAGAATCAGGCATAGTCACTTCAAGAGATAACCTGAGATAAAAAGAAATATTATCTCTTTTTTTTGGGGGGGGGGGGGTGTCTCAGGTTATCTCTCAAAGTGACTATGCCTCCTTTTCAGCAGGTTTCAATAGTGTCAGGATGCTGACCTGGACCATCTCTGTTTAAGTAAGGGAATGGGCATTATAATACAATGGATCTGTTTCTACTTGCAGAGATGATCTCCAAAGGTAGCACTGAGTGACAGAGCCAATATGCTTTGATAACTGTGCTGTCAATTGCCACCAGGCATCAATTTGTCTCCACTGCTATTTAGCATCTATATGTAGGTAGCCGTCACATATTTTGGAACTGGTTGTCTTCAGTATCCAGTGATACTCGGCTTTACCTCTCTGTAACATCTGAATCCAAATTAAAAATGTTATTTAAATGTTTTAAATAAAACCTCTCCGTGTTCTGAACTAGAGTTGGTTTGGATGAGTGCCAAAAACTTAGATCTTGTTAATTATTTATTTATTAGATTGATGTCCTATGCTTCATACAGGATCTTAAGACAATATACTTGGTTCTCCTTTCGTTTTGCTCTACAACCAGTGTATCAGGTAAGTTGAGTGGAGAGTGGCTGGCCTAAAGTCAGCCAGAGAGTTTCTGTGGATGAGGCGTAGACTAGAACCTTGTGCTAGCAGGGGTCTGCCACAGGGGTGGGTTCTGGCAGGCACTAGTGCCGGTTCGCTTGTGCATGTGCCACCCGCATACGCTTGATGGACGCTGCACATGCATGCGCAGTGCAATAAAAATGGTTCTGCAAATGCACAGAAGCAAAAAACAAGATGGCGGTGCCCGGAGAACCAGTTTGGGAGTGTGGCAGGCTTGGGTCGCTGCCAGTTCCAGCCCCCCCAGGCCACCAAATCACTACTCGTTTGGCCGAATCGGTCCGAACTGGTAGGAACCCACAACTGGTCTGCAACCTTAAACACTCAAAGAGCCATTTGGACCCATTTCCCACAGAAAAGATAACATCAGGAGCCTCAAAACCTGGGTGGGCATGGCCCAACTCAACATCACTCCGATCCAGTCACATGATTCCCCCCAGCAACCACTGATCTTTGCAGTCTCTCTCTCTCTCTCTCTCCTCCAGCCTCCCTCCCATTTCTGTTTTTCTCTCTTTTTCCTCTGTGCTATATACTGGGCTCTGAGGGAAGGCACGGAGACCGATTGCTGAACAACTGCTTTTATTTTAAGAACTAACAGCGAATCAAGAAACAATTTAACCTGACAGCTCTTATATAGCCTAGCTGTCAAACAGTTAACCAATGGGAAGCCTGGAATCTTCCCGCCAGACTGCAGTTGTGTCTGGACCAATCAGCGCTTGCCAATTACGTGATTTACATTCCTGGCCATAGTCATGGTGATGTAACACTCTCCCTCTCTCTTTTTCTTTTTCTTTTATCTTTTTCTTTCTCTCCTCCTTCTCTCTCTCATTTGTTTCCCCCTCTTTTCCCTCTCATTCTCTCACTCCAGCTCTCTCTCCCTTCTCTCTTCCTCTCTCCCCTTCTCTCTTTGTTTTTCTCTTTTTCTTCCTATTCCCTCCCTCCATCATTTTCTCATTTCTCTCTCCCCTTTTCTCTCTCTCTCATTTCTCTCTCATTTGCTTCTCTCTCTCTTTACTCTCTCTCATTCTCTCCCTCTTTATTTTTCTCCCCTTTTCTCTCTCTCTCTCATTTCTGTCTCCCTCTCCCCCTCTCTCCCCTTCTCTCTCTCTCATTTGTATCTCTTTTTCCTCTCATTCTCTCTCACCATCATTTTCTCATTTCTCTCTTTCTCCCTCCCCCCTCTCTTTCATTTCTCTCTCTTCTTTCAATGCCTGGAGGATGCTTTTCAATCAACACGGGTGGCACAGCTCAGCTGGAAGAGTAAAGAAGCTCAGGAAAATGGAAAAAGGGGGTCGGCTCCACTGAACCTTGCATGTCCACCCCGACGATCAGGCTCACCAAATATGGCCACTCCTTTGCTGTGCTTTGTCCGAGCCTGGCTGCTCACTTGAGGAAGGTATCCCCACTTGCGAGTGCCCTTCCACCCCCGCAATAGTTGGCCGGGGGTCACATGAGGAGAAGGAGGAGGTGGGTCATCTTCAGGGAAGCTGCCACTGCAGCTCATGCTCGCTCCTCAGCTGCAGCCTGTCCCCCTTTCCATTGTACCCTCCTCCCGGATCCCATTCCTACCCCACCAGCCCTTGTGTTAGCAAAGTTGGCATTGGCAACCGGGTTGGCATGGCGTCACAGGAGAGGGGTCAAAGAGCCACATGTGGCTCTGGAGCTGCGGGTTGCCGACAACCATGCTAGTGCATCCTTTTAGGGATTAGTTGTCTATTTAGGGAGTTAGGGACTCACTCCTTCTAAATAGAGTTGCACTCCATCAGAAAGAACAACTTATAGTTTTGGATGCTGTAGATCAGGGGTGTCAAACTCGCATCATCACGGTGGTGTCAAGTGACTTATCAGGACTTTTTTCCCCTTCGCTAAACCGGGTGTGGGCATGGCCAGCATGTGACGCATCCAGCCCATGGGCCAGGAATTCATCAGTCCTTCTCTAGATTGTTATCATCATTGGGGCCTTCAACTTTAGTGTGACCATTATACAAGCTACATATTTGATATACAAATAAAATATATCATTTCATTGTATTGGGTGTGTTTTTAATTTGTACATTGCCCAGAGTCAATATAAATATCAATATTTTGTGTGGCTTTATCATTTGTTTTTTCCATCAATCATTCGCTTTACTCCTACCATGTGCATTGAGAGTGGCTGAATGACTTTTGGCAGCTATACAAGACAATCTCTGTACAGTGTCCACCTCTAAAATGCTCTCCACAGCAAATGAGCCCAAAATTTCTGTTCCTAAGCGAGGCATTTGTTAAGGGGCTTTTGCCCCATTTTACAACCTTTCTTGCCACAGTTGTTAAGTGAACCAGTTAACCAGTTGATAAGTTAGTAACACAGTTGTTAAATGAATTTGGCTTACTCATTGATTTGGCTTGTCAAAAATTTGCAGAAGGGGATCACATGACCCGGGGACATTGCAATGGTCACAAGCATGAACCAGTTGCCAAGCATCTGAATTTTGATCACATGATCATGGGGATGCTACAAAGGCTATAAGTGTGAAAAGTGGTCATAAGTCACTTCAATGCCATTGTAACTAAGTGAACTGTGTACATTGAAGACTACCTGTATTACCCCTTAGTTACCTGTTGAAAACATGCTTCTTTGCACATATTTTCAGGAATATTGTTTTACTGCTAATATCATTTTATGATGTATTATATTGCTATTTTTGTTGCTAACTATATCACAATATTTTGATAGGTGAAGTATATAAATCTATCCAATGATGATGATTACTGTATTGAAATATATTTAAAAATCATGTTATGCACTTGGGATCAAGAAACAAACTACGATCCATCCATTTCAATTCAGAGACTTAAATAGTCTATGGAGCTAAATTTATTTCAGAAGGTAATGATTTGCATTGATTTCTCCACTTTTATTGTTCTAAATGAATTAGATTGTAATTTCTGCACATTTTGGAAATTGCCAAGTGAGGGAAAATGATCTATATATATCCCGCATTGTTGTTGAATTCTCTATCTATGCATTTTAAGACTATTGCATTATCCAATATACTTTTCTTGACTTTGCCCAGATTGAGATATTGTACTAAGACGCAATTTGCATATTAAATAAAAGTTGGCTGCATTAACATCATATGCTCAAGTAGTAAATCATGGTTTGTAAATTACCAATGGTTGGATTAATATGTGAATTTGGTCTTATCTGCTTAAACAATTGTTTGATCTTACAATTACTAAAATAAAGCTATGTTTGCCATAATTTTCTGACATATTTTGGATGTTTTTTCCCTAAGCCAAAAAAACCCCAATGAATGAAAATTTGAGTGAAACTGATTATACATAAATTACTGTGTTATTTAGAGTAATATTAAAATATTAGATATTTTAAAATTAAAGATTTGCTGTAAAAAACACTAATATTTTCAGTGATACTGCACTGCCTCAAAGGCCAAAGTAGCATAGATGAAACCAGATCCTAAATTTGGTTTCCCCCCCCCCCCCCACATATGTTCCATAGATTTCCCTAGAGTTTTCTCCATTCTAAATGCCCTTATAGTTCTTAAGGTTGCAAAGCTATAAATCTATTCCTGGAAATATTGTCAAGCAAAATATTTTACTATACTCCAGGAAGGGCTACACTTTCAAAGCACAAATACATTTTTTGAGCTCTGTGAGTTGAAAATCATTTTACAGTTAAATCCCTTAATAAACTGAATAATTGATTTCTGATCAAGTTCTGTATTTCTTGAGGAACTAAAATTGTAGATATTGTGGTTGCTGCTAAAGCATCCAGTAAGTTCTGTTTAATTAGTAAGCCATTCTGTTTAATTAGTATGTTTCAGTTGTATAATAATACTCAACACACAATTTCTCAAAATCTTTAAAACAGCCATTAGAAATTTACATCCCTTGTCCAACACAAATGATCTGGTAAACTATCTCCCCTGATATTTTAAAATGTAGGTTATAATTTCTCATATGATTCAGGATCAAACTATAACTGCAATACTTATTAATAATCAGAGACTTCTGGCAGCTTTCATGCTGGAAACAAAGAATTCCAGTTAAGTATACTGAATCTGGGTCCTTAAACTTGTTAAAATGTCAAAGGTGTTAAATATTTCCTGTCCAAATGGCTTTGACCTACCATAAACATTTTCATAATTCACAGAACATTAAACATTCCAATTACATTTAATCCTAAAATTCCAATAGAAGAGAATGTAAGCAGGTCAGAGTTGAGGCATTGGGTTCTTGGTGCTATCTGAGCTTGGTTGTTTTCTTGCAGCTGTTTCATTATCATGCTAGGTAACATCATCAGTGTGAGGGGGAGTGGGGTTTGCTGCCTGTTTACTTGTGATAACTTCTCCTGCCAGTCTTAGTGAAGATATGGCTTCTGTCTTGATGGATATTATTTCTTCCCCAATCTTTTATCTGGTTTTCTTTCCTGCTTAACTGGGTGTTGGCTCCTGGGCTTTGTCTTTTAAAAAGTATGTAAATACTGTTTATCTCTATCTGTTTATGAATGGCTGATTTCCTAGGAACTTTGGATTGGCCTAATCTAAAATGTTACGTTTCCCAGTTGAAAGGATGGTTGAATCAGTCCACGTGTTGCAAGATTAAGGAGTTGTATTCCAACACCTTTTAAAACTTGAAAATCTTGTCAGGGTAGATTGCAATGTGCCAGGAACTCAATGGATTCAGCTCTGTGGAATGAATGACATACTAGTCAGCTCACCTAACACCTTTTGCTATGTTGAATAATAATAATAATAATAATAATAATAATAATAATAATAATAATAATAATAATAATAATAATAATAATAATAATAATAATAATAATAATAATAATAATAATAATAATAATAATAATAATAATAATAATAAAAAATCAAATTAGATGATTTACCAAATTTCTAGACTGAGTGGATTGTCTTTCCAGCAGCAAGAATGCATCCTTTCTCCCTTCTAAATTTTCCTCATTAGAACAAATTTTGCTAACTCACCTTTTGAGGCCTACTACAATTAGGCTCTTTAATTGCCTTATATCAAGTGCTTCATGAGTGTATCAGGCCTTTTACTTAAATTGTTTGTTTTATTAAAATCTTCATATGGATGGCTGATCACAAGAGAATTGTGTTTTTCCAAGTCTGCTTATTAGGACAAGAGACATTTAGAATACTGATCAGATAATTCTTGAAAACAGAGTGCGAGCACCAGCTTCTTTCAGACTATAAAATTAGGATCAAGATATATTTTGCACAACACTGAGAATTGCAACCCTTCTATAGTATTGTAGCAATCTGGTAGCTAAGTCAGAAAAAATTGTAATTAAGACCCTGTTAAAAGCAAAGAAAACCCAAGAGGAACCTGACAAAGTCTCCCCTTTATGTCAGACAACCAGATTAAAGATTAGATTAAAATGCAGTGAAAGAATTTCATAACATTAAAAATCCTGGGTTCTGCCCTGGTGCTTGTAAGAACCAAAACAGATAGGTTTCTGTGGAACAGACTGAGATGCTGAAACTGAGAAATCTCTGTTCATGTCATTTGGGGGAGAGCCTCTGAGATACTTTATTTCTGCTTCTTTAGGCTAGGGATAGCCTGCTTTAGGGTAGACCATGGCATGATGGTCAGTGATGACCCGGTGTCGATCTCCATCTCACATGGAAAGTCCTGGATGAAGACTGCGACCTTCAGCTTTTTTGGCCGCCTGGTGCGGACTTGGCCGATTGACGTGTGGTCGGTGACTCTATTGTCGCCCTCTGAGTGCCGTGGTGGCTTCTGGCAGGCCCCTTGGCTGGGCCTCTGTTGGTGGTTTAGTGCGTTTCTAGGCTGCCAGGTAGTGACAGGGAATTCGCTCCGGCACACCTTGGCGATGTGCCCCCTTCATTTGCAGCGCTGGCAGGTTGCGTCATGGAAACAGCAAGCTGATCTGGCATGGTCCCCTCGGCAGCTAGCACAAGGCGGGAGATGCACTTTGAATTTACGCGCCGGCTTGGCGCGGCTACTGCGCGTGCAGCAGCTGTCATCTTCCTCACCCTCTGAGCTCTCGGGCTCTGCAGCCTCGTGATGTACGGGTATACTCTTTTGTGCATCTTGTGGAGCACTTTGGCGCTGCAGAATCTCAGTAGATTTGACGGCTGATTCGGACCCTCTGGCCTTGTCCAATGCAATCTGCAGAGCGAGGTTAGATTTAGCGAGTAACCTCCTCTGTAGGTTAATGTCCCGCACATCACATATTATGCGATCCAGAATCAGCTCCTCCAGATCTTGGAATTCGCAGTACGCTGTGGCCTTGCGAAGCGCCGCAACATACTCATTAATTGACTCGCCCTTTTCTGGTTCCTGATGTTAAACTCATGCCGGCAAACGTGCGTGGATGGCTTGGGGGCAGAATGGGTCCTCAACGTTTGCTGGAACACGGACCAGGTGACTGATTGCAGCAGTGTCAGCTCAGAGAGGTCTTTCGCCGTCTCGAACACTTCCCGGCCACAGTATCTGAGGAACATGTTCTTCTTGCGGCCTTCAGAAAGGTCCATGAGGTCGTTTGCCTCGAGGAAGCAGTCAAATCGTAGCATGTAGGAGTCCCAGTGCTCGGTGACTGGGTCATACGGAGTTGGTGGGGCGTGCATGGCCATTTTGTGTACTGAGGGCGTTTTGAGTTTGCCACTCAAAAATGACTGCTCGAAGCCGCGCTGAGCTCCGGGCTGAATGTACTTGCTGGATTGCTACACTCTTTCTTGGTTCGCCTAGTTACCTCCCAATCCCACCTTTGTCGCCAGTTTTAGATTGGGTAATGGATAGGGACACACAGGCTTAACGGTAACAACAGCTCTTTATTAAGTACAACAAGTGAGAACAATCCAGCGAAGGTTGAGTCTCCCTTTTATAGGGAGCTGTCAGACCCTTCGACTAATGAGATTAAACCTCTGTTCCCGCCAGAACGGAGGACCTTGGTGGAAACCACTGTACTTAGAACAAGTATCTAACAGGTATCAATTCATATAATCCATACTATGCAAAAGCTTTTTAAGGTCCTCCATAATTTTTAAAAGTGGGAAGAGGTGCTGAGAGCAAAGATTTGAATTCAACCAGCTCTTTAATCACAGCCAAGGATTCACTTTTTTTATTTGAGTGATTTTATTCTCTTATAGCTTTCTCTCCTTTGATTTTCTCACAGCTCTACAGTTCTCTGAGGCAAATAAATTCCTAGTGACTAATCCCAGTTAGTAACCTAAGAATAAATATCATGAAGCCTTTGTCTATAATTTGATTCCCAGCAAGTAATTGGTTACATGTGTATTTTCCTTAGCGGCGGTATAGATGTGAACTTCCCTTCCCAATTTAGTTCACATTCCTGGTATTTCCTGGTAGCCTCTCTTCCAGGTGCTAACCAGACTGGATACAATGCATTTCTGTGACCAGACAAGATTGGCCCAAGGCTTTAATTTGGTTGAACTGCACTTGGGACTAATTCCTGCAGCATACACAACTTGCTGGCATACTAGTGGATGAGAAAGCCCCTTCAAGAGCAATATCCTCATCATCACACTATAGAAACACTGTAACAGCAGACTGAATGATTGCTATGAGTCTATATCAATTGGGTTGCGGACCCATTGAAAGTGACTACAGGTAGTCCTCGACTTACAACCACAATGGAGCCCAAATTTTATGTTGTGAAGTGAGACATTTTTGTGAGTTTTGTCCCGTTTCACCACCTTTCTTGCCACAGTTGCTAAGTGAATCACTGCAGCTGATAAGTTAATAACCTGCTTGTTAAATGAACCTGGTTTCCCCATTGACTTTGCTTGTCAGACGGTCACAAAAGATAATCACGGTCATAAATACAAACCAGTTTCCAGGCACCTGAATTTTAATCACATGATCATGGGGATGCTGCAAAGGTTGTAGGTATGAAAAACGGTCATAAGTTACATTTTTCAGTGCCGTTATAACTTTGGTGAGGCCCACCTGTATGTGGCAGGACCAAGCTGGCCATGGCTCATCTCAAAAAGGTAAAGATCAGAATCATTAGTACTTGAATTGACGACCATCAAGAAATACCAGGGGTGAAAACTAAGCCTGGAAGTGAAATCAAAAGCAAAAGCAAAATTCTGAAAGAAGATAAATCAACATACTGTTGAAAAGGTGGCTTGTACGGATTTGTTCATTAAATCAGCAGCATGGAAGGAGCCTTTCTTTTGATAATATGGACAGCTCTTAAGATCCTTAAGTAATCCAAGCTCAACCCTCAACTAGTCAAGGCCTTTAATGCCTTAAGGAATGCCTGTTTTTCTGTGAATTAACCATGTGATAAGATCTCCCTTTGAAGTCCCAGTTGGTGCCTGCCCTCTGTCTGAAGTCTAGTGATACAGGGCAAGACCATCTTATTTGTACAACTAAAGTAGAGGAATTCTAGCCCTACAAAAGTTCGCTTGGCTCTTTC
This sequence comes from Natrix helvetica, assembly GCF_964273705.1. Lineage (NCBI taxonomy): Eukaryota > Metazoa > Chordata > Lepidosauria > Squamata > Natricidae > Natrix > Natrix helvetica. The sequence continues at coordinate 101,747,785 of NC_138550.1, read as the reverse complement.
TTTATCGACTCCAAATCAAGATCTTCCCCCAAAGGGTTTTCAGTTACCTTGGTTAAGTTTTCTATTTTTGTAGCCTTTGCAGCTAATTGAGAAACAATGGATGGGAACAAGAAACAATGAATGGAAACTAATAAAGGAGAGAAGGAACCTGGAATTAAAGAGAAACTTCCTAACAGTGATAATTAACCAGTGGAAGAGCTTGCCTTCAGAAGTTGTGGGTGCTTCATCACTGGAGGTTTTTAAGAAAGGACTGGACAGCCACTTGTCTGAAATGGTGTAGGGCCGTGATGGTGAACCTGAGGCATGTGTGTCCGAAGTGGCACATGGAGCCATGTCACCTGACACTTATGGTGTCGCTCATTCCTCTTCCAGGTTTCTGGCACACATGCACGTGCGACGATCAGGTGACCTTTGTGAGTGCGGGAGTGCCGGAAACTGGAAGAGCTTCCGTTTTCCTGCATGAGCATGCGTGCCAGCCAGCTGACCGTCGCACGTGCATGCACGCCAAAAACCCAGATTAGTTGGCCAGTGTGCATGCATGCGCCAGAAATCAATTCATTTTCGGGCACGCGCATGCACTCAGGCAACTCTTCTGGGTTGCGGCCCAGATGAGCATGCATGCATGCCATCACTGGTATACGGTCTCCCGCTTGAGCAAGGATTGGACTAGAAGACCTCTAAGGTCCCTTCCAGCTCTATTCTGATTAATATTTATAAGGATACTTTAAACATGTATATGTTTTAGTATGACTTTTAGATTGTGATTTATAAAAATCAATATCACTACTTTTCTGTCCCTCAAACATAAAGTTTCATGGACAATATATGGAAAGACCACGTATAATCCTTGAAGCTCAGTTCTCTGAAGAATTGAACACACCCAATATTTTGGATTTTTAGGATGGGAGATACACTCACCAAGGCTGTTATTTCTCTTGGCTACATTCATTTACTTGAAAGATTTAATACTTGGTTTTCAACATTTTTTCAGGGATAGAGATCTGAATTATACTTCTTAGCATCTGTCACCATTGACTATGATGCTTGGAGATGCTGGATTACAGTTCATCAACATTTGTAGGGCCAGCAGTTCCCTCACTCTGATTTATTTCTTTAAAAAGAAATAAATTACATATTTAACAGGCTTAGCTGTTTTAATGGTATGATGTAACTCTTCCAAAATGTTCTTGTATTAAGTCCCATTGAGCTCAGCCAGGGAGATTTAAACAATTCGTTTACTTTGTTGACCGGAGGGAAAGAACTGGGACACACAGGATTTAACTGAACATGACCTATAAATAAAAATTAACTGGTGCACAAAGATAGAATTTACCACTGTTGGGGGAAAAAAAGGAAGAGACTATAATTATTTCCTCACTAAATTCTGTTGCATGTATTAAAATATCTTTGCTTTCAAGAACCCTGCTATTTGTTTATTTTTAATCAGTCTGCTATTATGCAACATGTTAAATCTGGCAGTATAACAGAGAAAATGCTTAAGAGACGTTACATGTAAGTAACGTCATTATAATGTGCCCTTTCCCACCAGTCTGGCTGGTGCTATATACAGGCTAAAAGTAATCTGGTGCAGCCGTTTTTCCCTCCAGTATTAGAGGAAGGACAGGGGGAGGGAAATGACCTTAAAATACCTTGGAGACATGTTCAGCAAGTTTTCGACAAACCAGGCTCACTGTCCTGAGGTGACACTGGCTGGAAAGCAGAGTAGGACTGCTTAGCAACCAGCAAGAAGTATTTTCTGCCCATCTTATAATTCACCTAAATTATTTTTTCTATACACGCTATCGTCATTGTGACAAAATTAACGAATCTGAGCTTTCCAAAGGAAAAAGCCCAAATCTTTTAAGGGTTGATCCTTTCCTGTCCTGATTTTCTCTTACAAACGGTTTTCTCCAAGTCATTTCCTTCAATTGCCGTCTCTTCTGCTCCAATTATACGCTTGGTCCCAGGAGCTCCTACTTGAGAGTAAGTGCCCTTGGATAGGAGGGAGGAGGCAGATCTTACTTCCCGAGTCAATAACATGTATATTCAGATTACGAATTTCCCACTACGGTTCCGTCTCAATTGGAAGCGCATCCAGCCCTGATGGGATCTTCCTCCTCTGATCTCTCTTCTTATAATAATCAAATAAACGGGGAGACCTCTTCCATTGGCCAGCCGCACCATTTTTGCCCTTAGTTTTTTCGCCCCTTTTCATTCAGCGACAATAGAAAGATCTCCCTAACTCACCATCCATGCCAATGAGGACCCCCGCCCCTTTCCACAGCCACAGGTAATGTCAACCCCATCCCCTGCAAATGTCTTGCTTTAAACGCCAAGCTCCGCTCTGCTGGCGAACCCCTTCGCCCCCCCTTTTTTCCCCCTGCCAAAGAGGATCCTGTTTTCCTGAATCGCCCATAAACAGCGGTAGGCAACGGAGGGGGGGAGCACAAAACTCGGCCCGGCTCCTCTCTCCCGCACTCTCTCTCCCCCACCGAAGCTATGAGCCATCGCTGCTGCCGCAAACGCTCACGGAACGCTCACCGCGGAGCGAACGCGCTGACAAGGCTGGCGCAAAAAGCCGCCTCCGCTGAAGCCCAGGATGGCAAACCCCCCCCCCCCACAAAAAGGGGCGGGGCAGGTGGAAGAAAGGTGCCTCGAGGACAATCCCGGCGTCCAATCAGAGCGCCGCTCATGCAGCTGCGCGCCTTGTGCAGCTTGGGATCTGTAGTTTCATTGTAAGCCATTTTGTCTAAGGCTGGCTGCAACTTTCCCAGAGAGCAAGGACGATTCTAAGCACGGCGCGAAGCTGCTCCTTTCTCTTCTTCCTGCTGCATGAGAGGTTGAGTCGCAGGGTAGCCCGCTCGCTCGCCCGCCTGCCTTTTGCCCTCAAAGATAGCGGGAGATGTAGCCGGACGAAGCTGCGTTTGCTCGCCAGGCAAGGGGGGGAGGGCAAGGGAGGACAATTAAAGAGCTTTGCAGACACAGAAAGGAGAAGAGCTGGCGACAGAGCGTGTCGTGGACGCAGGGATTGTCCTCAAATTCTTTCGCCAGGATTCCTCGCTGGGCTCCGGGAGCTGGACTTGGTGCCTCCGGCTGGGGCAGCCACCAGGAGTGCGTGTGCCGGGGCGAAAGGAGATTAAGGCTGCCCTGGGTTCCTTAAACTGCAGCTGCACCGGGATCCTTTGGGTTGTAGCTGCGGAGATGCATAGAGAGTGATCTCTCTCTCTCTCTTTTTGTTTTTTGCGGCTGGTATCACGTTAAGAATTGAGGCTAAGCCCTAAGTCCTTCTTTACCCCCTTTTCTCCCCCCCCCCTCCGGTTTGTCTGCCTGCCTGCCTGTCTCTCTTCATAACATAATATTTTTAAGGAATTGGGCCACTTAAAGTTGCTGCTGGAAAGCCGCCCTGATTAGTTGTCTCTGTGTTTGTCTCATATATGTGTGTGTTTGGGAACTGAAGAAGAGGCGACTCGTACAATCAATGTGTGCAGCCTTCGCTGCTGCTCGAGTTGTCTGCTGCAGCACTTGAAACGTGACTTCCAACATTACAAAAAAAAAAAGCCCTTTTAATCCTTTCTCCCATCTTTTTCAAGATGTAAACTACATCTCGGACACTACAGGCCTACAGATCGCTTTGGTGGCTTGAAAAAGAGAAAAGGGTGTCTTTTTGTGTATAGGGTGTAAAATTTCCATTATGAATGTTTCTCTAAAGTGATTTTTTTTGGTGGTTTGCTTTGGATTTGGCTTTTTTCTTCTGTTTGACCTCGCAACCCAACCTATTTTGGATTTATTGCACGGAGACTTGCATTGTGTGCGAAGAAAATCGGATTACAAGAAACCACTATATAACAAGAAACAAACAAACAAACAAAAAAGGATTCCCCCACCCTCAAAATTGGTTGCGGCTTTTAATTCATGAAGGAATTGTCCCCATTTGCAATCAAAATCCGGATATCAGAATGAGCAAAGAAAGACCCAAGAGGAATATAATTCAAAAGAAATATGTAAGTGGTTGTACCGTATACCATTTGTCTCTTTGATTTCTGGCAATGTCCGTGAATGTCAAGTTAACGATGGCTTTAAAGAATGCCTAGAAATGTTGGCTACTCCATTCGTTGGGAATGGAGGTGAAATTCAAAAGCTCTTTTATTTGAAAAAAGCTGGTTTAGAAATCAGATTCGGGTCGCGATACCTCAAGTGAATAAATGTATTGATCTCAAATTACAGAGTCATAATCGAGTTTTAAAAGATGAAAGACACGGGGCTGGGGGGGTGCCGTTGATAATGCAGCTAAACTGCTTTTTCAAGCAGATTTCACTTTGTATGCAAATAATCACATTGTTGTAACCTATGTAGGGGTTTGAGGAGGCATCTTACCTATACGACGATGGGGTAAATTTGAAATTTAATGTTTCGTTTCGGCGAGTTTAATGTTTAATCTATCAACTCTAGCCTATATGATCGTTTGCTTTACTGGGTTTGCAGTAGAAACCAAACCAGTTGGGCATCATGTTACGAGAAATGTACTTGAAAGGCCTGGTTGCATTGGTGATCTTGGTAGCGAAAATGGCTCTGCATTTGACTGATTTTATGCTTCTAGAGAAACATCTTTAATAGTAAAAATAGTATATTAAAAATCGAAAACGTTGCAACCGGACAGAAATTGTTATGATGTTGAGTTTGTCCTTTGCTCCATGTACGATTTTGATTGGGATGGCAAATTAATCAAGTTTGTAGCAACAGAGTAGATTAAACTAATATCCTGGAGACCTTTTTTTTGTTTGTAAAGACGGAAATATTGAATAAAAATAGGCAGATGTTAAACGAAACTGTTACAACTGACACAAAGTTGTATTCTCTTGTGAGGCTTCTTGTGTGTTAGGAATGGGGATGGATCATTTTCTAAACCCTTCCTCTTTGTTTTCAATAAACACTTCATAAAGTCATAATGGACTATTTAAGCAGTTTTGAAACGAATTTGGCAGAAAGAGGCGCCAGCTAATAAAAGGGAAATTCAAGCTTTTTCCCATATCAGTCTGAATTAAAAATAGGACCGCATTGCAGAGGAATTGAGATTTCAAAGTACGGTACTTGAAAGTATTTTGTCAAGAGAAGTGTTTATGTAGAAAATCTATTAAACATGTTGGCTGCGCATGTTTCCCGTGTACTGAAACAAAGCAGAAAGGGGGTGGGGAATCTGGAGCGTTAAAATACACACACACACACCAAAAACCTGTCTTATTCTAGGTCTGCACGAGTGAACAATGCAACTCTGCTCACGCAGTTTATTGAAGGAAAAAAAATCAGAAGGGGTGTCACTCTTCTTGCGTGACTCCGGATCTCTGCTGGAGGAGTAAAACGACATCTTCGGTGTTCGTACAAGTTCGTCAAGTTGAAACAAAATAATAGGCGGGGAGGGGGCAGGTTGCGAAAAGGGTTAAGAATAGGTGGCCTATTTCTGCCATTGCAGTGACTAGCGATCGCAAGTATGGCTGCTTATTTTGGACCCTCCTGCCGCTTTGCAACTAAGCTACGTGTGGTGGTTTAATGCACCCTCCACACAGCGCCAGCAACAGGTTAAAGCGGAATGTCAACGCGAGTTCCTTGGTTCCAGGCCATTTAGTCGGGGCCAAGTTTTTGTTGATCTTCTGACGTCACAAAGGGAAGGGCCTGGCTGGCCGCGATGGAATCTTAAGTCTCAAGTTCCAAATCTCCGCCCACCCTTCTGTGACGTCACACTCCGAGGCGGGTCGTGTAGACTGGGTCCTGCGTGTGTGTGAGAAACGGGTTGTGAAAGGGGGCTACCCGTTTGGGGGGGGGAAGGAAACGGCGGTGCAGCATGGTACCGATGAGGCCGCTAGCTAGCTAGGCGGACAGGTGTAGCAAGTATTTGCGTAGCTCTGGTGCGCTTCCTTCCACCTCTTGGCGCCCTCGCCTTCCCACGAGGGAATAGTGGTGCCCTTCTGGCTGGCTGACCTGCTCAGGTTAAACTGCTTCCTTTTTTGCAGACACCTTTTGTATGAAAGGAACTTTTTTTTTCCTGAAGGAAGAAAGATGATTGCTTTTCTGTATGCCCCAGTTGTTTTGCAAAAACATAGTCAACACATTTCCCCGTGTCCTTGCATATAAAGTGTGTTCTAGTACTTAAAAATGAGCTTGTCTTTTTTTCCTCCCCATAGTACCCTTAGTACCCTGCAGTAGGGGTTATACGATCCACTCAATTTAAACTGGGCTTTTTTGAGTGTGTATGTGTAGCACAATGGAACATTTGGGATGGGTTTGCGCAGTTCACTAGGCTAAAAGGAGAACAGATCATCCTGATTAGAGAAATAAGGTTTGTGTAGTAATTGCTAAGAGTTGACACACATCTGATGCATGATAAATATATGGGATCATTATGTCACAAGTGAAGCCACAAAGAAGAGAAATTTGTAATACATTTTAATTGTAGTTAAATGTATTGTCTGAAGTTTAATAAGGTACATTTGGATCCCAAGGATGGCCACACATGTTCTCTCTTGTATGGCTTTGGCCTCAATTGAAGCCTTCCTCCTCAGTAATCTGTTTTGTTCTGATTCCATCTTTTCAGAAATGCTTAATATTTTGTTCAAAATTACAAGACCACAATTGCCCTGAAAATTGCTGTTTTGAATCAAAAGAAAAGGTGCTTTTGTTAAGGACAGTTGGAAGAAGATTTTTTTTCATCAAGAAGCAATGGCTGAGGAATTTGATGTCAGAAGTACTCAGAGAACATATTGTCCACATATGATTGGACTTATATGTAAACTAGATTGCAACCCTGCCTATAAAATGTCATAATATTCTTGTGTAACCAGTTTGCAAATTGAGCATATGCAATCATCTGGTTACTCTCTCAGTGGAAGAATTTAGTGATGGGGAAAATTAATGTTTGTAGAATTAATGTATTGTTTTTGTTGCTGGTTGGATTGTACTTTATACTGTGAAGCTGTATCAAGTATAGGTTTGAAACTGGAAATATGATATGTTGGGAACTAATAATGTTGGGAGATGATGCTAGATTATACTTAAATTGTTTTATCAAATGAAAACTCATGTTTCCTGCTGATGTAGAAATTGGAAAGCACGGCTATGTGGAGAATGCCACATTCAGAGACTGAAAGTTGTTACATAATTCCTATTTTTAATGTTAGTATGTATTTTAAATGGAATTGTAGTTATTACCACAGGCACAAATAGTGGTCTTGTTCTAAATAGTTGGGAATTATATATTGATCTATAGAGTTGCATGGAGTTTGCGTGATATTTTATATATCTTAATAAACAGTGTTGTAAGCTGCTCCTATGTTTTGTAATAGGGTGGGATAACTGAAATAATAATACTTGGGGGGAAATCTATTTATTCAAATGTGATCTTTGAATATCATATAATAGTAAATATCCTGCCAGTGAAACTTCCTTGAGGAGGAAATTAGATTAAAGTATAATTCAAGTATCAGAAAGCCTGCACTAACATAACCTGGGCACTAATGTGTATACAAGCATTTTTTTTCCTAATTAAATTTTTTGTCATGTGGCCCCTAAATTGTTTTGGAATATATTTTCGATGGCTATATTCTTTAGTCATTTAATCTTTGGCTGAATAGAATGGTTTTGCTTGGGTTGGCATCTGAGCTATTTGCTTAAGTGTGCTTATTTTATATATTGTGGAATAAAATCTGGGGTGGGGGTAGGGAGACCATACTAATTGTGTAACCATGTTCACTTTTATCACAATTCACAATTTATATAATTACATTATTTTTTTTTCTCTTAAGGGTTCTTGGAAGCTGTGTCTGGGGGCTAAAATTCAGCAGCTCACCCTCTGAAGTAACTGAGCCTCTGAGATATAACTATTTCATTGATCCATAGCTATCTGGGAATTGCTAAAACTTTCCCAATACAAATGAAACCTTGCATGCATACATTTCTTAAGGATCATATTAGATGATTTGGCTTAAAAATTCTAAAAATTTTAAGTGGTCTTGCAGCAATTACACTTTCCCCACTTAACTCAGTCGCTTTCATAATATTGAGGATAAACTGGAATTAAACTCGGTACTAATCAAAGAATATACACATAAAAAACAAATAATTTCAGGAACATGTCATAAAACATCTCTCTTGAGGGATTGAATAACAAATATTAGCCATATTTGATATGCTAAACAATTATTTGAAAAGTACTGTAGTTAATAATTAATTGACGCCTAAGGGGAAGCCTGTAATAAAGATTAGTCATAGTCACTATTTTTTTTCTAATGAAATTGTCCAGGACTGCAATGGTAAAATTACTTTTTCATAATTCCACGATAATTTTCAGTTATGTTTTTAGTTCACAGTGGATATACTGGATATTCAGTCAAATATCCAAAATTTGGTGAGTTTTAATATTCTTCAAAGAATTTTGTAAATCCTCAAAAAGAATTTCTGCACCACTAGTGGTATTTCAAGTATAACCTACCATGCTCAATGGGACATAGTTTAGATGAATTTGAAATATAGAGTTATATAGAATTTGGAGATTTAAGAAAAACAATGTTCTTAGAAACTACACATTTCTGCCTCTGGACCATGCTGAACATCATTTAAATGAGGGTGTTCCAGGGGCAGTTTGGCAGTTTCTGGAAGCGTGTTTCATGAACCAGAACTAAAAAGATTTCCAAATCACTGAGTTTTACATTTTTATGTGTGAAGGACAATGTTACATAAACATTGACCATTCAGTTTAACATAGGTATCAGCTCCCGATTCTGTTGAAGGAAACAATTAGTGTGGAAGATGGCAAATTGCTTTTGGAGGACAATAAATTCATGAGTATGAATATCCTGCAATCCTGACTATTTTTAATCTAACCTAGTCCCCAGATCACAGTTAATGTGGATAGCAATTGAATTATGGATTGCAAGGATCATCAGAAAAGGTTCATGAGTTCATTTAGTCCTCTAAATAATCATATGCTTTTTATATGTTTCTGTATGTGGCATAAGAAATGGCTTGTGGCATTGATGTTTTGTTGGTGTGGAGGGGGAAAAACTAGTGAGGAATGGATAGGGATTTATGTCAGGGTCTGCCGGTTAATGCTGGCAGCAACTGCATGTCACTCTTGTCTGTTGGAAGTTTGAAGGGCTAATTGCATTTAGGCTGGTGCTGCATCTCTGTTTGGGATTTCTGATTTTCCCAAGGAAGTATGGCCCTCTGTTTGTATCACATCCTAGTGAAGTTGTGACTTTGCTCAGGAGAGTAATTGAAGCCTTTGAAATTGCTGCTATTTCTTATGCATCTCTGATGTAAGCTTAGTTGCATGGATGCATGAGAAATATTTTTCAGAGATGACTTAATTCTCAAGTGTCCCTTTTGTCAGCTCATGGATACAAAACAACTTACTACCTTTGCTGTTCTGGTAGAGAATATTACAAGGAAGTGAACAATGTTGGAGGTTTTTTTTTCCTTAACCAGCTCTGTTATACAGTGTGGTTCCAATAGAGAAACTAGTGTAACACCCAGGAGACTTTAGAAATGGGAAAGTTTAACCAAACTCTGGGAAAGCTAATAGTTCCTGCCTTTAGTTATCTGAAAATCATCTATAATGCAAGGGCAAGCATTGTCACACACAGCCAGGTCCATAAATTGTGACAGTGACATCATGAGGAGGACAAAGAGAACCATTAGTTTGACCAAGAACTTGACTAAATTTTGTTAAGAGCTGTTCAGAATTTAATACACCTAAAATTTAAAAGCTAGCCTATGTTTATTCTGTTTAATCTCATGGATTGAGTTTCTTTCATTTATTTATTGATTATATTCCTAGCCTGTTTTCCATATAGGAGATCCATGTGCCACATAAAGCATTTTTTCTGTTTTTCCCACAACAGTAACCCTGTGAGGTTGGCTAGGCTGATTAAAGTCACATTGCAAATTTAATTGCTATAGATAACAATAATTGTATCCTGGTTTATTAGTGCTGCATAATGGGCAAAGAAAGCTGTGCTTATCTTCAAGTGAAAGCAAGCAAAATGGTTCTTTATATGTCCTGACATGAGGTGGAGAGTAAGGAAGATGACTTTGATGGAGATATGCAGAAGTTGTTGCTTGGGCAAAAGGGCCTGAAGTTCACATCAGCCAAATAAGAGGCTCATGAAGATACCGCCCTAATTCACTGAGCCATAAGAGAGAGGGGGGAAGGTACAGCACAATCAGTTGCAAGGTTCTGTTATTGTAGCCAATCTCAACAAAAGGTGTTTTAGCCTTGTGTTGGAATTGATTTCAGGGTCTCATCTACCTAGAGCAGGGCTGTCAAACTCATGGCCCACGGGCCAGATGCGCCACATGCTGGCCAGGCCCACACCCGGTTTAGCGAAGCAGGGAAAAATCATGATACGTCATGTGATGACAATGTGATGATGCCAGTTTGACACCCCTGAGCTAGAGAGTCTGATGCATGGAAATTAGAGAATGAAGGGTAGAGCATCTTTATTGACTCATATTCATACAGGTTCAAGCAAATGCCCAAATGTGAGTTTCTAAGGGTGCTAGATGGGGAAAAGCTATTATCAAGTAATGGTGTGGTCCACACTGACTATGTACTCCTGCAGCATGGCAATTTGATAAGGTATTGTTCTTTGTGGATGTTAACAATGACAAAATCATTACTTTTGCATGGAGAGTTGACATTGCCAAACTAATGGATTTATGAAATGAACTCACTATCTTGGAAATTCTCAAAGAGCAAAAAATGTCTCCAGGTTGGCAGGTGAAGATGCTATGTTCCCAGTGTATTTGGCCTTTGGTTATGTTTCCCAAATATACTGGATTTTAAGCCAGGATCTTCTTACTATTAAATGAAAACATTTCTTTCTTCCAAACCATTTTAGATCCTATAGATTAGATTTCTGAGATTTAAATACCCCCACTTTGATTTTTCTATACATTTCTACAATCGTTTTCCTCTGCTTATTGTTACTTTAGTTCTTATTATGTGCATCCTGTATGTTAACATACGTATATGAAAAACAGATTGTAGGACTGGATAGGCTGTGATCTGACACTGAAGGTTGACTATAAATAAAATAGATAGAATTTCAATAAACCTTGCAGGTATCCTAACATAATGTAGGCCTTTAAAATGTATTTATTTAAAGATGTGCAGCTCATATTTAAGCATGCTTATTTGGAAGCAAATTCTACAGTTTTACTGAAATTTAAACTTCTAAACATCTGATTAAAAATAAACTTAGCTTGCATCTTTTAAATTACAAAGCTAGAGTGTTTCCCCATTCTGGTTTTTTTTTTAAGTAATCAGAAGTTTAAACATGAACTTAATTTTTTGTCTGGAGCCTTGAGAATGGTAGGCATTTGCTAGCGATTTCTGCTTGTTATAAAAATAAAAATTGAATAAAAAAACTTCTGCATTCTATTTAGCTGTAGATTTCATGAGTGGTTTAAATGCACTTAAGTGCACATGTTTTGCCTAAGAACTGCTATTTTGTAAGCTTATACGCTTGTGCAAGAGTTGGACAATTTGGAACTGAAATCTACTAAGAGATTGACAGTTATAATAAAGATTTTTATATATTTGGTTCTGAATTACATCATTTATTGAGTTTGGCTCTGGAAGTATAGGCTTTGTGCTAAGAAGAATAGCAAACAACCCCGGGGCATGTGCCAAGACAATTAACTTTGTTGAACTATGGTTTATGAAAAAAAAATAGGATGCTGATATTTGTATCAGGAAATTTTAGCCATGTTTTGCTAGAAAATCTGATTCAGATAAATGATCCATTCTGATTGTTTTGAAGATGGTTTAACACATCCATGACTTTTTTAGTATGTTTTTGTTTGGCTAATGATTACAACAAATGATATGAATTCTTAATTTTTCTCTTTGGAAGTCTAATGATTTGTTACAAACACGGTTTATTGCATAAACCACAGTTCGGGTTCACACATTGGATTAAATCATAACCCATGTTTTATAAATCATAATGGTATGCTGCCAAACCAAAATCTAAGTCCATTAAAATACCTTTTGTGATCCAGAGGCTGTGTTCTCATAACATTCAAGGCTAAAAAAATGCAAGTTAATTAGCATACATGTAGCAACATTTTACCTTTTGTTATGTATGGCTTTTGTTATATATTTGTGGCTTACTATGCCATCCACTTCCACAATGGATATATGGAATATCAGAAAAACAGAATTAAGAATTGTCCTCAAGATTTTTTAAAGCTTACAGTTCATTATTTGTGCAAAACCTAAATAATGATTTAACTCCATTATCACTGAGAAGCCATTTCCGCCTGCCCCATTCTTTCCAGCAGAAAGGGCCCACCTGAGCTTGTTTTTACAAATATTTTAGCAATGTTAGTACTGGAAATCATGCAAACACAACTGAAATACCGACCAAGTTCTTATTTAATGATTTACAGTGTAGCCCTAAGATTATAAGCAGTAAATTGTAGTGTGTTTTGTGAATAAGGCTTCCAGACTGGTGCTGCAAAAATCCAGATGAACGTTAAATTGCTATCAAAGAAGTCCAGCTCCTTCCTGCCTTTTACTGGTCATCTGTAATTTTACAGTCCAGACCTAGTAGCCCTAGTCTTGAAGTAAGTCTTGTTGAAATTAGTAGAATTTATTTACAAATGATATAAGAAGGGACTATTCTTTCAACTGATTATGCTAAATGTTGGGCTTTTTCCTTTTTTGCCTGCTAGTGACTTTCAGCGTGTATGAATTTGTCTGATGTTGGACAAAATCTTTTTGGCTAGGATATGTTTTATCACTATAGTGGTGGGCAAAAAAGAAACAAGAGTCAAATTTCCTTCAGATTTTGGTATATTCTCATTGCAAATGAAAGACCAAATGTTGCCTGGTCAAATTCTAGCACAAAGGAGAGCTTGCTTTTTCTTTTGTACGATCAGGAGGAATCTCAAAAGGCAGGGATATCTTAATAGGACACCTTACATGGGTAATGTTAGCTGAACTTTGTGGGAGAGAAAAACAGGCTTAAACCAAGATTTATTTTTGTCTTGTGGAACCTGTTTAATGCAATAATAATAAACTATAGTCTTTTGTTCATCATCTTACACAGAGATTAATGAATGACAGAAACAGATTAAATGCAAATGAGTTTAGTGCACCATGTGATACCAGCAGGAAAGTTCAGTAACATAGGATCTGAGTCATAGATGAATTGAAGTCTTTTTTTTTGCAAAAGGAGGTTTGAGTCCTGATAAAAGAATTCAGAGACTATAGAAAACACAATAAAACAAATGAATTTTTTGAAAGACAACGTGATTGTATAAACCTCACTTTTTTCCAGTGGGGGAGAGGAAGTGGTCACGTGTGGGTATTCTCAAAGCCTGATTGGTCCAAAGACTGAGAGTAAACTTCTTAAATACTCCTTCCTTCCATTCCTGCCCAGTTTCCTCTCAGTCTTTTGGTCCAAGCACTTGAGAATTGTGTATAGGTAGGGCGTCCCTCAGGTGGTGGATTTCCCTGGCCATTCAGCAGGGATGCTCCTTCTGGGAACCTGACAGGGTGACTGTGACCATGGACGTGAGCCTGTTCAGTTGGGGGGCCCTGGTGGGCTCTCGCTTAGCCCAGGGCAGGTGGATGCCTTCGGATCTCCAGCACAATATAAATTGGCTGGAATTGAAGGCGGCCCGTCTTGCTCTCCAACACTTCCGGACCTCGGTGGTCGACCGCCATGTGCTTCTCCTGATGGACAACATGGCCACCAAGGCTCACATAAATTGTCAGGGGGACTCACTCTCGGGCCCTCTGGCTAGAGGCCCTGAGACGGCGCCTGGGTGGAGAGGCACCTGTTGTCCTTGGTGTCGGAGCACATCTCCGGCTTCTCCAACCACCAAGCGGATTGGTTGAGCCGGGCGACCCTAGACAATGGCGAATGGCAACTCCATCCGTCCATTTTCCGGAAGATCTGCCTGAGGCTAGGCTCCCCTCTGATAGACCTCTTCACCTCTCCGGCAAATGCACAACTGCCTGGTTCTTCACATGCTTTCAGTCACGGATGGCGGAGGGCACAGATGCTCTCAGGAGCAGGTGGCCTGCGGGCCTACTCTACCCCTTCCCTCCCATTCCCCTCATCCCAGGGACCCTCAGGAAGGTGGTAGTGGAGAGGGCGCTAGTCATAGTGGTGGCCCCTTTTTGGCCCAGGAGGCCTTGGTTCGTGGACCTCATTCAGCTGTCGGTAGCCCCCCCGTGGAGGATTCCACGGGAGGAGGTGGTCTTGCGCCAGGGAGTCCTGGTTCACCCGGAGCCCCAGTGGCTCCATCTGACCGCCTGGCTCTTGAACGGTGACTCCTAAGGGGGGGGCAGTCTATCCTCCAGCGTCATTCGCACCATTGAGGCTTCTAGGCGTCCGTCTACGACCAGAATCTACAATTCCACCTGGTTGGCTTTCGTCAAGTGGTGCATCCCGCTTGGAGTTTCACCTGAAGGGGCTACTGTCCCCAATGTCCTGGACTTTCTGCAGAAAGGTCTGGAAAGGGGTTTGGCTGTGAACACACTGCGCAGGCAAGTGGCAGCTCTGTCTTTGGTCTTGGGGGGGTCTTCCTCTCTTTCTCAGGTTCTGCTGATCAAGCGTTTTCTAAAGGGGGCAGCTAATCTCAGGCCTACCCCCATTCATAGGTTCCCTACATGGGATTTGCCCCTGGTGCTTCGGGCACTGATGGGTCCTCCGTTCGAGCCTCTCTGGTCCGTTCATCTGAGACTCTTGTCCCTCAAGGTGGTTTTTCTGGTGGCGATTACTTTGGCCCGGCGTATTTCAGAGCTAGGCGCCCTTTCTTCCAAGGATGACCTTTGTCATTTTCACCAAGATAGGGTAGTTCTTCGTCTTGACCCCACCTTTCTCCTGAAGGTGAACACCCCTTTCCACAGGGCGCAGGAAGTCATCCTGCCTGACTTTTGTCCGGGACCATCTTGTGATAGGGAGAGGCTCTGGCACCGTTTGGACGTGCGTTGCACCCTGCGCATCTACCTCCAATGGACCGCGGGTCGCAAGTCGGAGGTCCTATTTGTCTCTTTCCAGCCTGGGACATTGGGGGCCAGGGTATCGTCGGCTACCATTGGCCGTTGGCTGCGACGGGCCATCATGGAGGCCTATGGGACGGCGGGTCATCCTGTTCCCTCGGAGATAACAGCCCATTCCACTAGGAGTGCCGTGACCACGGCGGCATGGGCCACGAGGGCTCCGTTTGAGGACATTTGTCGGGCAGCAATTTGGGCGTCTCTGACCCCCTTCATCCGGCATTACAGGCTAGATTTGTTTGCCTCGGCGGAGGCATCTTTTGGTCGGAGGGTCCTGCAGAGGGTTGTAGCAGATTCTCCCCTTGGGCCGTAGTTCTTGTTTATTTCCCTCCCTGGGACCAAGCTTGGGTATGTCCCACATGTGACCACTCCTTCTCCCCCACTGGAAAAAGAACGTTGGTCTTACCTGAATGTGTCTTTTCAGGGGGGGAGAGGGAGTGGTCACGACACGCCCTGATCATGGTGAGGGGCCAAGGGGAGGGCCGGGAGTTTTCCCATGGGGTTTTGTTGTGTGTTTTTTGTTTCAGTTGGAATGTTCGCCTTCGAGGAAACTGGGCAGGAATGGAAGGAAGGAGTATTTAAGAAGTTTACCCTCAGTCTTTGGACCAATCAGGCTTTGAGAATACCCACACATGACCGCTCCCTCTCCCCCCCTGAAAAGACACGTTCAGGTAAGACCAATGTTCTTTATCATTGTAGCATTTATCTTGGAAAAGCGATATATACTTATTCTGAGACTTTTAAAGCCCTTGATGACATTGATCATCAAGGGCTTTAAAAAAGGGCTGTTTTGGAAATTCAAGGAATCCTCCAGCATGGCTTTTGATAAAAAGTAAAAGTGGAATCTGTATTAGAGATACAGAAGCATTTGGATTGATAGATGATATTCTTTGAAAGTAAACATTGAAATAACTAAATGCTGTATTTTTCGCTCCATAAGACACTCCGGACCATAAGATGCACTTAGCTTTAGAGGAGAAAAACAAGAAAATAAAAAAAATCTGCCTCCCAGCATGTGGCTCCACTCCATCATCAGAGCTCCACTCCATTGCGCCCACCACCGGTCAGCTGAGCGACAGCTGGATCCTGGCCTTCTGTAGTTCCACTGATCAGCAGGCTGACCAACTGGAAATGACGCCGTTGCTGTCTCCTCTGTGTCTTCTGCCTCCACTGGGGAACGTTGGAGCCTTTGCCAGTCTATCGCTGCTGCCACCTATTGCTGTTGCTGTTGCTATTGCCGCCACCACTTGCTGGCGGTAAATAGTGGCAACGGCGATAGTCAGCGGTAATGACAGATGGCCTGGAACAGCTGGTCGACAGTATTTTTAGAGGCTGATCCAACCACCGATAGGCAGCGGCAGCAATAGACAGTGATAGGCGGCAGCGGCGATAAATGGTGATAGGCAGCAGAGAACAACAGCAGCAGTGGCGAGAGGCTGTTCAGTGCTACTGCCTGTTGCCGCAGCTGCACCAACCCCCTCCCTCCCTGCTGAATGTCTGCCCGGTCTGTGATGCAATATTTACTCCATACGACGCACAGAATTTCCATCCACTTTGTGTGTGTGGGGGGGAGAGTGTATCTTACGGAGGGAAGAATATAGTATATTGAAATAATATTTTACTTTTTATTCAATATAAATCAAACTGAGCAAACTTCTCCAACTGTATTTCTTTACTGAAAAGGAACACAAATGTATTTTTTTGATATTTAATTAAACTCTTCAACGAAAAATATTTTCTGTAATCTTTATTATACTGTAATATGTAAGTTTGTATAGTTGGCATGCCTGTATTCCTCCAAGGAAGATAAAAGTATTGTGGCAAGGCACAGTAAGTTGTTTATTATTATTTTTTATCAATGAACTGTGTAGAGGCAGAAAATTTTTCTTTTCAGCTGCTTCAGAAGTTTTTAAAAAGAAATGAATATCTTTGGCTTATTTGGCACTATTTCAGCTTACACCTTTTCTGTGTACTTAATATATCAAGTGACTCATTCATATACAATCCACCTTGGGTGTTTGCTTACCTATTATGTAATTAGCTGTATTTCTCCTTGCATTTCAATATTTTATACTTCCCCTCTACATTGTTACTTTTATAGGAGGTGCAATGGAGATATTCAGATCTTCCCTCTTTTATTTACTCATTAAATAGAGGATTACTACAATTACTATGTTAAGCCAAAATGGAGTTTATTTTTAGTTTTGATGTAATTTGTGAACATACCCTCTGGCTGCATTTTTATATTGCAATAAACCTAAAATCTCCAGTATGGTGTCCAGATGTGCTAATTTGCTTGCAGATTCCCTCCTGGAAGTCTGCTATATAATACTGGACTTTTCTATATTCTTTAAAAAAAACACTGCATTAAAAAAATGAGAAGGTAGCATAATACAAAGCAGAAAGTCAGTCTCCAACATAATTTATATTTCCAAACTATCTTTATATTCCCAATGATCTTAAATGTTATTAGGAAATAAAATAAAAATAAAGGGCAATGGTAGATTGTACCTCCTTTGTTTCAAAATCTGCCCATTCGATGAAAAAGAGATAGAGAAAGGGAGAGCTACAGAAGTTCATAGATAATCAGTTTCACAAAATGTTTATTGCCATGAGTCACTTTATGAGAGCACCCATGATGTGTACTTACATCTCAAACAGGTTGAGAATCCCTTCAGTAAGTTGTAGTTTAACCAGGAGATTGACTAAACAATTGGTTGTATGAAGATGTAACATTAAACCATAATAGTTTCGTTCATGTTTCATATTAAGCCCTAAACAGATATGCTATTGTATGATTCATAATCTCGTATCAAGCAGAGGGTGCGATCAGAGAAGTATATACTTTTGGGTGTCCAATTGGATGAGAAGCAAGGAGCTGACTATCATATATCTGAGAGCTTCCCAAAACATATTAAACAGGATATTGTTTGTACTAGTTTGCATCACTCCTGGCTACATCAATATGAATTCCTCCAGATGTTTTCATTTATAGACCATTAGCCATACTATCTGGAGGTATTTTGATTTATAGGTCAAAATGTCTAGATGGATATAGGAAGGAGTAAATAAAATGTTGGGGTGTTCGTCTAAATTATCTTTATAACCTTGTGTGGGAAGATGGTCAGCTGTCTGGATAGAACATCCTGCTTCATCCAGCATGAGAGCCCTTCTTCTGCAAAGGTCTATTTTTCTTGCATTAATTTCTGTTCTCTTGGAATTCATGTGGATTAAGGATGACAGGGATGAATAAGAAATTCTCTCATCCAAATATAGGCTTCTTTTAATTCTGTACAAAAATCCAAAGAAAACTAAGGAGAGTCTATTGTAAAGGACTAATGGAAATATACACTGATTGGAAAACTCAGCATGGTTGATACTGTAGTGAGTGATACTTATCCCATTATCCTTTGAGAGAGCCTTGTCCAGCTTGCTGCTTTTCAGATGTGTTGAAATACATTTTCCTTCTCCTCCAGCCAATATTAGCTATTTTGCTGTCTAGCACATCTGGAGGACAATGAAACTAGTTTAGGAAAACCAAATTATTTCTACGATAAAAACACTAATGGAACACTTAAGACAGCTAAATATTTCTAGAGCAAAAATTAATAGGACAGACATTTTAAGTTTTTCTTTTAAAAGTTCTGTTCTTATCCTGACCACAATCCATAGTTTATTGGTTACTCAAAGGTAGATCCAAATTACAAGTTTTCTTAGATGTGGGGTTAAACTTCCTTCCATCTGCCACAGGCTTCCCCTAGTACAGTTCTTTCTTGTCCTCTCTGCACCTACCCCATCCCAATCTCAAAAAAGAAAGGTATGAGCAATGACATACCTTTGGGGGACCTATCTGCTAGCATTATTAATAAAATAACCTTTTATTTGTGCACACATGCTGACCCAAGCTTTTCCTTCAGGCTAGGGGAGGCCCAGCAGGGGACCTGTAGTGACCAGTAGTCTATAGTGTTTCCCTTGTGCATGCTCAGCTCCCTCCCTTACATGTTTTTATTTCTATTATTCAATGTTTTCATTTTAAAAAATAAGCAGGAAGTTACATGCTGCACAGCAGATGCTGCCCTAAAGCATAACCTGCATTTCCAGGAGTGCTTCTTGGTGCCAGAGGTCCCCAAGGCATCTTGGGGAAGTAAAAATAGTCGGTGGCTGCTGTCCAATATTTTGTTTTGAATTGTGATCTCAGAAGCTTAGACAATAAAAAGGATCCTGGGAGGTTAGAGGAGGTGGTGGGGATCAAGCAGATTCCTTTCTAATGTTATTTTGTGATTGCCTCTTCTCAGTGGTGGTATCCATTTGTGAGAATGCCAATATTATGCTTTCAGGATTGCAAATAGGCCCATCAGCCTGAACATAAATATATTTACAGATCCCATGGCTAGTTTTACACATATAACACATCTCTCCACACACATATGCATGAACGACAGAGTCATAAAGGGGTTTTGTTACGTTGGGAAGGCTACAGAGGTATCTCCCATCTTGGGGAATAATTTAGTACATTCTTCAATAATGTTTATTAGAAAATAGAGCCCAATGAACAAAATGAGAGTTGCTTTTGGACATATATGGATTGGATTGCTCTCTCAGGGCATTTTCCTTGCTTGAGAAAAATTCACATTGAGTTATTTAAATATTCATTTGTATCAAGTGTGAATTTAATGTGCATAGTAACTGAAAAATACTAAGACCATCTGAGTATATGAAGCAATTAGAAACTATTATGCGCTGAATCCCCATTTTCAGCAGATATCTTTAATATGAGTCACATAGAGAGAAAATAAAAAAGAAATCTTTCTCTTATAAAGAGCTAATATGGTGAAATAAATAAGCAAACTCTGCTTTACAGCTGACGACTGGCTTCCAGAATTGTTTCTAGTTTAATATCCCAACAAATGCAATATATCAGAGGTATGTGAAAGTGTTTAGTAATGTTCTTTCTGGTCTTTGGCCTCTAAGTTGTCATATAGATTATTAGTTTGGAAGAAAGAATGGGATCAGAAGGGCATTGCCGATAGACTCAGTGCCAGACTAACAATAAAAGTATCAACCTAAAACAGAAAGTCTGCTTTGTTACTTGTATAGGGCTCAGTTGAACTTTGGCCTGAGATTTTTTTTTAGAAATTAGCCTATTTAGATTTTATGAGTCTGACTTGGAATACTTAGTCTCATCATGGAGTAATTTGTTGGGCTGATTCTTTAGATGCTTTCACACTGATTACGTATTAATCATGGTATATATTCATTTTGCTATTATACCAATGTTTTCTTAATTGGTCATTCTAAAACTGATACTAAAACTGATTTGAGCAATGTTTAATCTTGTAGCAGTACTTTTGGGCAGCCCAAGCAAGATTTATTAATGTGAACACTGAAGCCTCAGTTCAGTCTTGGAAAACCTAAAAGCCCACTGTGTATTAAATATACATGTGTGTTAAAAAAAAAAAAAAGGACAGCTGCTTCCTCTGAGGAAAAGCAGTTATGAGAGGGGATGTTTGGCCGTTGAGATGTGGCCTGTGGGAGGAAGGATGAGGTGTTTATCCCTTTCCTTCCAAATATGTTGGGGTTTTCTTACAGGTGTTGGTATGTACTATGGGGCTCTATCTTTTAAACAGTTAATTATAGTTCCTCTCCATAAAGCCTATTGATGTCCTTAGAAATCCAGGGAACCAATACATTTTCCTCCACTTCTGCACAATAATAGGTGGATTTCTTGAGATTTGCTATACTAGAGCACAGAGAAGATAATGCTTCTAATATTGATGGCTTGGCTGGAAACTTTGATTATTGAAACCCTTAAAAAAATAAAAAAATAATGCATTTTGTCAGGATTGCTTTTAAACCAACCGTCATCTCTTTCGTTTCCATGCATGCCGAAAGAAAAAAAAATCCTCTTCCTGTGTTCCTTTCAGCTTGGTTTTTATTTTTGTCAGAAGCAGAAAACAGTATAGTGCACAAATGACCTGTTAGAAGGAGTTGTTCTTTGGATTAGATTCTCCCCCCCCCCCCAGTAATATTAAAAGTATATTATTTTCAAGTTTCTTCTTACAAAATGTGAATTCAAAACAATTGGATATAAAAACCTAACTAGTGTAGTATAATATAGTGTTTTGCAGTTAATTTATTTACTGAGATAACTTGATTTGTCTTTCTTTCCATTTCCAAATATGCACATGTGAAATTTGCCATTGTTCAGGTGTGTGTGTTTGCCGCATGTGATTTGCATGCTTATAGGAGTTACTTTTCTAGGAGGTTCTCTCCTTCTCTTCCCTCTCCCCTCCCTCCCTCTCTCTCTCTCACACACACACAATATTTTGCAACAATGCCTAGGTTAACAATGATAGTCTTGCTATATTGTGAAGGAAAAAAAGGCGGCTTCTGTTCCAGCTGGGTTTCAGGCTTAATTCATTGCTCTATGGTGGGATCACCGCAGCTGCTATAAGGCCTTTACAAATGGAAAAAAGCTGTCAGTGTTTGTTTTATCCAACGTACATGCAATGAGGCTAAGCTGAGGAATCCATTCCAACATGCCGTGTATATGCTGTAGGCATCATTTTATAGAGTTATTGTTACAGTGTGAATTTTAAAATAGAGTGTCTTGAAGTGGGAGAGAGAATAAGCTTGGAGCTGGAATATGACCACTTGAGTAGCTTCCATTCTGTGAGGAGTTTTAGGATTCCCACTTGCCATAAACTATTTTTTATGGCTGTCAGCAGGTAGACAATTACCTCAGAAGTTACTTAAAATAGTGGTTACATGGCACTTGCAGTGAGATAAAAATTTCCTTTAGTCTTTTGCTGAATGTTACTTGATTTTTATCAGCTTTTTTTTTTCTTTGAAAATCATTAAAAATATCTGTCATTGCTGCAGGGTTTTTAAACTCTTAGGGGTTTCCCCCCTCTTTGTCCCCAAATAAGATGGTAGTTCTAAGAGTCATAAATCTGTAAATTGTAATAGATTTCTTTAGAAACATTAAGGGTACTTAAAAAGAAACTGTGATAATGAATGTGGTTTTGAAACCAATTTGAATTGTTAGCACAGCTCAGCCTTGCTTTCCCTGTGTGGATATTCTCATGTTTTGTCATTATAACACTGGAATTTCAGGCCAGCGTAGGCAAAAGATACTATGGACCCTAAATGTCCACTGCAGTTGAAAAAGAGGAAACAATGTGCTTCTGGAATAGTTAATAATTAGTCCTGTGCCTAATTAGATGAAAATCAGATTTTGCATCCCCAAAGTGCGATTCCCTCATAAGCCGATTTACACAGAGATGGTGGGTAAAAACTGGATTGGGTCTTTACGATTCTATCAAGGTTTGTTAAGAGGGGTGGTTTAATTCCTAGATTTGCTAGCTAGACCCAGGATATCATAGATGTATTGTCCTTGATTGGACAAAGCAAGAGTTTTCTCAAAAAGTCTAGTTTCACTGACCACAAGTACTTAGAGGAAAGGTTTTCTGTGAAAGATCTAAACTAAACAGGAGGCTCAAATGATCTTTCTCCAAATGTCCTCTGAGAGAGAAGACTGGAGCTCAAGGCCAGGCCTGGGCTATTCCTCAGTAGGGTCACACCCATGATTTGTCCTTTTTTTTTTTTTAAATAGCATTGTCTGAAATTCTTAACGTTTATAAAGGAAAAGAGTTAAAATTCGACATAGTATGAGATTGCCAAGTGGAAAATAAGCTTCCAGATACTATACGCATTATTACCCCAGTGTGCAATTCAGATTGGTAAAATACATCTAAACCTATAGTGAGGTTTCTGAAATCAGTGATCTTTTCGTCTTTTGATGATGTTTTCATTTTAAAATCTATTGAAATATGTAGAATTTATTTATTTATTTAATTTATTGATCACCATTTTACTACTGGGTAACTTTGGGTAGTTTACATATTAAAAAGATAAAAGTTTACAAAAAGGAACTAAATAACAAAAAAAGACAAATACTCGACTTTCCTATTGATTGTTGTGCCTTCTCAATTTTTTATGTCCGTTTAGGTCTCTAAATTTAGTAGTACTTCTGTGTCAAGATAATTACAATTTTAATTTGAGGTAGAAGTTAACATCATTTGAGTTGGAATTAGTTAAACATTTGCAGCTTTTATATCAGAGAAGTATATTTCTAAATGAATCTTGAATTACAACAGAATGGGACAAATTATTTGATTTTGAACTAATAAAAAAAATGTGCTTTTTCCCCTCAGGTTGCCTTTGGGACAATTAGATCAAGGCTCTCCTTTGCGTTACTGTATAAGGGCAGTACAAGTCAAGATGGATGTTTCTGTGTTTCTAAGTTTTAAAAAATAGGAAATGGCGTGTAATATGTAAAGTGTCTGCTCTATTTTAAATGGGTTTTTAAAGTAAGAGAGGCAAATGCTTGTGGAACCACAGGGCAAGCCTGTTCTATACTATAATGCAGATTGAGGTGTTTAATAGGCAGAACCCTAGTAAACACCTAGTAAATCATAATAATGATCACTTCCGAAGTATCTGTTGCCCAAGATGGCAGTTTGCTTACTTCCGTGGCTGCAGTCCTTTTATGTTTTTCCATGTGTCTGTGCACACATGTAAAATTGATTTATTGTAATATTAATACTCTGAAAGCAGTTGTGATCTGCACAGCTCAGCCAGATTTTGTAGGGAATTTTTAACTGGGAAACGGGGTTCAACCAAAAAGTCATGTTTTTCACCTAGCTCTGACCTACATGTCAGCTTAGATAGGATTTCTGCCCCACCAGTGAGAATTCAGCAATTCATTTTGGAATTAGCTTGGGGGCATCTTCTTTTGGATAAGTGGGTGGGGACAAATGTAGCTGATTGTGGTTTCCTCTCAGGAGTAATACTTGTTCCTTAGCTTAGGGGAAGATTGGCCTCCAGAGCTTTGGTTATATTAGATCGATCCAAGGGCAACCTCAGGCAATTTAGTGGTATAGCGGGATAGTATTATATTGTCCAAGCAATGTTGGCTTTAAAAATATAGTTTAATATATTTAAAGATATAGTTAATTCTATGGTTACACATGTGCCTCTCCTGTCCCCCATTATTTTGTTCCTGATTTAAAAATTAAAAATAGCTGTTTACATAAACTCCAAATATTTAGTGTTTTCAAAGGTAATATTTTTTTAAAAAAATTTAAATATGTTTTCACTTGTCTGCAAAGGCGGCACACAGAAATAAAGTTAAATATGAAATGAAACAATGTGAAATGAACAATATTTTCTTTTTTTGATTGGTTAGTATTTTGCTGCTAACTTACTCAAAAGGCAGGATTTCACATTTGAAGTATAACAGGCAGATGGGAACTATTTCAAAGTTTAATTTAAATCAGTGGCCTTTGGGGCAGCTCCTCAGACGAGTAGTATAATTAAGGCATAGATTTTATTTGTCTGCACAGCCAGGCAGGACATCTGGTAACATTTGTATATTAAAATTAGTAGACTAGAAGAATATTTGTTCTAGAGCAGCTGGTAGTTGTAATTAAAAATGCTGACCGATTTAGGGAAGGGGGGCAACTTTAGCATCTGTTTTCTGAAATCTTTAATAGCAGGAATATTAAGGTGCTGTTGAAAACACACATGGAATGGATTAAGGGCAAGAACTGTGTTCTGTCTCATGATCAACATGAGCTGAAGATTGACCTGATTCACACATAGCAGGAAATCACAATACAAACCTTGTCTGGACTTAGTGTGTGGTATGAATCCAACTAGCAAATTCAACAGCAAATTCAAGTTGGCCAGCCCCATGTTTTATCTTGTGAAGGGATTACAGATAATCCTCATCTGGCTACCATAATTGGGAACAGCAGCTCTGTTGTTAAGTGAAGCAGTTGTTAAGTGGGAATCACATTACTGTGACTGACTATGCTTTCCTTTTCTGCATTTCCCTGCCCCTTGGAATGTATACCCCAGCCTGTATATTCCCCATTGTGAGCCTGCTTATTATTTTGTATTCCCCTCCTCTCCAATCTCCCCGCTGTTTGCGGGGTGAGGATGAAAAAATTGGATCATGCTCAGGGAATAATGCCTAGAGATTTGTTTGGTCCCCCCCCCCTTGCTTAAGCAATCTCTTTGTGAGAGGGGGGAAAAGACAAAAAAAAACCAAGCAATTTCTGTAGGTAATCTTTCCTGTGGCAGAATAATATCCCACCCCCCCAGGCAGAATGGCTAGTTTAGAGAGAAAGAGAATACAAGAGAGTAAGCAAGCACATAATGAGAAATGCACTGAATTCTTTACATAGATTAGTTGAGGCTGCTGATGCCACCATATTCCTTTTGATGTGTATTCCTCATTGAGTAGCTGCTGATGCCACCGCATTCCTTTTGACGTGGATTCCCCATTGAGTATCTACTTATTCTCCTGTAGTCCCTTTCTTCCTAATCTCTCCTTTTTGCAGAGGAGGAAAAAAGAAAAACAACAGATCAGGCATGGGACACTTACTGACTGTAGTGGCAATCGTGTCACTGAGGAATGCTTTTA
This sequence comes from Natrix helvetica, assembly GCF_964273705.1. NCBI lineage: Eukaryota > Metazoa > Chordata > Lepidosauria > Squamata > Natricidae > Natrix > Natrix helvetica. The sequence continues at coordinate 101,722,226 of NC_138550.1, read as the reverse complement.
AAATTGTAAATGCGGAGGTTGGTTGTTTTTTTAAGGATCATCATAACTGAATGGTTACTAAATGACATAGTAAGAGAGGTCTACCTGTACCTGGGCTTTGGCCTCTTATTTCCCTTTCCTTTTGCATAATTTCTATAGATGAGCAGGGCATATCTTTCAATTGGTCTTTAGTTTTAGAGAATTGTAAAAAAAATCTAGGCATGTGGCCAGGGTTAAATAGTGATGCCCGGGTTAACTCAAACTTTTCTTTGGTCCCAAGTAAGAAAATTGCATTGGCAATCCCTCTTTCCAGCTAATTCACACCTAGCGCAATCCACTTTTTTGTGCAGTCAGGTGAAATGAATAAATCTTGTTGGGAGAGGTTCCCAATGGCTTATTTGTTTTGTTTTTTTATTGTCAGTGATGCCTTTAAGAATGTCCTGAGTTGACTGCTTGAAGAACTGTCTCCTGCCCCCTTTTTTGTGTGCATAAAATGAGTTTAGTCACAAAAGGAGGGAAAAGAAAAACCACTTAACACCTGGGTTTCAACACACCCTGTATACGAAGCAGATACTAGGTGTGTGTTTTGTGGATAGATGAAGTGAAAGGTAAGCAGGACGGTGGCAGGCAAAGATGCTTTTAGTCATAACTCAAGTACTAAAGCTGTGTAACATAGGAATTAAAAGACTAGAATATTGGGAATAAGGATAGTTGTGGCACTTATATCTTGGGGAGGATACTGATGTACTGATACTAATATATCTGTTTGTTTTGTTATATATATGTAGAGATTTCCGGCAGTATATGGTTTGCATTCTGTACAGGGGAAAAAAACCCAAACCCTTTCCTTTCATACCTGCTTCCAATACACTAAAATGAGTAAAACCAATGTATTTAGATTCTTAATTCTGATACATATCTGGTAATAGTATTTCAGTTGAATTTCTCTCTGATTATGGACTGAATTTTACATTTTTAAGTATTGGATGAAGAACTTGTTTTATATTTTGTGTGGCATTAAATATTTCCAACAAAGTTCTAAATTAGGATGAAACACATAAAACCTTTCATTCAGATTTTTTTAAAAAAATTGGACAATTTAGTGGACAAATAATTTTAGCTTTCTATGATTTCTGACTAGTTTTTAATGTCTTTCCATCTTTGTTCCTCCCTCCCTCCCTCTCTCTCTTTCTCTCTCTCAACAAGTAAAAGTGAAGTATTTGTGAATTTATTTCAATAACAAATAGTAAACCAGTCTTTTAGCAATCTAAAACTAAAAGGAAGTGTGGCCTACTGAACAGCAGAGCATGTTGTTGCAGACAAGACTGGACTATATATCATAATTGTATGTGGACAAAGACAAGATTGGATACAAATAATGAATACCTTAAAAGTAATGTACAGTTTTTATCTTAATTCATTGTATATTTTGTTGCTTTTCTGCAGTTGTCTTCAATTGTTTCTTAGTAACAAAGGCAATTTAGCTTTTTTAGTTGCAAATCTATTTTTCTATGAAGCATGCTTTCTCCCTTCATAGTGTTTTCTAAATGCTGAAACAGTTTTAACAGAACCACAGAACTGAAATGGGAAGAGACATCTTTAAAACTGTGGAGTCAAATATAATTAAGACCCAACGAGTTCCATTAAGGCTGCTACTTTTCTTCATGTGCTTGTAGTTTTCCCATATGTATAGTTTTGCTAGGTGCAGGAAGTTGAAAATATAAGCAATTATGTGCCTGCATTAAGTCCTTTACTTGAGTATTTCACTTGCATTAATCTCACTGAAAAAATTCCACTAACCTACTTAATGAAGTATGCTAATCTCCTCTGTTGGTAACTAGCAAGATAGCATGCTGTGATGAAAGGATTCCTGTCTTGGGTTTGTCATTGTTTACTTGTGGCAAATGATAGAAAATAAGCTGAGGTTGTAAAGCTGGCAAGAGCTGAATGTAGCTACCGTAGTTAAATTTTGGTTTCTTGTATGTCAAAAAAATCTTTGAAAAACATACAAATACCAAACAAAGTGGAATTCAGTCATACGTGTGGAGTAGGGTAGAGTAGGGAATTTCTGCTTTTAAAGAGCTTGTAAAGAGCTTGTAATGCAAGCTCTTTTCAATTCAAAATTGAATTTCTTTCTCTTTATAAAATTGTTGTAGTTTTATCTTAATATTGTACTTCTTAAATAAAATCGCAATGAGATTAGTGATCAATGTGTTTAAGATTAAATTTTTTGCTAAGATTCCCCCAAGTGTTGCATACTGAAATAAAATATTGTTTTTATTTAGGATAATCTTACAGGTCAGTGATGGCTAACCCTTTTCAGATCGCGTGGCAAAATGGGGGGAGCGCAGGGGGGTTGTGCCAGGCGTGCCCACACCCATAATGCTATATGTGTGACTCCCCTGCACGCATGTGCACGTGACCCTTGTTCTCCCCCTGCTTTTGGTCCGTGATGGACCCATTTTTCGCCTTCCTCATGCTCGAGAGGCTTTCTAGGAGCCTGGGGAGGGCGAAAACAGCTTCTCTCGCCACCCGGAGGCCCTCCAGAGGCCTCAGGAGAATTCCCTGAAGGCCCTGGAGAGCGAAAAACGGCTGTACGGGTAACTCGGAAATTTGGGAACAGTGACTTCTGCTTTGTCCGTAGGGCTGTTTTTCGCTCTCCAGAGCCTTCAGGGAAGCCTCCAGAGCGCGGAAAATGACCCAACAAGCAAACTGGAAATCAGTTCCTGAACTTCCGGTTTGCGTGTTGGGTGTTTGGCCGAAAAATGGCCGAAAAAGAAGGCTGAAGTCAGCTGGCGCTGGAGCTGACAGGGCAACGCCTTGTGTGCCCTCAGAAATGGCTCCACGTGCCACCTGTGGCATGCGTGCCATAGGTTCGCCATCACAATTATAGGTGATTGTGCTTAATCCTGATGAGACTACAAATATACTAATGCTAATTCTCAGAATATTTTACCACTTGCAAGTGAAGTACCCTGTTTCCCCAAAAATAAGCCCTCCCCTGAAAATAAGCCCTCCCCGAAAATATTGCAACACAGCAGCAGCCATGAAGTGACCACACTTGGTGCCTCCTGCACCTCAAAAATAATAAGCCCTCCCCAAAAATAAGACCAAGTGCTTATTTCGGGAGTCTTATTTTTGTGGAAACATGGTGGTCTTCTCTTGCTTACCATACAAATAATTTTGCTTGTAGTTACTTTAGTTACCTGAATATTAAGAAAATGGAAGGACCAAATTTAGAGGTACAAGTGTAACATGGTGTTTATGCTCTATTTTGAGCACTATTTCCACCCCATCCTTCTAAATAGTTTTGAAGCTGATTGACTGTTCACTCTATTCATACTATGATCTTTGAATGCAGGGAGCAGCTCTAGGATCTAGGCTGTTTGCAAACAATCACATAAATAACTTCTGAATAGTTTCTGTAAAATGGTAAATTTGAAGTCACAAAACCTATTGTCTTTTGCATTTAAACCTTTTGCTAGCAGCATAGATTAAAAGTTAGTATGATGGCAAATTTGCAGCCAGACACTTTTTGCAGCAGCTGTAACCATGATGGCACATTGCTCTGATAGCTGAAATAGATGTAGAGATTTGAAACAACTCCTAAGGACAGACATCAATAACTTAATGGTTGCCTACCGGGGGTGGTGTGGTGGTGGTGTTACTGGAACAACAGAAATCCCTTCTTTCCCACTCTTCTGCCACTAATGAGAAATAACATCTTTATCTTTCCCTGCAATCTAAAGGCAGTGGCTTTAAGGAGGGGAGAGGGAAAGCAACAGATTGGTGCCTGGCAGCTGTTTGTTCAGTTTTGTCTCTTTCATCTCAGCTACTTTTGCCTGGGTTGCTATGCAAATAGGAAAAATTGTAAGGATCTGTAAACAGTCAAATTGTCAAGATTGGGTCTGGTAGTGTTGTAAAGTGGAATCTTCCCCTTGCTATGTTTGTCTGGTCCAGACCCCCCTCCCCCAAAAAACAAAAATCTGAACAATCACTTGTAAAGGAGTTATTTGAAGGCATCAAGCCACCTTTCCTTTTTAAGGGCCTTAGGCAGAATTCTGTGCTACTGAAATCCTAGATTTGAAAACTTCCACAAAAATTCCTGCCAGGTGAGAACAGGCTGCCCACAAGCTCTGCTTTGTTATTATGCAAGCAAAAGTCAGTTTTTGAAAACTTGGGTACACTGTGACAAGAAAGATTGTGAAATGAGGCAAAACTCACTTAACAAATATTTCATTTAACAACATAAAGTTTTGGGCTCAATTGTCATAAGTTGAGGACTATCTGTACACTATTTAAATTTTTATTCACATGATATCAGCTGCATTTTTCCTGTGCACTGCTTGGAGAGTCAGTCTGCCCGTTCAGGACTTGTTTTTGTGAGCTCCAGCTTAATTTATCCTAGGCTTGGACTCTCCTGCTACTTATTCCTTTTTTCTTTTTCTTTGTATTCTTTATTTGTACTTTTTTACCCCTTAGTGTAGGTTAGTGTAGGCTACTCAGAATTAATTTTTTTCACCGTCGTTGACCTTCTCCTTGAGACTCAGAGGTAGGTGTGGTGGTGGGTGCCCCGCATGCCGCGCCGCCTTTGGACGGCAGCGGAGAGCTACTGAATCAGATTTAAAGTGTGGTAGGGCGGCAAGGCTCCAGATGGCTGCCAGTGGTTTGCTTTGTTGTTGGTATTTTTCCGGTTTTCTTGCCTTTGGGAAGGCACAGTCTGCTGCAGAGAGGTGCGCAGCCGCTTTTAAACGTGCGGTCGCCATCTTATCTTCCTCCACCCTCACACCAGAGCAGTGGCCATTTTGGAAAGGCTTAATTTCGTGCCTTTTTCAATCGGCTTTTCCCGTTCAGCCACACTTCAGCAGATAGCCGCAGGGTGGTTAGCTGGCCCTGTTTTGGGTCTTTGGCTGGGTCACTGCCACCCACATCATCTCCCCACGCGGCACTGGTGTCTTGGCCACCTGGTGGTCATACACCGGCACAGGGAGAGCTGCTCACTTAGTTCCACTGACCCTCCCTGCCTTATCTGCCTGGTCTTGCAGCCTCGGCTGCTTTTTCACCTTCTCACCTCCTGTTTGAGTGGCTGGTTTTTTCATTGGACTCATTTGCAGAGCCCCAGTTTTCTCTTCTGGCATTTTTTCACGGACTGTTACAGATTCCACAATATCTGCTGGTCATCAGCTCCAGTGTCAGCCACCAGAGTCTCCATCACCACCTGATCTCCAACTGCCTTGGCCTTCTTGTCTGAAGATTGTGCCACCAAGCTATGGAGGAACCTGGCCCATCTGCCTCACTTGACGGTAGACCAGGTCCTTCACAGGCCCCTAGCAAGGGAACTTCCATAGGCAGGGGCAAGGGGGCAAGGAAGGGCAGGATGGCCAGCCAGGATAATCATCTCTATAAGGCGCCTTCCACGGCAGCGGCTAGGGATGCTGAGAGGCGGCAGCGGGCTCTCAATAAGCAGTTTGAGAAGCCCCAGCGCCAGGCAGTGAGGGAGGCCCCTCAGCCCACTCCTCAAGTTGAGCCAGTCCTTCTACCACCCCCAAGGAGGGATCACCTGTCCGTGATTGATGAGGAGGTGGAGTTCCAGGATCTATCCCCGGATAGGTCTCTGGCAGACCCGGATTTTCCTACCCCTTCGTATGTTTCTGACTCAGGGCCCGCTCTCTTGAGGCCCAACCCTGGGGGGCTTTGTGGTTCTACCCTCGCCCAACAGGGTCCTCCCTCTTCCAGGGACTCGATTTGGCTGGACACTGGTTTAGCTCAGGAACCCGAGTTATCCGTCCACATGCAAGTGGTTGTCGCCCGCACCATCTCTCAAGTCATAGCCGAGGGGATGCAGAGAAGAGATCAAGTGCCCGTTGTTCCCAGCACTCCTCAGACCAGGCAGGAGGCTCCCCCTACTGCCAGGAGGGTCCATCACCCTTCTCTGGAATACTCAGCGAGGCTTCCATTTTGGAGGACCCAGATCAGGAGGAGGAGGAGCTCTCGGAGGACAACGACCTCCCTCCGTATGCCCCTGCCTTCTCAGGGCTCTTTAAGCCTAGCTTATTTAAGTCCATCTTGCACAAGGCTAAGAACACCACCCAAGTGGGTACCAAACCTAAGACCATGCAGGGATCTTCTGATTCCACCCCGGTTAACCCCAATGCGAGCATGTTTAATGTTCAGGCCCCTCAGCAAGAGCTGGTTCCGGTTCCCGATCTCTATGGATGTCATTCAGCGGCAATGGGTCCAGCCTGATTCCCTGGCCATGTCCAGTGGTGGGGACAAAAAGCTGTATTCAGTAGATCCCGCACTGGAAGACATTCTGGTCCTGCCATCTGTGGACCCTCTATAGCAGCCCTCACTTCTAATTTGGTCCTTCCTGCCGACCTGTTAGAAGGCCTTAAGGCGGAGGACAAAAAAGCGGAGAAGGCCTGCCACAAGACTCATCAGGCGGCAGCCTGGGCCATTAAGGCGTCTTCCTCCGCGTCCTTTTTCAATAGGGCCTCTATCATTTGGCTTCGTGAGCTTCAGGCTAAACTACCGGCAGGAGACACTCATCTTCACCAGGACATAAACAAAATAATTGCAGCATCCCAATACTCGGCTGATGCCTTCCTTAATGTGGTCAAATTCGCTTCTAGGGCATTAGCTTCCAACGTTACGTCCCGCTGCCTTGTGTGGCTTCGTCACTGGCAGGCGGATCAGAAGAACAAGTGGAAATCGGATTCTGCTCTGTTTAAGGGGATCAAATTGTTTGGGGAGATCCTAGACCCCTTCGTGATCGACTCTAAGGATAAGCGGAAAGTTCTGCCTATCTTGAATAAGAAACAGGGCCGTAAATCTGCTCCCTATTTCAAGAGGCAGTCCTTTCATTCCAATGAGCCCGCAGGTTCCTCCTCCGCTTCCTTGAACAGACCAGTTAGTCAGTTGGGAGATAGGTCCCAGGACAGGCAGTCCTTTCGGGACGGGCAGGCAGCAGTTCAACTACCGCAGGTCCAACCGCTGCGGGGCTTCCAACAGGCCCTTCCGCAAATCCAAGTGACCATCAACAGTCCCCTCCCATCGGGGGTCACCTTCAACTGTTTGCCCCCCAATGGGAACTGACCATGGAGGATGCCTGGGTCCTCCAGACCATCAGGGAGGGACTCTCTTTGGAATTCCTCTCTCACCCCCTCACAATTTCGTTCGCTGCCCAACCCCTTCTTGCCCTCTCAAGAGGGAGCTCATGACCCAGGAAATTCACCATCTCCTGGATATCAATGCCGTGGAGCAGGTTCTACCCGACCAGGAAGGGAAGGGGTTTTATTCCATTCTCTTCCTGGTACCCAAGAACTCGGGGGTGGAGGGCTATCTTAGACCTCAAGAACCTCAACCGTCACATCGCATACAGAAGGTTCAAGATGCAATCCCTGCAGACTATCCTAGCAGGGATCCGCCAGGTGGACCTCCTCAAGTCGATCGACTTAAAGGAGGCTTATCTGCATATCCCTATTGGACCACAATACTGAAGGTTCCTGCGGTTTTTCTACACCGACAGACACTATCAGTACAGGGGCCTTCCATTCGACCTGTCGTCGGCACCCAGGACCTTCACAAAAATTCTGTCAGCGATTGGAGCGCAACTCAGGCGCAGGCCCGTAAGAATACAATGTTACCTGGACGACATTCTCATCCAATTGTCGTCCAGGAAACAGGCCTTACGGGACCTCCACATCACCATGAGATCCCTCCGGAATCACGGGTTCTCTTTGAACCTGGAAAAGAGTCATCTCACCCCAACTACCAACCTTCTCCACTTGGGGGCAGTGATAGACACCTCAGCTTGCAGGTTGTTCCTTTCCCAGGACAGGATACACAGTTTAGTATCCCTGACCCACAAGGTTCTGAGCTTGAGGCGAGTCTCCATGCTACTCCTCTCACAACTGTTGGGGAAGATGATCGCCTGCATCTCGGTCATCCCCTGGGCACGGCTCCATTCCAGAGAGTTGCAGTGGTTTCTCCTGCCCCATCAGAGATCCAACAGGAGCCACTCATCCATGACGGTGTGGCTTCCCCCAACCGTGAAGAGATCTCTCAAGTGGTGGCAATCAACAGCCCTACTGAAAGGACACCTGTTCAAGGAAACTGCGAGAGTGGTCATCATGACAGACGCCAGCCTTGCCGGCTGGGGGGCACACATGAGACATCGTGTAACTCAGGGCAAGTAATCTCCAGCCGAAGCGGCTTGCAACATCAACTTCTTGGAGCTGCGGGCAGCGAGACTCGCCCTGCAACATTTTCACCGGGACATTTTCCATTGTGGGAGGGGGAGTGGTCACCTGTGGGTATTCTCTTAGCCTGATTGGTCCAAAAGACTGAGAGCAAACGCTTAAATACTCCTGGCTTTCCTTTCCTTCCCAGTTCCTCTCAGTCTTTTTGGTCCAATCACTGAGAATCTGGTATAGGTAGGAAAATTATTAGATATTTACTTGATTTGGTCTGTTTTGGCTAATTGGGCATTTTAAATTGTTTCCCAACAATCTTAAAATTTGCAGCTGTGGCCCAAAGGGACAGCGTCTGCCCCTAAACGTTGGGGGGGGGATCTCTTCCTGCCTCCCCTCTGAGGGCACGGAGCCTAGCCCGACTCCCGGGGCTGCGGGGGTGCCGGCTCTAGCCAGCTGCAGCCGCGCCGAGGCTTGTAGGTGCCTTAAAAGCAGCCTTCGGCGCCAAAGGAAAAAAAGTCGGTTTTAAAGCGGCTGGAAAGCCGCGGATCGCTAGAAGCGGCGTTTTTCGCCCGGGTGCGATCCTTTCCTCTTGCGTGAAGGGCGAACGAAGGGGGAGTGCGTGCGGGACTGCCGCGAGGCCCCAGGGTGTCGCCAAGCTGCTGCTACTGCAGCGGAAGATTGGAGAAGCCGCGCCACGCGGTTTTAGATTATTTTTGCCGCTTTTGTGTTCCGGCGGCCATTTTGAATCGCGCCACGTGCGCGGGGCCTCTGCAAGCCCTGAGCTCGCCCCAGGCCTACTTGCAGGCGATCGGCCTAGCACAGGCCTTGCTTCTAGGAAGGTCCAGGCTCCGAAGGGACCTACAGCGGCCTTCTCTACGCGTCCCCTGGACTACTGGACACGTGAGTAAGCGATGGAAAGGGACGCGGGCATTTCCCAGGGCCAGGCCGAGGGCCTGGCAGGAGGGAAACAAACAAAGGGGGCTGGGGATCCCTCGGGTGCTCCAGGGACGGCCCAGCGACCATCCAGGGCCTCCACCAGGGAGGAGGCAAGGAGACATAGGGCATTGGAAAAGACCTTTGCCAGGGCCGAAAGGCAGGCCAGGTCTGCGGGGCGGGCTTCAGCCAGCAGGTCTCGTTCGCCCATCAGGCCTAGATCAATCCAATCCTCTCCCAGGGGATTCAGCCCTTCTTCCCCTTCTGTTTCTCCACCCAGGCCCCGCAGGTATTCTAGGCGGAGGGAGTCTCCCTCTCCTTCCCCTTCTATCTCACCTAGATTAGCAAGGGAGGATGAGGAAGATCCCTTGGAGGGTACTTCCAGGGGACCTGTGTCCTCACGCAGGCTGGCCCCTCAAAGGCCTGGCTCTTCTTATGAAGGGGGGGAGGACCTAGAGCATCTCCCTGAGAATATTAAGAGGCTTATTTCGACTGCTATTACTAGGGGCATTGCACAAAGAGATAGGGGTTCCCTTTCTGCTAGATCCCAGTACAGGGCATCGTCTCCATCTATGGTAAGCGAGGCCTCAGCCCTGGGGGGGGGGAGAATCCCCAAGGTATGGGGTTCTCTGAGGATGAGGAGACTGCTAGGCCCGAGAGTCCTCCCCCCAAGGGGCTTTTTCTCCCGGCCATGTTCAAGATTCTTCTGAGCAAGGCTAGGAAGACCACCAAGGTGGGCACAGGTGATCCTACGGTTCCTCCTCCAAGGGACCCGGATATGGCCATGTTTTCAAACACGGCAACTAACAAGGCTGAAATTCCGGCTCCCCCTTTGTTCATGGAGGTTCTGACCAATCAGTGGTCTCGTCCTTCCAATTTCCCTAACCCCGGGAGCAATGACCGTCGCTTCTATAATGTGGAGCAGACCTTTGCGAGTGCCATTCAGCTACCTTCCATTGACGCCCCGGTGGCCGCCCTGGTATCTTCTTCCCCAGTGGTGTCTGGGGACGCGGCTGATAAGTTGAAGCCCGAGGACAAACGGGCTGAACTTACCTTGCGGAAGAACTTTAATGCCACAGCGTGGGCCATTAAGGCGGCGGCTGCGGCGTCTTATTTCAACCGGGCTACGGTCATGTGGTTACATAAGCTCCAGGATCGCATCCCGATCCAGGATGAACGGTTGCACCAAGATCTGTTCAAGATCGTTGCGGCTGCCGAATTTTCCGCGGACGCGACTTTGGACGCAGTAAAATTCGCGTCCAGCGCCCTGGCCACCTCGGTGACCTCTCGCCGTCTCCTGTGGTTGGGTAATTGGCAGATGGATAATAAGGCTAAATGGGATCTGGCGGCCGCCCCGTTCAAGGGCCCCACCCTCTTTGGGGAGGCTCTCGACCCAATTCTTGTCGAAAATAAGGACAAGAAGAAGGTCCTCCCATCCTCTACCAAAAAGTCAGAGAATAGGTCTCATCCTTACCGCAGGCAGTCCTATAGAGCTTCTGAGTTTGATCACCAACAACGCTTTTCTTCTTTCAGGTCGGACAGACAGTTTTCGCGACAGCCCTATCAGGACAGGAATAGGTTCCAGCATCAGTCCCGACGGCCATTTCGGGGGGGCGGCGGTCGCCCGTACCGTAGGGGGAAGTGACTCGAACCCGAGTCGTCCCATAGGCGGCCGCCTGTCCCTCTACACGGATCGTTGGGACGACATCACGTCAGACACATGGGTGAGGTCCACAGTTCGCCAAGGTCTCAGGTTAGAATTTCTCTCCACACCCCCGAACTCCTTCAGATCGTTCCCTCCGTCTCGGAGCCTGGAGCGCCGCCGCCTGATGGAGCAGGCAATCAAACATCTCCTAGACATTCAGGCGGTGGAGTTAGTCCCCCGTTTGGAGAGGGGGCTGGGCCACTACTCCAACCTGTTCGTGGTGCCGAAGAGTTCGGGGGGTTGGCGAGCAATTCTGGACCTCAAACGTCTGAACCGTTTCCTAGTGTACAGACGATTCAAAATGTCATCACTCAAGTCTATTCTTCAGGGCATCAGGAAGGGGGATTTCCTGGCATCAGTAGACCTCACAGAGGCCTACCTTCACATCCCGATCTTCCCTTCTCACCGCAGGTTCTTACGGTTCTCGTACGGGAACCAACATTATCAGTACAGGGCTCTTCCGTTTGGCCTGGCCTTGGCCCCCCGCACCTTTACGAAGGTGCTGGCGGCTCTGGCAGCGCATCTTCGGGCTGTGCCAGTGAGACTACAATGTTACCTGGACGACGTCTTGGTCCAGGCGGGATCCCTTCCGCGGGCGATCTCAGATCTCCAGCTCACTATCCGGACTCTCCAGTCCCTGGGGTTCTCGGTAAACTTCCCCAAGAGCCATCTGTCTCCCTCCACTCGCATCCTTCATCTGGGGACGATGATAGACTCGGAGGAGGGGGTGGTGCGTCTGTCTCAGGACCGTCAGGACGGGTTGCGCCAGCTGGCGGAAAAGGTCCGCGTAAGTCGGTCCATTTCTGTCCTCTCGTTATCACAGCTGCTGGGCAAGATGGTGTCGTGCATTGGGATAGTGCCGTGGGCCAGGCTCCATCTCCGTCCTCTGCAGTGGGAGCTCATTCCGTTCCAGAGGGACCGGATGAGCAACTCGCTCCGTACCCTTCGTCTTCCGGCGGGGGTGCGCGCTTCCCTTCGGTGGTGGACGTCTCCGGCCATTCAGAAGGGCTGCTCTTTCTGGGAGCCGGACAGAGTGACAGTCACCACGGACGCGAGCTTGTTCGGGTGGGGAGCTCTGGTGGGTTCCCGCCTGGCTCAGGGCAGGTGGACCCAGACAGACCTCCGCCACAACATAAATTGGTTAGAACTAAAGGCGGCCAGGCTTGCTCTCCAACACTTCCGGTCCTCGGTGGAGAGCCGGCACGTACTCCTTCTGACGGACAATGTGGCCACCAAGGCCCACATCAACCGGCAGGGGGGGACGCGGTCTCGAGCACTCTGGCTGGAGGCTCTGAGGCTGGGCGCCTGGGGAGAGAAACACCTCTTGTCCTTGGTCTCGGAACACATCTCCGGCCTCTCGAACCATCAGGCGGATTGGCTGAGTCGAGCCACTCTGGACAATGGCGAGTGGCAGATCCATCCGGATCTGTTCCGGAGGATTTGCCAGCGGTTCGGCGCGCCCCTGGTGGATCTCTTCGCATCTCCGACGAACTCACATCTGCCCCGGTTCTTCACTCGCTTTCAGTCCCGGGGGGCAGAGGGGACGGACGCTCTCAGGAGCAGGTGGCTGGCGGGTCTCCTGTACGCCTTTCCCTCTATTCCGCTCATCCCGGGGGTTATCAGGAAGGTGGTGGCGGAGAAAGCTCTGGTCATAGTGGTGGCCCCCTTTTGGCCCAGGCGGCCTTGGTTTGCGGATCTCACCCAGCTATCGGTGGCTCCTCCGTGGAGGATTCCACGAGAGGAGGTGGTCTTGCGCCAGGGGGTCCTGATCCATCCGGAGCCCCAGTGGCTTCATCTAACCGCATGGTTGTTGAACGGGGATTACTGAGGGCGGCTCAGCTGTCCTCGGGGGTCATCCGCACCATTGAGGCTTCCAGGCGTCCGTCCACAAATCGTATCTACAACTCGACTTGGGATGCGTTCGTGAGGTGGTGCTCCCACAATCAGGTCTCCCCGACTAGAGCCACCATTCCTAATGTTTTAGATTTCTTGCAGAAGGGCTTAGAGAGCGGTCTGTCTCACAACACCTTGCGGCGCCAAGTGGCTGCTCTATCGTCAGTTCTGGGGGTAGTGGGTTCCTCCTCGCTAGCTCATCTTCCCCTAATCAAGAGGTTTCTCAAGGGGGCGGCTAATCTCCGGCCTCCCCCTATCCACAGGTTCCCCACGTGGGACCTGCCCCTGGTCCTCAAAGCCTTAACGGGGGCCCCGTTCGAGCCGCTTAGGTCGGTTCACCTCAGGTTCTTATCCCTTAAGGTTGTCTTTCTTGTGGCGATTACGTCCGCCCGGCGTATCTCGGAGCTGGGCGCTTTATCATCCAAAGATGACCTCTGTCACTTTCATTCGGATAAGGTGGTGCTTCGGCTTGACCCCACCTTTCTTCCGAAGGTTAACACTCCGTTTCACAGGGCCCAGGAGATTGTTCTGCCGGACTTTTGCCCGGGTCCGTCTTCGGATAGGGAACGGCTCTGGCATCGTCTTGATGTTCGTCGAGCCTTGCGCATTTACCTCCGGCGGATGGCTGAGTTCCGCAGGTCGGAGGCCTTATTTGTGTCCTTTCAACCCAGGACCTTGGGCGCTAGGGTGTCTTCTGCCACTATTGGCCGTTGGCTGCGTCAGGCCATCCAAGAGGCCTATGCGGCGGCAGGGCGTCCCGTTCCCTCAGGGATAACGGCCCACTCCACTAGAAGTGCCGCGACTACGGCGGCGTGGGCCACTAGGGCCCCCCTTGAGGACATTTGCCGGGCCGCCACTTGGGTGTCCCCGACTCCGTTTATCAGGCATTATCGTCTGGATTTGTTCGCTTCGGCGGATGCTGCCTTTGGGAGAAGAGTGTTACAGAGGGTGGTAGCAGACACTCCCCTTGGGCCATAGTTGTTAGTTAAGTATCCCTCCCTTGGGACTGGGCTTTGGTATGTCCCACAGGTGACCACTCCCCCTCCCACAATGGAAAAAGAACGTTGGTCTTACCTGAATGTGTCTTTTCATTGGTAGGGGGAGTGGTCACGACCCTCCCTATTTGAGGTTGAGACCAAGGGGAGCCCGGGGTCCCCCCGGGGAGGGAGGTTGTGTTGTTTATGTTTATTGTTTCAGTTCGACTATTCGCCTTCGAGGAACTGGGAAGGAAAGGAAAGCCAGGAGTATTTAAGCGTTTGCTCTCAGTCTTTTGGACCAATCAGGCTAAGAGAATACCCACAGGTGACCACTCCCCCTACCACAATGAAAAGACACGTTCAGGTAAGACCAACGTTCTTTTTGCATCAGCACGTCCTTCTGATGACGGGCAATGTGGCCACCAAGGGACATATAAATTGCAAGGGCGGCACCAGGTCCAGGAAACTCATGGCAGAGGTGGAAGCCCTGAGCAGGTGGGCGGAGCATCACATTGTATCCATTCGCTCCGACCACATCTCGGGAGTGGACAATACCCAGGCGGACTGGTTGAGCAGGACCACCATAGACAATGCAGAGTGGCGATTGGTTCCGGTCCTGTTCCGCCAGTTGTCTTGCAGATTCGGCACCACAGTGATTGACCTGTTCGCCACCTGAGAGAACACACAGCTTCAACGCTTCTTCTCCCACTTCCATTCACCAGGGGTGGAGGGGACGAATGCCCTTCGATGCAGGTGGCCTCGGACTGCTGTACGCCTTCCCTCCCTTCCCGCTGCTACCACAGGTGATCTGGAAAATCATCGCAGAGAGGGCGGAGGTACTCCTCGTCGCATCCCACTGGCCTCGTAGGTCCTGGTACGCCAACCTTGTCAACCTGTCGGTGTCCACTCCATGGCGAATCCCTCAAGACCAGATCTGCCTCAGCCAGGGGGCCATTGTCCACCCGGACCCCCAGTGACTCCAGCTGGCCATCTGGCACTTGAGGGGGACCTCCTGAGGAGAGAGGGTCTGTCGGAGGAAGTGGTATGTACCATCCAGGCGTCCAGATGCCCCTCAACAACCAGGATATACGAATCTACCTGGCCCACCTTCGCCAAGTGGTGTGACAATCTCCAGCTGGATCCAGTCACTGCACCTATTTCCCGCATACTGGACTTTCTACAGGAGGGCCTAGACAAGGGTCTCGCCCCAACACCCTTCGTCATCAGGTGGCGGCATTATCCACTGTTTGGTCCGGTGATCCGACCCAGCTCCTCAGCAAACTATCAAGGGTTTGCTGTTTCCTTAAGGGTGCCTCCAACTTACGCCCTCCAGTGGTTCACCGTTATCCCACCTGGCAGTTATCGGTGGTCCTACAGGGGCTAACTTCACTGCCCTTCGAGCCGCTACGTACAACTTCACTTCGACACCTCACCTTAAAGACTGCCTTTCTTGTCACAATAACATCTGCGAGGCGCATATCAGAGTTGGCGGCTCTATTGGTCCGGGAGGACCTTTGTGTCTTCCATCCGGACAGGGTCGTACTGCATCTGGATTCTGCCTTCATCCCAAAGATCAACATCTGGTTCCACAGGGCGCAAGAAATCATCCTACCAAACTTTTGCTCGTGCCCCAACCACCCAAGGGAACGTGTTTGGCACAAGTTGGACATCAGACGGGCCCTGTGGATATACATCAAACGTTCTGCAGACTTCCGCAGGTCAGAGGCCCTCTTTGTGTCGTTCCAACCTGGCTCCTTGGGTAAGAAGGTAACATCTACAGTCAGCAGGTGGCTGACAGCATGCATTGCAGCTGCATATGAACATCATTCCAGGGCAGTACCTCGACACATTACCACTCACTCTACCAGGAGCGCTGCCACCGCCGTGGCCTGGGTTACCCAGGCTACCATTGACGACATCTGCAGAACGGCTACCTGGTTTTCACTGTTGCCCTTTGTCAGGAACTATAAATTGGACATGTATGCTTCGGCCGAAGCCTTGTTCAGCAGGCAGGTTCTCCAGGCGGTTGTTTCCACGAATGAATCCCGGAACTGACCTTCTGCCCGCCCTAGTGACATATAACTTGGGTATGTCCCATTGCTTGGACTCTCCAAGCAGTGCACAGGAAAATGACCATTGGCTTACCTGAAGGGTCCTTTTCTGTGTACTGCGGGAGAGTCCAACCCACCCTGGCTTCTCCGTCCAGAGATTCGTGACCGTCATGTCAACTTTGACTTTCCTTTACTGTTTCATCACGCTTCCAGACTTCACGGGTTCCAGACCTTTTCAAAATTCTGGGGCCAAGCAACACCAGGAGGCATGGCCAAGGAAAAAGATTCCTCAGTCCTAGGGCAACCAGACTGATTTAACCCGTTGCTTGGACTCTCCCGCAGTGCACAGAAAAGGGCCCTTCATTTTCTTGCTTGTTATGATCTGTAATAAATGAGCTTCCTCTGTTCATATATGGTTGTATTTGCTTTTTAAGAGGAGTTTCTCACACTAATTTTCTCCTCAGTTTTGTAATTTGAGGCCTACTAAGTCCTCCACATGAGGTAGCTTTCTGTGTCTGGTGTGCCGCTAGACCAAGTAATCTAGAGTCAATCAACTGCTGTAACTTTCCTGCCTAAAACACTATGAAATTGAGAGAAATCATTTAACAGCCCTAAATAGTATGGTAGGTAGGGAACATATAGGTGGAAAGGATTGTTGCAATAATGAATAGGTCACAGAAGATTATATCAGATCTTATTAAATGCCAGATGCTCTAATGAATCATAGTATTTGAGTTGGGTGGCCATGTCAGTGTTCTAAATAATGATTCACCTTTAGCAGCTATCTCTTTATTTTGTCTATCTTCTTGATCATAACTGATCAAATTAACTTTGTAATACTTTTGGATAAAAGATAACTAGAAAAGATGCTTGTTTATAGTTTTATTCTACTTCAGTAAGATGCAAAGTGTGTGTACTGACATTGCTAATTTTGCCTAAGCAGGTAATTTCCTCTCCTTCCAGTTTCTAAATGGTGGTATAACTTGTAGTTTCCTCCTGATAGGATAACACACTTTTTTTAAAAACCATTAATTCATATGATCAGTTTATGTGGTTCACTTGGAACTAAATGTTTGTTTAATAGCTCTAAAGTGCAGTTATTTTCAAATAATTATAGTTCCAGTTGGATATTATGTCAAAGGATAAAAATACAGATATCATTCCAAATCATGAATTGTTATTTTAATGGTTGAAGGCCAGTTCCCTAAGGACTTAGTAACTTCCTGCTATTAATTGAGTGTCATCTGCAAATAAGGAGAAGAATGCTGAATTAGTTTATGATATCAAAAAATCAGGACGACTGTTTGAAAAAGATGCTACCATATGCTGGATCAGGGGTCTCCAACCTTGGCAACTTTAAGACTTGTGGACTTCAACTCCCATAATCCCTCAGCCAGCTTTGGAGACAATATGTTACCTTCTGAAGTGGAACAGTTGTGGAATGTGCATCCCATTATAGAAAAGCATTAAAGATCCATCATTGGAATCAGATGTGAAAGGCCAAAGATAGGGTAGTTGGCACAATGTTCATTTTGGTTTATAGGATTCTAGAGAAGTAGTCAAGTTTATTTTTTTCAAAGAAACAAAATCTGTTGCCATCTTAAATATTAACCAAATTTATTTCAACGAATCACAAAAGCTTTTTTAGTAAAATAAAATTTGTTAGAGCATAGTTCTTAAGGTTCCTACAATATTCTTTAAGTTTTCAGATAAAGATTGTGATACTTGAACCAAGTAGGAAATTTCTTTTATTTGTTCATTTAGCTTACTGCTCTTTTCTTCTTCTATAATATTAGCTGACATTTGATGTTTAACTGGTACACAGTAGGAAATATTGAATTACTTACTCTTTAAAGTGCTCTGGTTCTAGAAACAAATGACATAATGCAGTCAAATTCTATATTTAATTTTCCAACAGGGAAGAGGCTATTAAGCTACATATTTAAATTTAATTTTATACCACTGCTGCAATTATGACATAGTGTAAGGCAACAGCACATCATCTTTCTGATATCAATTTATTAAGGGAAAAACACAGAATAAGGTCATTTCTGTCAATGTATTAGACAATGGCATTGAATGTGTCCAAATAATGTGGATGTTGATGGCTCTGAAGGGGAGGGGGATATACTCTAAAGTATGCTGTCTTGTGATTTAGAGTAAATAAAGGCTGAGTTTACCTCCCAGCAAGCAGCCCTTGCACTCTCAAAGAGCTCCCTCCAGCGAGGGAATCTCAGCTGTGGGACAGGCAGCAGCAGCAGCTTGCAACATTTCCTGCCAGCTTCCTCACTGACTTTCTGGGGAAGCCGGCAAAGAACATTGCAAATGGTGATCACATGGCTGCAGGAACTTGACAACTGGTCCTGTAAGTTACCAAACATCCAGATCATGATCAAATGACTGGGTGTATGAGGGGAGAGGGGGATGGGTCAACAACTTTTTACAATGGCCAGAAGTGTTTTACAGCACCCTTTCTGATGATGTAATAACTTCAAATGGTCATTAAATGACTTGTCGTAAATCAAGGACTAACCGGCACTGATCCTGCTTAGCTTCTAAGCCCAGATAATTTCAGCTAAGCGCTGCCACCTGCTGAGGCAGAAGAGTATTATGCAGTTATTAAATACAAATTTATATCAACATTGTTCTTCTGTATATCTGACATTTTCTTTTTGTATGATATGAAATGCTTTGAAGGTAACACTGCTATAATATTTGTATTGCCATTGAAATTCATTTGCTCCCTATTAGAGATAGTCTACAACTTACAATCATTTGTTTAGTGACCATTTGTAGTTACAACAGCACTGAAAAAAGGGACATGACCGTTTTTCACACTTATGGCCGTTGCAACATTCCTGTAGTCACGTGATCAAAATTCAGATGCTTAGCAACTAGCATGCATTTATGACAATGCAGGGTCATGTGATCACCTTTTGCAATCCTGACAAAATCAATAGGGAAGCAAGATTCATTTAACTGTGTTACTAACTTAACCACCGCAGTGATTCACTTAACAACTGTGACAAGAAAGGTAGTAAAATGGGGCAAAATACACTTAACAACTTCCTTGCTAAGCAACAGAAATTTTGCGCTCAATTGAGGTCATAAATTGAGGACTGCCTATATTACGGCTTCTCAAGTAAATGAGTGTCGAGCCAGTAAATTTTTAGAACTTATTGTGACATAAGCCAATGCAGAATTGTGTTTTCACATCCATTTCATTGAAAACCTTAACTTGTAACATACTTCTAAATGATTTTTAGGTTATTGATGTAATGTTAATGCAGACCTCTGATTTATGTTTAATCTACGCAACTAGTGAAGTATATTTGAAACTTTTTGTATGTGAACTTATAGAGAGTAGTTAATTATTCATAGCCTGCTGAATCTTGATTTTGAATTGATGAAATACAGAACTCGGTACATCTGTGTATGTTCATGTATATTCAAATAGGCTTGTTACTGCATAATCACTAGATGGTTTTTTAAAAAATACATTATAAGTGTGTGTTGCAGAAATAAATGACAGTGCATTAGCAAAGTGAGAATGATTTATCTTGGCAGCAAATGTTATGAAAGCCAGCTTTTTGAATTTTTATGGTGTGTAACCTCCCTTTGTAAAAACATACTTTCTAGTCCTCAGAATTTGTTAAAGTTCTTTGTTCTGCAATCAAAAGTAACGCCAGCTCAGAAGTCTTGGAGAATTTAAGTGAGAAGATTAATTTATGTCAGTTGCAAGTGTGACTAGTTTTCTGTTCATTTTTTAATTCACCTTAACAGGTTTTGGCTTATATGTTTTCCTTGTCATGGACGTAGCATAAGAGAGGCTGACAGCTTGTTCAGCATTGTCGAATTGGTAGGAACCATGCCAGTGGGAAATAGTCAAATAGCTGAAATCAGGAGCTATTGGTATACAGAAACTTTAATATTACGAATGTGTTTAATGAACATAATTGCTCACTGAATCATTTATTTGCAGAAGAGCAAACTGGTTGCTGAGTAAAGTAGTTACTATAAATATTCCTAGAGTAGTCTGATACTGTAACTTTAGATACCCAAAATCGAGTAAATATGGTTATGTAGGTTTTTAGAAATTAAAGAGAAAGATGAACCACAAAAGCTTTTGGATTCTGTTAATTTTCCAAAAAGAGCTGATAATTAGCATGGAATATTTTTCTGTTGGTACATGAGAGTAAACAAAATGGAAAAGCTATGTGATTGGTTTGAGTATGTATGAACATAAATTATAATGCTGATTATGAAATTAGAGTAAAATAGGAGCAAGAGGGGGATAAAAAACATTTATTGTAGGCTGCCTTGAACTCTTTAGAGAAAATAAAGTAGCAATAGCAATAGCACTTAGACTTATATAGTGCTTTGCAGTCCTCTCTAAGGGGTTTGCAGAATCAGCGTATTGCCCTCACCAATCTGGGTCCTCATTTTACCCACCTCAGGAAGGACGGAAGGCTGAGTCAATCTTAAGCCAGTGAGAATTGAACTTTGGCAGTTGACAGAATTAGCCTACGATATTGCATTCTAACCACTGTGCCACAAATAGACCAATTGATGGGCTCTATCCCATTTGGGGGGCCACAGACCTATTGGCAATTATATTATTATCACATTAGTTTTGCTAATGAAGATGTTATAAATTTGTTTTCATATAAGTTTAATTTGGTCCAAGCGGGAGAAAAAATGATTTCTCAGTGCTGCTGATTCTTGTTCCAAGCTTCTCTTTCCTTCTGTTTAATTTTAATAATCCTCAGTTCAAAGAGTCTGGGAGTGCCCAGTCAGAGGAAAACACACAAGTGTTTCTGGGGACTGTTAGTGAGGCTAGCATCCACTTAGCAGGAGAAGACGGTGATGGATAGAGGGATATGAGACTTGTACTAATGCACATGCTAAAACGGTCATGTGGAAATGTCGCGTGTGCGTGTGCTCATCAGGGGCAAGCTCTGGAAAAGCCGAACCTCCAGGTTTTAGCGCGCATGTGCACACCGGTTTTCGGCACTACCGCACACGCGTTGGGATTGTGCTCCGGAAAAGCCGAATGTCTAGGTTCTGGCGTGCATGCGCAACCAACAATTAGCTGGCCAGCGTACATGCGCACACTAGTTTTTGGCAATGCTGCGTATGCAAAGGGCAGCTGATCGTCACATGCACATGTGCTCCAGAAACCCAGAGGACAAAACAGGCAAGGCTGCGCGTGCCGGGGGACATGGCTTTGCATGCCACTTTGGGCACATGTGCCATAGGTTCGCCATCACAGCACTATAGTATTTACCTTAAAGGAAGACAGTCTTGAAGTTGATGCCTCTCTCCTCTTCCCCAGATAAAGAAAGAATAGACAGAAAAAACCATAGCATAAAAATCCTGTGTCATGCCCAGTTTTTTCACCTTGCTAAGCCCAGATAAATCATGAGGATTTCTCCTTCCCAGTGTGAAAGCATAAGAGTCTTGTGTGCATTTGTGTATGAGTGCATTTACATCAACCAGAAACCACATTTACAAAATGGACAGGGCCAGGACAAAAAAGTAATTCAATTGGATTTAAAACCAATTGAAATTATTTGCTTGTAAAATAATATAGTGATTAAAGTTTATTCATTCACCCTTTGCACATACCATCTTTGTCAATTTCACAGAGGAATATTCAAGTAGACACAAGTTACATAAATATACATAAGCGCAAATATTTTCCCTTTCCTTCTAGGAAAAATCCTCCCCTCCCAAAAGAGGTTGTGGGGAGGCATGGTTTAGAACTGGGTTCAGGGAATGAAGCAAATCAGCAGGTAAGGAAAGAAAAGATCACACAATTTTGTTCCTAGGAAAAGAAATACTAAAATTTAGGGAACCAGTCTTAGTAGATTTGCTAAAAATATAAAAATTGGATAGAGATGCATGCATTTTTCCTATCCTAATATTGTGTTGTAGTAGAGTCATCTTAAATGCAGAGTGATCTTCCTTTATAATAAATATGATACTGCTCAAACCCTTGTCTTAAGAGTGACAAAGCACCATTGATCCAATTATGAAACTGTGCAGTATTTCTCCAGACACAAAATACCGTTGAACTGAAAGGCTTTATAAATACCAAGTCAATCAACCTTTCCCTCTTGCGGTTTGCAAGCCATCATCAATAATTGCTTAATTTTTTCAGAACCTAAAAATGTATGTGCAGCCTTGTGGCTTAAGTATGGTAGCTATCTCATAGATGCTTTTAAATAAGAGTTGTGCCACAATATTATTTCTTTGACTGTCATCTCGATTAACTGTTCCGTATCTTACATGGAAACCTGATTAGGTGGCTCTGTATTCCTATATGTCATTCATGTGACAAAGCAGATATATCCAAGGGACAGAGAAGAAATGGTGGCAAATTGTGCAATATACAAGCTTCAGTTAACAAACTCAAGTAACAGGTACTTTTCCCTGTCTAATGATGTCTCTTATTTCTATTTTTTGTTGAGAAATCACACCCTTCTTCCTTGCTTATCCTGTTTTCTTTTTAGAAGTATTAGGCAAGCATTAACAAGCATTAACTCTGAAATTCTATAAATGCATGTCTGTTTACATTTTTAAAAAAAAAGTTTTTGAATGATGGTTTGATTGCATCAGGGGCTAATTTTGGCTGGGTTTGGTTTGGTTTATAATTCCGTGCCAGTCATCTTTTTCTGTCTTGGTTGTTTTCCCACCTCCTCCCTTTTTTGGAATTCTAAATGTGTGAACAGACAAATTGGAATAATTTTGTTGACTCAGACTTACAGCCTCCCAAAGATGGTTTTCCTATTAAAAATAAGGCCTTAATACCTCAGAAATTCAAATTGTGATAAATGAAGGACTATAAAATTGAAAGTTTTACTGGTACAGTGAAATAATTTAAATCATGTCTTTCTGATGAACAATTTTGGCTTCCTTCTGTTCTCTTAAATTGAGTGTTTTTAATTTATAGATAACATTTCTTTTTAATATATTTGACCAATGGAACAGTGAGATTCAAATTATTTGATCCTCACTAATTTGTATATGTGCATCAGTGGTGGGTTTTAGGTGGTACACCCCGGTACGGATGTACCGGATCCTGCCTGGAGCACCGGGTACCGTTCTGGTATGGTGCTCCGGAGGGCCCACCCGCCTGCCTGCGCTCCTTACCTGTGCTTTATGCTTTTGGTGCTTCCATGCATGCGGAGCAGCTGGAACATTGCAGAGGCTTGCGGAAGCATCATTTGATGCTAGAATGCATGCGCGCGCCACGTGCATGTCGGTAACTTCGGGGCCGTTCCAACCAGTACGGTTGGAACGGAATCCGGAACCCACCACTGATGTGCGCGCGCGCATGCATGCACTTTGAAGCAGTTTTGACTTCTGGCAACTGCCTGACTAGTTCCTCCAGTTTTCTTGGCAAGATTTTTCTGTATTTGTTTACCATTGCCTGCTTCCTAGGATTGAGAGAGAGTGTCACCCAGTCATGATATAAACAAATGTATTCATATAAATATGCAGGAGCATTTTTATGCTTGGAGTTTCAGCCTAGTGGTTAAACATTGCTAATGAAAAGCTTATCCTAAAAAAATACTTTGATATTTTATGGCATAAAGTAGTTTAGCTTGTTAAACATGGAAGCTGTATTCTTCTTCCTCCTTTCTCTCCCTCTTCCCGCTGCCCCCCTTTTTCCAGAAGCAAAGGTTTAGTTTTTCTTTCAAACTTGGTAGTTAAATGAAGGTGGTGCTTTCAAAAGGAAATAGCTACAAAAAGGTTGTGTAGGGTGGTGGGTAGCATTCTGCCAAAGGTGACCCAGCTGTATTGCTATTTTTGGCTTATGCAATGCATTCATTTGCGGCCTGCATTTTAATTAAAGGGTAAAGGTATGTTTAATGATCATTAAAGGTCCCTTTTAAAAGTCTGTTTTAGGTTAAGTAATAGGAATGGTGGTGGGGGAAAAATGACAGGTAGCCAACTAATCATTACTTTTGTCTTTTGTCTGAAATACATGCGGCACCCTTGGCTTTGTTCTTTTGAGTCTTTAATGCAAGCCTTGAAAAAGTTGGGTGTATTATTACTGTCCACCTACCTCATTACCTCTGGCTTCTGTGCCCTATGATAGATAGGCAAAAATACCCTATGAAGAATTTATGCAGGTAAAGATTTGCTAGAGGCCCATTTAGAACACAGGTGCTATTCTTAAAGAGTAGTTTGTGTTCATGTGAGTTACGTTTATGCTATACCAAGTTTTAATTAGACTGAGTCACAGTTGTCTCCTTATAACTTTGGACTATTCTATATGCCCTCTCTCAATAGGTGCAAAGATATTCCATTAACCATTTGGGGAGGACATCTTAAAGCAGGGATGTCAAACTGGATTTCTTCAAGGGCTGGATCAGCATTGTAGTTCTCCACGGACCATCATGAGGGGGGGGCAACATGTGGGAGATGGGACAGATGCCTTCTGCAACACTTTACCCACCAAAACAGGAGCGGGGGAACGTGCAGATCCCTTGCGCCTCGTTTTCGTCCTCTATGGCACTCTGTTGGCCAAAAACGGGCAAAAAAGAGCCTCTGTGTGGCCCATTTTTGGCATCCCCGACATCCAGCAGCACTCTGCCAGCCAAGTATGGGCGTAGGCAGAGGCACTGTGGACTGGTCCTTTGATATTTCCAGGCGGGCCCTGCAGACTGGATTTAAGCATCCCGCGGGCCAGATCCTGCTTGTGGGCCTTCAGTTTGACACCTCTGTCTTAAAGCATTGTTTCAGTGTCATCATTAGCTTGCTGCCAAGCAACCTGGAGTTAGTTTTATGTATTCAGATATTTTTCCTGTTACCCCAATAAAGAATTTTCCAAGCATACAATCTAGGGACATAGAAGATGACCTTTGGGCTAACATGGTCAGAATCTCTGATTTATTTGGTTGCAGTTGGGTGGCTCTAGAGACTTGTATGGCAGCCGCCTTCATCCAATTGTGCACATGAGTTTCATTTCATTGTGGCATTTCTCAAAGAGAAGCCTAATGCAATGGCTTGGACTTGTGAGGAGAATATTGATCCCTTCCAGGAGTTCCAAAAGATAATATTCCCAAGCTTTGAAAACACACACACACCATTTTAGCTCCTAGAAGATGACAAAAAGCCTCTGTTCCAGCAACAGCCATTCCAGGGATGAGGGAGTCTTCATTTTTTCAGTTCCTTTGCAAAATAAGAGATGTATAGAGATGCAGGTCACCTCCCTCCAAGTACACTCTTGGTCCATTCCTGAGGTGTCAGTTTTCTTGCCTCAACAAAGTTCAGGTCGTCGTGGGTTATCATGGAAATTTAGAATAGCATCTCTGTTGCTAAACAATGTGGTTTCAGGACAAAAGTCCTGGTTGCTGTCATAATCCCAGGACCAAACAGGTTATTACATGAGAATTCCCGACAAGGAGCATGGATGGTAGTAGTGCTTGAGGGGTGGAGAGGTGCTGTCAGCCTCCCTGGGAACTCCTACTCTGTAGCAGGCCTCCTTGGGAATGACTTCCAACTTTGCTTGTTGGCTTCTCCACTGACTGTGCTTGTGAGAAGCCCGCAGGTATGGTTACAAATGGCAATTACATCACCAAGAGACACTGCAATTAATGTAAATCTGAGCTGTTTGCCAAGCACCCAAATTGCCCTATTTACTCACTGAACAATGGCTGTAACCTGAGGACTATCTATAAATAATAATTCCCCTCCATAAGGATGGAAACACTGCTCTGTCTGGTTGCTGAAAGTACACTAAAGGGGTAGTATTTTTTATAGCGTTATATATTCCTCCATTCCTATGGATACGAGGAAAATATATGAGGTATTAAAGAGACTCACAGGCTGCACATTTTTTGTGTTGGCAAACTATTTTGGCTATAAAAGATATTGAGCAGAAAACTGGACAGGAGATTTTCACCTATGTTCCCTTGATGATATTTTGAGACTTTTGAGAAGTTTGTAATTCTGAAGAAAGTAGAAGGACCGGGCTCGGTGGCGTCCACATGGATGCGCGCGTGCACACATGCACAGCGTGCACATGCGTCTTAGCACCTCCGCAAGCCTCCGCGATGCTCCAGCTGCTGTATGCGCCGTGCAGGGAAGCGCAGAAGACTTAAAAGACCAGTAAGGTGCTCGGGCGGACAGGTTGGCCCTCCGGAGCACTGTACTGGAACAGTATCTGGTGCTCCGGGCTGGCTCCGGTACACCCGTACTGGGGCGTGCCGCCTGCAACCCACCACTGCAGTGGCTACTCCTTGGAAGACTTGAAGGGCTAGGTTGGGGAGAGATTGTTGTGGAGAAGAAGGTGTATCTGTGTAGTCATTAAGAATTGAAGCCTATTTAATGGCACATAATCATGAGTAATTCACATGCTTTTTTAAAATTGTCACTAGCCTCTATTGCTTCCTTTTTCATGACTTAGGGCATTAACTAGATCCCAGCATCCTGGCTCGGGAATTTGGGAGTTGAGTGCCACTCATCTTAAAGTTGACAAGTGTGAAAAACATTGACATAGGCAGCTGGTGGAATAAGAATAGAACCTTCACTGACCTTTGGCTTTAAACATTGTTTAGTGTTCTGATATTTTGAAGCCACCACTGAAGGCTGGCATTGCTTCTGATGTGCTAGTATTTTGTAGGATAAGAAGAAAAGGAAAATCATCTGGAAGGATGACTGTTGCTAGGATCATGAATATATGATGGCAGACAACAAAAATATGTGAACAGCAGCCAAAATCATTCTCTGGGTGTTCTGAGTACTTTTAAAGGAAATAGAAATTAGCATTTTTAAAGGTTTAAAATGCTTTATGAGGCCTCAAATCTACAATGAATGAAAAAAAAATGGAAAGGTACTTGTGGATTCCTTAGGGCTCATACCATATAGTTAGTTAAGCTGATTTTCCGGTGGTTTCGGTGGGAGGGACTACGCGTGGGTTTGATACAGCCTGATTGGTCCAAAGACTGAGGGATTTTTCTTTAAGTGTCCTCCTTTCCCTCCTGGCCCCCAGTTCCCTCAGTCTTTGGTCCAAGCTAGTTTGGCTCCTGTGAGGTTGAATAATTAATTCAAGTATAATTGGAGATTCTAAAACAAATTTATCTTGATCCTCTGCCTTAAAGCTTCGAGGTTCAATTGCACTCTCAGGAAATTCCTGAGGGTGGGGGCTCTTAGGAGTGCCGCGGCGCCGAAAAAGAGCGAGTTTTGCCTTGAGGCTTCTTTCCCTTAGTCAGGGAAAGCCTCCGATCGCTTTTTAGCGCTTTTAAATCTATCCGGCGGTTTGGAGCTTGCGGATCGGCTCTTATCAAGCTGATCAGCTCGCCGCTTCTTCAAAGAACTGCCGCGCGGCTTTCCGCGGCTTCAAAGAGCTCCCGCGTGGCTTCCGGAGCGAAAAGCAGAAAAGAGACGATTTAAGCGCTGCTCGCAGCCGGCGAGCCAGCTGAAGATCTCCCGGGCTGCGTTTAGGCTCGTAGCGAGGCTAATCCCCTCAGAGCCATTTCCATTGAGCCGGGCAGCTTAATTTCTTCACCCACGAGGCGCGGCGGCCATTTTGGTGCGACCTCGTGGGCGGCGGCCTCATTCCCGAGCACAGCACTCTGACCGAGCAGGCCTGCAAGGACAAGGGAGAGGCACGCTGAGCCTCGTGAGTGGCTGCAACGAGGTTTTCGTGACCTGAGACCGACACACAGCTCTACTGGACACGTGAGTGAGGCATGGCCTCCACTATTTCAGATACGCAGACCAGCGAAAGGGTGGAGGAAAACCAGGGCAGGCTTAGGCCCAGAACAGCAGGCCCCAAGCCTTCTGCAGAGCAACGCCCTTCCAGAGCAACTGCCAGGGACGAGTCTAGAAGACAAAGGGCCCTGGAAAAACAGGTGGCCAGAGCTGAAAAGCGAGCGCTGGCTTCTAGGCATGATTCCCCTATCAGATCTAGATCTCCTATGGGGGCACGGTCTCAGGCCTCAGATTCTCCTACCAGGGGCTACAGTCCTTCATCCCCTTCGGTGTCCCCAGCCAGGCCCAGGAGGGAAGTGACCTCTCCCTCCCCATCCATTTCCCCCAGAAGTCACAGATCAAGAATGGAGGATCCAAGAGAAGGGGGATCTGGAGACTATTTGCCACCAGCTCAATTGGCTCCACAGGATCCCTCCCGTGGTCCTTCAGAGGAGGACCTGGAGGAATTAGAGAACTTGCCTCCCAATATTAAAAGGCTTATTTCTACTGCAATTTATAAGGGTATTTCCTCAGGCCTGGCTCACAGGGATCCTCCCCAGGGTAGGCCTCACCCTGTGACCGCTACCAGTAGTAGACCTCAGATTGCTGATAGAAGTCTGGAGAGGTCTAGGGCAGCTTCCCCTTCTGTGGTCAGCGAAGGTTCCTTTTTGGGGGAACCTGCACATGTTACTCTAGGATTTTCTGAAGATGAGGAGGACACTCCAGAAACACCAGGCTTTCCCGGGCTTTTTCCTCCTCTGGCATTTAAACCTATGCTGCGAAAGGCAAAAAAGACCACACAGATTGGCACGGGGCCCCCTCCGGCTTACCAACGTAAGGACCCCAATCTGGCCATGTTTATCAATCCCAACACTGAGAAGGAAGAGGTGCCAGCCCCTCCCCTTTTTCTGGAGGTAGTTCAGGATCAGTGGGCTAAGCCTTCTTCTCTTCCTAACCCCAGCAGTAGCGACAAAAGCTACTACAATATGGAGAAGGCCTTCACACAGGCTCTTCAACTGCCCACAGTAGATGCCCCAGTGGCCTTGTTAGCCAACGCTTCCTCCGTGGTCACGGGAGATGTGGCCGATAAATTAAAACCGGAGGATAAGCGAGCGGAACTTGCCCTACGCAAAAACTTTAATGCTTCGGCATGGGCTATTAAGGCAGCCGCAGCAGCTTCTTATTTTAATCGAACATCAGTCATGTGGCTTAGACAACTACAAGACCGCATCCCTCTAGAAGATGAGCGCCTTCATCAAGACATTGCCAAAATCATTTCAGCCGCCCAGTTCTCGGCGGACGCCACCCTCGACTCCATTAAATTTTCGTCCAGAGCCCTAGCCACCTCTGTAACTACGCGGAGGCTTTTATGGCTCCGAAATTGGCAAATGGACAATAAGTCCAAATGGAGTCTGGCGGGGGCACCATTCTCAGGTCCCAACCTTTTCGGACCCTCGCTGGATCCTATCCTTGTCGAGAACAAGGACAAGAAAAAGGTCCTTCCTTCCAACACAAAAAAGACAGATAACCGCCCTTCAACCTTCCGTAGGTCATCCTCCTATAGGGCTTCAGATCAGGATTTCCGCCAAAGCAGATTCACTCCCTATAGGTACAATAGGCAGTATCAACGGCCTTATTATCAGGATAGGAACAGGTATCAGAACCAATCCAAACGGCCCTTTCACGGAGGGGGCGGCCATCCCTTCCGCAGGGGCAAATGACTCAAATCCGGGCCTACCCATAGGCGGCCGCCTGGCGTCCTTCGCGGACCAGTGGGATCGAATCACTTCAGATGCCTGGGTCAGGACGACAGTCAGGGAAGGACTCCGGCTGGAGTTCCTGGTCCCTCCCCCGACGCTCTTCAGAACCTTCCCTCCCCCCAGGGACCCGGAGAGACGGCGCCTCACGCTTCTCGCAATTCAACACCTGATCGAAATTCGGGCTGTCGAACCGGTCCCTCAGGGGGAGCGGGGCCAAGGAGTGTACTCCAACCTATTCGTGGTCCCGAAGAGCTCCGGGGGATGGAGAGCAATCTTAGACTTGAAGCGCCTCAATTCTTACCTAGTATACCGGCGCTTCAAGATGTCTTCGCTCAAGTCAATCCTCCTCGGCATCAGACGAGGAGATTTCATGGCATCCATAGATTTGACCGAAGCATACTTACATATTCCAATTCGGCCGTCCCATCGAAAGTTTCTCCGATTCTCACACGGGGGGCAGCACTTCCAGTACAGGGCTCTCCCCTTCGGGTTAGCATCAGCTCCCCGCACCTTCACGAAGGTCCTGGCAGCAATGGCGGCTCACCTTCGCTCGAGACCGGTGAGACTCCATTGCTACCTCGATGACGTTCTTGTCCTCGCCCAGTCCCAGTCTCAAGCAGCGAGGGATGTACAGATCACCATTCAGTTCCTTCAAGATCTAGGCTTTTCCATAAACTTTCCCAAGAGCCACCTGTCTCCTTCAACAACTATCCTTCACTTAGGCACAGTAATAGACTCAAGGGTGGGTCTGGTCCGACTCTCTCCAGACCG
This sequence comes from Natrix helvetica, assembly GCF_964273705.1. Lineage (NCBI taxonomy): Eukaryota > Metazoa > Chordata > Lepidosauria > Squamata > Natricidae > Natrix > Natrix helvetica. The sequence continues at coordinate 101,692,256 of NC_138550.1, read as the reverse complement.
GCTATCAAGCCTTCAGAAACTCGCCTGCCTAGTTCACTCAAGACGGTCCGTTTCCATCTTGACCCTGGCACAACTGTTAGGCAAGATGGTATCCTGCATCGGAATCGTCCCGTGGGCCCGCCTCCATTCCAGAACGCTGCAGTGGACTCTAATCCCATTCCAGAGGCTATTGCTCAGCAACTCTCCGCGACCCATTCGAATTCCGCCGGATCTCCGGTGGTCTCTGAAGTGGTGGTTGAAACCAACCTTGAATCGCGGGGCCGAGTTCTGGGAACCGGACAGAGTTACCATAACAACAGACGCGAGCCTGTTCGGCTGGGGGGCGGTGATGGAGTCCAGCCTGGCACAGGGACGTTGGTCCAGATCCGACCTGTGCCACAACATCAATTGGCTGGAACTCAAGGCGGCGCGCCTGGCCCTTCTTCATTTCCGGGACTATATTCACAACCGTCACGTCCTTCTCTTGACGGACAATGTGGCAGTGAAAGGGCACTTAAATCGTCAAGGGGGGACACACTCCAAAAGTCTATGGCTGGAGGCACGAAAGCTGGGCAGGTGGGCAGAGATGAATCTGGCCTCGATCATCTCAGAACACATCTCGGGCATTGCCAACCACCAGGAGGACTGGCTGAGTCGAGCGACCGTGGATCACGGCGAGTGGCAGCTCGACCCGACCATATTTCACAAGATCTGTCACCGATTCGGGACCCCTCTGGTGGACCTTTTTGCCAGTCCGAGCAACGCTCAGCTCCCCCGCTTCTTTTCCCGCTTCCCAGCTTGATATGCGGAGAACACCGCTCTGCGGTGCCCGTGGCCTCCTGGCCTCCTTTATGCCTTTCCTCCCATTCCCTTGATTCAGGGCACCCTGAGGAAAATTGTTTTGGAGAGGGCCCTAGTCATTCTGATAGCCCCGTTTTGGCCAAGACGCCCGTGGTTCGCGGACCTCGTCCAACTGTCCGTAGCTCCCCATTGGAGGATTCCACAGGGGGAGGTAACCTTATTCCAAGGGGTTCTTTGCCATCCGAAGCCCCAGTGGCTCCAGCTGACCGCTTGGCTATTGAGCGGAGCCTCCTAAGGGGCGTTAATCTTTCAGCCAAAGTAATATCTACCATCGAAGCTTCTAGACGCCCCTCCACCACGCGTATTTATAACTCAACGTGGTCAACCTTTGCTACCTGGTGTGGGAGGTTTAGCATTGACCCGACCTCGGCCTCGGTCGCGGAGGTCCTGGAATTCCTACAACACGGGCTAGATCGTGGGCTGTCCCACAATACGTTAAAGAGGCAGACAGCGGCCCTGTCTTCCATTCTTTCGGGGGTGGGGACTGGTTCTCTGACTCAGTCAGCGTTGGTAAAGAGGTTCCTCAAGGGCGCTGCTAATCTATGTCCCCCCCCCGGTACATAGGTTTCCCACCTGGGACTTGGCGCTAGTCCTTAGGGCAATGACTGGGGCCCCCTTCGAGCCCCTGAGGACAGTACATCTCAGATTCCTTACCTTAAAGGTAGTTTTTCTAGTGGCCGTTACTTCGGCCAGACGCATTTCCGAACTGGGTGCCTTGTCGTCCAAGGAGGACTTGTGTCAGTTTCACCAAGATAGGGTCGTCCTCAGACTGGACCCGGTCTTCCTGCCAAAAGTCAATTCCGTGTTCCATCGATCTCAAGAGATCATATTACCTAATTTTTGTCCGGCTCCTGTCCACGAGAGGGAGGTCAGTTGGCATCGTTTGGATGTCAGGAGGGCTCTACGCATTTATCTCAGGCGCACCTCCTCTTTTAGACGGTCGGAAGCCTTATTTCTGTCCTTCCTACCAGGGACCCTGGGGGCTAGGGTATCCTCTGCCACCATTGGCAGGTGGGTCCGGCAGGCAATTTCGGAAGCATACCAGGCCTCACACCTGACACCCCCTCAGGGTATAACGGCACACTCTACTAGGAGCGCGGCCACCACTGCCGCCTGGGCGACTAGGGCTCCACTGGAGGATATTTGTAGGGCGGCCACCTGGGCCTCTCCCTCTCCCTTTGTCAGGCACTATCGCCTCGATCATTTCGCCTCGGGGGATGCGGCCTTCAGCCGTAGAGTGCTCCAACAAGTGGCGACCCCCCCTTCCACGTTGAGTTCTTCCCACCCTGGAACGTGGTTGGGTATGTCCCACGCGTAGTCCCTCCCACCGAAACCACCGGAAAAAGAGCATTGGTCCTTACCTGAACGCTTATTTTCGGTGGTAAAGGTGGGAGGGACTACTTTCCTGCCCAAAGTATAGAGGGGTCGGGGGGGGTCGTTAATTATGATTTATTGCTATTGCTGTGGTGTTCTGTGTATTGTTTTCCACGGTTATTTCCTTACATATGAATATCAGCTTTTCCATGCAACCTCGGGAACTGGGGGCCAGGAGGGAAAGGAGGACACTTAAAGAAAAATCCCTCAGTCTTTGGACCAATCAGGCTGTATCAAACCCACGCGTAGTCCCTCCCACCTTTACCACCGAAAATAAGCGTTCAGGTAAGGACCAACGCTCTTTTGCTTTATTTTTGGCTTAGTACAATAGGGACCACTGAAGAAACAGTGACTGGTTTTAGAGCAATAAACAGTTTGCTTACTCTTTGCAACAAAGGTGAATATGATGTGTGATAACGATGTGCCCCTGTGGTTTGTTCATAGCCCTTGGTTTATTTCTGGATTGATTTTATGCCTTTTTGAAGTTTCTAGCCAATCCAAAAAGATGTTAAATTTCAACTAAAAATTAAGAGAGAACATAACTAAAAGGTGGAAGGAACATTTCACTATTTGTCTTGCATAGCTAGATTTCTCATATGTTGCATCAACAAATAACAGTGTCTTAGCCTGCTATATAAAGACAGATACTTACAAGGATCAGTAATGGCAGAAGTAATCTCCAAAATGTGGTTTGACAGCTGTTTGATATTACTCTGTGTTATGCATCGAGTGGAATTTTGTAGAACTTAAAATTCTCTCGGGACTGCACAACATTTCCCCTTCGGGTGTCCTCTAGATTAGACTGCAAGATCCCTTCTCCTGTATCCCTGATGTAACACAGTACAAGTTGATGTACGGCTGGTGGAATATCTTTATAAAATAACAACATGCCTCAGCAATTTTTTTTATTGTGGAGAGATTCCTCTGCAGATGAGTCAGTGTGGAAAGGGTTCCCTAGAGACAGCATATTTTGAAACCACAGGATTAGAACATTTAATGTAGGCTGCTAAATGAGGTGGGAAAATGTCAGCATTTTAAAACTGGTAGTAGGTACAGTTGACCATTTTACTCTTTACTGTTTCTTGTAACCTCAATAGTCCTCAGATTACAAACTTGGACCTTTTTCTTTTTATATCAGTTGCTTGATAAACATTATTTTGCCCTATAATACAAGGATGTAGCTGAAACCATAAAGTAATATTGCTAAAAGCTGCTTCTTTAGGAAAACAAGGTTTTTTAAAATAAATAAAAATAACAAGTCATTAACAGTCTGAACAAATAAACTCTAAGCTGTTCTGTCTAACACACAAGGCTATTCATAGATCCCTAATCCTCTTTAATTAAGTAATATACTTTCAGTAATGCCCTCATAAGGGCTCCTTGTCTCTGTGGAGCCAAATGCCTCTGGTCTCTGTGGGAGCAATATGAAAAGCAAGAATAATTCTATTTTAGAACAGGACTAATGAGTGTAAAGCTTGATCACCTTATTAGAATATGGAACACAAATTGGCTTACAATGTTTAGTTTCATGTATTACAGCTAAATGATTAATATTGTATTTAGGGAAACAGTTGTTTTTCTGTTAAATTTTAGTAGATTTGAACAGCAGTCAACACAATATGAAATTTGCTCAATTGGTTTGGTAGCTTAACACACGTTGTAATTCTGGGATTTTATTTGTGGTGGATTTAAAAAATAAACAGTGTATTCAGAACTACATGCATGACTCATCTGCATTTCATACTCTTGACCTCCGTAGGGTATGTGAGACAAGACCTAATGGATTCCCTGGAAAACTTCCTAAGTTGCCTAGGTTAAGAAGATGTTTACCCGTGGCGCAATACGAGCTTTAAAGCAAAATTTCCTGAAATACATAGGTCTTTTCCGTAGAGAGGAGATTCGGTCAATGAATTGCTATACAGCAGGGGTGTCAAACTGGTGGCCCATGGGCTGGATGCATCACAAGCAGGCCATGCTCACCCCCAGAATGGGGAAAATGTCGCAAAACATCACATGATGGCAACATGATGCAGCAAGTTTGGCACCCGTGCTATATAGTATTGTTACTCTAGAATTTGTGATGTCAACTTTCCTTAGGACTTGGCTATTGAAACACTGAATGCTTTTGCTCCTGGGTTTTTTGTCCAAAATTCTCAATGCTCTTGCTTTGATATTAATAATCACTTACTGAATCAAAATAAATTGTGGTTGATCTTTAAATATGCTATTTTCAGTTATTTCTCCTAAAATAAAGTTGTTAAATTGTTTCACTTTAGGGAGAATAGGGAATTTTAGCTAGTTGAAAACGAAGAGTTTATTGTTAAATATTCTTTCTTGTTTTATATAGTGTTGGAACTTATCACCCAGCCCTCTCCCAGAAAAATGAAATATCCTAGGAAATATTGAAAAGGCAAAATATTATATTTTCCTGGATGTGAAAAAGGGAGAAACACATTTTAAACACAAAGTAAATTCCTGCAGCTTGCTGCCCATCCCCACTTTGTCAATGGGCCATTAAGAAGGCCAAGCTAGTCCACTTTACATAATAAAGAGTTCTCCTCTTCAGCTCCAGAGTGATAGGATTAAGACAGGATAATATTGCCTTTTACTCAACTGACCACATGGCATCTGAGAACTCAACCAAACCTGGATTCCAAACTCAGCCTAGAGGGTTGCCCTTGCCCGGGCCCATGGGAGTCTGGCAACCAATCAGGATACATTTCTTACACAGGAACAGGAAACAGATAGGTGGGGCAGAACAGATTATAAAAAGCCCTGCAAGCCCTTCTTCACTCCTCTTCTCTTCCTTTGCCTTCTCTTCTTCTCCACCAACATTGAAGCATGTGATCACCTTTTCTGTTCAGGACTCAAGCCATGCGGTCCTGTCCACCATTAAAACCATCTTTCCAAGCAGCCTCCATGTCTCCAGTGTCTTTTTCCCCACTTGGAGCCGAACCCAGAAGGACATTTCTTCCAACAATAGTAGTAGTCCTAATTCAGTGTCCATTCACAGTTACTGCGATGAAAAAATAATGTCATGACAAGCCTTGCATTTGCAGAGCTGTAAAGCAAAGAAGAGCTGATCATAAGCACAATAGTAGTTTCACTTAGCAACTGCTCTGCTTTTGGGACTGAGTTGTCAGTTGTGGTCACTAAAAGAAGACTACCTGTTGTCAGTGAGCTCTTTCAACCTGCCTTCCAGCTTGCTGTCCCAAACAAGATAATTTGTTAGTATTTTGTTAGTATAGTCAAATGACTATATATACTGGATCACTATTCAGGGATATATTTCATTCTTCAGTAGTGTAATTCTTAAAAACATTCCTAATACTTTTCTTAATCTACAAAGTATCATAAATACTTTACTCTTCCCTAGAATTTATTTTTGATGTGATATTTACATAATTCGTTTGAAAGATTACCATTAGAGTTCCATAGTCAATTTTATTGAAATGGTTAGCTACGGTCAATTGTATACCGATGTAATAAAATATAATGAAGACATCTCCCTCAAGTCATGTTAATGTTGTGGATACATCATTATGGATATACGTTTTCTTGGCAATAATACTGCAGTGCATTGTCTCCTTTTAAAATCTCTTTTAAAATTCTCTTTCTGGTCAGCAGCTCTGGAAAAGGTGGCTTCCCTTTCAAGTAGTAGGCCCAACCTTATTAATCTTCATGCTCTCACAAGGTCAGCAAACAGTACCTCCAGCTGAAAACCTATAAACTCAAATCCACTCTCTCTGGTGAAATTAGGTTTGTTAACTCTTGGAAGACAAAGTCTATGAAATCTCTTCCAAGACTCCCTATAGTTATGCTCTGAATTTAGACTTCTGCCCTGTGTTTGTAATTTACTACTTCAAAGTAGTAAACCGTATTTCTGCTTTATTATGTTTGCACTTCTTAGTAAGAAGAGCTTTCCAGACTTCATTTGGTCATTGTTAGATGAACTGAGTTTTATATTAAAATGCAGATGAAAAAACAAAAACAAAATGAGTGCAAAAAACTCAGTATTGAAGCACAGAGGGTTCCCCTGTAATATAAAATACACAACTGGGAATGTGATTTTTTTCCCCTTTTCAGATATAAAATATATAGAATAAGATATTTCAGGAACTTACATTGAGAGTCAGGATTCTTCCCTGAAATCTATTCTTAAGTTCATTTAAGTGTAGCTGTGCATAATGTCCTTTGAGTGTCACCATTCTGGATTATGGAATAATTTATAACATTATTCTCAGAGCCTAGTACAGTGATAGCTAACCTTTTCCCCGTCACGTGCCAAAAGCGGGGGGAGCGCAGGGGGGTCTTATGCGGGCGTGCCCACACCCATAATTCTATTTACGCAACCCCCCTGCTTTTGGCACACGATGAACCCATTTTTCGCTGTCTCCAGGCTCCACAGGCTTTCTAGGAGCCTGGGGAGGGTGAAAACTGCCTCCCCTGCCCTCCCCGGAGGCCCTCCGGAGGCTTCCCTGAAGTCTCCGCAGGGTGAAAAACAGCCCTACGGGCAACGCAGAAGTTCAGGAACAGACTTCTGGTTTGCCTATAGGGCAGTTTTTCTGCCTCCGGGGGGCAAAAAATAGCTCTATGGGCAACCTAGAAGTTCGGGAATAGACTTCCGGGTTGCCCATAGGGCCATTTTTTCCCTTCAGGAAGCTTCCCTAAAGGTAGCTTCCCTAAAGCACATGCATGCTTGGGCTGACAAGGCAATGCCTCGCGTGCCCTAACAAATGGCTCCGTGTGCCACCTGTGGCACGCATGCCATAGGTTCACCATCACCACCCTAGTATGACTCTTATTTGCGGTTAATCCTTGGGTTTAACTCAGCTTTCTTTGCCCAAAAGGGAAGATTTTGAGCGGTTGTAAAGTACCTCCCTCCCACTACCCCTATAAAATATCTCCCTCCCACTACCCCTGTACAATATTGCATATTTATCTCTCATTGGTCTTTTTTCATTTTTCATATATATTTTATATGCTTTATATTTGTTAATAATAAGGGGGCCAGCTTTTTCTCTCTCTTATTTGTTTGTCCTCCTCCTATTTTGATTTTTTTTTTAAATTAACTGTTTCCATTTCTTCATTGTTATCAGTTGTTTTGAGATGCCCATTGTTAAACTTCACTCTTCTCACACCATTATTCCTTCAATTTCTTCTTGGGTCCTCAGAACTCAAAAGTTGAATTCTTGAGCTGTGAATGGCTCAAGATTTTTTCTTGCGGTGAAATTATACAGAAAGACCAAAAGGATGTTTTTGGAATCTTCCATTTGATTAAAATCTTAGTATCTAACATTTAAATTTTCTGACGTCTAACCATACAGGTTTACAGTTAGGAAGATAGCTGCTGGAGTGTAAGAAAATGGATAGCAAAGAACAGGTCTCATTTCTCCTTGCTCTTCTAATTTCCCTTCCTAAAACCATGAAGAGCTAATGCAGGTAGTCCTTGACTTGGAACCATATTTTTTGTTGTTAAGCAAGACATTTGTTAAATGAGTTTTGCACAATTTTACAATTTTTCTTGCTACAGTTATTGAATCACTACAATTGTTAAGTTAGTAACATAGTCTGGTTTCCCCATTACGTTTGCTTGTCAGAAGGTCGCCATGACCCTGGGACATTGCAACCGTCATAAATATGAGCCAGTTGCCATCCATCTGAAATTTGATTATGCAATTATGGGGATACTACAACAGTTACAAGCATGAAAAATAATCATAAATGCCCTTTTTCAATGCTGTAACTTCAAATGGTCACTTAACAAAGGCTGTAAGTTGAGGACTATCTGTAGTGTTAGAATGGCGCTGAAAGACCCAGGAATGTGATGGGTGCTTTTAAAAGCTATTTCTAGGTTCTTGCACCTGATTTCTGAGCGATGTCTTTTAATTCTCAGTGGAACTAGGGTAAGTCTCCCTTCTCTCCTATCTCATGCAGACCTAATGAACTATACACCTCCCATTCCATGATTCTGTGTTTTTGGGTAGCCATCATGTAAAATCTCTAGCTTTTTGTCTAGCTCTGTTGCAACTACAACTCTCTGAATTCCCATCTAGCATGCCTGACTACCTGTGTTACCATCTGGGAGTTCTCACCCAACATTTTTAGAGCCATCAGTTTGAAAAAGGCTGGCCTGATTTCTTGTGGTCTGCAGTGTAAATTTACATTTTGCCTTTGTAGTCAAAGTTGTTATAACTTTTCCGTGGTAGGAGTTTTATGTTTAAAATGTAATAGCAATTGATATGCCCCTCAACTTAATATGAAGCAAGAACTTCCCTTGAAGAGCTATGATGGATAAAATATAAAACACATGTTTTTGTTAGAATTGCAATTACAATGCAGCTGAAAGCTTCTAATGGTATCAGATTCATGTAGCTTTTTTCTTATCTGTGATTATTTGATTCTTGCCTGATTTTTGGGCTGTTTCCAATTACCATAATACTTAAATCAGTAGAGCTAGGCTGGGCAGACAATTTTTCCTTTTCTTTTTCTATTTTTGTCTAAAATGCTCAGTGCTCTTGATGTTAATAATCACCTTGTTTCCCTTACAAATTGCTAGCATTTCCATTTATAAATGGTGATTGTGAATGTGATTTTTTTTTAAAAAGCCAGAGCTTCCATAACATTTTAAATGATCTTTATAACAGCTTTATATGTATGAAGATTTTATATTTCAATTAACATATTTTTCTATTTTGAGTCTAAAATAATTTGATAAATCCACAAACCATTGTTATTGGATATTAATGCAGAAGGACAAAGAAAATTAATAAATATAATTATGGGTTTTTTGAAAGGCTTGTATATTTAAGTTTTTTTAAATAAAAATCCATAATTATTTAATGAGGTTTTCCATTATTATTTTTTAATTGATAATTGCATTTTCCTCTTTTTATTTCCTCTTTCCTTTGCCTTGTATCCACTTGATAGTAGTATTGTCAATTTTTCAGGTTTTGCAGAAATATATAAATAAACTAAAGGAAAGTTAGATCTAGTATTCCTTTTAACTACAACGCTATAGCCTTAAACTAGTAGCTTTGGTACTTGTTCACAAAACAAGAAATTACTGTAGGTAAGGAGAGAAAAGGATAATGTGGTTTTATCACAGTGACTTGAACATCCTGGATTGCCTATATAACCATGTCACTTTTGATTAGCTGACTTGTTATTGCAGAGACTTGGATTCAAGGTGTGTGTTTTTATTTTTGAGAGAGATCCTGGTTGTTCATGGAATTGAAAACAATAAATGTGAAGATGATACAGACATCTCTCTGAAAGGTTGGAAAAATATTTGCCAATAGGAGAATGATGACATATTTTAAAACATTGTCTATTTTGACCCCATTTCATTTCACATTTGAGTGAAATTTATGAACCAATTATACAATGGTGCTTGAAAGGCTAATCAACTGCATGTCCTTCTCATAGCAACTCCCCCCCCCCCTGCTTTTAACCGTGGAGAGCTTTCTATATAATTCCCTTATTCAAAGGTCACTTCGGATCATATAACCACATGGGAGTCTACTGTGCCTCCTGTAATTAACAACACAAGGTCCACATTCTCAGTCTGGAGACTTTTTAAAGTAAAAGTTAATATTACCCAAACCAGTTAATAACATTTTACAAGTACAAAGGCTTAATAAGCAAAATAGTGATGATCTACGTATAAAAGTAGTATTCAGACAGTGTAGAAATAACCATATTTTCAAGATCCGGACTTAGGGGCTTTAGCGATTTGCTTGATTGCAGGAAGAAGGGAACTTTCAAGATGAGGAAAAGAGGAGAAAGGATAAAACTGGATTAAACCCCACAAACATAGATTGCATTTGAACACTGCTCCCCTCCCCATATTTCCCCCTCCACGAACTTGGAAATACACAATTTTAATTGGAGAGAGAATGAGATGATCCACTACTGGCATGGCACAAATGTCTATTGATACCCAAATAAGATAATAGTCATAATCTCACTCCAGTTACTACTTCAAGGCTATTATTTTCAAAATGAGCTTTCATATGGAGCAGAAAGCATCAATTCTTGAATGTAATCCTAGACTGATATTCTAATGTTCAACAACAGAAAGGTTTGCTAAAAGTGTGTTTGTGTGAGAGTGATACTAGTACCCTTTTGAATATATACCAATTTTTAGAGACTTTAATCTTTGCATTAAAAAAATCTTCAGTAACACATATTATGGACTCATAAGGATACAATTAAGGCTGCTGTGGAAAAGTTTAATGTACTTGGCAGTTTCTCCAAAAGAAAAGCATCAATATCAAAAATAGATGTCATTTTTATTTAAATTATCCCCGACCACAATGCTGTATTTAACAATACAGTGAAATTTGAAAATAAAGCTTGTAGTTGCAATTGCCTCAGAAACAAATGGAGGCTAATTTAATCTAGTTAAAGTCTTAAAATAGTGATGAAATGGCTATTTAAAATGTTCAGTGTACTCCCCCCACCAAGTCCTCTCCAGAACGTTGCTACTAAATTTGTAAATGTTTGTGGTGTGCCTTGGTGAATCACCCTAACATGGGTGGGTGTTTATGTTTTGAAGAAGTGTTTGACTCCAGCCTTTTTCTTTTTCTGCAGTCAACTACAGTTCTTGTTAAGAGAATGGAAAGAACATAACACAACTGGGTTTTTTCCCCCTTCACGGAGTGAGTGCTTTGAAAAGCCTGAATGGCTTCTCTGCTATCTGCTTCCCACATTGTAGGGGAATCCATGAATTAAAATATCTAATCCTGGGGACAAGGTTGCTTCCCCTCCTGTTACTTTAAAAGAGGAATATGAATGAATGAACACACATACGCATATCCTGTACATGCACACATACCTCCATCTCTGTCTTTTCATGCTCTTCTTCTCAATGGCTGTATGTTTTCCTTCCCTCCTTAAGTTGAAGAAAAATATATTGGTATGAAATGTATTTCCCTAGTATCCCTGCCTTTGCAATAGGTCAACTGCCATTGTTGTCTGCAACTAGTGTGTGTATGTGGGGGAGGGTTGGGGCAGTAGTGGGTAGAATGCCTCTTTCCCCATACTGGCCAGAAAAAAAAAGGAATTGCTAATCAATCTCCTGGTATTTGGGTTTTTTTGTTCATTTGATTTGACAACTTAAAGTCAATATGCGTCTTGACATAGTATGTGAAACATTCTGTATGTGGCCTTTGGTAGTTGCTGACAAAGCCAGTATTGAGGAAAGAAAAAGATAGGGAGTTATTAAGAGAGCAGTCATTGAGGAATTGGCTTGTTTAACTACAAAATGTGTGGTAAGCCACTACCACTTCTGTGAAGACCAGATCAGGACATCCATAAAGCCAAGAGAAAGAGTGATTTTATTATTAAATTGGAATAGCCTACTCTATCTCAAAGCCCCAGAACTCTTGGCTCTCCTGTTGCTTTTGGTCTTTTCAGCTCTTTATACAGAGGAGGAAGAAGATAGGAACAGCCAAAAGAATGTGGACTGCACCACCATCAAGAGCCCAAGTAATTTTAATTGTTTGGACAGACTTCAAAGCAAATATTTGTGCATGTATGTTTTGTGAAATCTGTTTTCATTTCCTCAATGAGTATTTCAATCTTGTAACTGAAATTTGGAGTTTCCACGAGATTGATGCTCTCATGTGACTAAACCACACACATCAAAAGAATAGGCTGCACAGCTAAGGTATCAAAGTCCTTGTAAAAGGCACAACAAAATTGATCATGAAGGAACAACCCCCAATGACCAGAGAGCATGAGGTTGGTCCTGTAATGGACATAATTGGTTTGCCAACCTCCAAAGATGATCACTCTGTGTAACTGCAATGTGTAAGAAGTCTCCTCAGGTATAAGATGAAAAACACTGTTTTCTTGCTGGAACACATTATTAGCTTGAGTGTAACCTACTTTAGCTGACACTAAAATGGTAGCTTTATTTTGAGGGCAGGTCCTTGACCAGCGGTTAAGGGGGGGGGGGGACACATCATTACAATTCAGTTGAATATGAGTGGCAAGGGCATGAAAGCATCAGATCTGAACCAGCACTTTCAGAATATTAATAGTTTCAGGGAAAGTAATTTGTGTATGTGTGTGACTGCATCTAATTAACCCCACCCCACTTTTTTAGTCTGCCATAATAAGAACAGTATGACCCTAAGATAACATAGCTCTGTTTTATGCTTGAAACTAGTTAAACCAGATTATTAAGAATTCAAACTAGTAAAAGAAATAGGTAAGGAGTAGTGACTGTCAGATTGCATTTCCTTTGAAATGAAACAACATTTTGTAGATAATCATTTTCAGGATTTGTAGTAGGAGTCAAAGAGCTAGCTAGCTACTGTATGAGGCAAGAAGAGGTAGATTATTTGATGGAATTTGCTTTTCTTTTTGGAAAAGGATGAACTGAAAGTCTGTGATTGTCAGCATCTTGCAGCCTGGATTTATGTGGGGATTTGTTATACTTATAGCATTGCACCTGGACAGAATCAAGCTAAGTGGAGCAAAGTCCTGGAGGAGCGCCACTAGTTGCAGTTCTTAGTAGCAGCCTCAGCCTTGAGATGTTGCTCAAGGATGGTGTGGGAACATTTTCTCATTCCTTGTCAGCTTTTTCTTTGTTATTGTGAGCCACCACATCCTTAAGAGTATGGTTAGTATTAGAACTGGTTTGTCAACTGCAGCATTTCCTATAAAATAACAAACATGTTTCTATGTTGGGTGCTGTGATAGCGTCTCAATTATATACCGTAATTGTAAAGCAATCTGTCTGGTACTGCTGTTAGATAGTGTTTGAAAATTTCAATTGGTTCAAAAAGTGGCAATCTGCTTCTTAGTGGCAGTGAGCCAAAATAACTTTTGCACTAATTCTGATCTGTGCGGGCTATTTGTTTCTGTGCAAAGTTCAACACATTGGTTTCAGTGTGAAACCCCCCAAACAATTTACCTACAACAATACCTTTTCTATTCAATGAATACCTTTTGTATCCTATTCCCTGCTCCCTCTTTGGCAGAAAGTAGGACAGTGACAAGAAAATTTTTATGTTTGTATAAAGTTTTTCATCCAAAGTCCTGTTTGCAAAACAGTTTGCCAGGTCAGCTCAGTTTAACTTTCAAAAGCTCAGTACAAGAATTCTTGGTTGAGTGCAATCCTAGCAGGAGTTAAGACCTGTTATAACGGCTTTAAGTTCCTCGGCACAGGATAAATGAAAACAAGATAGTCTCTCTCTGCAGGTCTATTATTTATAATGGGGCTAACACCGCGATTGGATGCCCTATTGCAATTCAGTAGCAATAACGCTAAAATTGTTATCACAGTACATAATTTTAAGCCTTAACAGTGTGACTGGGTTGAATTCATTTTTTTAAATATGTAATTTAAGTAGTATTTTATCTCCTGTACCCATCTCTTCTTTTACTATTGCCATGCTATTTTCTGGAGTATGGTTAGGTATGTACTTCTTTTTTAAAAAGTTGGTTAATCCTGGTCCAAAAGAAGCAGGAACAGGAAAGCAAAGTTGGTTGAAGAAGCTGGTTTTCCAGCACAATCATAATGTGAACATATTCCTCTATTTTCTCCATATTAAATGCATGTTTTCTAAGAACTTGCAGGATTAATTCATGTTTCAAATCTTCCAAGTGTTTTTATTGTCTCTACCACAGTATATTTTTGTCACGATCTTTGGTTAAATATATATATAATATTTTTTTTTTTTAAATCTAGTATATATTATGTTGTATGTTAGTTAATCTGAGAAGACATTTTTGGACATATACAAAAAAAACAGAAAGAGTAAATAACGCTGTCTAGCTTATTCTGCAAAACTCAGTTCTAGATTATTGTTTTTTTCTTCTGACATCAATCTTGTCATAAATGTCTGAAGCCGCTGCTAAGAATAAATTAATTTCATATGGACTCTGATTCTTTTGTTTTCTTTGCAGCGAAAGTTATTCAGGGAGAAGCCTGAAGGAAATCAGATTTTGGTTTGCCATATGCTGTTCTATAAATAAATAATCAAGGAATCTACTTGGAAATAGAATGTAGATAAAAGACAGGTGTATAGCTTTTAAATCAGAATAGTCCCACATTTTTGATAAAGGTGAGGCAGGCATGTTGAGCAGTTGCTGTATTACCTAAGCAACATGTTGGTAGATGGAATGTAATTTCTTCAAAGTTTTGGATTAATGAGTTTATAGAGTAGACACAAAGTACCATTATTAGATAAAATAAATTTAATTAGTGTGGCTGAATGTATAATTAGATAATAGCTATTCATATTGTTGATTCAAAGTCTGTAAACTTGATGTAGAATTCTCTTGGTGTTGTATTTTTAATATGTTTCTGTTGTCTGCAGGAACACTAAACATCTACCGATCTCTGAAATACACTTCAAATTTGTTTGATATGTGCATGTGCTTATATTGTTTATATACAGTATGTCTTTCTGTATGTAAAAATAGGTAAAATTTCCTGAGAGAGCCATATATAATTAGATTTCTTTGTTCTTATGTGATACTGGTGATTACTTTAAAAATAACATGTTTTAATTTAATTTTTAATTTTTGGCATGTACAGCATCACAATAAATCATACAATGATGCCCATTGCTTGAAAGATTGTTAAATATTGAGAGAGAGAGAGGGTAGTGGGGAGGAGTGTAAGTTCTGGAGAATTAAATGTTTTATATAAAGAACAACTTAAAATACTTCCTTATAAATTTGAGGCTTTGTGTTAGAGGTTTGTAGAGAGAATTGATTCCAGAAGAATTACCTGTAAAATAAGATTAAGCAGGGGTTGATTAAGGGCATCAGATACAGATAGCAATGAGGAAAATTTATTACAATTGGCTTTAATTGATAGGCTGCATTATACTTTTATTGTGTGTATATTATACACACAATAATATTATACATTATACATTTATTGTGGAGAGCTTGGAAATTTAAATAGGCCCTTTATGTCAGCACAAGATAAACACGATGCCTCCCTTTAAAAGAATGCTAAATATTATTATTGTGTTCTCACATATTTAAAATCTCCATCTGATTGGTTTTGAAATAAAATTAACAGTGTTCTTGCACTCCAGATGAAAACCACTGGAACCAAGTACTGCTTAAGATTCAGTTTGCAGGCATCTAATAATTTTTATCTAAATAATCATTTTTTCCACCATCTCCAATGTTGTCTTCTTTTGAATTGGTGTTCAGCCTGAATGCAGTCTTCTTTTTCAAGGATCCCGGTGTTGATAAAGCAATTTGGGGAAAATGTGTGGGATTATGAATGAGTGTGCTGCTAGTAAAACACAGACAAAATCCTTTCTAATGTCTCATTCTGCATCTTCCTTTTTGCCAGTGAATAGCAGATATTAAGGGATTAAGAGATTTTTCTTCATCTTCATTCCCGTAATAGAGAAGACTCAGAATGTCAAACTGACCTGCTGATAATGCATTTCATATGTAGAAAAGAGTCTCTTTGTAAAGAGATGGGAGGCACACAGAATGAATAATAAAATTAAAAGGAGGATTTATTTAGAACATTCATAGTATAATTTTACAATCTGCAAATGTTTTGTTATATTTAAATATTTTGATTATTATTATTTATTTATTTTTATTTTTATGTGCTTCTAGACCGCCCCCTCTCCCAGAAGGGACTCGGGGCGGTGTACAGTCCATAGAGGATATCACAAAATACAATAAAAAATTAAATATGTACAGTTTGGAGGAGGTTAAAATGCAATTAAAAGAACTGTACAAAGCTAAATAAATATAATTTTTTTAAAATCCCTAAAACAGACACAACAGATTAAAAAACCCTAAGATAACCAGATAATAATACATTTGCCAGGAGGGACAGTTGTAGTTATGCCAGGCCTGCTAATCGGAACAGGTGAGTCTTCAATTTTTACCGGAAGGAGCGGAGGTCAGAAGTGGTTCTAATGTCGGGGGGGAGGTCATTCCAGAGGGTTGGGCCCATCACAGAGAAGGCCCTACTCCTTGGTGTCGCCCGTTGGCATGTAAATAGGACGACTAAATAGGACGACTAAAAATGAATACTACAAAACCCCATTCTGGATAACAAAAAACATTTTAGATTATACATTTATGTTTTTGTGTTTCTTCCAGTATATATTTTGCAAAAGGCTAAAAATGAAGCATTTATATAAATACAGACAATTATTGCATTTCTGCTGTGCACTTGTTTGCCTGTTATTTGTAAAACAAGTTTTCCTGAATTGTTTACACAATTATTATTTCCCTGTAATTTTTTAAAAAGCCAATAAATTTGCTTAGCAAACAGTTGTACCCTTTTAACCTAACTATTGAAAAATACATGTTGTGTTAACCATGAAATTAACAGATCACTTGGGGGTTGAAATGCAGAGTTTTGGCAAACATTCTAGCCAGTTTAGAGTCTTTTCTTCTTCACATAGCCTTTATTCCCTGTCACTTATCTTTCTTGCGTTCTTTGCTAAGGATTAGCATCTAAATTAGTATTTTTAAAACTTGGCAACTTTGAGATGTGGACTTCAGTTCCTGGATGCGGAATTCTGGGAGTTGAAATCCTCACAACTTAAAATTGCCTAATTTGAAAAACAGTGATCTAAATAAAATGCTTGTTTCCATTGTGGGTGAAGATCAGACTATTTTGAAGTGTTTTTGTTTTGTTCATTAAAATACCACTTTAATTATTGCTCTTGGAATGCTTTATCATTAAAAAAAAACCCAATTTGTTGCCTTCCATGTATTTTCAAATATAATTTCCCATAATTTTCAGCCGTATGGCCAGTTTTAGTTAAGAATAAAAGCAACAGTAGCTTCTTTTAAGATATACTTTGGTTAGTGTAGATTAGGGGTGTCAAACTCACATCATCAACAGAGTCGTCACGTGACATATCATGACTTTTTCTCCCTTTGTTAAACTGGGTGTGGGGGCTGCAAGTTTGACAGCCCTGGTGTAGATTGTGCCTATGTTTGAATTAATTTTTTTAAAAGCCCACTTTGTCAAATACCTAGTATTTAATGCTAACACTAGCACATCCTCATATTTGCGAGAATCAATTTCTTAATGTCCTCTTCCTTTTGTGCTTGTTTATGGCATTTGTTTAGCAACCAATTTTTGTCTCTTTGATTTTGCCTCTATAATCAGTGACAGCTGGAAGTGTGTAAACTATTTTGAATTCCAAACTAGCTTAAGTTTGAAAGTGTTCGTTAGGACCATACTGGGAATGAGAATTGTGTGTTATTTGAACCTGTAACTGACAAAGGTGTTTTGTACTAGCTTAGGCAATACGTTTTCACAGCTCTGCAAAGGAGTTGTGCCTTTTCCAGGACCTGCATAATAATCGGGCCATCTCAGAAAAATAGGAGTTTGACTTAAAGAGACAGATAATAGTTCCCATCCCAGCTTGTTGCAATAACTGTAAATTTAAGAACTGAGGCTTGAAATTGTGTTTTCCTCTTTTCTCCCAACCCCTTTTTGTGTGTGTGTGATGTAAGTCTAAATAAAACATATTCTTCAAATAAGGCCTCTCGCTTCCTCCTCACTAAAACAGAGCAGAAATTATTTCAGTAAAATAAAAAGGAAGTTTCCAGAATATATAAGAACTGAAATATGGTACCATGTTTCCCTGAAAATAAGACAGGGTCTTACTTTCTTTTGACCCCTGAAATAAGCAGTTGGCCTTATTTTTGGGGAGGTCTTATTATTTTTGAGTTTAGGAGGTGACGAGTGTGCAATATTTCGGGGGATGGCTTATTTTCGGGGGAGGGCTTATTTTAGTATATGCACTCAAAAGCCCGATTGGGCTTATTATCCGAGGAGATCTTATTTTCGGGGGAAACAGGGTAGAAAGTCAGATTTTTTTGCACCTAGATTTTTTTTTGATGAAGTTATGATGATCTACCCTATCTCACTACCTAAACAATAACCAACTCTTTATGATTTGTAGGGGAAAAAAGAATATTTCTCATTTTGTATCAACTAGTTCCTTCTCTCTAATGATAAAAGTAGTAACAATAATAAAAGCCTAATAATAGGAGACTGCTTTCCTTCTAAGAGGGATGTCAAGCTTATTCAGTGTCCCAGGCTAAAGAAATAAAGTTAGTGTGCGCTTGTTTTGCAAACATTAATAGCCATTTGATAAGGTCAGTGAAAAGTAAACTCGTTATTCTTTTTGTGTTTTAAAACTTCAGCATGAGTCAAATGTCAAAAGGTCAAATATAACAAACAGAAGTATTCCCTGATGGAATGAGGGGATTGTGTAACTGTTTTTTGCCCTTTCAGAAATGTCTTTCTCAGTTTTCATATCTCCCTATTTAATTACAGGTAGTCCAGCACTTACAACCATTCGTTTAGTGACTGTTCAGAGTTAAAATAGCAATGAAAAAAATGAAGTATGATTGTTTTTCCACATTCCCCACAGTCGTGATCAAAAGATAGATGCTTGGTCACTGATTCATATTTATGATGGTTACAGTGTCCTGGAATCACGTGAACATCTTTTGTCACCTTCTGACAAGTAAAGTCAATTGGGGGGGGGCAGATTCACTCAACAGTTGTGTTACTAAGTTAACAACTACAATGATTCACTTAACAACTGTGGCAAGAAAAGTCGCAAAATGGGGCAAAGCTCACTTACCAACTGTCTTGTTTAGCAACCAAAATTTTGGGCTCAGTTGTGGTCATAAATCAAGGACTACCTGTACTCCTTTTATCTTGTTTTCTGTTGATCATAAGGAATGTGGTGGCATTTCTGTAAGCTTCCTATCCAAGTCTACCAAAGTTCCTCAATCGCCTGTCCTCTAGTAAGGTGATACTGAAGTCCCATCATCCTATGAAGCATTGACCATATTGGTAGGAGATTATGGGGCAAATTTAGAGAGTTGGTGAAGATCATAAAATGCCTTTTTTTCTACAAGGAGCGCCTTCACAGTTCATACATACATACCATATTTTTCAGAGTATAAGACGCACCCCCCCCAAAAAAAATCAGGTGAAAATCTGGGTGCGTCTTATACACTGAATACAGCATTTTTGGCCTCCCGAAACCCCGCCCCCTTCATATAAATGGATGTGCATAGGCTTTGGAAGGCCTGCAAAGTGCTCCTGGGGGCTGGGGAGGACAAAAATGAGCGGAAAATGGGCTGTTTTTTGCCCATTTTTGCCCCACCCCAGCTCCCAGAAGCACTCTACAAGTCTCCCAAAGCATATTGCATGCCCCCCCTTTTTTTTGCAAAAAAATGCGCCCTTTTTTTTAAAAAATTGGCCATTTATTGTGTGTCCCCCCCCCCTCCCAGTGCACAGGAGCACTTTGCAGACCTCTCAAACTCTCTGCATGCCCCATTTTTTCACAAAAAACAATGCATGCAGAGTGTTTGGGAGGCCTGCAGAGTGCAAAAACTTTTTCTTTAATTTACCTCTTCAAAATCTTGGTGTGTCTTATACTCCGGTGCGTCTCATAGTCTGAAAAATATGGTACATGCATGCATGCATACATACATACATACATACATACATACATACATACATACATACATACAGTCTTATGGCATCCAAATAGGGATAATAGCCAACTAAACCTGCCTTCAGCAAAAGTTGGGATTTAGTAATAATATTTTGTTTCTTGATATAAAATTCTTGATACTTTATCTGCTCTTTTTTACGTTCTAAATTTTTAATTTCTAAAACCTTGTAAATCTTTATTTTCTAAATGGATTTTCTTCACATAGGTATCAGTTGCATTACACATAAATTATATTGGCTCATCTTTTTCTGCTCAAACACACAACAAAACCCTTATTCTTAGGACATTTTTTCCTATTGCTTTTGGTGTAAGTGAATGCATGCTCAGTCAAGAATAACATCCTTCTCTTAAAAAGAAAAGAGCTGTCAAAATTAAAGGAAGAATGTCATTTTAAAACTAAGCTTTACTGCAACACTCTTTTGCATCAATGACCAATATCAGCTGGCCTCAGTGTGTGGTCTGGGAAGTTAGAGTAGCTTTTGTTTAACTTAAGCTGCATGCAGTATGCAGAGTATCCTTTTAAAAATGCTCTGTTGAAAGAGGATTGGAAGCAAACTTGACAGACTGTTTATTATACAGT
Organism: Natrix helvetica; assembly: GCF_964273705.1. Lineage (NCBI taxonomy): Eukaryota > Metazoa > Chordata > Lepidosauria > Squamata > Natricidae > Natrix > Natrix helvetica. The sequence goes on along the minus strand of NC_138550.1, from coordinate 101,671,955 downwards.
TAGCAATGCACCCAAATAGCTTCATTTTTCTGTCTCTCTGGTTGTGACTTGTCACTTCTATTTGACAAATCCTAATAATGACAAGACAAAAAGCAGCTCTTTTTTCTGATCAAGGGTAGCATAAATCAGGTGTCAGATCTTTTATTGGCACAACAAATCAATTTTTGTTTAATTGGGAGTTGCTGTATTTTTTGTCTATCATCCAATACATAAGAATACATACACATTATGTAGAGTTTCAATATTAAATATTAGGCATTTCAGTAGAATTTTCCTTTTATGTGGAGAGGAAAGAAAAACTTTTCTTAATGCTATCATTTATTTAAAATATTTTTATTACACATCCAGAAGATAGTGTATTATTTGAACATACTGTATACTCCAGGTCTTTACAACTCATGGAGGGAATAGGAGCCAAATTAGAACCTTTAGGAGGCCATGAGTTTTAATCCTGTCTTCAACATGAATCCAGTTGGATGATCTGGGCCAGCCACTCTCTGTCAGACTTACGAAGGAAACAATGGCAAGTCACTTCTGAATTCCTGTCAAGAAAACTGTAGGGATTTGTCCAGGCTGTGGCCAGGGGGTCAGCCCTGACTTGAAGGCACAACATCAGCAGCAGTAGCAGCAACAAAATAACAGCTGGTGCACAGGTTGGCTGTTTGGCATTTGGAGGTTCTACAATGGAGCTGGCAGATTCCATGAGGCCTAGATACATTGGATCATTCAGGGTGGAGGTGGCTATGAGGACCTAAGTAGCTGCGGTGGATGGCAGCAATGACATTTAGTGGCAGTGGATTAGTTAGTTTTCAAAAAAACCGGTAGGCCACACAAGGTTTCTTGGCAGACTGTATATTATGCAAGCATAATGTACTGTTTTTTTTAAACAATGCAGAGCATAAGATTTCTCCACCTGTCATTCACAAGTTTTGTGATAGGCCATATGTTAACATCTCTTTCAAGTAAAGGGATCCAAGAGAAATAAATGACTGAAATTTTGTGAGATGGTCATGTCATTTGAGACAATCGTCATTTTATCCTCCCAAATTCTGAAATTCCTGAAGTTATATAGGAGACCATCAATGTCTCATAGGATTTGGTGATACTGCAGGATATTGCCATCTTTGTGATATGCTTAATTTTAAAAGAAGGATTTTAGCTGAAAATATCAACTGCTGTGGATACCTTAGTGTCTCTAAATCTATTTTTCCAAGCAATATAGTATACAGACAGTAATAGCACATTTATTATAAACTTCCTAATTATTATAATTGGGAATCATTTACCAGCATGTAAAACAACCTTTATAGATTAATGACGAAGGTAGTAGGTAATGTAGTAGGTAATAGGTAATGAAGTACCATACTTTTCGGAGTATGAGACACACTCCCCCCCCCCCCCCCCTGTGTTTGAATATGAACACAGTTTTTGACAAGATTTTAAACCTTGTGCAATAATACGTCCCCTGTTGAGATAGGAAAAGATGAGGTGGAACTTGCTCTCCTCCAAAGTTCCAAGTTTACATGCTTAAATGGAGGCTAACACCAGTCTATTCATTTGCTGTATCTTATTTTTAGTTGTGTTAATTGAACCTATTTTGGCTTTTTTTTTAAAAATAGACATTAGTTGTATTTGTAAGTGCTTAAAATTAGTACAGAAAGAAAGTATACAATGGCCAGCAAAAACAAAATCCTTTTGGTTTCATTGAGAATGAATTAAGTATACTTTTCTTCTCATTGATACCATCTGTTATTTATGAATATTTAATTTGTATCTAAATTAAGTTCATGATGTAATTTGTTTTGAATGTTAACTGATTCTCCTGTTGCTCATTTGAAATGGCCAGAAATGCAGCTTTTGTGAAAAAAAATACAATTAAGATTTTGATTGGGAAAGGCAGAAAAGAACTGTAGCGATGTTTCCTAATTACCAGTATGTCTAGATTTTGTTATTTATATCACAATAGCTATTAACCGACCCACAGTTTCTGGTGATCATAAATTTAGCTGTCTGGTGTGAGTATTCTACAAGGAAAGTTTTTTTGAATATTGTTCTTTTTAATACAGAATATAAATATTGTATTGATTAAAACTGTACCCCATCTTTTGTATAGGAGTTCAAGGTGATGTACATAATGTTTCTTCCTTCTGTTTTCCCATATACTCGGGTGGGCTGCTGGGGGTTCGCATGGATCCTCTAGCTAGGATTCTGCCCAGTTTGGCGAACCCCAAATGCCACCCCTGGCTGGCCATGCCCACCCCTCCTCTCCCACCCCGCCCCTCTGAGTAGTCTCCACGTGGCCCGTTCATCATGCCAGGTAAATGCAGGACCCGTATGGAGGCTCATGGAGGGGGGAAACAGGCCTACTGGAGATTCCGGGAATCCAGAAACCAACCTGTTTCCAGCCTCCGAAGGGCCTCTGGTGCCCAGGGGAAGCAGTTTTCGCCCTCCCGGAGGCTCAAAGAAAGCCTTTGGAGACTGGGGAGGGGGAAAACTGGCCTACTGGAAGTTCTGGAAGTCTGTTTGTGGCCTCCGGAGCCTGGGGGAAGAAGGTTTTGTCCTCCAAGAGGCTCGAGGAAAGCCTCTGGAGCCGAGAGGGCGAAAACCTCCTCCCGCCATGGTGCAGGAGGCCTACTAGGCCATGCCCACCCAGCAGCGAACCTGTTGCTGCAATTTTTGAAGGCCACCCCTGCATATACTAGTAGCTATTAAACTAACAATCATTGTGCAGAGAAACTGATGAAAAATATGAGCAAATAGACAATTATAGCAATTTGGCTCTTCCAGTGGTCAGGAGTGTAATTTACATTGACTACGTAAAATTAAAATTTCGTTGTGAAGAATCCACTAAACTAAATACATATAGTTAATATCCTAAAGTAGTAGAGCTGTGCAGTATTTTGAGTTTGATTTGAAAGATATGCTTCTGAATGTGTAGAATCATGAAAGGAGCATTGATTGTCACTTATTAACAGCTTGGTCTGTTTCCAAAGTTGTCTGACTGCAGCAGAAGCCATACAATTGGTGTGTATGATCTTAGGAAAAATAAGGCTGCTTTAAAGAGTAAAATATGCCGTTTTATACTTGAACATTTAATATAACACATTTTTCTCAATGCACACTTTTTGGGGAAAAGAAGAATGTGTATTGTATTTTATTTTAATTGCAATGGATTTCCTCCTTTCAAAAAATTAGAAGAAATTTGCATGTATATATGTAATACTTTATAGGCAAAATAACAGATGCTCTTTCTGGTGTACTTTCCAGTAAATGACAAAATGCTACACATTTCAGTGTTAACTAAATGGAGCTTTAAAAATCTGTTATGTGATAATAGAGAAAAGCCATTTAGCGTTCACACTGTAAATGGATTTAACATGGGCAGAAAATGGAGTTTGTAACAGATTATAATGATTCAAGCGGTATATATATATGTGTGTGTATTAACATTTTCTGTCGTGATATTAAAACATTTCAGAGAAAATAAAATACAAAGTCTTGGTTTGTAATATAAGCACAAATTAATTAGAACTGAAATTCCAGTAAGTTTGTCTGGATTGTGTTTTGCTCTGAATTCCCTTTTTATTGACAGCACATTGTGGCTAATATAAAGCATATGTTTGTTTTAAAATAATTTTATTAAGTATTGCAATCAAAAGATAGAAACTAATGCAAGCTAAGAGAAAAAAAAAGAAAATGCAAAAAACAATAAAAATGAAAAGTAGAAAAGAAAAAAAAAGGATAGAATAAATAAATATATAAAAAATAACTTTCCCTTTATCATAGCAAGTCTTAATGATTTTAGTCATATAACACCTTAAAATACAATAAATGATATCTTTCTCCTACAATCACCTTTTATCTTTGAACAAATCCTTAAATAATCTTCATTCAATCTGGAGCAACAAAAATATTAAGGGTTATCTGAGATAACAGGATATTTATTTTAACTTTGATCAAATAAAGCAATGTTAAATTCTTTCCTTTTACTTAGAACAATCCTGATCTATTTTAAATAGTGTCCCAGAAGTTAATTTGTTTTCATTTTTTATTTGTTCCTTAAAAATCTTAACAAATCTCTTTTGTATATTCAATATAGGAAAATTATTCAGGTCATTCTCTAGTTTTACTATTTGTATATCTCTTTTAATTGTTAATTTAATTTTTAAGGACAGCCTATCTATAATTGTAATCTTCAGTTCTTTCTGGTTGTCCAACTTTCAAAGTCCAATTTTATTGTGTGTCTTTTAAAAATAACTAAAAATATTAATTATAGAAATTCCATGGGAAGGAATTTTTAAAATTAATTTCAAATCCATCTGGACCCTTAGACCTTTTGTAACTTTCCAAAATCAAAGTAATAATTACCCTTTTGCTGTTTATTCCAGAGAGAGAGAGAGAGAGAGAGAGAGAGAGGGAGGGAGGGAGGGAGAGAGGGAGAGGGAGAGGGAGAGGGAGAGAGAGAGAGAGAGAGAGAGAGAGAGAGAGAGAGTCTTAATCCTGTATTTAAAATTGTTTTCATAAAGGATCAAAGGAAGCCCATTCATGCTGTTAAAAAAAATCCTTGCTGATCCAAAGCTTCCTAATAGGAAGAAAACAAGCAATTTCAAAAATGTTTAGAAAACAAAAGTACTATAGGCAAACCCTATGTCCATAAAGGTACTGACTACAGTTGTCCTCTAGAGCTCTAAACCTACTGGATATCACTATCTTATTGTCTCCCTGTAAGGACCAAACTTTCTGGACCACTTATGGCTCATCCAGAGTCTTCTCCTTATCTAGAGAGGAATCCCAAAGAGTGGGTCCATTTGCCAGGCACTTCATTCAGCTGCAATCATTGGCTCTACTCTTCCATTCACCTTGTCTTTCCTGGAACTTCCATATAAAGCATATGTTTGGAATAACTTGGGTATATCTGTGGTTTATTGTTAAATTAATTGCTAAATTATTCTCAGAACATAGGGATTACCTGTTTTAGACCAAGTTTATTGTATGTGCAGTGCCACTATTAACATCTCAAAATAGTGGTATAATGTCGTGTTTTGTGATGCTGTGCTTGCACAGCAGTTGGTATGCCCTGTCCTATTCACTTACTTACTGGCACAGCAGGTGTGAAGATCAAGCTTTTAGTATATTGTATTTGAATTGGCTTTTCCTGTATGCAGTCCTGCTGCTTGGATAAGTCTCAAAGTGTTAAATGTCAGAAGAGGAAATGAAATCATTGGTATTCATGTAAATGTATACATATGCATATTCATCAGTGATGGAAATCGTAACATCAAAAAGATTTTTGTACATTGCAAATCTACATATGAACATTTTAATGTACATTTAGGTCAATAAAAGTAAGATTGCTTAAGTTTTAAAATCTTTGTTCTGTAAGATTAATAGAGCAGGTAAGATTTTGCATTTATTTCTTTATGTTTCTGCGTAGGATACTGACAAAATAATTTAAAAGCAAAAGCAGAGTTATATTCTACAGATGTTTCTCATAAATTTCCTGGTTTTGAGTATACATACTTGATTGTTTTAACAATGTCAAAATGTTTTATATTATCATGAATATTGCTTTTTAAATGTTCCCCTAGAATGATGTTAAGATTTATACAAATGGCACAGTGGATATTTGTGCTTTTCATTTCCCCCCAGCTTCCTTCCATAGCTTCTAATCTCTTCCCTCCGTCTTTTTCATTTCTTTCTGTTATGTGTATAGCAAAAGATTAATGCAACTGATGAGATGGATTCTGTTCCACAGCATTTAAAACCAGATTAAAGTTGCTTTACTGCAGTCTTCTTTTAAAAATACAACAAAACCAGAATGTTATATTGTTGAGGATGAAATTTGCTGTGATCACACTTTCTTCTACTAAATGCAATATTTAGTTACAAATGGAAATAACTAAAATGTTGATCATAGTTGTATATAAAACAGATGCTTGAAACATCTTCTGTGCTGTATCGGCCACTTATGTTCTGAATCTTTTCTTTAAGTGACTGAAAATGAGAATATTTGATCTGAGACTTATTCTGCTGCACTGCTGGGAAATGGGGATTGGTACTAGAAACCACAGCTTCGTGAATTTGTAGTTGCAATTTTAAAACAAAGCTTCTTTTCAACTGCATGCTTTTTGGAGAAAAGCTTATAGTGAAGAAGGCAGAAGGTGGAAACCCTTAATCTTTTGCTTGCTTTTAAATCCCCTTTAGCAGCAAATCTGACTCATGGTGATTATAAACCCATAAACCTGTAGTAGCTTCACTAGGGCAATACCTTTTAAAAGGAAACTGAGGAAGTTGTGTCTGCTGGGATTCCTAAATTGCTCAGGATGTTGTAAACACAACTGCATTTGTTTGATCTTGGGCTACATTTATGGAGTGAGATATGCAGCACTTTGACCAGAGGATGTTAAAAGGCAAGTCTCCTCCTCCATTACCTAGTCCCCTTGTTTCCTTTTGCCAGCAAGCCTCCTGTTGTTATATTCTGGTTTGCAGCTGGCTTCATCAAGAGGGTATAAGGAAGCATCCTAGACAGGCTTTTTTTAAAAAAATTGATGAAATGGAAAATATGCACAAGGGGTTGTCATACAAAAATCTTTCTTGTTATATGACAATATTTGACAATCAACTTTTAATCTTAATGACAATGGAAATATTTGCATAAATAAGCAGAAGTATGAAAATAAAAAACTGAGGTTTTTATTCTGCATAGCAGTTAGTTAAATTTATGTTTTACTGACAAAGAAAGGGAGACTTGTATAGATCCATTTTAAGCTATTTAGTTCTCAACAGCTAGCCATACCCTTCTGGGATTCGATACAGGTTTCAAATTTTAGGTAAGAAAATAAATTCTGATTAGTGTTACCTTATAAAGCTTATGCTTGATTTTGTGCCTTCAACATTGTGTTTGCTAGTTATATATAGGCAAAACTCCTCTTAGGATGATCAGACTGCATTCTGGGCCTTCAGAAGAATGCATCCACCATCATGTAATTGAGTCAATCCACTGTGTCTCTGATCTACTTCTTCATCTCTTTCTTTCTACTTTTTCCAGTAATAGGTTTTTCAAGGGATCTTCATATAATTTATCCAAAATGATCGTTTCTGCCTTCACTGAGAATTCTGGATTGATTTATTTTATGATGCATTTATCTGTTTTCCCTGACTATGCGTAGTATTATCAGGAAATTTCTCCAATACCAATGCTTTTTCTAAAGCTCAACTTTCACTTTCAGAGTGTCACAGGAAAAGCAATTGCCTACGTAATTCTAATCTTTGAAAACACAGGTAGTCCTCAACTTGCAACAGTTCATTTAGTGACTGTTCAAAATTAATGGCACTGAAAAAAGGGACCTATGACCGTTTTTCAGAGTTATGGCCTTTGCAGCATCCCCATGATCATGTGATCAAAATTCAGATGCTTGGCAACTGATTCATGTTTATGATCTTTCCTGTGTCCCAGGGTCATGTGATCTCCTTTTACAACCTTCTGACAAAAAAAGTCAATGGGGGAAGCCATTACAACCAAGTTACTAACTTGTCAGCTGCAGTGATTCCTTTAACAACTGAGACAAAAAAGGCCATAAAATGAGGCAAAACTCATTTAACAAATGTCTCACTTAACAATAGAAATTTTGGGCTCAATTGTGGTTGTAAGTTGGGGATTACCTTTATAGACCCATCATAGGATATGAATATACACTATACTGCCAAAAGTATTTGCTCACCCATCCACATAATCAGAATCAGTTGTGACTGAATACTTTTGGCAATATAGTGTATTTTCCAAGGTCCTCATTGCTACCCTACTAAAAGCTAGTCTTCGATGTGCATCTTGTTGATTCTAAAACAGTTCCCCAACATTTCTGGCTTTGCGGACCGATGGGGGGGAGGGGATAGTTTGTGCAAGTGGGCAGCAAGCACATGCACAGCTCCATTTGTACGAGCGGCATGCACATGCTTCTGCCATTGATGCAAATGGAGCGCACACTCAACAACTGTCGCGCAAGTGAGGGGGTGTGTTTGCTCACCGACTATTTCCACAACCCAGTTGCAAACTCCTCACGGCCCACTAGTGGGCTATGACTCACAGGTTGGGGACCCCTGTTCTAAACGATCGAAGTGACTTTCAAAACAATTCCTAATGTTCTCCCTGAAAATGGTGAATAGAAGAATTATCTGCCCGCTTTATTTCAGTATCCTTAATCATGCAGTGCAACTACATTTTCTTTCTTCGTATTTCCAACTTTGTCATTCTAGTCTCAACCACAAGCAGCCCTGTTGCTTGTACACATTTCAGATTGATCATAAAACTCATCAACCACCTCTTCTTTTTTATTAGTGGTGCCAAATTCTATCTTTGCTATGTCCTTCCTGTCTATGAAATCAGCATCCTTCCTTCTTTGTTTTTTGTGTCCTGAGTAATAAAGAGTACGGCTGCCTAAGTGAAAGTATCCAGTTCCAATCCATTTCAATTCAGTGAAGCCTAAGATTGATTCATTTCACGTTCATGTTTTATATTTCATGTTCCCCCTGCAATTCTGCCTCTGAAGATTCAGATTTTTTTCTCCTGCATGGCAACATCAGCAATTAGATGTCTTGAAACTTAAATCTATCTGCGTCATAAACACTATTCATACTTTGAAAAATCCTCAGTACTCCCGAGTACTATGATGACTGCCATCTGACCTGAGGAGTCTATTTTATAACACTGTATTTTTGATCACTTTATGTTATTTATCCTTATGGTTTTCTTGGTAAAACACAGAAGTGGATTACCATTGCCTTCTCCTGTACTGTATAATATAAAAGGATAACTGTTGTTGTCATTAAACTACTGTAATCATTTGACTTCAGAGTTTTCATATATTACTGGTACCTAATAGAGTTGTCTGTTTGCCTTAGCTAGACAGCTATGATGACCTTTTGATCCTGAATGACTTTGTTGGAAATATATCCTCTTGGCAAAGGTCCTGCCTGGCATGAGTCCAAGTTATCTGAGAAATTGTTTCACCCCAATGGAACAGGTCTGCCTCACTTGTGCCAGGTCCTGTCAGTCAAGGAATTTTGGATGGCGGGGGTCCAGGAGAAGAGCCTTCTTTGCCATGGTGCTAGCCCTTTGGAATATCTTTCCCTCTGGACTAAGATCTGCCCCCACCTTTCTGACCTTCCATAAGGGCTCGAAATCCTGGTTCTGGCAATTGGTTTGGGAGCACAATGGAGGTGATTGATGGTCCAATAGTAGATCCCACCTCCCCCCCATACACACACATCCTGCTCCCTCCCCTTCCATCTTTTAATCATAATTTATATTTGTATCTCCAAACTTATACCTAATTTACGCATTCTCTAGTTATGTGGAGAGTGAGTTTGATCCCGCCTCCTAAGTCTCCAATGTACATCAGATCTTTTCAGAATAATCTAGCTTATTAGACGGGTACAAGAGAACCCTATTTAAATTTTCGGAACATAATGGACTAATTTTGTAATGGTAGCTAAATTAACCCATTTATAATTACGATTCAGTTTTATTTTACGCTTATAAATAATAAAAAACATATGGTAAATGCATTTTGGGCTCTTGTTCATTAAACATTTTCTACAGGAGGACTTTTGATGTTAACTTAAGTAGGATATATGAAGAGGATTAAGTAAAATGAGATAAAATGTTTCGTAATCATTAATTAAAAATGTATAATGAATTTTTAAAATGGTAGTTTAAAGCTTCTAATTTTTTCCTCTTGTGACTTTGATCGGAGTTCAGTTATGAGCTTTTGGATTAAGTACGGTAAGTCTTTAAAAGAACATGCTAATGATAGTTATTGGTAATGTATATCCTTTTGGCAGTTTGCTATCTAAGTGCTATCATTTCCATTTTTCTGTGGGTAGAAACCCTAATTGTTAATGTCTTGGTTGTAAATTTCAGGAATAAAAAAAAGAACAATGTATTCTGAGAAAGTATGTATATGTAGCTGTAAGTTCTTTAGTCAGTGAAATTTTTTGGTAGGCTCTATAGTTTGTAGTTGTAAGCAATAGCATAATGCTTGAAACTTGGATTAAGAGCATACAACTACAAATTGTATATTCATGGAAAATACAATATTTAGTAATATTAATATTAATTTTGTTTTACTTATGAAATTTATACAGATGCACAACAGGACTTTATTTGTTTTTCCTTGAAGACATTCTTCATGAATTGAAGAAACTTCTTGGATAAGAAGCAAAATGTCTTCAATGAAAAACAAAGGAGTCCAGTTGCCTCTTAATAAAGCACCTTTGGGACAACCATGACCTTGGATGACTGAGAATCTCTATACACACCCAGGCCTGATGACATAGTCAGAGCTTGAGGGACTTCCAGAATGTTAACAGGAATGTAGCTAGCCTCACTTCTGGAGAAAGAATATTCCATAAAATGGGTATCAAAGTAGGGAAGGCCTATCTCCTGGGACTCGCTAAGTGTAAGTGCCTAGCACAGGGGTGTCAAACTCGATTTCATTGAGGGCTGCATTAGGGTTGTGTTTGACCTTGAGGGTGGGTGGATGGGTGGGCATTGTTAGGGTGGCGTAGTCAGCTTCGTGTCACTCATGTTAGGGGTGTCTGCTGGCCTGATTGCTCTGCCAGCCAAAATGGGCTCCCAAGTTCTGTTTTGAGCCGTGGCAGCCTTCTGTTGCCCTTTGCCCTCCCCCGAGCTCTGTTTTCATTGGCAAAGAGCAGAAGGAGGCTGTTGTGGCTGAAAATGGAGCATGGGAGGGCCACATGCGGCCCGAGCTCTGTTTTTACTGGCAGAGGCTGGTACCACGGGCTGGTACTTTGCTGTTTCTAGGGCGGCCTCAAGGGCCAGATCTAAGCACCCCATGGGCCGGATCCGGCCCCCGGGCCTTGAGTTTGACACCCCTGCCCTAGCAGGTAAGGGGTCTACAGCATGCCAGATCCAATAGTACTGGCAAATGTAATTGTGGAGAGGCACTCCCTCAGAAAACCCAATCCTGTACTATGAAGGACTTTAAAGGTTAACAATAGCACCTTTGAGTTGGACCAGTAGGCAAACTGGTAGCCAGTGCAACTCACAGAGCAAAGATGTGGCATGAACCATTTTAGAAGCACACGTAGCTGCTGCAACTGCATCAGTTGAAGCTTCCAGACACACTTCAAGGACAATTTTGTATATTTTCTATGTAGGTTATTACAAGTTATTTTAATACTGCTTTGTTCAATACATGTATACACCGCCACAAAAGAAGCTTAGTATAAACAATTTGAATGCTGCTGTCAATGATGATGTAACAGACAGGAATCTGTAATTGCTCAGCTCAGCCAGCTTAAAGTTTGACCAAGAAGCTCTGTATTATTTGAAGATACTGTCATAAATTACAGTGATGTCCTAGTCCCGTGATGGCGAACCTATGGCACGCGTGCCACAAATGGCACGCGGAGCCATTTGTCAGGGCACGCGAGGCGCTGGCCAGCTGAGTTCACCTTTTTAAAAGCTATTTTTCGCCTTCCCCAGGCTCTAGAGGCTTTATAGGAGCCTGGGAAGGGCGAAAAGAGCCTCTCCCCCCCGGAGGCTTCAGGGACCGTCCCTGAAGCCTTCGGAATGCTTAAAACCACCCTCTGAGCAAACCGGAAGTGACTTCCGGGTTGCTCGGAGGGTGGTTTTAAGCGTTCCGAAGCCTTCAGGGACCGTCCGAGGCTTCCCTGATGCCTTCGGAGCGCTTAAAACCACCCTCCGAGCAACCCGGAAGTCACTTCCGGTTTGCTCGGAGGGTGGTTTTAAGCGCTCCGAAGGCTTCAGGGACCGTCCGAGGCTTCCCTGATGCCTTCGGAGCGCTTAAAACCACCCTCCGAGCAACCCGGAAGTCACTTCCGGTTTGCTCGGAGGGTGGTTTTAAGCGCTCCGAAGGCTTCAGGGAAGCCTCCGGACAGTCCCTGAAGCCTCCAGAGGGCCTCTGGGGGGTCGGGGGAGGCTCTTTTCGCCCTCCCCAGGCTCCTATAAAGCTCCTGGAGCCTGGGGAGGGCAAAAGAAACATGTAAAATGGGGGGGGTCGCGCGTTGTGCGCGCATGCGGACTGGGTCGCACGTTGCATTATGGGTGCGGCACGCCCGCATTCGACCCCCCTGCGCTCCCCCCACTTGTGGCACGCGAGCCAAAAAAGGTTCGCCATCACTGTCCTAGTCACTTGAATCTTGCCTTGGTAACTTCATGTATAACTAGCCCTTCTAAAAAAAACATAGATGTGAGGTGAAAGCTTTGTGAAGAAATGGTTCGTTGTGCTGGATTGTGTAAGCTGAATTGTGCCAGAAACTTGGCAAAGGCCATTTGAGACTCAGTAAAGACTCTACAAAGTGACAATCTATCCATATACTCACTTTGGTTAACTGAATGTATCGTTTTTGCCTGATAGAAAATATAGTTTATCATATTTAAAATATCTGGCCGAATGTTTGAAGCAAATGCCATTTCCCTCCCTTATTTCCCCCTTCTTCTTGTATCTCTTCAAGTTTCTGATTTATATACCTATTATTTGCAATGCAGTTACTACTAGGAGAGAAGAAAGTCTGCAGAAGGTGTCTCAGCTGGCAGTTACTATTCTTTAAGCAAAGCTCTGAGTAAAGGAATTGTTTTGAGACCTGGTATCCTCAGTATCTGTGGCTTTTGACTTAAAGCTATGCTTGACAGCGTTCTCACTTCAGTCTTTTCTATCAGCAAAATAATGAAGCCTATTTTTGTGTCAAAATGGAACCTGCAAAGTTCTGTTTCTGAAATAAATCTATTCTTGGTGGATTTCACCGCATATGACTCTTAACGCTTGTGCTTATGTGAATTTCTCCCCTTACACACGAACATGTGCACACATGCTTTATAAAGCGGATTAGTTAATGACAGCCTTCCCCCTTGTTATCCTCTTACTACTTGGGCTAAACTAAATGTAATCAGTCTATACATCTTGAAAGTAGGGCATATGCGTTTTAACTTTCTATTGGTCTCTGAAAGTCTTGCAGTGGGTTGGAGATCCCATTTTTGCAGAATAGTTAGACATTAATTCTTCCCACTCCCATCCCCTCCTCCGACTTATTGTGCTGTGTAGAGCACTGAATTTCACCTTGCCTCTCCCTCACCCGGCCTCCCACCTTCGATCTGATGATATTAAGGCTTTTTATGCACTTCATTACATATTCAGGTTTGAAAGCAGCAGTGTAGAAGAGAAGCAGGATATGTGCTCTTTTTGTTTCCAATTAAAATACAAGGGAACTTTACTTAAATGGTCAATAAAGCCCTTCTCTTGCTGGATCCTGGTGAAATGGGATGCAGTGAAATTTAATCCCTCTTATTCCAGGGCCTATACCATAAAGGAAAAACTGAGCAAGACTATCCCTCCCTCCCCCTACAGTCTCTTAAACTGACTGTATTTCATGTGCATAACCTTTCTCTCTCTCTCTCCTTTTCCTTTTCACTTTATCTCTTAACCTCTTCCTCATCAAAACCTACAAGATAACGTTTTGTTTCCAGTTGTGACTCACTAAGGAGAGAACCTTTCTGCCTGCCTTTTAAAAAGTGGTTATTTAAAGTTCACCATCTGCTTTTAAACCCAATTTAGATTGGAGTGGTGGGTTTTTTTTTCCTTCCCCAATTATTTTCCACTTGTGTGGTCAAAAGGTAATTTGGTGTTACAAGAAGTACATTTTGAAAGGCTGAAAAAAATTTTTTTATGCCATTTTGTATAAAATGGCCAAGAGGAATAGAAAGGTTCATTGATCCACTTGTGCGGTCATCTGGGGATGGTCAGAATTCAGCCTATACTATTAGAGTAGATGCATGTATTCTGAAGTTTGATCTTATTGTTGTTTTATGTGTACCTTTTGATCTAAACCCGGAATGTTCTCAATGTTTATTGAAGCTAGCCTTGTAACTGCATTAGGAGTTTTTAAAAGGCTTCAAACCATTTCACTTGATTACTATATTAATTTTAAGCAATCATATGCGTACAAGCTATTTGTAGCCAAGCAATGTATTTTTCTTTCAGATCAGGATTCATCGTATAGCAGGCAGGCATCATAAAATATATTTTCCTGTTTGCTTTTTATGTGTGAGAAAATAAAGAATACTGCTTTTATCTTTTTAATTTTTATAAAAGTCTAGAAGCATCACAGTGTGGATCACCATTAGAGTTGAATAACCTTTTTTAAAAAAATACAAAACGCTGCAGTTCCAGCTTATAATTTTTGCTCCAAAATAAGCCAGTTGGCAATATTTTTTTTTAAAAAAAACAATCTGGGTTGCAATTTTTTTTTTAAAAATTTTTTTCCAGAGAATGCCATGGAGAGAGGTGTTCAGTGATGTTACTGCTTGGAGAGGTTGCATTTTTAAAAAAAATTTCAAATTAAATGTTGTTTTGCAAAGACTTAATATATCTATTTTGGAAGGCACTGGCTACATGATAGTTGGAGTCCCACTCCCCTTGCAAAAAAAAAAAAAGGATAAACATCATGACGTTCCATTAGACAGAAAGATGCAGTCACTATAAGGAACAGTGGTGTGAAATACGTTGGCAAGGAGACATGATACTTTACTGTCTCTTATCTTAACTATGTAAGGATTTGGTTAGAATCTCTGGATTAGGACAGCAAGACTTGGCTATTACTGTTTGAAATTAGAATCAAGACTGGTGATCTGTATAGTGAAGTTGAATAAGTTCCTTGACTTACGACCACAATGGAGTCCAAGGTTCCATTGCTAAGCAAGATAGTTGTTAAATGAGTTTTGCCCCATTTTACAACCTGTCTTGCCACTTGTTAAGTGAATCACTACAATTGATAATTTAGTCACACTGCTGTGAAGTGAATCTAACTTCCCCATTGATTTTGTTTGTCAGAAAGTTGCCAAAGGTGATCACATGACTCCAGGACACTGCAACCATCATAAATATGAGCCAGTTATCAAGCATCTGAATTTTGATCATGTCACCACAGATGCTGTAATGGTTGTAGGTGTGAAAAACGTTCATAAGTATTTTTTTCAGTGCCATTGTAACTTTGAACAATTACTAAACAAATGCTTTTAAGTTGAGGACTACCTGTAGTATTAAATCTGGGGCAGGAAAGAAAGAGGTAAGAAAAATATGTAATGTTCAAGTCTCCCGTGATGTTGAATGAAAATCTGTGTTTACTAATGATTCACATAATTTGATTATTTATATTGTATTATTTCCTGTGACCAAAATTATAACCGCCTGTTTGTGATGGTACCGTTCCAGTATTTACTCACTGGAAATCTTATTCAGCAATTTCTCTGTTTCTCTAGAGTTCATTGGTGTGTGTCTGTGTGTGTTTATTTTGTTTATTGTCTATGCCTATTCTCAGATACAGCCTCTTCCTGCCTTCTCCATTGCCAACTCCAATTTTCAAATTCAACAAGAACAGTTCTTATGGGTGCTCTTGGCTAGCTTATTCACAAATGCCAGCTCTGCCTCAGGCATCCTCTGTCTTCCCAAATGGAATACACAATAGCCAAAGCCAATAATTCGTAAGAAACTGAGACTTACAGAAAATCCATATATGTGTATCTGCAAGTACTATTCTCTAAACAACACAATGATGTTTCTAGCTTGACTAGGATTGGGAAGAGATGGATCAATTTTTTGAGAACATCCCTGATACTTCACCCAGAAAAAGAAATGAATCCAATCTTTGATAAAAACCATTGATATTCATTAGGATGGAAGGCAGATTAATTCTGGTTGGAACGAGTAGATTCATGGGTCAGAATAACTTTAAAAAGCAGTACAAGAGTCATGAGTACAGAACAGAAAGTTGAAGAAAGTTGGCACGATTCATTCAGCGATAGCAATTACATTTTGAATCCATGTTTCCTTGTTAAGCCATGTTTAACACAGAAATTCGTCAAAATGGGAAAGGAGAGAGACAGGGCAAATTCCAGTTTTTAGTTTCCTTCAGTCCTTCCCCCTTCTTTACATAAATATAAAAAGAAAAGCAAATCTAATAACTACTCCTGCCCTAGTGGTGGCTAATGCTTTCCTTCAGCTTCAGATTCATTGCTTCCAGTTTCATAATGGGATTTTTAAAAAATGCCCCTTAGTTAATTTTTTAAGAAATTTGCTTCAAAACCAAGCTTTTCTGGAGTAGCTTCCAATAAATGTGTTAGAAGACTTTTAGATGTGCTGGGATGCAGTTCTCAAAACAGCATAGAGACCAGGTTGGGGAAAGCTGTTGGAGTGGTGGCGACTTAATTCTGTCCTTTGCTTTTATTGTTAAGTCTATTGTTAAGTCACGAAACAGCATCTTTTATGATGCAATTGAAACATAATTGCCTTAGCAGCAAGAGAGAAATGTAAAGGATGTGTGAATGGCTTGTGTGGTTAAAACAGACTCCAACAAGATGCAACAAAAGAAGAACTTAAGCAGTTTAGCCCTCCCTGGCAGTGCTTTACTTAAATGCATCAGAGCTGGGTGCAAAAAACAATCACAGCCCTGTCTCCTTCTATAATAGTACAATAATGTGAAGTTATTCACTTTTCCCTTACACTTTCTTTGAAAGATTCCTTGCTTTTCATGTTGCATGGCCAGCAGGAAATTTGGCCTTTCCATTGCCAATTTCCTCATCTTGCTTTTGTTGATTGGGATTGAGGAAGACTCACCAATGGCTATGGAGTGCTCTTTTCCCCTTGCATTCATCATTATCACTGCTTTTAAATATGTTCTAATTTACTGTTCATTCAGGCAGAGTTTATGCAAACACAACTAATGTGGAGCGGATGTTAAAAACGGTTTTGCCTTTTTAAAACTACTTTTCACTGTAGCCAAGTGTGCAGAGACTGCTGTGTTTATTAGTGGTCTTCTTTAGCTGCCCTACTGACTGTCAGTGTTAAAGAAAATAGGTTTAGTACCACTCACCAAGTATTTTTAACCCTCTGTCCTCTTTACCATTTCCCGTTTTTCTTTTCTGTTTCTTTCCAACCGAACTGCAAACGTTTCAAGATCTGCAGATGATTTTTACTTCGAAGTAAAAAAAAAAGTAAAAAGATCTTAAGAGGAAAATACTGTGCCTGAAGATAATGGATTTTTAAAAGTATAGAAATTCCTGTCTGGAAAGCAGTACACCAGGAATAGAAATGCTTAAAATATTTTGCCACAGTTCAGACTAAAGTGAATCTTTTTCTGGTCACATTATCATATTGTGTATTACATATTGTGTGGAACATTTGTTCTTTGGTCTCATCATGACATTTGTACATATGGCTCTGAATGAAAATAATACTTTTTAAATTTACTTCCTCCAATAACCTTTTCAAAATGTATATTCTCTTCAAACAGTTCTTCCTGTTCCTATCTGAGAGATGGAAAACAGTTTGTGCATGAGTTAAATTTGGTGCTGTCAGTTTTAATTCACATTATATCAATTGGCTGTACCAAATTTCGTAAGCTAAAACTGCAGTGGTGTATAAACCTATTTTGGCTTAAAAGTATCTATTCACTTTGCTCTTCATCTACAATGTTGATAGATGGTGGTAGCTGTTAACAAACTACTGACACTACCGGAAGATACTTTTAGCTATTAAAAACCCAGAATTAAAATATCTTCCAGCAATAATGTAATTATAGTTGTTGGGTAAACTTATATATTACTGTGGAAAAATTTGTTGTCAGTAACGATTCCTTAGCCATACTGTCTGTCTGTCTTAAATATCAGGTTGTCAAATGGATCCCTATCATTTCATTATGCTGCATGTAGTGTTTAATCTGTAAATTAAAATTTCTCAAATCTTTTAGAAATAAAATTGATGCAAACTCTGGGGTTGTTTAAAATTTATCACTTTCCAGGATTCTTACAACTAGAACAATTAAGGCAGGAGAAATACCATATAGCTAAGATTTGTCTGGTTATTAATGACTTAGAATCATCATTTTAACTATCCACTGTAGGATGAAGGCCTCTTTCTCATGTTTCCAACCTATATGCTCCTGAGCTATCTTTTGCCAGTTGGGCCTGCTGATGTCATTGATCCATCTTGTTTTAGATCTCTTTCGTGGACACTTTTTATCAAGTGGGATCTATTCTATGACTGCCTTAGTCCACCTGCTCTCAGTTGTTCTTGCTATGTGACCAGCCCATTTCCATTTCAATTCTCTTACTCGCTTGATTATATTGTATACTTTTGTTTGTTCTCTAATCCACGTGCAGATTCTTCTGTCTTGACTTTTAATGCCAAGCATGTATCTTTCCATGGCTTACTTAGAATATTTTACATTTTCCAGGGCGCTGCTCTGGAGAGTCCAATGAAGGGTTAAACACAGCCAATCTGCCCAGAACTGAATTGAAACTTTAAGCCACGCCTCTGGTGCTGACTATCCTCAGATTTTTTCAATTCAGCTAGCCCAGTGGACGCGCTTAAAATTTCTCCAGTTCTAAGATTGATTCCTTGGACTCTCCAGAGGAAGAATATTTCTTAACACATAAGTAATTAAGGAGGTTTTTAGAGCAGGCTGGTGAGTTTAAATTAAGTTTGTTTTTTTCCCTCTTTAATTGGAATTTCTCACCCTTTCGGCTCTCCTGGTGTCCGGGGCTTTGCTCTGGCTCCTCAAAGCTGCAGGCAGCTGTTGGGGAAAGCGCGTGGGTCGGAGTGCCGACGCCAGCGCTGTTGGGGCACCCCTACTGGGGGCCGATTCCCGCTGGAAGCCCGCTGTTGCCGTTTGTGCTTCTAGCAAGTCAAATTGCGGCGCGGGCTTCCAGGGCAGCCATTTTGGCTTGTTCCCTCTTCAAATTTGGCGCGCAAAGCAGCAGTGAGTTCTGGCCGCCATTTTGGATTGCGCAACCTTCCATTTCCTCGTGTAAAAGTTTTGCCGCAGCTGCCTGGTGCCTGACTCTTTGCAGGAGCCGCGTGGAGTCAGACTTGGCCGGTGTGACTGGCGACCTGGGCCCCAATCCAAGTAAGTGATAGCGGCGTGGGATCGTGGCCTGCTGGGTCGCCTCCCTTACTCTCCTGCAGGCGCTGGGAGCGAATTCTGCTCGCGCCAAAATTTCCAAAGTTTACTTCAGGCCTTGCAGTTTTTCTGTCTCCTCAGGACCATCGTGCTGCGGTGGGCTTTCTGGAGGTGGTGAGTGGTGGTCTTCCCATCCCCCTACTGTCCTATCCAGTGATTGTTACCATGGCAGATCAGGCCCCTGAGACTTCTGAGGGTGTCTCTTCCAGAGCCCCTGTAAGACAGGCCGGGAAAGCTGCCAGGGAGGCCATTAGAGGGAGTAAGCCTTACTCCAGGCATGGTCCCAAACAGGGCTCAGGCCTAGACAAAGATGCATTAAGGCGCCAGAAGGCCTTAGAAAAACAGTTTTCCAAAGCCCAACAGCAGGCCCAATCTTCCCTTTCGGTGTCTCCTGGGGAGCCCTCCAGGGAAATTCCTCCAGCCCAGGGAGGCCCCATTTCTGATAGTGAAGAGGAAGGCCAGGAATTCTCCCCCACGGGCTCCTTGGCCGTGGCAACTTCTCCAGGCCATTCCATGGCTGATCAGGCTGATCTCTTTGTCTGTCCCTCTGATATGGAGGAGGGACCAGCTCCAATGGGGCCCTTAGCCCCTCAACAGCCGATCTCCGGGCCCACTCAAGGGGTTCGCCCCATTGAGGACCAAGGGCCTAACTTATCCACTGAAATGCAGGAAGTAATTAACAGGGCCATTTCCCAGGGCATTGAGGCAGGCATGCGAAGGGGTGGCAAGCGCACTCGCAAGACCC
The DNA here is from genome assembly GCF_964273705.1 of Natrix helvetica. Classification (NCBI taxonomy): domain Eukaryota; kingdom Metazoa; phylum Chordata; class Lepidosauria; order Squamata; family Natricidae; genus Natrix; species Natrix helvetica. The sequence continues at coordinate 101,652,214 of NC_138550.1, read as the reverse complement.
ACCATTTGCAGCCCCAGGAGGATCCCAGAGAGATGACTCCTAGCCTTCCACCCCCGTCCCTGCATTCTTCAGTGGCCTCCGATGAGTCAGACTGGGAGGAGGAAGAGGATATTCTTCCTAGGCAGGAAGCTGAATTCTCTGGGGATGAGGCAGGCCCCGCCAAAAAGCCGGCTTTTTCAGGCCTATTTAAATTGGATAACTTCAAAACCATTTTAGATAAGGCTAAGATCTCAACTCGCATGGGGTCCACTCCCCCAGCTCAAGAGGCTGTAGACCCTGATGATCTATCTGGGGATCTCTTTGAGGAACCTATTTCGGTCCAGGAGATAGTTCCCGTGCCCAAGATGTTCCTAAATTTAGTTCAAAGACAGTGGGCGCAGCCAGCTACCATGGCTACCCCCAGCAGCAATGACAAGAGGCTATACATGGTGGTTGCCAGCCTGGAGGATTTGCTCAAGCTCCCTCCTATCGATCCCCCTGTAGCGGCTCTTACCTCCTCTTCTGTGCTCCCTCCTGACCTTACCTCCTCTTCTGTGCTCCCCCCTGACCTGGAGGGGCTCAAGGCTGAGGACAAGAGAACCGAAACTGCTTGTCACAAGACTCATCAGGCAGCTGCATGGGCTATTAAGTCCTCCGCTTCTGCCTCCTTTTTCTCCAGGGCTGCTCTCCTGTGGCTGAGGCAGTTGTTGAGGAAGATACCTGCCAAGGACGTTAAAGTGAGGCAGGATATCAATAAGATCATGGCAGCCACAGAGTACACTGCTGATGCCACTCTGAATGCTGCTAAGTTTGCCTCGCGTGCCCTGGCGTCTAATGTTACTTCCAGACGCCTCCTGTGGCTTAGGCACTGGAATGTGGATATGCGCTCCAAATGGAAGCTTGTTACTGCCCCCCTTAAAGGGGACAAGCTGTTTGGTGAGGTCCTTGATCCAGTCCTTGTGGAAAACAAGGACAAAAAAGAAAGTGATGCCATCAGTCGCCAAGAAGCCTGATCGTAAGGGTCCTGGCTCTTACAGGAGGCAGGCCTTTCGGAGCAATGAGCCCTCCACCAGCTCCGCCCCCTATCATCGGGCGTATCCCCAGCAGGGTGAGCGGTCCCAGGACCGTCAGTCCTTTCGAGACAGAGGTCGCCAGCAGCCTTTCTCCAAGCGGCCATTTCGGGGGGGCTCTGGCTCCCGACCCTTTAGGAGGTATAAATGACCATCACAGGTCAGCTCCCATAGGAGGGCGGCTGCAGTTGTTTCACGCCAAATGGGAGCAGACCACGTCGGACCAGTGGGTTCTTCAAACGGTCCGCATAGGTCTCACTCTGGAATTCTGGTCCCCCCCTCCCCGCCACTTCATCCGGTGTCCAGTTCCCTCAGGCTTAGTCAAAAGATCCCTCATGGAACAGGAGATAAGGCACCTCAAGGAGATCAGGGCCATAGAGCCTGTCCCAGCAGGCCAGGAGGGAAGAGGGTTTTACTCCATCCTGTTTCTGGTCCCCAAAAACTCAGGAGGGTGGAGGGGGATATTAGATCTAAAGAGGTTCAATTACCACGTGACATACCGCAGGTTCAAGATGCAGTCCCTCCAGTCCATCTTGGGGTGCATCAGACCAGGCGATATACTAATGTCCATAGACCTCAAAGAGGCCTACCTCCACGTCCCTATCCGCAAAGCCCACCGCAAGTTCCTGAGGTTCTCTTACGCGGGCCTTCATTACCAGTACCGGGCCTTGCCATTCGGCCTGTCATCGGCGCCCAGGACATTCACAAAGGTTCTCGCAGCCGTGGCGGCCTTTCTACGGTCACGTCCGGTCAGACTCCACTGTTACCTGGACGATGTTCTCATTCTGTCATCATCGCATCAACAAGCTGTCAGCGACCTAGAACACACCATTCAGGCGCTCCGGGACCACGGGTTCACCATCAACCTGGAAAAAAGTCATCTCGTTCCCACGACCAGACTGCAACATCTAGGGGCCGTCATCGACACCACCTCGTGCACGGTATCCCTGTCCCCGGAAAGGGTGGCCAGCCTTCGGGAGATGGTCGTTCAGGTGCAGCAGTCACGACTAGTCAAGGTGGTTCAGCTCTCACAGCTCCTCGGCAAGATGATCTCATGCCTGTCAATCGTGCCTTGGGCGAGACTTCACTCCCGTCCCCTTCAGTGGCTCCTGCTTCCATATCAAAGAACAAATGAAAGCAGCTCAACAAGACTGATTCCAGTTCCGGCAGAGGTACGTCGCTCTCTCCAGTGGTGGTTGTCTCCGGCCCTGTTAAAGGGGTCGCCATTCAAGGAGCCAGTCAGGCTCACCATCACAACGGATGCCAGCCTGTTCGGTTGGGGGGCCCACTGCCACAACCAGCTCGCACAGGGCAGGTGGTCCCCTTCCGAAGCCACTCACAGCATCAACTGGCTGGAGCTGAGGGCAGTCAGGCTTGCGCTCAAGCGCTTCCAGAGCACCGTTCAGGGCCACCACGTGCGCATCATGACAGACAATGTCGCCACCAAGGCGCACATCAATCGACGGGGGAACGCGCTCCAGATCCCTGATGAAGGAGGCGGAGCTCTTGGGTCGATGGACGGAGAGGTATCTTCTCTCTCTTCAGGCGGAGCACATCTCGGGCACGAGCAACACCCAGGCGGACTGGCTGAGCAGATCCACAGTCGACCACTCGGAGTGGCGTCTACATCCGCTGCTGTTCCAGCAACTGTCCCAGAGGTTCGGTCTTCCGCTGGTGGACCTGTTCGCCACCGCGGCCAACGCGCATCTTCCGCGGTTCTTCACAAGGTTCCACGACCCGAGGGCGGAAGGAGTCAACGCGCTGCACGGCCCGTGGCCGAAAGGTCTGCTTTATGCCTTCCCCCCGCTACCTCTTCTTCCCAGAGTCATCAGGAAGATCCTATCAGAGGAGGCGGAGGTGCTGCTGGTAGCACCGTACTGGCCCAGGAGAACCTGGTTTGCAGACTTGGTGAGTCTCTCGATCACACCACCGTGGCGGATTCCTCCACAGGACATCTCTCTCAGCCAGGGGGCCCTTCAACATCCAGAGCCCCAGTGGCTTCAGCTGGCCGTCTGGCACTTGAGAGGGATCTCCTGAGCAGAGGCAAGTTGTCAGACAAGGTGATTGGCACCATCCAAGCGTCACGATGGCAGTCCACGACGCGCATCTACGACGCCACTTGGAAATCCTTTGCCAGTTGGTGCACTGCTCATAGTACGTCTGCGCCCTCTGCTTCGGTTCCTGTCATCCTGGACTTCCTGCAGGAAGGTTTGGACAAGGGCCTGGCACCTAACACTCTGAGGCATCAGGCGGCAGCCCTGTCAACCATCCTCTCAGTTGAGGGCTACGCATCTCTTTGCCGGAATCCGACCATCCGCAGTTTTCTCAGGGGAGCGACCAACCTGAGAACCCCAGTGGTCCACAGATACCCGTCTTGGGATCTCAATGTAGTGTTGCGGTCCCTCATCGGTTCCCCGTTTGAGCCACTTAAGACGGCCAGTCTCAGACACCTCACATTCAAGACGGTCTTTCTGGTCGCTATCACGTCTGCTCGACGCATATCGGAACTGGCTGCCTTGTCAGTCAGAGAGGACTTGTGTCTCATTCGTAATGACAGAGTAATCCTGAGGCTGGATCCTTCCTTTATTCCGAAGGTCAATTCCTGGTTCCATCGGGCGCAGGAGGTGGTCCTTCCGGATTTTTGTCCGCATCCTCGGCACCCGAGGGAAAAACGCTGGCACATGCTGGATGTGCGCAGGACTATTCGCAGATACATCAAGCGCACGGCCAGTTTTCGGAGATCCGAATCTCTATTCGTCTCTTTTCAACCAGCTTCTCAAGGCAAGAAGGTCTCTTCATCTACCATCGGCGGATGGCTGCGAGCCTGCATTGCGCTTGCCCACGTTTTACAGTCCGTTCCTGTGCCTCGCAATATCACAGCACATTCGACTAGAAGCGCCGCCACCACAGCTGCCTGGTCTACACAGGCACCGATTGAAGAGATCTGCAAGGCGGCCACCTGGACTTCTCTGTCTCCATTTGTCCGAAATTACAAACTGGACAGTTTTGCATCGGCGGAGGGGGCCTTTGGGAGGCATGTTCTTCAGGGCATCCATACCAGCGGAGCGACCCTGATGGCTGAGCCTTCCCGCCCTAGTGACAGTTAGCTTGGGCATGTCCCTTCTTTGGACTCTCCAGAGCAGCGCCCTGGAAAATGACCATTGTCTTACCTGAAGGGTCCTTTTCAGGGCGCTGCAAGGGAGAGTCCACCCCGCCCTGGGGTCTTTTCTCCGCTGGTGTTTGTGAAGTCACAGTGTTGTTTTGTTGTTTCTGTTGTTGTTTGGACTATTTTTGACTTGTTCCATATTAGACTTCCAGTTGGATTTTCAGCGCGCAACTGTTCCACGTCTTCATTGAATAAATCTGAGGATAGTCAGCACCAGAGGCGTGGCTTAAAGTTTCAATTCAGTTCTGGGCAGATTGGCTGTGTTTAACCCTTCATTGGACTCTCCCTTGCAGCGCCCTGAAAAGGACCCTTCAGGTAAGACAATGGTCATTCACCTCTTAGCTGGCTGTATTGAAGAATATGAACTTGATTTTAAAGACTGTGATGCTGCAACATCTCCCTGAGTCTGAAGAGCAGAATATAAATGTAATCACTTCTGTTTAGAGAGTTTAAATTTATGTATTCTAAGTGTACTTATTTCTTTTTTTCTAATACATAGTATGTTTATGTATTTCTAAAGCATTAATTGAATATAATTAAACATATCTTAGAATATGCTTCTAGGCATGAAATTAAAAAAAAGCTGAGAGGAGAGTGAGATGTATACATTTGCCAATTAAATTTAAAAGCTGAATTTGGAAACGCGCTATTGAAAATGTTTAAAAAAACCAAATATTTTTCCCAACATATCTTGCTGAAATTTGACTATTACATTTTCATAATATACGTTTCATGTTGTGCAATGGTCTAGATGCTTTAGGGAGAAATGTATTAAAGATGGTGTAATTTAAAAGTTGATTAGATAGCATTCGATTGTGATGGCATTTATGCATGTACCTAGGCTAGGTAATGTAACTGTTTTCATCAGATTCATAAAATAAGTGGTATTTCTGGAGAATATCAAATGGTTTCTGGCATGTTATTCATATTCTACTCCTGCTAGGGAGGTAGGCGAGGATGAAAGTGTTGTGCTTGGTTTTCACTATCTCAGACAGAAATAAAATCTGTTTAACATCAGAGGTTTAGATTAACATACATTGATGTTGGCAGGAACAATGTAAATTCCTTGTGTTTACTAATGCAATAACATAACTGCAGATTGTTTTATTTAACAAAGCAGTTAATTAATAAGTCAGAACTCAGTGTAACCCCTGAGGCAGTTTTTAGCAATGCTGCAGTCTCACATGTGTATAGCAGTGACTGTTTTCATAAGTGATACAAAGAACGTCTCTGAATGTTTAGAAAAATGTCCACTTTTCATTTTCAGGCATATGATCCAGCATGGCAGATGGTAACAATGGATGCACAGAGTTCTCCTTTATATTTTATTTCTGTAGTGATACTTTTTCCATTTCATAATAGAGTAAAAAGTTTCTTTACCCCTAAAGGCTAGTGCCAAGGTGGAACATACATTGGTGTTATCTGTCTTGAGTGCTTTGTTGTCTTGAGACTAGGAACCTTATATACTGTATGTATCTTTTGAAGGATAAGCTTTTCTGTTGTATGGTTAGGAAATAGTTTACAGCTAAACAGTCCAGAATGGTTCCTGGAATTCATTCAGATTACTGGATGATGTCATGGAAAGACTACTTCCTCCCTCAACACTGCTGATGCCTATGAAACCCTGGTCCTTCCTGAATTGCCTTTGTAGACAGAATGGCTTTGTAATGGAGAGAAAGCCATAGTGTGGCTGCTCTTCATTCGTTGATACAAAGTGTGAGTAGAGGAAGAGTCCAATGTTAATCCTAAAATTGTGACATAATACATGGTCCCAAGCCAGCACAGTTTAGTTCCTGCCAACTTTGGTACTGCATATCTCTGTTTCCTTGAATATAATGGGTAATCGATGTGCCCAGATTCATCTATTTCTATTCTGCTTCTTTTTTTAAAAAATAATAATAATCATGCAGTTGCAAAAAAAAAAAAAGAGGGGGGAAATCATTTCTGGTACATATCCAGATAACTTTCAAGAGAACGATGGCACAGAATGAGACAGAAATATTTAACAAAGGAAAGCAGTCTGCCTGTTTGTTGTACTTGCTGGACACAGGCATTGCACAAATTAGGTGGGTAATCAATGCCCCTTTGATATTGTGCTACTGCAAATTAGTAAAAGATGCAGCTTTGGGGTCAATACAAAATGAAAATTAACAATTGCATTGATCATATACATTACACAAAAATTCATATTAAAAAAAAACAATCTTTTTAAGAGAAAAATAATCTGTAATTTCCTCCCCTCCCTCTTCCCCCAACTGTAAGTTAATTGATCACCAAAAAAAGTGATTAAAAAAGCAACTTTAGCTGCAAAAGGTTTGTTTGCCCTTATGATAAATAAAAACAAATGAGTTATGTATAACAAACCCTGTAGTTTGAAAATAGCATAATGTTTTCCCCGAATTAAGGATTATAATTTGATGAGCAGATGGGTTTAATCAGAGTGAGGGGGAGAAAGTCTTTTGCATGAATAGTCATTAAACTGTTAAGAGTTTTAGCTAAGTTTACAAAAAATAAACAGTGCAAATACTGTTCTGTAAAATTTACTGTGGATTAAAAAAAGCAAAGCAAAGTATTTAGTTTAAACTAAAACTAATAGCCTCTAGATAGGCTCTAAAGTGAGAAACAGATTTCTCTCCTGGCTTTCTTTCTGACAATGAAAATCACTTTGTTATTATTTAGAAGCTTTCATATTTTGACCTCATTCATTTCCTTCTTACCATCACCTTCTTCTTTCCTCTCTTTAGATTTTATTTATAGTTTCTCTTTTACAAATCCTTTTATTGCAGTTCTTCATAGTTGTTTGGGGAATGGAGCACAAAGATTTTGAACTGGATTTACATTCATTTTAATTATAACAAGAATAGAAGATCAGTGGTTCTTCACAATGTATCTGTTCCATTGATTTATGTGTGTGTGTGTATATGTGTGTGTGTGTGTGTGTGTGTATTGTGTCACAACCCCTGGTATGCTCAAATATGGGAGGGAACACACTGTTTCCCTTTTCTGTCTATCGGCTCACTCCAGGAGACCATCCAGGCAGAAAGCCATATTTTTAATGTTGCCTTTGTTACATTTGTGTTGTATTATTTATTTATTTATTTATTTATTTATTTATCAGCACAAATAGGGCATACCAGGGGTTGTAACACAAATACCTACACACACACACACACATATCCTATGTGTTCAATTCCTCTTGTCAAGATACTCTTTTTTAGAGCATTGGTTTTCTATAATTTTTGAAAAGAATAATAAGAGAAGCATCTCAAGGCAGAGAAAAATCAGAACAAAGAGTGGGGAAAGTTTTGCCCTCCTTTTTCCTCCTTCAAATTTCCATGGCTCCCTTCCAAATGCAGATTATACAGGGCTGAATTTGTGCTACTGTTGCTTCCAAAAGACGTGGGTTGTGCTGCTCTCCTCTAAGCAAATAGTCCTTTCTTAAATAGTCATTTAATAATTTATGGTTTCACAATAGACTTTGGTCTTGGGAACCAGTCTATCTGTATCTGCTCAGTCACATCTGACTTTCGGAAACTTTATAGATTAACTTCCTCTATTCTTTCCAATGTTTTATTACTTAAACCAGTACCTTGCTTGATATTATCTATCCACTGTGTTCTTTGCTGGCCTCATTTAATAGCATGCCCAACTGTTCCTAGCATAACTGATTTTTCTAAGGAATTTGATCTCCCGACAGACAGCATTTTCTTTGCCATCTTAGTTTCCAGTGATATTTCTGGTACGATGCATTCTAAAATCTCATTTGCTATATTTGCTGTCGATGGTGTGCTGGGAACAGCTTCCAAAACTATAGGAGATTAGTTTTCTTTTATCTGCTTTTTTAATTTGTCCAGTTTTCACATTTATAGGCAGTTATAGGGAAAACAGTAGATTTTTCCCCGTGTCTGGTATTAGAGCTGATGTGCTTAGTTTACTAAATTTTCTCCATGATAATCATTGCTGTCCACTCAGGTGCTATTCTACATTTAATTTTGGATCCAGTATCTTCAGGTCAGTTGATTTTGGAACTCGGGGGGCAGAGGAGTCTAGATTTCTTCATTGTCAACTTCTATCTTTACACCACTGTTTTCAACTGTTTAGATTACTTTCGTCTTCCTGATGTTTAGCTTTGATTTAACTTTTTTATTTTAAACTTTCATTTTACATTTTGTATTGAGTTCCAGGATAAGCAGTTTCATATCCTCTTCTATTTTCTGCCAGTAAGATGGTGATGTCCTTGTATCTCAGATTGTTAATGCTTCTGCCACTTGTTTTTATTCCAGTTTCTGCTTGGTCTAAATTTTAAGTTCCTCAAAATTGCCTCTATTTCTAATTGAATAGGAATGGGCAACAATCATGATTCTGCTGCAAACCTAGGCCTTGGCAGTAGATGGCATCCGTTTGTGTTGAACTGAACTGATTTGTTTCCTCTCAGTACATACTTGTTTTGCCATTTAGGTTTTGGGGCAGAGGCATCTTTGTGTCACTGGTGTACTGATTGTGAACTGCATGGATGCCTTTTCAGTTATGGTGCTCTTGAGGGAAAGTCCCTGCTTTTGAGTGTTGTCAGTCATTTTCAGTGGTTCCATTTCACAGACTGTTAATGTTGTTGATTATTTAAGTCGATTCTTTTTGGAACCTTTTGCTGTGATTTTCTGCTGTGATTTATTTAAATCTGTATAGATTTCACATAATTAGTTCTAGCACTGGGCTTCATATTTTCAGTTTGTTTGGAAAAAGGAAGTGCAATATGTTAAATAACTACATAAGTAAGGCAGAATTGATTTTATGTTATATTGAGTTCCAGGTGATACCTTGGGGATCTGATTTCAGATATTCCTTTCAGTAGTGGAAGACAGAGCCGACCATCCCTGTTTGGCAGCCTTAGAGAAAGTGTAAAAGAAAGAAAATAGAAAAGTGAGGAGGAAAAAATATCCCATTTTGCCCTAAACCTTTTTGTCTGGTTGTACAACTCTCTGTTGACCCTCACAACTATGAGAGGGGCTTCAAATTCAAGATAAGAGAGCGTAGCACTTAGACACTTTCTCATCTTACCAGATTAAAGCACATTTGTTCTGATAACACAGGTACAAACAGTCCTATAAACTTTTAACTTTCTTATTTTACCAACGTAGCTCTCAGGACACCTTACAAAGCAGGAGGGAGCAACTGGCATTGTACCTAGGCAGCTTCCCTCATATCATACTTCTCCTTTTAAAATGGGAAGGGGGAACAGAGGTGGTATTAAGTAGGTTTTGACCAGTTCTGGAGAACCGGTAGTGGAAATTTTGAGTAGTTCAGAGAACTGGTAAATACCACCTCTGACTGGCCCCACCCCCATCTAATCTCTGCCTCCCGAGCCCCAGTTGATCGGGAGGGGATGAGGATTTTGCAGTAACCTTCCCCTGGAGTGGGATGGGAATGGAGATTTTACAGTATCTTTCCCCTGCCACGCCCACCAAGCCACGTCCACAGAATGGTAGTAAAAAAAATTGAAACCCACCACTGAGGGGAAACCTTTTTTATTAAAGTGTTCCTTTGGCATGAGGGGTATGATATGGTAGGAGCTGTCAAGCACAGGAAATCAGGAGCCAGATGAATACAGATTTAGTGCATGCTAGCACACTCTACAAGAATCCGAACTACTAACAGTTAAGGCAAATTGGCAGTAGATAAGGGCCAGTGGAATTTAAAGTGGCTTGGATTTAGATCTCTTGTGACTTGAGGCTGGCAACACACTTGACCTCTCCCTCAGGCTCCCTCAGGAGATACTAATCTGCAGGAGATGGATTTGAATCGTCATTTTGACATTTTATTTTATTTATTTATCAAATTTAAAAACTGTCCATCTTTCCCATAGAGGGGTGCTGAACCATATACTTCTTTTGCACTCTACTGTTCAGATGGAGAAAGCAGATCATTGGCTCAGTAACTGAGAGTTATGTTCAGTATGTTTACCTTCAATGCTAGCATTAATAAAAGCAATTGAATGGCATGCTTCAAAATAGTTAGAGAGATTGGCACTATGTGGGAGTGACCCTCAGTTTAGTCTGTTTGTTCAACATACTATGACTTAATGGAATTTGTCCTAGAATTTTCTGAGCGTTCAAGATGCATAATGTCATTTAGTAATCTGAGAAAGACAGTTCCAACAAAAACTAGCAGAAATGCGCTAATGGATTTGGGTGCTTGGGCTCCATCTAAGAAAATATTTTCAAGCTTTTAATGTAGACACATAATTTGAATACAGTAGATTGTTGCTTTCTTCAGAAATTTCAATCCTGTCATGAAGGGAGTTTTCAAAGCTTTTCATGCTTCTTCAGTGCTTTCATGTGACAAAAAAATGGATTGAGAAGAAATCTTGTAATATAATTTTGCTGTTCTTAAGCTATAATTCAATGGTAACTCCCTCACATTGTTGAGCATTTTGCTATTTGCTACCAATTATGTATATGTTGAACTACAGGTAGTCCTTGACTTATGATCACAATTGAGCCCAAAATTTCTGTTGTTATGTGAGATATTTGTTAAGTAAATTTTGTTCCATTTTACAATCCTTCTTGTCACTGTTGTTAAGTGAATCACTGCAGTTGATAAATTAGTAACCCAGTTATTAAGTGAATCTGGCTTCCTCATTGACTTTGTGAGAAGTTCGCAAAAGGTGACCACATGACCTTGGGACAAGCTACATCATAAATAGTCAGTTGGCAAACATCTGAATTTTGATCACATGATCATGGGGACGCTGCAAAGGTCATTAGTATGAAAATTGGTCATAAACACATTTTTCAGTGCTGTTATAATTTTGAACATTCACTAAACGGACTGTTGTAAATCAAGGACTGCCTGCACAGCAGAAAAAGGAATATGGCCTATGGGTGTTATGAAGAAACTGCATAATGAATTGTCTGGTCTGAATTAAATTACCAAGGGCTATTTTACTGTTAGCACAATAATATAATTTTGAGTTGTTTTGTGCATTTTGTATGTTTTTATATTTTAATCCCATCTTTATATCTAAGAATTGCATAAAGTGAATATTATTTTTCCTTCCTTTCCTCATCAGTTTTTTCTTCATCACAACCTTGAGTAGATTAAGCAATTGTGATTGGTCCAAGGTAAATACAACCTACATGATTAAGTAGGGATTTAAATATGGGTCTCCCTAGTCCTGATCCAACACTGTCTAACCCAGCATTTCTCAAATAGACAACTCCCAGAATTCTTAGCAAAGGCCGTATTGGCTGAGGAATTCGGGGAACTAAAATCCACACATCACAAAATTGCCCAGGTCTTAACTTTTACTTTGCATTTAGTGTTCCAGGAGAAATGCTAGAAACCAACACATTCTTCAGAGTCAAATTTACTCGCTTCCACTCTACATACAAATACAAATCTATAAATAAATGCCAATACTAATGTGGATGTTTAAATAGCAATTAAATACAGCACTGTAACTGTAGAAGCTAAATCACCAGGAAGGCATTTAAGTATTGTAATCTTTGATTTACAGGGATAAAATGTTTGACTTGTACATTAGAGATACTTTAGTCTAATTTCTGCTCCATTATTTTTCAGATGAGTAGTAGGTCATTAAATCATTTTTTTTTGTATAGCTTTGTTGTAAGTACTAGCGTCTCTTTCCTCTTTTAAAGCTTTCAAATTTTTGTTTCAATTAAGAGCTGTGATGTGATTCATGATGTGGCAAACAGACTAACATGCTTTTGATTGTACAGTACTTTTTTCCTTTGCTCTCCTTTTCCGCACTGTCATTTTTCCATTGCAACACCTATAAAAGCTTAAAAGCTTTAAATCCTGCTATATAATTTTAATTTTTAAAACCTTCAGGTGCAGAATTAGAAAATAAACAGCCTCTCTCAGAAGTGTACACACTTCCATAAAGATAAAATGCTGTAATTTCAGTTTCATTTTATTCATGTACAGGATACTTCTCTAGGTTTTTTTTTATCATGAGATTCCAAAGATATTATAGGTAGATGTTCTGTCATGATTATCAACTTTTTTTTCTCTACAAGGAGTAATCTTAAGGAAACCTTAGATGTATTTTCTATTAATGCCATTTTAAAGTAGGAAAGATTTGTGGTTATTAACATTAACCCCTAATCATCTTTTGATGTCTGTTAGGAAAGGAGATGGCTATAATAATTATTTGTGATCTTATGAACCAATAGTATCTTTACAACTTAAGGTACCCAACAGGCATATCTTAAACTATTTTCTAAAATACGTTGTAACTCTTGGAGCCTTTTTTCCTACTGTGATTACTAACATGATAATGGCTAGCATAGTATTAATTTTCAAATAATACATTTTATAGAAGTTTATGAAAGATTAAAGGAAAAATTGAACCACTGATTTTATCATATCAGTACTTGTTATCATATAAGAGAGAGAACACAAATGGATAGATTGTGTGTAAACATTAGGGCATAAATAAAGTATATGTTTGGGTTTGTATGGCATGGCATACGTTTACCCTAACTTTAAAAAATTTGTTTGTGTTGCCATGCTATGATGGCATTTGGGACTAGAATTTCCATCGCTAAGCAATGCATTTGTAAAACTTGACATCATGTGACTGCATCACTTAGTAATGGGAATCCCAGCAGATTGCCATATGGGATATGGTTCACAATAGCAATGGGGAGCATTGCTATTGTTAACCATATCCCAGTCAGATGCTTGGCAGCAGAATCATATTTAGGACAATAGCAGTGTCCTGGGGTCATGTGATCCCCTTTTGCGACCTTCTGACAAGCAAAGTCAATGAGGAAGCCAGTTTTACTTAACAGCCGCATTATTAACTAAACAACTGCAGTGATTTGCTTAGCAACCATGGCAAGAAAGGTTGTAAAATGGGGCAAAACTCACTTAACAAATGTCTCACTTAACAACAGAAATTTGGGGCTCAATAATGATTGTAAGTCGAGGACTATCTGTACTTAAACATACTTTGTGGATCCAATGAGGCATGATCGGTTCTTTTGAAAGCTGTTCTGCTTCTCCGTTCATGATGAAGCTCATTATGCTCTCTAAAATTATTCCAGTGTGGAGTAAAGTACAAAATGGCAGACTTACATTGGTTAAGGAATTACTGAAATGTCGGAAGCCCAGTGGCGTCAGTGAAAATGGCTTCTGCTCATTAGGTAAAGGTTCCCCTCACACATATGTGCCAGTTGTTCCCAACTCTAAGGGGTGGTGCTCATCTCAGTTTCTAAGCCGATGAGCCAGCGCTGTCTGAAGATGTCTCCGTGGTCATGTGGTCAGCATGATTAAACACTGAAGGTGCACGGAATGCTGTTACCCTCCCACCAAAATGGTCCCTAGTTTTCTACTTGCATTTTTACGTGCTTTTGAACTTTTAGGTTGGAAGAAGCTGGGACAAGTAACAGGAGCTCACTGCGTTATGCAGCCCTAGGGATTCGAACTGCTGACCTTTCTGATCGACAAGCTCAGCATCTTAGCTACTAAACCACCGCTTCCGTTTCTGCTCATTACGTAGTTCCTTTTTGTATTGTCCAAATGCAGAAGAAGCATAGTGAATTGTGAAAAAAATCTTCCCCCAAATTAAACAATCCTATTGGATACTAGAGAAACTGGATCACACCAGTTGATATAGCAAAAAAAAAATGGGCTGAATAAATAAGCCCAAAGAAAACAGAAAAGAAAACAGATATTTCTCTCAATCTTTTTTTTAAACCAACAAATTATATAGAGGAAACAAATTTTCAAAAGCTCTCAGCATGTAAAACATTATTTGTTCTAATGGCAAGATAAAGAGACTTTTTTAAATAGTTAAGGGATGGAGGCTGTTTTAAAGAGGAATTCTTGATGTAATTGTTATTCTGATAAGAAGTGCACAGCATAACTACATAGGACATCAGATTTAGATGGGTATAGCTCAATCATCTGTCTTGCTCTAGAGATAATTTCTAATATAATAGCCTTGTTTTAATTATGGAATTTTTCATTTTTGTGGGGTTTTTTTAAACCTTGGTAGAGGCCATTTATTTTAACTGAAGTACTGTTTAAAATTCTGCAAAGACAGACCACGAGCTTCATGTTCACTCTTGCAGAACCACTAGGTTTAACCGTCAGTTTACTGGAGAAATGGGAGAGAGGCCTGCCTCTCCCTTTTAAATTTTGCTGATATGAATAATATCACTTCATTTGTCAAAAATTATGTATTTGTTTTCTAGTTTAAATTCCAAGATGTTAATTTTTATGGCAGTGCTGCGTTCATAACTTCCTACGCTAACAGACTAAATTGGCAGTTTGCCAGGAGCCTCTGGCTTTCATTGAATTTGCATATAAATTTACACATGATTTTAATTGGAGATAAATGCAGGTTTTTTATTTATAGAGCTCAGAGTATATGTGTTTCCTTGCACTTGGAGTTGGAGAGGAGAGAGGCAAACCCTGATTTTAAATATTCAGTTGAGTTAGTGGTAAATAAACCCTTAACTAATACAATCTGATGCTTACAAAGAACTTTAACAAAACAAAGGTGTGTGTGTGTGTGTGCGTGCATGTGTGTAAAAGACATTGTTTTCCTGTGGCTCCGGTGGGAGGGGCTACAGCAGGGTTTGTTACAGCCTGATTGGTCCAAAGACTGAGGGATTTTTCTTAAGTATCCTCCTTCCCTCCTGGCTCCCAGTTCCCTCAGTCTTTGGTCCAGGCTCCTGAGAGGTACCTTATTGACTATTGAACAGATTTGAAATAATTTGAAATAATTGGATTTAATTGGAAATTCTAAATTTATTGCATGCAATTAAATTAAATTAATTAAGGGAGCAAAGGGCTTTGTTTCCCAAGTTCCGAGGAGCTCCCTGAAAGCTGTTGGCTCCTCCGGAGCACTGCGGGGGCTGTAACATTAAAACAGCAAGGCAAGAGGCTTTGCAACTTTTACGAGCCCTGCCGTAATTTAAAGCCTGCCGGAGCGCGCTATGTGCCCGATCTCCAGACGCGGGCTTCAAAGACCTGCCGCGATGCAGCTATCGGACCGATCTCAGCCACGGTTTCAAAGAGCTGCCATGGCTGATTAACGTGAAGGAAGGATCGGAAGCAAGTGCAGCGGGGCGCAGAAGGAGCTTGTGCTTGGCTTGTTGCGAGGCTAATCTCTCACAGCCGCCATTATCTAGATCGCCCAAATCTTCACCCACGAGGCGCGGTGGCCATTTTGGTGCGACCTCGTGGGCGGCGGCCTCTCGCCACGTTTCTTCCTCAACGGCTGGCAACAACACATTAAGCAGAGGCACTCCAGGCCTCATAAAGCTGCTGCAGCGAGGCCAAGAATTCAGACCGGCAGGCACCACAGCAGGTCACGTGAGTGAGGCATGGTCTCTACAGTTCCAGATCAGCAGGCCCAAGGAGAGGGGGTGGAGGAGACCCAAGGCAGGCTCAGGCCCAGAACAGCAGCCCCCAGGCCTGCAGCAGAGCAACGGCTCTCCAGAGCTGCTACCAGAGATGAGTCTAGACGACAGAAAGCTCTGGAAAAACAGGTGGCCAGGGCAGAAAAATTGGCTCAGGCTTCTAGGCCTGAATCACCTAACAGATCCAGGTCTCCTCTGGCTTCCCGCTCTCAAGCTTCAGGCTGTTCCCCCAGGGGATTCAGCCCTTCCTCTCCTTCTATATCTCCTGCCAGAACCAGAAGGGGGGTGACCTCTCCTTCTTCCCCCATTTCCCTGAGATCATACAGGGACAGGGTGGAGGATCCAGGAGAAGGGGGCTCTAGGGACTTTTTCCCACCAGCCCAACTCGCTCCATGAGGGCCACCCCAAGGCCCATCCGAAGAGGATTTAGAAGACCTAGATCAATTACCAGACTCATCTCCGCAGCTATCTACAGAGGCATTTCATCAGGCTTAGCACAAAGGGAGTGCTCCCCCCAAGGGAGATCTAGGCCACCGGCATTTACCAGGCGTAGGTCCCCCTCTTCCTCTAGAGGTCACGATATTCCTAGACCTCCTTCCCCCTCAGTGGTTAGTGAGGGTTCCATCTTGGGGGAGCACACTCACCCAGACTTAGGCTTTAGTGTAGAATCAGTGGACAAGGCCGTCTCACTGCCTAACCTTGGTAGTAATGACAAACGTTATTATAATATGGAGCAGGCCTTCTCCAACGCCCTGCAACTCCCCACAGTAGACGCCCCAGTTGCCCTCTTGGCCAATGCGTCCACGGTAGTCTCAGGGGACGTGGCCGACAAACTGAAACCGGAGGACAAGCGTGCGGAACTTACTCTCCGTAAGAACTTCAACGCTTCTGCCTGGGTCATTAAAGCGGCCGCGGCAGCCTCTTATTTCAACTGCATGACAGTGATGTGGCTCAGGCAATTGCAAGACCGCATCCTGATCCAAGAACAGACTACTGGTCCATGCCTTCATCGAAAATCTGAGGTGCCAGTGCAAGAGGCGTGGCTAAAGATCTTCAATTCAGTCCAGGGCAGTCAGACAGAATTAACCCATGCTTGGACTCTCCTGTAGCACACAGAGAAGACCGTTCAAGTAAGCCAACGGTACTTTTGCTCATCTGAACTAATCTAAGTTTATCTGGGTCTTGTACTCCCATCAGATCTGAGTATTTGAATTTTCCAGTGACATGGAAGTCTTTTTGGAAATATGAAACTCAGAAATCTCTCTCAATTTAATTCTTTTAAGGAAACTAACTTGGATGTCAAAATACAATTGTCCCCATAAGGCCAATTTAGAGAGACATGTAGTGAACTGGCACACGCTCAGGATACAAGTGCTGTATAAATATGTAAACTAAATTTATAAAACAGAATGAAATATTGCAAATAATATAATTTTATTCACTTTCTTGGCATAATGTCACTGTTAGATTCAAATTCAGTTCCTTTCACCTGCAAGGAGAAATGCTGGGTATTGTAGGATATTGAGGATATCAAAGGATATTCAAGTAATTTCTTTGGTTTCATCAATCCACATTATCTATAGTCTTTTTTTTCTTTACTTTTACTCAACCTTTGTAGCCATCATCACTTTGCAAGTACGTAATCTGCTTGCATCTCATGCTCAGGGTATGAGTTTCTGCTTGATGATCATCCTCTCAACAAAGCAATTAATCTTTATATGGGACAGTACTGATTGATTGCTTCTTCTTTCATGGTAGTAATTGTCTCCAAATCCATAACTCAGATACATCTGTCTTTTTTCTCTTGATTTTTTTCTCTCAGTCTGCAGCTTTCACCGTTGTGCTTTATGATTGAAAATACTATTGCTTTAACTGGTTCAAAGGCTTTACTACAATCAGTGAAGTTATGATAAATCTCCTTTGTATAGTCTCTTGTCCTAGCCATTATGTGTCTTTTGTCCCTGTCCAATCTCATGTCCCTCAAAAGTTACTGTAACATGTCTACTAAATTCGGCGTTTCACTTTCCATTTGTTCTTTTATCCTTGTTTGTAAGATTTGAAGATGTAGGACACCCAAGGACTGTTTACTAGCAGTTGCAATCATACTACAATTGGAGATACAGCTCATAAGGTAGAACATTAATTCACCTGGCCTGGTCTTGCCCTAGTTTTACCACAGGTTTTCATATATTTGCTTGTCCTACCTTTTGTTCAGGAGCTCATGGTGGTGCAACTAATGCTCTCTCTTCCCATTTTCTCTGCAACAGTATCTACCGCATTTTTCAGAGTATAAGACGCACCAAGATTTTGAAGAGGCAAATTAAAAAAAAATGTTTTTCACTCTCCCCAAAACAGCCTGTTTTTCACGAAAATGGGTCCGTTTTTTTTAAAGGGCCTTTTGGAGGCTTGTAGAGTGCTCCTGGGGGGAAGGGGGGGAAATTGAGCAAAAAACAGCCCATTTTTCACTCATTTTTGCCCTCCCCAGCCCTCAGAAGCACTCTGAAAGCCTCCTATAGACTATGCACGGCCATTTTGGTGAAGGGGGCGGGGTTTCGGGAGGCAAAAAAATGCTGTATTCCGTGTATAAAGCGCATCCAGATTTTCAGCCTCTTTTTTGAGGGAAAAAGGTATATTTTATACTCCGAAAAATACGGTATATATGAGATAGGCTTAAAATTACCCAGTGAATTACCCTAGCTGAGAGTGGATTTGAACCCAAAATAAAACTGGACTTTGGAGAATTGGCTACAGTAATTATTACATAACATTTGAAGAGCAAATATGCAGTTGATTTCCAACAATGTTGATAGATGTTGTTTGTCAACATTTGAATTTGGATCTTTTTTTTCTTCCACAAATGAATATAAAAGACTTTTAAGCAATAATCTTTTTAAATAAATTTTTTTAGTCATTTAAAACATTCATGTGCCTGCCCACTTGTGGAACACAATTCTGGGCAGCTAATGATAACAATAAAATCACAAACAATAAAAGCAATAAAGTAAAACAAATCAAAGAAAAAACGAACAGCGTAATCCATCCTATGTAATATAAAAGAAAACAAGCAAGCAAATCAAAACCAATAATTAAGAGGTTGTCTGCAAATTCCGTTGAATGTATTAACTATATACGAAGTCTACAGATATCTGAGTTCACAATATATTTCAGGGACAAAAACAAGAAAAAAATTGCTCATTTTGGTGCACAGCCTGTTTTTCACGAAAATGGTGCAACTGCACTCTCAGTGTCTCACTTTATTTTGCTTTACTTGTAAGCTACAAAGTGGATTATATTTTCCTTGTTATTTATTGACACAGTGTGCAAGAGAAATTGCTTTCATCTTGTTGGAAACTCCAATCCTTGTAATGTGTGCTGTGTGCATTGATGTTTGAGGGATAGCCTCTATACAACTGATTTTTATCTGGCTTGCTGAGAAAGAGAATATGTACAGCTACGACATGCATAAATGTGTATCTCTGTGTTTCCCTTGGATCAGCCTTAATGATTGAATTATTTTGATTTCCAGTGGTGTTGAGGTTCTTCTGTATTGGCAGATGTTAGTTCATGTACTTGCTATGCCTAATGGTCATCATTTTTATGTATCAATGTGTTTGGTTTCCAATATTTCACCTCTGGAAAAAGTGTCTCAAGAAGGCCTACTTCCCCCACCCCTTTGAATTCACTTGAGGTGTGTGTGTGTGTATGTGGGTGTATGCATGTGTGTGCATTCTATAATGCTGCCATTTATTGAAGAATATTATGTACAATTTACATACATTACTGTGCTTATTTTTTTTTAATGTAAGTAATTTTAGAAATGGAAAGAAACAGCTAGGCATATATTACAGCTAAAGTACTTTTTCCCAAGGGGCTTTAATAGCTGTTGATATAATTATTTCTCCATTTCCCCTCCGTGCTATATGTATCTTCTTGGCACAAGGCAGACTGCTTCTATTATGTACCAGGTTTTGAAATGTTTTTGTCTTTTGCTCTATAGTAAACGATCTAATGTTTCTGTGACCTTAACACTGTTGTCTTCAAGAGGCTATTTTTAGCTGTTCATTGTTGGACCTCACACATCTATACTAGATATGTATTGTGGTAGGGTAAAAGGTATATTGTGAATTATCCAGTCAAGAGGTTAGGTGGAAATGGAAGGGAAGGTGTTAAGTATTGGATTTTACACTGGGTGCATTTAGATTTATTTTTTAAAAAATTGTAATACCGTTTATGGAAATATATTTTATCTTTTAAATCTCTTTGAGATTCTGAAACAATTACAGGTGCAAAAAAAAATTCAAAGAGCAGCTGTTAGTGGAAAGAAAAGGGGCCTGGGAAAAAAAAGAGTTGATCGTTGTTTTTTTGTATATATATATATATATATATATTCCTCAGATCCAGCTTTCAGGAAGTTATCCTTTAATATGTTATCCTCTCTTTATTTTTGGTTTGCTTGTGTAGTAATATCAATACCATTCAAGCAACATCAGCTCCATTTCTGAATAATGAAAGTACAGATCTCACTAAGCAGAATATAAATTGTTTTTAAAAATGAGAGAAAAAGAAACTTGCAGTGCGGTTACTATGGTTGATTAGGTCATGAACTTTTTCATACTAAGATCATCTCAAGTTCTTCCACTGTAACAGAAGCCCTCGGTTCACATGCCACTTCACAAGAAGCCCTGGCTTTCATTATAATTTTGCCTGGTACCACACTCAAAACATTTTTGGTTGTTTCCATTCAAGATATAATTTATAACATTTTAATCCAAGCTTGGTTAGCATATGAACACAGATAATTAGATCCAAAAGACTCTTTGCAGCATCATGAACAATAAGAAATGCTTGTACAGAACACTGTCCATGTTACATGTTTGAACTCTTTTTCAATATATAATCAGAGGACTCTTAAAAATCTTCTGTGATCAGACGGCAAAAACAGGAAGCAAAATTATTTTCCCAGCAGACGGTTTTCTGTTTCTACAGTAAGCCAAGGAGGAAATTAGAAAGAATCAAACAGAAAGATTGTCCAATTTTCATTAAAGTTGTATGCATTGTTAATGGAGAACCTGATTCTCCAATTTTGCCAGCAGCCCTTTTATTTATTCATTTTTTTCTGTATTTTCCTTTTTATAAGATTTATCGGCTTCTACAGTACAAAAGGTGTCTGCCACTTTTGGGTTTGGATGTGGGAGGCATGAATTTCACTGATCCAGGAAAATCAGCAGATGACCTTGGGTTAGTTACTGGCAGTGCTTATGCTAAGCTGCAGTATTGTTTGCTTGTTTTGGCTTAAGATGTTGTGTATGCTGAGCCATGTGACCTGTAAACTGTGCCTCTTCACCAAGCCATGTCTAACAAAATTGTGGCTTAGCATGGTATGTAAATCCAGCCACTAGCACTCAATGTAACCTTTCTCCCAAGGCTGAAATAGAAGTGGGGTGGAATAATTATATAGGTTGCCTTGAGCTCTTGAAAATAAAAAGTGGGAAATACACAAGCAATAAGTATCATTTACATTTTGCCAAATGAACTACTGATTGTTTATTTTTTTAAAAAAAGTACTGCTGATTTGCTTCACTAAATGTTTGTTAAAAAGAAGTGTGGTCTCACATTTCTCTTTCCGCTGTTCTTCACTAGGTAATGCAGTCTGTCCCTCTTGTCTGTTTTCCCCATTTCTTAAATTTATTTCACTCTCTTTTCCTGTTTGTGGTGGAGATTATATACTTTATTTTTAAAATGAGGAAAGTGCACATGGGCCCCAAAACTGAATTCTGAAACTGACCTAATGTTTTGTTTAAAGTGCAAAACCTCACAAAGTGTCATTCTTTTAGTCCGAAAGTGCTCTTTTGAATGTGAAATCAGAAATTGGAGCATGTTGTTCAGCATTGTGGAAGTTTCAGGCTTTGCTTAAGAAACAGCTGTTTCGCACTCAGAAAGAGACTTTTGAAAAAATTGGGGGGAGTTTTATGCTCCAAATAATTTGAAACTTAATTGTTTTGCATACCCTTGTTTAAAAAGAATCTGTTGCATTTGTTAAATGTAACATCTATAAACTATTGTGCATTATTATGTAGCATTCAAAGTTTTCAGAAATGAAGAATATTTATGAATACAGTAGTTCTAATTTTTTGAGTTAACAAGGATATAAACATTATCTCCATTTACTTACTTCCAAAGGAAAAAATGAATTCATTCTCATATTATGTTCCTATTTCAGATACTTTTGAAGCTTAAAATGTTTATTTGATTGATTTATATATTGCTTTTCATTCAGGAATTCAAGGCAGGATGCATGACACTCCCTCTTCTTATTTTTTTTCAAATGAACTTTATTTTATACAGTGGTCATTAGCTCTTTGGGCTTTATAAAAAATATGCAATAATAACATTCTAATGCTGATTTTATAGTGTACTCCATCTATCCAATGAGTTGGCTCTAACTTTCTTTCAGTGTTCTGAACCTAACCATCCCTCCATGTTTGTTGTTGCCTTGTAGTAAGGCAAGTTTTTAACTTTCTTTCAGTCTCAGTTGATTGGCCTGTTATGTAGTTATGGATGACTTCATTAAACTTTGAGAAGGGAGGATCAGGCCTAGGTTAAGAGAGGAATGGACAATGTGCAAAAACCCTCCAGTTGTTTGCAATGCATGAGGCACAAAGACACTGTTGGCTACTGTTAATGGAGTAATATGTACTACAGACACAATGAATTTATGTTAGTACACATCTCTGAAGTGTAATAAACTGGTAAGCCTTTTAGAAGCTGAGCCTTATAAGTTAGGGAGGACAAAGGAGGAGGAGAAAAATAACTAATCAAATAGAAGAAGGAAGTGTAAACTGGAATCACTGAGGCCAGAAAAGCAGCCTTGTCTTAAGTAGCCTCTTTGAAGTGGCAGCTTAAGGAACAGGCCTGTCAGGAAGCACATAAAAGCCAGAATGATGATGGAAAGAAAGGGCAGAGCCAGCAGAGAGGAAGAATGGGAGCAAAGAGAAATAAGTTCCACTCTGCAATCTCCTCTGTCGTTCACTTGCCTATCTTGCTTTTTTGCAGAACTTCCCCTACTATGTCAACAAAATAGATTGCCTCTATTCTTTGGGATCTCCTTAAATTCTTCAAATAATTTTGGCAAAAGGAATGGAAGGATGAGGAGAAAGAGACTTGGACCATGTCTGTGTTATCTTTGTGAATTGTTATATGGAAAAAGAACAGTGGACAAGAGGTCTTCGTCAGAATGTTTCAATCTGAAACTCTTTAAATGTTTTGGACCTTTTAAAAAATCCAGTACATATGGAGAGTGAGAAAGATATGAAAAGCTGCTGCACCAAGGACTAATTGAGATAAAACATGAACAACGTTTTAATGGATTAATTTGAAAAATTACATAGCGTACAGGCTGTGTAATCCCTATTCCTAGCTATTTATGTATTCAAATGTGATTCTTAAGCCACAGCATTGCAAAATAATAATAATAATAATAATAATAATAATAATAATAATAATAATAATAATAATAATAATAATAATAATAATAATGAACTTATTTTTTGAAGAGGAGAGCTCAGAAGAAGAAACTCAAAGTGTTGTCTCTCCCTAAACAGTGTCCTTGGAAAATGATCTCTTTTAGATAGCTGTTGCTTATATGAGCAGTCTTCTAAAGTATCACTTTAAACTAGCCATAATTCCAGAGTGGAATGTTGAAGCTTTAACTACAACCACATTATTCTACATCTTGGAACCAAATACCCTTGAGATATCACATGATCTTTCCCCCTTTTTTGTTATGAAGGTCTTATAAAGTTCAAACAAGTAGAAAAAAGATTAGATATCAGTATAATTGGGAACATGGGAAAAGTTTAAGAATGGAGCATATAATGGTTAAATTTGTAGATAGATTTATAGGCCATTAAAATAGCTTTTTTAGCCAAAAAAGTATGATCTAAAAGTAAGATAATTCCCACTTAGCACAACAGCAGTAGGATATATATCCTATCCATGCACACACACTCGCGCGCGCACACACACACGCACACACACACACTTCTCCTAGGTGCTGCTTGGAGAGTCCAAGCATGGGTTAACTTCAGCTTGCTGCCCAAGGACTGAGTTCGAAGTTCATGTAGCCATGCCTCCTGCTCCCTTTAGAGGCCAATTTAAAAAGGACGCAGTTGGGGAGCTCCAGTTCTTGAGCAGCAAGTTGGACTCTCCAAACAGCATAGTGTAGCCTTTTATTATTTTTGTTATTAGCATAGATTAAATTCTTTCCCTTTTTTTTTTTTTTTTTTTTTGTGGCACTGTAAAAATCCTTCCCTCAGCTTTCCTGACACGCAGAGCAGGCTGCTCGGTGCAAAGCTGCCTTTCGCGATTGCGCGGTTGAGGCACCACTGGGAAAGCTCGTTTAGCAGCCGCTGATGAGTCCAGGGGGCAGGTAGGAACATCAGGAGCCCTCAAAACTGTCAGAAGACAGCCATTTAGCCCCGGAGGCTCTCCTGGGCTCTCCGGATTGCCGACAGCTTCCCGCTATCGCTCTGAAGTGTACAGTAGCCATTTTGGATGGAAACAATTGGCGCACTTTTCTCTCTGAGCCGTTGCCATTGCCGCTGCCTGCCTCCAAAGCAGATCGCCGCTGGGAGGGGTCCTAAGACTCTGACCTCGTTCCAGGCCTCTAGACAGGTCTCCCCCTCCCCAGATCATTGCAAGTGGTTGCAGGGAGTTTGGCTGGTTGTTTGGGCCATTCCCTGCTTTTCAATTAGCACGGATCTGCGGGCGCCCTGGACTCTTTCCAAACAGGTGCCATTTTATTACACGGTCCCTATTTACACTTGTCTCAGGACAGTGACTGAACCAAGGGGCTCTTCTGTCACCTGCTTGCATCCCCCTGTGGCAAAGACTATGTTGTGGCCCAAGGACATTTATCATGGCTAGCACCAGTGGCACCGAGCCTAGAGACCAAGCAGGGCCTGCCACCAATAAACGCAGTAGGCTCAATCCTGCTGCCAAGGGTGAGAGCACTGGGCGTCCATCGAAGGGGAAGCAGCCCAGGCCCAAAAAGATGTCTAAAGCAACGGAGAAACTGGCTGAGAGACACCAAAGGGTCCTGGAAAAACAGTTTCAAAGGGCCCAATAGCTCGCCAGGGATCCCTCACCATCGGTGGAGGCCTCTGCAGGCCCTTTCCCGCCCAATCCCCAGTGGGATATTTCTCCATCCCTGGCAGGGGAAGAGGAGTTTGGCTTTTCACCCAACCCTCCCAGATCTATCAGTTTATCCCTGGTTGAGGAAGCCATGAATGAGGCCTGTTCCCTTATTCAGGAGGGAGAAATTCCCCTCCCTGGGTCCAGATCCCAAGCTTCTTGCCCATCTGGGGGCCAAGGCCCTGAAATGTCCCAGGAGATGAAAGAGATTGTCGCCCATGCAATATCTCGGGATTGCAGATGGCATTCAACAGTTAGGCCTCAGTCTGCCTCACTAGCGCCGTGCTGGCTCCAAGGCATGCGTTGTAGGGTCTAAGGACCGACCAGGGAGAGCTTCCTCTCCTGTCTTGTCAGCCATTAGCGAGGAGTCCGAGAAGGAGGAGGGCGGCCAGAATGCTAGGATATATATACCCTACACACACACACACACACCTAAATATAATAAATATACCCAACTACCACCTGAGTCAATTAGCAATTATTACAAGAAACTTGAGATTTGACTTGGACATTGTCTGATGGTTCTTGAAATCCTGTTTATTGACTTTGTGTATTATGTTTAATATTATATTTATACTCCACCATATTTCCCTACCATTGTATTTGTGGGAGAGAAAGATAGACTGGTAACAGAATAATAGAGTTAGAAGGGACCTTTGAGGTCTTCTACTCCAACCCCCTTCTCAAGCAGAAAGCACTATACTATTTCAGACAAATGACATCCTTATGAAAATTAAATGTGTCATTTTATACTATCCACATGACAGCACTATGGTGTAATTTAAAATGCCATACATACGATAGGAATTTCATCTGTAGCAACTGAAGTGTATTGCATCAATATCTGCTAAATTAAGGTTTTGATTTGTAAATCGTTATCATATCTCTCCCCCCTCCCCCCCCTCTGCATCACACTTGATAAACATTTCAATTTGTCATATGGGAACACAAGCTATTCATTGTTTTAAGAATAGGAAGGCTAGTCCTATTATCAAGCAAGCCAGATAAAATTCATTCCAGATTTCACATACAACATTGAGCATCATCCATTAATAAGAATAACAGAGTTGGAAGGGACCTTGGAGGTCTTCTAATCCAACCCCCTGTTCAAGCAGGAGAGTCTATACCATGCCAGACAAGTGGCTCTTCGATCTCTTCTTAAAAGCCTACAGTGATGGAGCACCACAATTTCTGGAGGCAAGTTGTTCTACTGATTGATTGCTCTCACTGTTAGGACATTTCTCCTTAGTTCTAGATTGCTTCTCTCCTTGATTAGTTTCCATTCATTATTTCTTGCCTTCCCTTTTGGTACTTTGGAAAATAGATTGACTCTCTCTTCTTTGTGGCAGCCCCTCAAATATTGGAACACTGCTTTGTTGATCTTGTTTAACATTGTAATAGCCGTGAGAGTTCCATGTTTCATTGCCATTTTATTTGTTGTGAGAAATAAAACTCGAGTGATATAAGTTATCTAAAACTGATATAAAATTAGGCCAAAAAGGCCAAATTCCAATTAGCTCAGCAATCCATTCCTGGACACTGATGAGACAGATGCTTCAGAAAACTAGGAAGTAATTCAGTTAATGGCAAGCCATCTTCTATTCAAGCCAACCTAGATGTGTGAAATGTTTAACTATGTCTTGTAAATTGGTGCTCTTTTAGTACTTAACAAGATGCTATCCCAATTAAAGACCCTGGGGCATTAGGAAAAATATAAAACAAAACATGAAGTATTTAACATCTCATCTAAATGACCCTTTGAAAATACATAGCAGGCAATAAAACCTTGATCGTTTTAAGAGTGTACTACACATGTATCCACATTTGTGGCTCCGGTTACCCTTCTATGCAGGAGAAATACCATATAGAAGCATAAAACACTATTCTTTTGGTCAAAGTACTGCCAAATCTGAATATGCTGTAATCCAGCTAGACCACAGCACATAAGGTCTTTCTGGCTACATTCCAATTCTATTTGGGACAGGAGGCCAGGCTTTTAAACTGTGGTGGAGGAATTACACAACACAAAACCCCTAATGAAAGGGAGGGGGGAATAATGCCTGAATAGACTGAAAGGCAAAGAAGTCTAGCTAAGAATGGAACACAGATTTATTCAATCTGAAGAATCCTGAAACAGTATACGTCTCAGGTTTCCAGCAATACAGATATGATTTTTCCACGATTTCATGAACATTTAGAACCTTTTCTCCAACTGGTTAATTAAATCAAGTTTTGCAATAAAACCCAGGATTCCTTTAATTTATAAATGTACATTGAAAGTATGTAGTTTTTCCAGAATCTCTTAGACTTTTCTTCTGAGTGACTAATAATAACAATAGGCAGTTAATGCAAATTGTTTTATGCTCACTACTTCTTTCTAGATGGAATGCCTATTGGACTTTGAATAAAAAGAATATTCCATCAGTTCTTCTGAAGTACTAAAACAGGGAACATTAGAGTAATTAATCTGCCTTTGTGAAGTTAGGTTCTTTACATGTAGATTCCTTATCCCCATATAACAGGCTTATCACATTGCCATTAAAAACTTAACAGACCCACTGTAAACATGAAGTTAAGTGAATTCCCATGCATTGGCTTACATCCCTTCTGTTTTCAAAAAGGGAATAGACAATTGATGGCATGCTTCCAAGTGGGTGGACTCTTGAAGAGTATCGTGCATCTTCCGCACTATTCTTTTTAAATATGGCTGCGTAAATCTAACTGAATTCTGCTGCTTGTTTTTGGAAGAGCTGGCCCTGAGTCTATCAGTGGAAGATTGTCCTCCAGTGCAAATAGCAAGCAGCCTTTGGATTAAGACCTCCAGAATCTGCAGTATTTTTTAAAAGGGTACATTTGCCAGCTGGGTGAATATTGTCTCATATATCCCAAGTGTTTTTCACTATTTCTGCAAGTTGCTAATTTGAGAATAAAGCATTAAGATCATGGCACAATACAACTCTCCACAGGGGGAAGGGAAGATGATCCAGGAATGTGTGTTGCTTAGCTCTTCTGCCTGGAGATTGAGCTCGTCATCGTTTTTGGCAACGCCTTCTTAAGCTGGAATCTCGCCCAGTTTCAGCTCTCATGCTGGTTGAGATGTACAATTTTTTCCTCTAGTACAACCATTCTTCTAGCCAGGTATTTCCATAGCTATGAAATAATACAGATGTTACTTTATGTGTTGATTGCATGTAGATACATTATAATTTAATATCTATGTATTCATTTTTTTTCTATTGAAATTTAGTTGAAATTGGGAAATGATTACCAGAGAGAAAGACTGTCATCTCATCAATACTTGTCATCCACTTGACGGCTTGGAGATTAAACTCTCAACAGGCTCTTTTCAAATATTAGTTGAGTGAGTTGAGTTGTCACAAGACAATGTGGAATGGATCCTAGGGCTGCCCCATGTAGGGTTTTAAATGTAGCAACCAGCATATTGAATTGGGCCTAGAAGTTGATAGATAACTGGGGCAGCAACCTTGACGAAAGTATTACCCTGTGCTGGTGGGGTTGTTCTAGCAACAATCTAGTTGCTCCCTTTTGTACAGCTGTAGCTTCTGAGTCATCTTCAAAGGCAGCCCTACGTGGATCACATTAAGGAAGCCCAGCTGAGGGTTGATTAGAGTATAGGTTCTCAGGGGTTATCTCAGGCAGATAGATTTATGAAGCCTTCTTATATGAAGCTGGATGAAGATCTCCATTTTTATGGCTACCACTTGTTCCAGGAAGATTCCTACATCGCAAACCATCTACTCTGGGGGAATTGCAACCCTCTCCAGAGTTACTATGAGGACTGATGTTATTGGGATGCTGAAGACAAAAACAACTCCATCTTGTGGATTTAATTTGAGCTTCTTTCCAGACGTCTTTGACTGAAATAATTGATTTGATTGATGGATCTCAAGGTAGCTTCATCAAAGCTAAAAGAAGTTCTAAAAGATACAAACTTTGTCTGTTTCCACAAGGAAGTTAATTTGGTTTTTTTTTCCTCAATGTGCTCTCACAAGAAGTATTTCATGATTGGATATTTTGGAAGACAAAATCCCAATATCTCTAGAGGATGTCAGTTGAATGAAACTTCAACAGATGGTAGAGTTTTAATTTAACCATAAACACAATTGTGAAGAACCTAGATCTGGCCCAATAGGTATTCTCAGCTGTGTAACCACCTACTGTGGCACCATGAAGGAGATTTAAATTTAATACATCAATCATTTGGGCCAAATAAATCAGCCTCATTTCCTATTTTGTCCTTAAATTGTCAGGTAAAAAGTGGTGTTGCTTTATTAGCATAGGAAGGAAACAGCAAAACGTAATATACCGCAGTTGTTATGTCCGCTCCTCCTGTTTAGTGTTAACTCCAGCAACTACCAAGTGCACTTGTAGGTTAAGAACACTGCAAGCTTTATATAGATTTAAGATTATAGATTTAAAGGTTTTGTCCATACTGATCTAATCTGTGGGTGTTGATGAAGGATTATATAAACATTTATCAACAATGGATACATTTTATCAATCTGTTAAAAATTGTATAGTGCCTGCATGATAAAAGGGTGATTATACCCTGGATTGCGTAGAACAAGGGTGTCAAACTCAAGCCCGCGGGCCAGTCCCCGCCCATGGGGTGCTTAGATCTGGCCCATGGGGCCACCCTGGAAACCATGAAGGACCAGCCCCTGGCAGAGCGCTCAGGCCTCCACAGGCGCCCGCCCCGACATGAGTAACATCGAACTGGCCAAGCCCACCCTGCCCTCCTGAGGTCAAACACAACCTTGATGCGGCCCTCAAATGAAATCTAGTTTGATATTCCTGCTGTAAAGATAAGCAGAATCAGATGAACTGTCTTCTTTAGTGCCTGGAACGAAACTTAAGAAAATGCTGCAAAATCAGTCAAAAGTATTTTTATTTTATTTATTTTTAAATTTTGTTTGCTATCCTCGCTACAAGGTGACTCTTGCTGGCTTACAACATTATTCTTAAACAGCTGGATCTCTTGTAAAAAGAGTAAATTAATGATAAATTAACAAATGGAATATGTTTTAAGTCTGGTTTTTCAACCACAAATGTTTCATGAAATGCAAGTTTGAGGGCAGTGGGAGCCAGTCTGTTCTTTATTGCACCTGAGAGCTAATTTGATCTTATGTCCAACTTTAGTCCTTTGGGGAGTGATTGTTCACATTAAAATCATTCTAACAACTGTTGCTGTCTCCTAATGTACAAAGGATGTATCTTCTAAAGAAAATTTATCCCTATATTTTCTAATTATTTTTTACTGAAAATAACAAAAGCTTCAAATCGTTAATGCTGCCTTGGTGGTGAAATGAAGAATGTGCTGCCTGTTTTTGCTTTAAATCCAAAAAATAAGTTTTATATTGAATTTTCTTGTATGTTGCATCCTATTGTTTATAACCTGGAAGGCTGGAAATATAATTTCCTGTAGTGTTTCCAGACTGATATATAGAAAGACCTTTCAAATGCCTATTTGTTGGGTGTGTTCCTTGAACAATATTTTTCATAGAAGTGATAGGAATATAAATTTTCTCTTGAATTTTGTGTGATGGTGGCATTGATACTCAAGAATCTGACATTGAGAAACAGTTTGGGAGGTGCTTTACTCGGAAGTATCCAGGATTATATGAGGGACGCAGTGGCTCAGTGGCTAAGACGGCGAGCTTGTTGATCAGAAAGGTTGGCAGTTCGGTGGTTCAAATCCCTAGTGCCGCGTAACGGAGTGAGCTCCCATTACGTGTCCCAGCTTTTGCCAACCTAGCAGTTCGAAAGCATGTAAAATGCAAGTAGAAAAAAATAGGATCACCTTTGGTGGGAAGGTAACAGCATTCCATGCACCTTCGATGTTTAATCATGCCGGCCAAATGACCACAGAGACATCTTCGGACAGTGCTGGCTCTTCAGCTTTGAAATGGAGATTGGCACTCTCTCTAGAGCCTTTATTTTTACCTTTATCCAGGATTGTATCTGGAAATTTGCTAGACATTCCAAAAAATAACAAACATGTTAAAAACTATTTCACTACCTCCATGATGGCGAACCTATGGCATGCGTGCCACAGGTGGCACGCAGAGCCATATCTGCCGGCACACGAGCTGTCAGCTCCAGCACGCATACTCGCACCAGCCAGCTGATTTTTGGCCTTCTGGAGGACTGGTGGAGGCTTTTTTTCCCTCCCCAGGTTTCAGGAATGCCTCCAGAGCCTGGGGAGGATGAAAACGGCCTCCTCCGGCCTCCCAGAGGAAATACCAAGCTCAGCTTGGAGGCCAGCAGTGTGGTGCACCTGGGGGAGGTGGGTTGTGTGCACATGCGCATGTGGGGGCGTGCTTTGCATTTTGGTTGCCGGCACGCGCATGTGCTATCGTGTGCGTTCGTGCGCTCGCATTTTTGGCATCCAACAACAAAAAGATTAGCCATCACTGCCCTACCTTATAATCTTTTCCTTATGTTAAATTAAACACATGTGTTATTCTGCATATGATTAAACAAGCAGCATTTTTTCTCTAAAGCTTCTTTGTTATACCAGAGATGTACTAGTTGTCGGTGCTGTTCTTCCCCTTCCTCTCCTTCTCCCTCTCCTCCTTTTCCCCTCCTCCCCCCCTCTCCTCCTTCTCCTTCTCCTCTATTTTAGGAAGTGTCAGGGGCATAACTTGTCTGAGGTAGAAATGTGAATATAGTCCAGCTTGGTTAATACTAGGAAAAAGAAATCTCTATGAAATACCAGTTTTAAATTCAACTTTTCAAGGCTCATTATTAGAATAGTTTATGAACACACAGGAATGAATTAATCTCAACCTCTTTATATATTACTAGAATTGTGCATGTAAGGATATTGAATATTTGTGGTTGATCACTAAACATTGTGGCATTGTTTGGAAGAACTTTGGTGTGATTTATTATTAGGATCAAAGAGAACAGCACATATTTTTGTTTCAGTTAACATTCTTTTTTAAATTGTGTCTTTCATCGATTACTGAATCTTCTGATCAGAAGTGTTCTTTCAATAATAATTGTTAAATTGTCTAAAAGAATTTTTAAATTCTGGCAATAAAGCAGTGCTAATAGTTGAGTCCTTTTTCACATCTTAATTAGTTTTTTACACTCTGGAATCTTTATTTTCTAGAAGAATTCTACATTCATCACATCTTGGACAAATGTGTTCTTTCTCACCCTCTCCCACATATTAAAAAGAAATTGCATACTTAATTGATTAAGAATTATGATTTTAAATGTTAAAAGTGTTAGTTCTATAATACTTCTTATACTAAGTCCCTCCCATCCTGTGGCTTGCTTATATTGCTAGCATCTGAGCACAAGCTTTTTATTTGTACAATTTTAATATACAGTGGTTCCATTTTAATAAAGACAGAAATTATACAGTGATAAAATATATTAGGAGTGGTTGCACAGCCATGTTTTCTGGTTTTTCTGTTTACTTTGATGCTTTAAGTACAAATGGATAGACTGATAATAGACGTGCTACTGGTTTTCAATTTTAGCTTATTTACGTATGGAAACCTTAGCCATTTTTTAATTAATGTTATCTGCTCACATACTATATGAATTAGGAACAAAGGGACAATGTACACAGCATATTTTCTCCGAATCCAGTTCATAAGAAATCTCATATATCCATTATGCAATCCTGAAGTTCTGATAATGTTGTGATTTTCCCTAGAGTAGTAAAAGTAAACATGTTACATTTTATTTTTATTTGCAGATTTATAAAAAATAACCCACAATTATAATTTTTTGATCCTCTGAACATTTTATACTTTTAATTCCTGAACCCTTGTTGAAAGTTCAGAAATACAACCTCTATCTCAAACGGATTAGTATTTTTCTGGCATGATTGTTATAAATATGTTTGATACGATATGATACAAGATGTGGTGTGATGTGATATAATGTGATTGCTTAATTTTTCTTATTTAAGAAAATTATATTCAGCTAATTTAACCAATGGTTATTAGGTAAGACTATTGTAACTTTGTTTTACTTAAAATCCCAATTTTAAATCCAAACTGCAAACTCTGTTATTAACTGGCTATTACTGATAAATAATATGATCTTTAATTAAAGATAAATTAAAAGTGTATGTGGCAAGGATAAGGAGAGAAGAAAAAGTGGGTTTGTGGAACATAGTAACTAATGTTCTACTTTGTAATCCTTTGCCCATGGTAGAGAAGCTCATACTATACTTGTGAAAAAAAATCTTAGTTTGACATAAGCATTTATATATGGTACTATTTCTTGTAACAGTTTCACCAGAATAAAATATATGTAGCTCAGGGTTGAACTCTGGAATCCTTGCTGCTCCCTGAGTCATAGTTATTTACTAGCAGTTATTTCATTTCCCAACCAGATAGCACCATGGACCTCATGAACCTCTCCTCGCTGCCTACTTTTGGTTTGATGGAGAAATATGCAAATATTCTAAGTACTAGTTGTCACTTTGATGGCTTGGGACCAAGTTTACTCAAGGGAATATATCACCCCAGTTGTTTCTACCCAACCTATCAGGCAGGATGGGAATGCTTTGGATCCCTTCCATTAAATAACATAGTTGACAAGGCCTACAAGAAGTGTTTTTTTCCTGTTGTAGCACCCATCTTTTGGACATTTCTCCCTCTAGGAAATAGGATGGCTCCCACCACCCTGTTAGCTTTTCTAAGTCCAGGCCTCAGGGCCTGACTATGGTGAAACAAACAAAAGTTATGATATTTATGTGGTTTCTTGGCTTAACATTTAGCGACAGGAGATAACAGTTGTATCCCTTCTCAATCCCCAGCTCGTCACCTGACCAATGTTAATCTGGTTTCTCAGAAACTGATGATTTGGGGTAAAGCTAAGCGGTTAATTCCAATGTGGTCTCTGGCTTCTTCCATGCCACAGAATAGCTGGAATAATTCTCCTGTAGTGATGAATGTTTATAACCCTATTATGCAATACTGTATTTGTTAACTGTTATTTGTTATTCTTAGTTTTTTAAGTTTGTTAATTCTTAGGCTTGGGTTTATAGATACCATTTACATCAGCAATGCTTTTCCTGTTGCCCTTTTTTTATTTAAATGAAATGATTGATTCTGAATAGTATAACAGAAAGTTTTGATGGGACATGTTTTCCTTGGAAGGTTTTCTGCAAAGGCTATAATTTTGGCTCGGACCCGCATATGTTTTATGTTCAAAGCAATCTAGGCATAATATTCTGCCACTGCAGCACAGTAGTGTTTCTCTAGCGTGCAGTGTTATCTTTGCCAAATTGCTAACTTGCTTTGCTATCTTGCTCCCTGTTTTGGTTTTCCCACAATCAAATTATCTGTCATAGAACTAGGATAAACATTTGTTCTTTGTCTTCGGTAACTTGTTCTGAGCTTTAAATAGCAGAAATGCCACTAACTTGAATAATTTATTTAAAAGATGTTATACTCTAAACCGATTGACTGTGTTTGTCATGCAGAATGCATACGTTCTTGCCTTCTGTAATGGATCACTGATGCTGGTGTTTTGATTTCTCACTGAACTGGGGCAGTGAGTTGGGATATACTTTCTGAAATGAAGGTCATCCAAAAAACTAATCTTCTCACTTGGCAGTTCTGCAGCCCTTGAAAAAGACTAGGGCAAAGAACTCATTCTGATAAGTCAACAAGCAGAGACATGATGAAATAAAAAATGCTGGGGGAAGGGTGTGTGAGTTAAAGGTACTTCATACATGATACTTGATCTATACAGGTAGAAAATTGCACTATTTTTTATGCTGTAAGATACACATCGTTATTTGTCTATAGTTTAGAGCAGCTGCCAATCAGATTAGAAATATTGATAATATAAATCAGATTTAAATGTATATAGGCTCTATAAATAACATTTGTTCATAAAAGACTGGTATAATGTATGTGCTTATGTTTCAAGAGTTTTAAGTAGATAATGGTATCACTGAAGAAAGAAGAGTTTGTTTCCTGTATAAGGACCATGATGGTTGGTATGAATGGGAGAATCGGAGAAATGGTGTAAAAAATGTTGAAGTGAAAGAAATAATGAATAAATGAGAATTAGTAGATTAAAATATAGAATATAAGGTTCTGTTTTTGAACCCAATAAAGCAGCCCAAAGAGTCAATGCCTCTTTCAAAACTTAAATACATGATGATGATGATGATGATGATGATTCTAAAGCCTCAATTTCTCAAACAAGTGAATGTTCCTTTTTTTAGATCCTTCAAGTGAATTTCTTCTCTCACTTCTTTTGTTCCAATAGGACGATAGTGATGGAATTCCGTGGTCAGAAGAGAGGGTGGTACGAAAAGTCCTTTATTTATCCCTAAAGGAATTCAAGAATGCACAGAAGAGGCAGCATGATGGCATTAATGGGAGTCTCAAAGGGGTAAATGGTAAGTCTGTTCTTGGGAAAAGGGGTTTTGCTGGTTCATTATTTTAGAGTTACATTAGGCAAGTATTCTTGTTTCTGGTCTTTATCTTTTACTGTTGTAGATAGACTTTTTCACAGCTTTCTGCAGCGCTGTGTTTTGAGGAAGAAGAAATGCTGTGAATATTTATTATTATTATTATTCTCCTTTTCCTCCTCTTCTTTCCTCTAATAGTGTTTCTTGATCTTGGCCATTTTAAGATGTGAACTTCAATGCCCAGAATTTCCCAGCCAGCAAGTTGAAGTCTACACATTTTAAAATTGCCAACACTGATTTAATAGATAAATTGTTTTTTTTACCCTAAACAAGGTACTGTTGCACAATTAATTAAAGGAAGACATTATATGCCAAATCTAGGAAGCACATTATGAGGAGAATTTTAGAACACATTTGTCTATTTAGAAACCCAGGAGCAGTTGAGTGGCTGTGATAAAAACATTTTTCATTGCACAGGCAATGATAGATGACTGATGTCTGAGGTGGCGCTCTGACCATCTTAGTAACTTAAAATGTCTTCAAGTGCTGACTGCAATTGAGCATTATGTAAATGTTCCAAAGTGCTTCTTTCCTATAAGGTGAAAGCTCAGTTCAGTAGTTAAATGGAAAATGCACTCTTTATTGAAGGTTATGTAGCTTCAATTTAAGTGTTTTGGGCTGAATTGCATCAGATCATCTGCAGGATCCAACATCTGATAAATATTTGTGTTTTGTTTTGTTTATTTGTATCCTGCCTTTATTACTTTTATAAATAACTTTAGGCGGTGAACAAATCCAATACACCTTCTTCCTCCTATTTTCCCCACAGCAACCCTGTGCAGTGAGTTGACCTGAGACAGGATGACTGGCCCAAGGTCACCCAGCTGGCCTTTATGGCTAGACATAAACTCTCTCTGATTTCTCTGTCAGATAATAATGTGAAACATCAGTTTGTAATATCTTCATATTTTAGCAGTTAACCACTGCTTTCCAAGGCAAGTCACAGAGCATGACTAAGACAGCATCTGGTTTCTCCCAGAGTAGATTTGACCCAGTTTTCTCTCAGAAATTCTCATACACAAATATATCAACTACAGTATTTCTGCCCAAAATAAAATCAAATTTGCTGCTGTAAGTCACGGTATGCAGCTTGGGCGGAGTCTGTGTGTGTGCATGTGCTTGTGTGTGTGTGTCTGCCTGCCTGTGTGCCTTCCTGTCTCTGTCTGTCTGTCTGTCTTGGTTCTTCTATTTGCAGAATGTATTGATGTTTTGAGCCAGTTTGATGTAGTGATTAAAGGCACTGGACTAAAAATCAAGAGACTGATGTGTGTCTTGGACACAAAGACAGCTAAGTAATTTTGGACCAATCATTCTCAAGGTTGGAAGAAGTCAATGGCAATCCACTTTCAAAAATAAGAAAAGTGCATGGACTTGGCCAAGCAGTTTCCAGGAGTCTGGAATAATTCATTGGCCCCCTCGCACACACACACACACACACGCACACACACACAGTTTATTTTAGATCCCCATACATAGTATTGCACTTACATCCTGAACTGTTGCATGAGTTTGTGAGTGTGATGACCAATAACTGATGCGTTGGACTTCCGCTCCAATAATTCCTGGCTGTCATGATATGAAAGACAAAATCTAAATGAATATGGAAGATACTGCTTTAATTGATGCATCCATTCATCACATATTTGCTTTACTGTGGATTTGTTTGTTCCCTTGAGAGATTCCAAGAGTATAAAAGGAATTGGTAACTTTTGAATGGTTCAAACATTTTGGAGGGCATAGGTAGCATTGTTGTGCAACAGTACCATCACCTGAAAAAGTGTGGCTAAATTTGGGAAGAAGTTTTAAGTTACAGAATGTGAGTCTGAGGCAAACTATTACCATTCTGATTCTTAAATCTCACCAAATTTGAAACATGCCTTTAAATTATACTACCCAAATTGAGCTGCTTTTTTGTCAGCCCTATCTTTCTGAAATGTGGAGCCATAAAAAGAGTCCTGGGACATTGCAAGTTGCCCTCCCCGGTATATAGTTCTTATTTCATACTTGTTACAGTTGTGATATTTATCTGTAAATGAAATAATTTAAAAAATGTTTCTGTGTAATGATAAGGAAACATCTGTGGCCTTTTACAGGAAACTTCCTAATCTTGGGAAGCAGGATAACATATCAGTAAATCTTGGTGGATTATGTTAGATTTTTCAATGCTAGTATTTCTTCTATGGTATTAATACACATAGAATTTGCAACCGTGATGATCAGTTTTTCAGAGGCCCCTTTATAGGAGTGAATCTCATTCCCATGAGACATAGCTTGCTTTCTAATGTTGCTTTAGACATGAAATAGATGGCTGTAAAAATGAAATACAGTCTCTAAGTATCCTTGGCTTTTATTCATAAGGTCATATTTTGTATCTTCCCAGCAAAGTAGCTCATAAAAGAAATCCATTTTCCTCAAAAACAAAAACTGATTTTGTGTGTTAACACAACACCACTTTACTTAAACAACAGGGTATCTAAATGTCACATATATAGGATTATATTTATGTTCTTATTTTACGAGCATTTTAGGTTCATTATATACATCAATCCAAGCTATGGGTTGAACTAACCACAGTTAAAAAGTCAGATATACCATGTTTTAAAAATACTTGCCTGTTGTTGTGTTTTTTTTTTATTTATTGTGTTCAACAATTACTGTGGTAAATTCAGTGGCATCTGGAAGTAGAGTTGTGGCATTAACTATATATTGTTAATTAAAAACATCATACCAACATAATGGTTTGCAATCATTTCAAGGCATGGTCTGGAGTCTGGACATAGTTGAACTGCTTTGGCGTCTGCCTGGCTGCTTCTGTATGCTATGCTGAGGTCCTAAAATTATAGATCTGAAGAGATTGACCCATCCAGTTCTATGTAATTTGAGGGAAAAACAATTGTGTATTGCTTATGAATCCTTATTGGGCAAACATTTACTGCTGTGCAATATCACTAGATGGCATGATCTGCAGCTGACATGATGTATTTGCTAAATAACTTTGTTCACCAATGCGTTATGCCCCTGGTGGACACATAGAGAAGGAAGAACAAGCCATTTCAGAATGGAAGGTAGTGTAGCTAAGGTGTTAGCAAATTATTTTTGATATGTGGGTCAGGTTCTTACCACTTCCAGAATCTTTACCATCGTTTGACCCATTTTCTTTCTCAGAAAAGGTCTGAGACTAGAATTGCAGTAATAAAAATGCAAATATGTGAGGTCCATACCATTTTAAATCACTCCTGAATGTTTCCACATAGAAGATAAAGCAAGTGAGAGAAAAAAGAAGATGCAGCAAGAATTATTGATTGGAATATTATATCTGCATGGCTACTGTTAAAATCGTTACAACTCTTTGTGAGAGTCTTGTTGGGTTATTTATGTATTAATATATTATTTCAAAATTTTATATTGCTGCCTATCCTACATATGAACTCTGGACACCTAAAAACAATCAACAAAAGCAATATAATGTATATAATATATACATTTTTAAAAATCAGAATTAAAATATCCATACTGCAAGCCAAAACTTTATTTAACCGGCTCAGCCATGGAAATCGCACATTTCCTGGGCTCATCTTTCATCCTGGCCTAGCATCTGAGGCAAAAAAGATCTTCCCAGCCTCCCAGAAGCCAGGAAGGTTGGGTTCCTCCTGATCTCAGGAGAAGACAGGACTTCTTGGTCCCACAAGAGGGCATTTTTGCCTGGAGCATATAGACCCTTTAAGACTTGGTGGGGCAGATAGAGACCCTCAGAGATAGACAGTTTGCAAGTAACATGGCCCTGTGCTAAGCTGAGCTTTAAAGATAAGAACCAGCTCCTTGAATTGCAACATGCAGCATAATGGAGCCAATGCAGCTCACACAACAGCAGTGTAAACTAGGCAAATCTCAGTACATCCTAACTTCATTCACTGCTGCATTGTGGACTTGTTGAAGTGTCCAGGTGTTTTTCAAGGACATCTCCCCCCCCCCGCCCCCTGACACATACATAGAGCACATTAAAATAGTTCATTCGGGATGCAATTAAGGCGTGAAAGCAATGAGCAGGGCCTCCTGGTCCAGAACTGGTTGCAACTAGTATACAAGAGAAATTTGTGGAAAAGTATTCCTATCTATAGTTGACACCCGCGCTTTGAGCAGGATTTGTGAGACCTGGAGGTCTTTCAGATTGCTCACAAACTCTGTGGAGGATGGAATGCTAGCTTGTCAAGAGTTAAATATGAAAAATCTCCAGATGCAGGACATCTCCAAACCCAAAGGCATACAGCATTGAATTGCAGCCTCTTATTCATGTTGGAGGCCTGTTGGGATTCTTTCGGCCGAATTCTACCCGATCTAGAGCAGCTTAACAAAACTACTCCTTGTCATGGGCTCGTTTTGGGTTTGAAAAACAGTAAAATTTCTGTTTCCTGCACATCCCTAATTTATAGTAACAGAGTGAATTCTTATGAGATTGGCAGATGATTGTTGAAACATAGAGGAACTGAAGAAAAAGAAGGCATGTGAAAGAAGTGGGAGGAGAGGATAAAATTCATTGTTGCATGGGCTGGCCAGAAACTATATACCAGAACAATGGAATATAGTAGGAGTCTCCAAACTTGGCAATTTAAGACTTATGAACTTCAACTCCCAGAATTCCTCAGCCAGAATTTCACAAGTCTTAACGTTGCCAAGTTATTGCAATATACCCTCCTTCAAAGCATAGCATCTACTGTACTATTTCATTAGAAAAATATGTTGTGCCCTTTTTTTTAATAGAAAAGTAAATTTGCACTCCTTTTTTAGCCAACATGCAACATATCCCTAACCTATCTGAATGCTTTGGTCTCAAAGTATGTTTGGGATGATTATGGCTTGGATAGGTTGCTTTAGTCTTGTGATACCACAGCTCTTATTGCTGCAAAGAATTTCAAAACTCAGGGTAGATTGGTGGAAGAGCAGAATTTAGCCTTCAGGGCAGGGGTGGGTTCCGGCAGGCACTACTGCCGGTTCACTCGTGGGCGTGCTTGATGCGTGCTGCGCACACATGCACAGTGCAATAAAAATTGTTCTGCACATGTGCAGAAGCGAAAAACAATATGGTGGCGCCTATAGCATCAACTGGAGAACCAGTTTGGGGGTATGGCAGGCCTGGGTCGCAGGCTGCCAAATCACTACCAGCCGAACCAGGCCGAACCGGTAGGAACCCACCACTGCTTCAGGGGTAGCACTTGAGTGCCCTGTGAGGAAATGGAATGCAGCCAAAAGCAGGAAGAAAATAAAGAGAAGCGAATAAACTAATTTAGCCAGTGTGATCAGGCTTCATGGAGGTTTATTTATAAAAATAGCACTCATAGAAGGAAAATTTGAAGCAGAAAATTATTACTTTTTGAATGTTGTTGTTGTGTTGCACATTTATAAAATGTGAAATTGTGAACAACAATTTCAAAATTCTAAACTTCAATATGTTTGTAGACAATGAACAGAATCTGGTTTTCCCCATTGACTTGTTGCTTGTTGAAAACTGGTGGTCACATGATCCCGGGACTTTGCAACTGTCATAAATACATATCAGTTCCAAGTCCACAAATTTTGATCACATAACTATGGGGATGCTACAATGGTCGTAAGCATGAAAACCAGTCATAAGTCACTTTTTCCAGTGCTGTTGTAACTTTGAATGGTCACTAAACAAATGGTTGTAAGTCAAGGATAACCTGTATTGTAACATCAAATATAAGCATGAGTTCA
This sequence comes from Natrix helvetica, assembly GCF_964273705.1. Lineage (NCBI taxonomy): Eukaryota > Metazoa > Chordata > Lepidosauria > Squamata > Natricidae > Natrix > Natrix helvetica. The sequence continues at coordinate 101,611,207 of NC_138550.1, read as the reverse complement.
CTGCAAGGAATAAACCAACTGATGTACAGCAAGGCTGCAGTTATAACCAAATACCTAGGACAGTGATTGCTAACCTTTTTCCCATCGTATGCCAAAAATGGGGGAAGCACGGGGGGGGGGCGTGCATGGGCGTGCCCACACCCATAATTCTATGCGCATGTGACCCCCTCCTCCCCCGAATGGGCCATTCCCAAACTCCCAGGTTGCCCTTAGGGCCGTTTTTCGCCCTCCGGAGGGAGAAAAACAGCCCAACGCACAAACCGGAGGCTTCTCTGAAGCTTCCAGAGGGAGAAAAATGGCGCAGTGTGCAAATTGTAAATCCGTTCCCGAACTTCTGGTTTGCACATTGGGTTGTTTTTCGCCCTGCAGAGGCTTCAGGGAAGCCTCTGGAGGGCGAAAGACAATCGAAAATGAAGGCCAAAGTGAGCTGGCCAGCACGCACATGCACACTGGAGCTGACAGGGCAATACCTCGCGTGCCCTAATAAATGGCTTCGCAAGCCACCTGTGGTATGCGTGCCATAGATTCGCCACACGGACTTAGGATGTAAATTCAGCTAACAAGAAAAAAAAGCCAAATGATGCATTACCAAAATAGAAGAGCAGATTGGAAAATAATACTAGCATGCTAATAAGTTCAGAGGCAAACATGCTAAAAGAAAAGGAGCTGAAGAACAAGAAAATCATTTGTATTTGGATTTGTAAGGTAAGGATGAGCAATGCATAGTTAAGTAGAACAAAAATCTATCTTCTTGTATGATAGAAAAATAACAAAGAATAACAAAGAAAGAATGCTTCATGGATAGAATTGAACCTTATTTATTTCATTAATATTCTAAATTATGGACATAGCATTTATTTTTGGCCTCTTAAGGTAAAAACCTTCCCAAAGTGTCTTGTGATATGTAACAATTGTGATTTTTTTTTCTTTTGAAGAACATTAATAAAACCCTTAAATCTAATATGGTGTTGGATTAAAATTGAAGAGGCCTTTAATTCAAATCTAACTTCAACTGTGAAAGTTTGCTTGGAGACTTTGAACCAAGCATTGGCTCTTAGCCCAGATCATTTGCGGGATCGCATCCTGCCCCATACATCCCTTCGGCCGATCCGCTCTCACAGGGAGGGACTCCTCCGGGTGCCGTCCACTAGGCAGTGCCAGCGGGCGGTGCCCAGGAGCAGGGCCTTCTCTGTGATGGGCCCGACCCTCTGGAATGACCTCCCCCCCGATATCAGAATAACCACCGATCTCTGCTCCTTCCATAAGAAGCTTAAGACCCACCTGTTCAGTTTAGCTGGCCTGGCCTAATCGCAGTTTAGTCCCTCAAGTCTGTATTTTAAATTTTTAGGGGTGGGTTTTTAGGTTGCTTTTAATTTTTATCACTTTGTACAGCCTATTGTTTAATTCGATTTTATGGGAATTTAAGGGTATTTATTTTTGTATACGTTTTTTTATTGAGATGTCTGTACACCGCCCCGAGTCCCTTCGGGGAGAGGGGGCGGTCTATAAATCTAATAAACTTAAACTTAAACATCTCACAGAACTAAGTAAAAAAAATGGAGGTTATGTATATTGTCTTTAACTCCTGGAACAAAGATATATACAGTAGATACCTACAGACACATACATATACACACACATTGCACATTGTATGTGTGTGTGTAAGAGGGAGAGAGAGTATTTATATTCTGCTTGATAGAAATAAAAGGCTTTGGCATATTTCCATTTGTGGAGTCTTATTTGATCTTGTATTACATATTGTTCAGAACAGCCATTCATGATTTCTGGCCGAAGTATGAAGCAACCCTTCAGAGGAATTTAAGGATTTTTTTCCCCTCAGTGTAACACATGCTATGAGGAGGCCTTATACAGAAGTAATACATTAACTAATAATAGGATGCTGACCCTCAGGACTAAGAATTATCTGATAGTAGATTTAATCCTTTGCTTCAGAATAAAAATCAAACACCCCTTCATCCTACCAGCCTTATCCAGATACATTCTATTTCTATAGATATATTGCTTGGATTTCATAGAATATTATAACAATTGGTAATAGAAGAACTAAGATCTGATTTATCTTTAAATTTTATTGTTATATTGCACTTCTGAAAATGCTCAAGGCAATGTACAAAATTGATGCAAAATTTAAAAGGCTTGACTAAAATAACTCTATAATAATGGAGAAATTGGCTGACAGTTCAGTTGCAAAATATTTTTTTCAAATATTTCAATAGAAAATTGAATGGACTAAACTGAAAGTCTAAAGAGTCTCTAATTTACAATCCAAAATGAAATGCTGTAGTAATTAAGAAGTAAACTATATATGCTTCCTTTATGCTCTCACTTTTTCCAGTTGCCACAAAACTATATATGTGTGTCGCATAGATATAACTCTAGAAATTAGAATATAATTTCATTCAAAAAGTACAAATTGAAGTCAGAATAAAAAATAAGCAAAGCTTCCAAATTTTAAAAATAAAAATGGCCATTTATTTATATTGCTTTAGCATTGTTACTGTTTTAGATTCTATTTCATGCCTTAGCTGCTACCTAAGAATCTTTTTAAAATGTAAGAAAAAAGTTATTTAAAGTCAAGCAAATTTAAATGAAATAGAAAGTACTATACATATTAAAAGCTTTTCATAAGATGTCAATTGTAAAACTTATTTAAATTTTAAATTCAAAAGCAAAGTACAGCCTTGAACCTAGGCACAGTATGATACTTTCTATAGGAGTAGATGATTTTCCCTGCTTTTGGTGGATATGTCATTAACAAAAGATTGTTCATCCATCATGTTGGTTCTAATCTATTAAATTAATTGTGAGCTGGAAAGAGCAATCAGAAAAAAGAAAATTGAATGTACCTTAAATGTCAGTCACATTGTTTAAAAGAAAGATCTCTTGAAGTAAAGAGACTGAGAAAAAAGTAGTTTAGTCTAATAAACTGTAACTGTAATAGAAAGTCAATTCTACTTTTGAAAAAGGAGAGTTAATTCAGATATTATCACTGTCATCTATATTTTAAAACATTAGCAGAATTCAAAAACTTTTTACACACATGTGCTAGCTCTATAAAAGGGGTAACTCTGAGCATTCCCAGTTCCATACTTTGAAATGTAATTTCAATAAATGGTTTTAAAGATAACTCGGTATACTTGGGTGTTGTGGCCCAGCCGGTGCCGCTGCCACCAGACTCCGAGAGTGATAGTCCATACGAGTCAGCTCCAGAGGAGATGGGCGATCCTGGACAGGATTCGGAGGCTGAGCAGGGATCCGAGAGTCTGGTCGGCCACCAGGATAGCGCCAGAGGCATGGAGCAGCGGTGAGAGCCAGAGGAGGAGGACTCCCAATGCCCTGCCTTGGAGCAGCGGGGAGGACTCATGTGACAGTGACTCAGAACTTAGCAGGGCATTTCTAGATGCCCGTTTCCGGCGCGCCCAGAGACGCAAGGAGCGTGGGCGTAATTATAGGCAGTAAAGAGCTCTCAGGTGCTGTTTGGGAGACGCCCTTTTTAGGTTATAAAAGGGTTGACTCTGGAGAGGCTCTGCGTAGCAGTCAACAAAGGACTTATGCCAGAAGCTCTAGTCTGGGATCCTGGCAAGCTGGATAGCTGCTTTTGTGTTCTGTCCCTGTGAGTTTTGTCTTGGTGGCTTGCTGCCACAAAACCTCTTGTCTGTTTGTGTAATAAACCTTGTTCCCTTGTACTGTTCCGGAGTGTGCGTGCTGTGTGGGCAACGAAGGAAGGGGGGTCAGAACACTTGGGTACCTTTTCTAACTAGGGAGCATCATGGCTTCATCAACTTTAAATCACCTTTCTGTTCCATATCGTATGTGCCCTACCCAATAATCATATGGTAAAATACCAAAACTCTGAAAGATAAGTTGCATCTTGGTGAGATATTCTAGGAGGCAAAGGTGGCATTAAACAAACTATTACTAGCCCCTATCACTGAATAAAACCAAAGGACTTTGTTGCATAATAAACAATTCAAACTCAAGAAAATCTGGATCAATGTTATAGCTGCCAGTGAAGAAAAGACCAAAGCTTCACCAAGTAGGTTAAAATGTAGATTTTAAGGATGAATTTTAAGAGGTGAAACAGGTGCCCTAAGACTAACTTTTTCTCACGCCTATTTTTTTTTATGGACCTATCCTGGTGACTTCATTGTTGGATTTATAAATTATGCTTGTTGCACAAAGTAAGTGTGTAGCCAAGAGTGTAGCCTCCATGCCATGGATGCATTGCATTAGCATGTACGAAGACAACATAGAAAATAAAGGGATAAAAATCTAATACTGTAGAATGTTGATGTATAGTTTGAGCCAAGAAGTGATGTGGACTACTAGCAAATATATCAACATATACATTAGGAACTTATATAGGTGCACTTGTGCAATTTCCACTGGTCTTTGCATTCAGGGGTTATTTAATTGATTAAATCAAAAAGGAGGACTTTGTACAATATGTAACACATCTCTGGAATAGTTTGCTTTTTCAGGATAATGAAGCCCATAATTGCAAACTTTAAAAGGTAAATGTATATTATAGTATTATCCTGCAGGGAGGAAAAGTTACAGGTAGTCCTTGACTTATAACCATTCGTTTAGTGACTGAAGTTACAATGGCAGTGGAAAAAGTGACTTATGATGGTTTTTTTCACACTTATAACCATTTGCAGCATCCCACAGTCACATGATCAAAATGCAGACACTTGGCAACTGGCACGTATGTATGATGCTTGCAGTGTCCTGGGGTCATGTGATCCCCTCTTGAGAACTTCTGACAAGAAAACATTAACTTGTTAATTAACTTAAGATTCACTTAACAACCACGTTAGTAATTTAACAACTGCAAGGATTCACTTATCAACTATGGCAAGAAAAGTCATAAAATTGGTCAAAATTCACTTAACAATTGTCTTGCTTAGCAATGGAACTTCTGGGCTGGGTTGTTGTCATAACTCAAGGGTTATCTATATGTGCTACACTTTTTTCTTCTCCTAGTTAGGTTTTCATGCTCACTGTGATTCAATATACCCCTGCACTGTCATGAGGCAATAGTAATTCAGTATTGTCATTTATTTAAAATACAGTTTGGTTATATGTTTGCTCTCACCTTTGATTTTAGATAATAAATAAAGTCATATTACTCTCCCTTTCTGATTTTAAGGTTGGTTCATTTGCATCACTGAGGTTCTTTGTTGTCATATCTTCCAGCTGTAAAATGGAACCAATGTTGTCATCCAGACAGATGATGCTTCATCCTGGCACAAATTGTATCCAATTGACACTCTTATGTCTTTGCTTGTGCTAAGACAACATGCTGAACTTGCTGTGCTAAATCTGCCATTCTTAATATTCTACATAGCTCCAACAGTATACAACACTATATATTTAATAACCACAGGGACCTACCTGAGTTGATTTCTTTCTTCATGCCAGAGGACTTAGTGTTGACAACCGAGACTGCCTAGAGAGAAAGAGTTAGGATATCATACTGAATTTGAAGTGTTACTGAAGATACAACTAACTTTATTTGTAGATATGTACAGCATTTTTATTGGCACAAGTACATGAAACTTCTAAAGTTCTCTCTCTGCTTTAAAATGGAGTATGAAATTATTGTAAGAAATTATTTCCAAGTCTGGTGTTTTTCTAAGTGTGCAGTTCCCTAAGCCTCATGTCTTGTAAAGAAAAATGCAGCCCAATTTAGCTTAGTATGACAATAGTTATTGATTTTTGCTTTACTTATTTGTATTTTTCCTGCTATTTTAGAATCAATATTCCCTAACCTCATTTCTATTTTGTGTGTCTAAGAGGAGAAGATAAATTAATACAATACGGTTGCATGGTAACTTTTTTCCCTATGGCCTCTTCCCATATTATTTATAGTAACACGTGTGAAGAGGCTATTTAGATGGAGTATGACGTTTGTCTATATGGAGATTGTTGGAGAAGTGTAGGAAGAAGTATAGGGAAACAGAAATTTCCACAAGGGAAAAGACAGCTCAAAAGGGGTAGATCACTCTGAACAGGTAACAGTAATTTACATGAAATGCAATACACTACTGGCTACTCTAGTTAAGAGCATCCCTATTTTTTTAGAAAATAAAACCAGAGATTATCTGGGAATTCATGACCAAATTCATACATGATCACAGAAGGTGTTTAAACAGTCTTGGTAAGTTTGAGAACTTTGAATGTTCTGCATCTTTGAAAAAGCAAATCCAGAGAGATTTCTGTTTTGTGAATAAAATATCTCTGTCAGATAACCTGCAGAGATCTATTAAATGCATGCTCAAGTAATAACAGAGAGTTACAGTTACTTGATACCATAAATGCTTGTGCCATAGATCAATTGTACATGGAATCATCATAAGGGAAGAAACCCTGAATGAATCCTATTTGGCATCTATCACTTCATTGGATTGGATTGTTGATGCAGCTGAAAATAATAACCACAGCTTTATATGCCAAGTTGAAGAAATTCCAAGAAAGTCTAAACTAAACTTAGACTTTATGAAAGAAAATGACTAAACACATGTGGACTGATTAAAAAAAGGTAGAAAGTCAAGATAATCAAACATATCCCAAAAGACTCTTAAAATATTTTTTACACAGATTTTGCTATTGCAAATGCAGTGATACTTGCCAGTTTAAACAGATTTTCATGGAGGTTAGGCTCTCTACAGGTTATAATTACTATATGCTGACTAAAACATCAGAGACAACATGTTTCCCTGAAAATAAGACCCTGTCTTATTTTCCTGTACACCGCTTGGAGAGTCCAAGCAATGGGTTAATTCAGTCTGCTTGCCCTTAGGACTGAGGAACTATTTTTCCTTAAGCCACACCTCCTCCTGGTGTGCTCAATCCCCCAGAATTCTTCCTCAGTCAGCCCGTTTGGACGTAATTAGTTAGAGCTCTGAGCTAAATTAATCCTTTTTTTGGCTTGGACTCTCTATTGCGTTTAAATTCTATTTCCTAACATTTCCCCAACCTTGTGAGACGTTTCTCTCTTCAATTCTGCGACTCTCTCCAGTTTGAAATTGCATTTGAAGGCCAGGAGGTAAGCTGGAAGGTGGTGGGGGGTGCCCCTCAGCCGAGCCTCATGGGACGGCTTCGGAGGCCTGCCGCTTGTCGTTAAAACGGCGCGGCTGCAGCGGCGACGTCCCTACGTTCCCAGGCCCCCCGTTTGTTGTTTTAGACGAAGTATTTTTCGTTCCCGGCCTGCTAGAAGACCTCGACCGCAGGGAGGAGTGGGCGATCGTCGCCATTCGAGGCGCGTTCGCTCCTCGCTCTCCCTTAGCCCCACGCTGTTGCGGCGGCCATTTTAGGCGCGAAAATAGCGCGCCCAGCCATGGCCGCCATTTTGCATCAGCCTCGTTATCAGGAGGCCGCTGGAGGTGGCAGGGCCTAGCAAGGGTTTCTCGGGCTAGGATCGCCACCTTCGTTTTTTGTCTATTTTTGCGAGCGGCGCTGGTTCCTGTGCCATTCCAACGGTCATCATACCGGCTCAGGGAGGAGGCCTTAAGTAAGCGCAGGCCAAGTTTTGATAGTCATTCTCCTCCCTGCTTCTCCTGCAGAGCCTTGCACTTCGGTGCAGGCTCCAATCCTACCCCTGGGCCTCCGACTGGTATTAAGCATGGGATGATGTCTTACGTATTGATTTAATTACTGTGCATATGGCAATTTTAACGAATCCTTTCGTTTTGTTTCCCATTGCAGCAATCCAGTCTATCTCTATCCTTCTGCCTTATCATAGCCTTGCTCCATCTTGTGTGGTCATTGACTATGGATCTGCCCAGTCCCCCCGATTCCCAAGATACTAGGCCGAGCCTCTCGCGGGCCCCTAGCAAGGGTTCCTCCTCATCGGGGAGTGGGGGAGCGGGCAAGAGTGGTGGGGGTAGCTCTGGGAAACAGCGTTCCAGGCTCCCTTCTGTGGCTGAGGCCAAGGATGCTGAAAGGCGCCAGCGGGCCCTTGACAAGCAATTGAGAAGGCCAGACGCCAGGCAGACAGGGAACAGTCCCTCTCAGGAATCCCTCCCTCCCGGGAAGAGCTCCAGATGGTCCTCGCCGAGGAGGTGGAGTCCCAGGACCTATCCCCAAATAGGTCATTTGCAGAGCCGGCCTCCCCGGCGCCCTCTTGGGCCTGTGAGCAGGCCCCTCCCCCTGGGGATGCTAGCATAGTCGATATGCAGGGTGAGGCTTCACCCCCCCTAGAGGAGGGGTTGGATCCTGATTCTGACTCTGAGGAGTTATCGCCCCGCATGCAGGAACTGATGGCCCGTGCCATTGCCAAGGGCATCACGGAGGCCATGAAATTTAAGAGTCCCCTGCAGTGGCCCCTAAGGGCCCCAAAACCGATCAGGCAGCTCCCCCTCCAAGCAAGCGTGCTCGCCATCCTTCCCTGGAATCCTCGGTGGTCAGCGAGGCCTCTGCCATTGAGGACCCTGACCCGGAGGTGCTAGGTCTCTCGGACGACGAGGACCTTCCCCCTGAAGCGCCCGCCTTTGCGGGTCTGTTCAAGCCCAGCCTTTTCAAATCTGTCCTGCACAAGGTCAAGGCTGCCACCAGGGTGGGGATCAAGCCCAAACCGACCGCGCCGGCGGCGGATGCCACTCCGGCTAATCCCAATGCGATCATGTTTGATGCCCCAGCGCCCCAGCTAGAGCTGGTTCCGGTCCCGGGGCTGTTTCTCGACCTAATCCAGCGCCAGTGGGATCAGCCAGCCACGCAGTCCTCTCCCAGTGGGGTAGATAGGAAGCTTTATACTATGGAGCCAGTGCTGGAGGACCTTCTGGCCCTGCCCACGGTCGACCCGCCCATCGCTGCGCTCACCTCCAACTCCTCCCTACCGGCCGACCTCCTGGAAGGCCTTAAGGCGGAGGACAAGAAGGCGGAAAAGGCGTGCCACAAAACCCACCTGGCGGCTGCCTGGGCCATCAGGGCCTCTTCAGCCGCCTCCTTTTTTAATAGGGCCTCTGTGATTTGGCTGCGCGAGCTCCTAACCAAGCTCCCGGCGGGAGAAGTCCGTCTCCACCAGGACGTGTCAAAAATAATCGCGGCCTCCCAGTATGCCGCTGATGCATCCCTTAATGCCACTAAATTTGCCTCCAGGGCGCTCGGCTCTAATATAACTTCTCGTCGGCTGATCTGGCTCCGGCATTGGCAAGCGGACCAGAAAAGCAAGTGGAAACTGGCTTCCGCCCCCTTTAAGGGGTCCAAATTATTTGGCGAGTCCCTGGATCCTCTCCTCATCGAGTCCAAGGACAAGAGGAAGATCCTACCTTCTCTAAACAAAAAGCAGGAACGTAAGGCCGCTCCCTATTCTAGGAGGCAGTCCTTTCGTGCCTCCGAGCCTTTTACCTCTGCCTCTTCCTTCTCTCCCTCCAATAGGTCGTTCGGCCAGCAGGGCGACAGATCCCAGGACAGGGCGTCCTTTCGGACAGAGGCAGGCAGCAGTTCGGCTTCCGCAAGTATAATCGCGGTGGGGCCTCCAGTAGGCCGTTCCGTAAGTCTAAGTGACTGTCCGGGCTTGGCGCCCATCGGGGGTCTCCTCCAGTTGTTTGCCTCCCATTGGGCCCAGAACACCGAGGATGCTTGGGTTCTGCAGACAGTCAGGGAAGGTCTATATCTGGAGTTCCTGTCCCTCCCCCCCCGGACCTTCATCCGGTGCCCTGTCCCATCCTGCCCCCAAAAAGAGGGAGCGTATGGACCAGGAAGTCAATCATCTCCTAGACATCGGGGCCGTGGAACCAGTTCCCCAGGGCAAAGAGGGGAGGGGGTTTTACTCCATCCTCTTCCTGGTGCCAAAGAACTCGGGGGGGTGGAGAGCCATCTTGGACCTCGGAATCCTCAACAGGCATATCGCCTACCGGAGGTTCGAGATGCACTCTCTGCAGACCATTCTGGCGGGGATTCGACAGGGAGATCTACTCACATCTATAGATCTCAAAGAGGCATGCCTCCACATCCCCATCCGTCCTCAGCACAGGAAGTTCCTGCGCTTCTATTATGCGGGTCGCCACTTCCAGTACAAAGCTGTTCCATTCGGCCTCTCGTCCGCTCCTCGGACGTTTACCAAAGTGCTGGCGATAGTGGGGCCCAGCTAAGACGCAGGCCCATAAGGCTCCAGTGCTACCTGGACGACATTCTTATCCAATCGTCGTCCAGGCAGCAGGCCCTACGGGATCTCCAAACCACTATGAGATCCCTCAGAAATCACGGCTTCACTCTAAACATAGAGAAGAGCCATCTCACTCCAACAAACAGACTTGTACACCTGGGGGCGGTGATAGATACCAACTCGTGCAGGGTTTGCCTCTCCCGAGACAGGTTGGCCGGTCTAAGGTCCATGACCACAAGGTGTTGAGCTTGAGACAGGCTCCAGTGGTCCTTCTATTGCAGCTGCTGGAAAAGATGATCTCCTGCTTTTCCATAGTGCCGTGGGCCCGCCTGCATTCCAGGGCTCTTCAGTGGCTGCTGCTGCCGCACCAGAGGGCATCCAGGAGCAACTCTACCAGGCCGATTCGAGTTACGCCGGACGTAAAGAGGTCCCTCCGCTGGTGGGTGTCTCCGGCCATCCTCGAGGGCCACCTATTCAAGGAGCCCGAGAGGTTGATCATCACCACAGACGCCAGCCTCTCCGGCTGGGGAGCCCACATGGGGTCCCTGATTGTTCAGGGCAAGTGGTCCCAAGCGGAAACCAGCTACAGCATCAACCTGCTGGAACTGAGAGCTGCTCGCCTGGCCCTGCGCCATTTCAGCCGGTCCATCCATCGTCAACATGTGCTTCTGATGACGGACAATGTGGCCACCAAGGCCCACATCAACCGCCAGGGCGGCACCAGATCCAGAGCACTGATGAGAGAGGCGGAGTCCCTGGGACGCTGGGCGGAGCGCCATCTGGAGTACATTCGCTCCGACCATATCTCCGGAGTGGACAACACACAGGTCGACTGGCTGAGCAGGACGACCATAGATCCTGCGGAGTGGAAACTGGACCCTCGCCTGTTCCACCAGATGTCCGACAGATTCGGGACTCCGGCCGTAGACCTGTTTGCGTCCAGGGACAACAAGCAACTCGACCGCTTCTACTCCCGGTTCTTCACCCCGGGGGCGGAGGGGACAGACGCACTGCGTTGCAAGTGGCCCCGCGAGCTACTGTATGCCTTCCCTCCCCTGCCTCTCCTTCCTCAATTCATCTCCAAGGTCATCGCAGAGGGAGCAGAGGTCCTTCTCGTGGCCCCGCATTGGCCCCGCAGGTCGTGGTTCGCCGACCTTGTCCACCTGTCGGTGTCTCCTCCGTGGCGCATTCCTCCGGACCAGATCTCCCTCAGCCAGGGGGCCGTGATTCACCCAGAGCCCCAGTGGCTCCAGTTGGCCGTCTGGCACTTGAGGGGGACCGACTGAAAGGCCAAGGCCTGTCGGAGGAGGTAGTGAGCACCATTCAGGCGGTGAGACGCCCTTCAACCACTAGGATTTACGATGCGTCCTGGGCCGCCTTCGCCAAGTGGTGTGAGGAGCTGCTCATCGAGCCGACGACCGCGCCTGTTCCCAGAGTGCTTGACTTCCTTCAAGCGGGACTCAACAAGGGCCTGGCCCCGAACACCCTTCGACGCCAAGTGGCGGCTTTGTCTACTATCTGGTCGGGCGACCACCTTTTTGCCTCTCAGCAAAATTCCGAAGGTGCGTCTTTCCCTCAAGGGCGCCTCTAACCTTCGCCCTCCCACCGTTCATCGCTACCCTACTTGGCAGCTGTCCATGGTCCTGCGGGCCCTATCTGGCCCTCCATTCGAGCCTCTACGCACTACTTCTCTTCGATTCCTGACGCTGAAGACGGCCTTCTTGATTGCCATCACGTCAGCTCGCCGGATTTCGGAGCTGGCGGTTCTTTCTGTTCGCCGGGATCTGTGCGTCATCCACCCTGACAGGGTCATTTTGAGGCTGGACCCGACCTTACCCCAAAGTCAACTCATGGTTCCATAGAGCGCAAGACATTGTGTTGCAAAATTTTTGTCCTCATCCGTCGCATCCCAGAGAGCGATCCTGGCACAATCTTGATGTCAGGAGAGCCCTGAAAGTCTACATCGCTCGTACTGCGGAATTCAGGAAGTCAGAGGCTCTTTTCCTCTCCTTCCAGCCCGGTTCCCTAGGGAAGAAGGTCACTTCCTCCACAATTGGCAGGTGGCTTCGCGCTTGCATTGCGACTGCCTATGAAAGTCAATCCAAGGCCGTTCCGCGCGGCATCACTGCACACTCCACACGAAGTGCTGCTACCTCAGCGGCCTGGGCCACCCAGGCCTCGATCCTGGACATCTGCAGGGCCGCTACGTGGTCCTCTCCTTCTCCATTTGTGCGACACTATAAATTGGACATTTTTGCCTCGGCTGAGGCGTCCTTCGGCAGGCGTGTGCTCCAGGCGGTTGTGTCAGAGACCGAATCCCGGGAGCCTTCTTCTGCCCGCCCAGATGGACAATAACTTTGGTATGTCCCATTGCTTGGACTCTCCAAGCGGTGTACAGGAAAATGACCATTGGCTTACCTGAAGGGTCCTTTTCTGTACACCGCGGGAGAGTCCAACCCACCCTGGCTCTCAAGGCCGGGATTCGGGTTCCTCGTGTCAACAGTACATCATCTTGGACGCTTCGCTCCGTCCGCACGAACTGACTCCTTCTAAGAATTCTGGGGGATTGAGCACACCAGGAGGAGGTGTGGCTTAAGGAAAAATAGTTCCTCAGTCCTAAGGGCAAGCAGACTGAATTAACCCATTGCTTGGACTCTCCCGCGGTGTACAGAAAAGGACCCTTCAGGTAAGCCAATGGTCATTTTCTTTTGACCCCCACCCCCACCCCCGAAATAAGCACTTTGTCAGGCCTGCAATCATATTCCTTTTAGGATCTTTGGCCTGCCACACACACTCTCTCTTTCTTTACTACGCTGTTTCATTAGTGGAGAATTGGGAGGGGGTAGGAGTAGAATGTGGTTGTTTTCAAAATAAAAAATTCCCTTCTAGAAATCAAAGTCATTCTTTGTCTCTGCACCTCTGCATCTGACCGGAACTAGATGCGTGGAAATGCCAACGTAGCAGAGGAAGATTGGACCATGTGATGGACTGGTGGGTGTGGGGACAAGTTCATGAACTTTCAACTCGGTGGAAACCCAGGAAGCCTTCAGATTCGGGTTTCCACAGATGTGCCAACATGTCTGTCTTATTAAATTGGAACTTTAAGGATAGCTCTGCCTTGGATTCTGATTTAATTCTGCATGATATTTGGAACGCTGACACACGGGCTTATTTTAGGGGAGGTCTTATTATTTTTGAGATTCAGGAGGTGGTGAATGTGATCAGCTCATGGCTGCTGCTGTGTAGCAGTATTTTGGGGGAGGGCTTATTTTAGAGCATACACTCAAAAGCCCGATTGGGCTTATTATCCGAGATCTTATTTTCAGGAAAACAGGATATCTTCAGGCTAGTTATTGAGAATAATAATGGGGAAAAGCTTCCTAGTCATCCTTATAAGGATCTGCTTGATCACTGAGAAACAGAATGCCAGACTATATAGATCCTTTGTCTGATCCAGTTTTATCCAGAGCTCCAGTTTTATTCTTAACCTCATAGAAGAATGATATGATCTTGACTGCATGCGACTGTCTTTCAGTGTAGCTTAAGCAGAATAAGAAATCTAGATACAGGTAGTTCTCAACATACAACTACAGTTGTGTCCAAAACGTCTGTGGCTAAGCAAGACAGTTGTGAAGTGAGTTTTGCCCCATTTTACAACCTTTTTTTGCCACAACTGTTAAGCAAATCCCTGCAGTTATTAAGTGAATACGGCTTCCCCCATTGACTTTGTCAGAAGACATCTGGGAAAACTGCAAATGATGATCACATGACCATGTAGCCAGTGCAACTGTAATAAATACATACCAATTGCCAGGCGCCTAAATTTTGATCACGTAACCATAGGGATGCTGTAACAATCATAAGTGTGAAAATAGTCTTTTTTTAGCACTATTGTAACTTTGAACGGTCACTAAAAGAATGGTTGTAAATTGAGGACTACCTATTGCTTTTGAGTTAGTGCCCTTATTAACTCTGCTAGGATTACTGGAGTATGTTTTAGTAGATTTTCTTAAGAGTAAGCTTTAAGAGTAAAGTTACATATTGCTTTGAATTAATTAAAAATGTCTCTGGGTTCAGACAGGTTTGGATTATTGTAATAAACTCTGCATGGAGCTGCCCTTAAAAACAATGCACCAGCAATTTTTAGCATTTCTCATTATGTTCATGTGACACTTCTGTTTTTTAAGCTGGATGGACTGCCTGTAGTCTTCTGAGTGCAATTGAAAGAGATGCCTGTCACTTATAAAGCCCTACATGATGTAGGATCAGACTGTTTGTGGGTTCATCTCATTTCCATGGCCTCTGCTCAGCCCACCAGATCTAACAGAGAAAACATGCTTCAGGTTTCTTCTGTTGCTGTCATGTTGTAAGACTCTGAGCTTGCGCCTTCTACGTAGCAATATCTCCCTGGAGATCTAGATGGCCTTTTTGACGTTTTTGAAACTGAAGATCTGGATGTCTTTGGGTCAGAAGGTTAGATGAGCTTTGCTGCTGTTGATGTTATTTTTGTGATAGGGATTATTGTTTTGGGCACTGTGGGATGCAGGTTGTAATTAGCAAATTAATTTATATACTCTACCCACAGTTAGTATTGTGAGATGGGCAATCATATAAATATTTAAATAAATGTTTAAAATGTGAATGTGTTTTGGCCACACATTTAAACAGCTGCTCAATCCCATCAAAAGGTCTTGCTTCTTTAAAGAGTTGCCAGCAGATGTTCAGTGCTCACTTCAGGGCATTTTCTGGGAATCAGAACTTGCAACTGCAAAAAAACCTAACACAGGGAGAGATTCTACAGTCTTAATCTATTTTTTAAAATATCTGCATGGTTTCAGATAGAAAGACTGATAGCTGCTATGGGGCATTGGATAGGGTATGTGGGAATGACCTTGAGGGACATGAGGAACAGATGCTGCCCAGGGAACAATCAGATAAGGGGGGGGGGAGGAGACCACAACTGCTTAAAGGGTAAAAAAAAGTTTAAAATGATACAAACTAACATATCAGATTGTTAAAAGTGATAGTGGGAGATTTGTATTTTCAGATGTGCAAGATTCCTTTAATGTAACCTTCCAATAAAGTAGAATTAGCTCATTTGGTTGTCTCTCCTGCCTTGTTTGCCTGGGAAGCTGACAACTATGTTAACATTACAGTGTTAACATAGCCACCCCTGGCATCTTCTTAAACTAATGTGTCTTTGGGAGAATCACTGTGTGATCCTGGAGAAAGATCTAGCTGCTTTAAGGTGTTGTATACATATTGTTATGCTTGCTTCCTTCTGCTCCAGAATAATTTGCGCCTTTGAGTCTACAGGGCTACTACTACAACTCTAATCTTCTTGTTTTCTAATATTGCTTCCCACAAAATGGCTGCTTGTAATAATATCTATATGGCAGTTGCTCCATGTGGTGAAACACTCATATACAGCAGTTTGCCTTGTAATTGGCTGCTGCTATGTTGTTTGTTATCACAGCACATTGCTGAAAATTCCTGTTAGCTTTTTATAGCAACACAGGAAAAATGAAACCAGTTTGTACAACTATCCAGTATATACATAAAGGAAGCAAAGCATGAGGTGGCCAAGCTGTGGTGGTTATTTCAAATGAAACATGCCCCAGTGACCTAGATAAATACATAATGTTTGGCTTTTAACTAAAACAAACATGTCCCTTTTGGTGTCAAATCATTTGTGGCCCAGAATAATACAAAAGAAAATGAACCGCTGATGGTTTGATTTTATGACAGTTTTGGAATAAGACACACATAACAAGAAGAGAAAAGTCATATCTCTCAAGATGCATGATTAACCCAATTTTGTTTTGGTGATCACTTCCCTCTGACAGCCTAACAAAACCAGGCTATGTTATGCTCAACTTCTTTAGTAACTATGTGTATCCACATGTATAGACTTACTCTTCTGATCATTTACAGACTGCAAAAATAATCTGCTAATACCTTTTGACATGACATCAGGAGAAGAGCGTATCAATTCAATATCAAGTGGCTTGTCATATGAAAAGCCCAATGTTATTTACATGATGTGACCGCAAGGAGCCAAATATCTCTGTCAAACTTTCATATTTTATGGATTTCTTTATAACGTGCTCATATTTTTTTAAAATCAATTATTTTTTATGATTTTTGTTACCATATACTCAGTAATAACTCTTTGCAGCAGACAAATTTCCTTTACCTTAAACTATACTTTATATGAAAAAGATAAATCTATCAGAAGAAACAAAAAAAATGCCTCACACTGAAATGGAGTGAATTTCCTGACATCAGGAAAGTTTCTTAACTAACACAGGTATCTGTGTTAATATCTATGAATTCGTTGTGACTAAGAAACAACAAAACAAAATGGTAATTTTTATCAATCTGAATGCAAGCATGCAAGCTTTTCAGTGAAAACTGAGTATTTTCCCTGCTACATTGAATTAATGAGGCTTTTCTACCTAGATAAAAAACCATTTTCCTCCCTCAAGACATGACTGAGGGAGATATGTTGGGAACTAGAATTTCTGAGCTATTGATGATGATGAGATTGGGAAATTAAGAAAACATGACCTTGTAAAAACATAAGGAAAATGAATCTTTCTTCATTGTTTATTTTCACGTTTGGTCTTTCCAACTGATATCAGTATAAATTCTTAAAAAATAGGATTGTATGGTTTATTTAGTTGTTCACATAAGCTTTTACCAAGTGACATAGTGTTTTGTAATTAGTACTATATTTCTAATGTTATAGTGATCAAACCACGGTGGCCCCTTTTAAAAACATTTTTGGCATCAGGGTGGGAAGAGAATACTGTAATAATTTCATTGTTACTAGTTGGTAATTTTTTTAAGATTATGGAATTTTGATTTAGGAGAGAGTAGCTGGAAATAGAGTATTGATTGTGATCAGTATTGCCCAGTGGTGGGTTTCAAAATTTTTTGGAACCTACTCTGTGGGTGTGGCCTCCTTTGTGGGAGTGGCTTGCCAGCCATGTGACCTGGTGGGAGTGGCTTGCCGGCCATGTGACCGGGTGGGAGTGGCTTGCTGGCCATGTGACCGGGTGGGAGTGGCTTGGCAGTCATGTGACCGGATGGGAGTGGCCAAGACAATGTCACTGAATTTTTTGCCCCAATGAATGATCTACAAAAAGAAAATATAAAAAAGGAAATTTATTATTTTGTGCACTTACTACTTAAATAAGATTAAAATAAGTACACAAAACAATAAAAGAGCTACTTACAGAAGGGAATAAATACATATTTAATTTTACACATGTTAACAGCTGTTGGAATTGTGTTTGCACAACAGTGGAAAAAACAAAGATATGAAAATGAATAAATATTAGAATGTGCAAGAATGAATAAATTGACAATTAAAACCAAGAAGGCTTTGAATACTTTTTCACGTGGAATTTGTTTTATCAATTGCTAACTAACAGAAACAGCAATTAGAAATCTAAAAGTATGAAAGAAAACACCAATTATGAAAGGAAAGGTCATTAAAATGTATAAGGAAATATTATTAGTACTTGATCATTATTAATGTGTAGATAACTGCAGGACATTACATACCCACAAACACAAACTATGACAGTGCCAGGAAAACACACACACACACAAAAAAAAAAAAAACAATTCCCCCCCAAAAGACTGCAGATGAAACCAGTTTTTTTCCCTAACCCTAAGAACAGGAAAGACAAAGCCACAGGAATAAAAACCATCAAGGCATTGTGGGAAATTATAAAGGACAGTGCCAGGAAGCTCACAGAACCAGCAACCACCTCACAATTACCTAAACAACCAGGTATCACACAGAAACACACAAAATCTGGCAAAGCTGCCTTGCACCAACCTGGCCTGCCCATAGAAAAGAAGCCACCTTGAGACACATACCATACACCAACCTGTACACTTAAAAGCAACATAT
This sequence comes from Natrix helvetica, assembly GCF_964273705.1. Taxonomy (NCBI): domain Eukaryota; kingdom Metazoa; phylum Chordata; class Lepidosauria; order Squamata; family Natricidae; genus Natrix; species Natrix helvetica. Next base: position 101,593,148 of record NC_138550.1, on the reverse strand, counting down.
TGCATCACAAATAAAACATTTGCAAAAAGGAATAACATTTCTTGTAATAAACATTCTATAAACAATAAATAAATAAAAATTCCCTAAAAATAATTAAAAACCACCAGGTTCAGAGAACACCAAAGGACCCCACAGTCCTCTCCCTCCTTATCTTTTTCCTTTTTGTCCTTCGACTTCTCCTCCTCCTCCTTTCCCCACAACCCCATCTAGCACTGATGATGTTACCTAGTTTGGTAGTGAAATGTCTGTAAAAAAAACCACCAAGCTCAGAAAGCAGCAAGGATCCCACTTTCCCCCACCTCCTCCCTCTTTCTCCTTTTTGTCCCCCCCCCCCCCCCCAAAGACTGCAAATGAAACCAGTGTTTTTTTCCCCCCTAACCCTAAGGACAGGAAAGACAAAGCCACTGGAATAAAAACCATCAAGGCATTGTGGGAAATTATAAAGGACAGTGCCAGGAAGCTCACAGAACCAGCAACCACCTCACAATTACCTAAACAACCAGGTATCACATAGAAACACACAAAATCTGGCAAAGCTGCCTTGCACCAACCTGGCCTGCCCATAGAAAAGCACCCACTTTGAGATATATAAACCTGGTCTGAACACTTTTAAGCAACATATTGCACCACAAAGAAAACATTTGCAAAAAGGAATAATATTTATTGTAGTAAATATATTTTATAAACAATTAAAACATAAAAATTCCCAAACAATAATTTAAAAAAGATATTCTATAAATAAAAAAAATCCTTAAAAACCATTAAGTATTCCACCAGCAATAATTTATACTATAACTATTTTAAGGTATTGTACCAACTGTAACCATTATTCCACCAGCAATAATTTATACTGTACCATTTCAAACTACTCCACACACAATAATTTAAAATGAAACCATTAAAAACATTCAATACACAATAAATTACAATAAAACAATTTAAAACAATTCTATACACAATACATTTTAAAGTATTGAGTATAGAATATTTTTAAATGGTTTATTTTAATTTATTTTGGATAGAATCTTTTTTAAAATAGTCTGAGACAATTTTAAAAAAGAATCCATACACAATAAATTGAAGTAAACCATTTTAAAATATTCTACACTCAATACTTTTAAGTAAAAATATTTTAAAAAATTCTATGCACAATAAATAAATTATTATTTTAAAATACATTAAAAAAATAAAAGAAAAAAAAACAGGTTACTTACCAGCAGGCAGAATCAGCAGCTCTCCGATGCAACAGGCAGCAGACAGGCAGAGAGGCAGGAGGACAGGTAAGACTGTTTAAGACTCTTAGGGCTTAGCCAGCCAGGCGAGGCTGGAGAGGGGAGGGTGGGGGGCTTTTGGCCTAGCCTCGCGGAGGCTTGCCGCCCACGCCAGCCTGGTGCTTTGTCCCGGAAAGGCCCAGCGGCCTCTCCCGGGCGAAGCTAGCTTCCCGGCGGCCGCGCGTCCCACGCGACGCCGGCGCTTTGTCCCGGAAAGGCCCAGCGGCCTTTCCCGGGCGAAGCTAGCTTCCCGGCGGCCGCGCGTTCCACGCGACCCCGGCGCTTCGTCCCGGAAAGGCCCAGCGGCCTTTCCTGGGCGAAGCTAGCTTCCCGGCGGCCGCGCGTTCCACGCGACCCCGGCGCTTCGTCCCGGAAAGGCCCAGCGGCCTTTCCCGGGCGAAGCTAGCTTCCCGGCGGCCGCGCGTTCCACGCGACCCCGGCGCTTCGTCCCTGAAAGGCCCACGCTAGCTGTCCACCGCCCGCACGGCCCACGCCAGCCCGCCGCTTCAGCGAGGGAAGGCCTAGAGGCCTTTCCTCGCCGAAGCTAGCCTCCCGCCCCCCCTCGCGCTTAGTTGCTTACCTGAAGGAAGCAGCAAGCTCCCAGTGAAGAGAAGGGAGTTTTGAAATGGAGGACAACCCGCTTTTAAACGGGTCGCCTCCAGCCCGCTCACTGATTGGCTGAACTCCAGCCAATCAATGAGCGGCTAGCTGGGCTAGCTAGCTTAGTGCGGACGGGCGGGGGAGCGAGCGAGCTCCGTTGGGATGGCAAGGGGGATAAAGTGACAGGACCGGTGCCGGTTCCCGGTTACTTCCGGGTCCGGTTACTTCCGGGTTCGATCTTCAACCGGTTCGCGCGATCCGGTGCGAACTGGTAGGAACCCATCACTGGTATTGCCCGAAATCATGATGGAGCTGGGCAGCCTATAAATTTAATCAATTAAATAAAAGTTATAAAGTTGCTGCACATGATAACTTTATAACTATTTTTTTTTAAAAAAATATTGGCATTGAACCTGTCCTCTTGATCTTCATAGCGCGATATATTTACAAAGGCTGGTAGCATAACACAGAAGTCTGGAACAAGACAGACTAAAGTCATATGCATTATCACATTATTTTCAAATGAGCACATTTTGTGCAATTATGCCACGAAATACATTTGCTTTCACCAGTGGATGTCTATATTGCAATGGCTGTTGTGGCAATATTTTAGTGGAGAAGGGTTGAGGGAACTTTGAGCGCACAAGAACAGACACTTTTTGTACATTCATTTAGATTAAACTAACTTACTAATTACTGTACTTATTTCTTTCTAGAAATATCATCAGGCTTGCCACTTAAATTCTTACCATGTCTCACATTTGTCAGTCTGATAATATCTTCAAAAATAGATTCTCAAGATTCTAAAACATATTAATGTTGAGCTTTGATCTAGAAAAAACAGTAGGACATTTTATATTCTAAACCAGGGATCCCCAATCACCAGACCATGGACAGGACCGGTCTGTGGCCTGTTAGGAACCAGGTTGCACAGTTGGAGGCAAGTGGAGGGTGAGTGAGCGAAACTTCATCTGTATTTGCAACTGTTCCCCAGCACTAATATTACTATCTAAACTGCATAAGTGAGGGAACTAGGTTGCGTGCTCCTCCTCCCCTCCCTGGTCCATGGGAAAATTGTCTTCCACAAAATCAGTCTCTGAAGTCAAAAAGGTTGGAGACCGCTGCTCTAAATGGTTTAGCAGAAGGTAATGTGTGCCTAACGAGTGTGAAGTAGTACAATGTTACTTCCACTGCGTTTAAAGAAATGAAATTAACAGGAAATATTTCTGCCATGCATGGTTATTTAAATAATGTGGTATACTTACTCTTGGAAGTCAGCAGCTGAAAACCTCATAATTTTTGCTATTTGATGATGAAGGCAATATTTATATGGTTATAAATTACAAAAAAAATGAAGCATGATCTCAGCTCATCTTGCACAAAGGTGAAACAGTGGTCTTGCACTTACAAATTAAATTCATTAAACTTGGCAAATTATAGAAGAGTCTTTATTCTGTCTGCAGCTTTACCATCAGTGCTTAACATTCACAAATACTAGTCTGTATGAGTCAGATGATAAGAATAGATTATTGTAGTTTTATAGGGAGTCCCACTCTATACAGTAACTTGGGAACAACAAAGGCAGGAAGTAATTGTAAAAGGAGTCTTACAATAGCTACTGTTGGATTAATGCAGTACAATTTTTGATACCGTTGCTAAGCTCTGCATGATATGCTTTGTCAATACAACAGCACCTGTTTAAAGAATTATTAATTGCTAGGTAGGTACTATTTAACAATATTTCATGTCTATGTTCCTACAGTTTAAACTTTCTTTACTGCCTGATGTGGACTGTAGCAATAATGAAAGTTGTTAACTAAACAACTATTAACTAAAGCACTATATTATATTTGACTTTTATTTTTATTGAATATATTAATCCTTGCCAGCTTCTTCTCCATTCAAATATTAGTGGCACAAACATTGCTGCATCTTGTTTAATCTGATGAATCAGATTTTATAGAAATAATTGCTAGTCTGATACATATATATATTATATACAGACATATATTCCATCACCACCATTTTCTAACATTGAATAGGATCACTATTCCCTGAACCATAGATATTATATAATAATTTTCTGCGAGTCTTTTATAAGGACAAAAGATCATCCTCAAAGGAACATCTTTTGGTTATTATTTTTAGTGCCCTTTGTCAGTTCATTCCACTGATGGGGTCCCTCAGGTTAGCTCTTAGTTCTTACAAGAGTGCATTATTTTTCTTTTATTTTAAATCCCCAATATCCCAAGTCATATAATTACTTTTATGATTCCAGATAGCTGCAGAAACTTGACCTTTTGTATATTGCTAAAGTAATTATAAAACTGAATAGCTCTATACATACACTTGCATAATACATGTTTTGCAGTGGGTTTATTATTTGGATTTGTATTGAGTTCAGCTTTGGTACAAAAGTGGTTGGTAATTAGTATATAATTTATAAAGAGACCATTCTCCTAGGCGCTGCTTGGAGTGTCCAAGCATGGGTTAATTTCAGCTTGCTGTCCAAGGACTGAGTTTAAATCTTTAGTGTAGCCATGCCTCCTGCTCCCTTTGGAGGTCATTTTGAAAAATTCAGTCGCCCTAAAAGGATGTGTTTGAGATTTCCAGTCCTTGAATAGCAAGCTGGATTTCTCCTAATAGCATCTGTATAGCCTTTTTATTGTTTTCTTCCACTGTGGTAGTTTTAGATAGACCTAGGTTTTTTTGTTTTACCAATGAACAGAGTTCCCTTCGTCTAATTGCTTCCTCACGCGCAGAACAGGCTGCTGGGAGCATTAAAGCCTTCCTCGTTTCCACGAGGCTCTGGCAGCACCGGGAGGCTTGTTAGCAGCCCCTGGCGAACCCTGGGGTCAGGTAGGGAAGTCAGGTACCCCTGCAATCTGTCGGAGGTAGGGAAGTCAGGTACCCCTGCAATCTGTTAGCTCCAGGGGCTCTGCTGGGCACTCCGGATCTCCGACGGCAGCCCGGTGTAGCTCCAAAATGCGCGGTGGCCATTTTCAGAGGGAAATAAAAGTGTGCTCTTTAAATCCAAGCCACTTTTTTCCTGTTTTCTCTGCTGCAGCCTAATCCCTTAGCAGATCGCTGCCAGGAGGGGTGCTGGTCAAGTGGCCTTGCTCTGGGTCACCAGCCAGGCCTCCCCCTCCCCGAAGATCTTGATTGGCGGCCACAAGGAGTTTGGCTTTCTGGGCCATTCCTTGTCCCTATTAACAACGCGGATCTGCAGCGCCCTGAGGACTTCTCCTATTGGCGCCATTTTGTTGCTGCATTCCCTGTCGAGCCATTGCCTCAGAGACTCATCTCCTATTGGGACTCTTCTTACTCCAAGCAACCTTCTGAATACCGAGGTTTGAGGACTGAGAGTTCACCATGGCCAGCAAGAGTGTGGAGAAGGTCGCAAATCAGGCAGGGCCAAGCAGCAAGAGCAGCAGGCCTAATCCTGTGGCCAAGGGTGCCAGTGCAGCATGCCCCACTAAAGTGAAGCAGCCTAGAATAAAGAGGGGGTCCAAGGCAGAGGAGAGGCTGGCTGAGAGACGCCAGAGAGCCCTAGAAAAGCAATTTCAAAAGGCTCAGGGCAACACCCCCGAGCTGACCACAGCCATGAAGGAGGTGGTTGCAAGAGCCATATCTCAAGAGATTGCTGATGGTATCCAGCAATTGGGCCTTTCCCTATCCCTCCCAAGCTTAACCAAAGCCAAGGCAAGAGTTCCTGATCCCCTGCAGCAAGCTGGCAGGCTCTCCCCTCTGGCCTCCTCAGCCATCAGTGAAGCATAGGACATAGAGGAAGGTGGTCAAGATGCCCCAGATTTGTCGGAGGACAAGAATCCGACCCCCGACGTCCCCGCATTTTCAGGTTTATTTAAGCCCTCCACGTTCCGGGCTATTCTTACCAAGGCTAGGGCCTCTTCTGTCCAGATGGGGCTTCCCATCCAATCAGATAAGAATTCAACTGATCAGGGCAATAAGCAAACAGAGGGAGGACTGTTTAAAGAGATCACTCCCCCCTCCAGGGGCTAAAAGGAGCTAATTCCAGCTCCCCAGTTTTTCCTGGACATTATTCAGCACCAATGGGCCCAGTTGGGCTCCATGGCAAATCCAAGTGGGGTGGATAAGCTGTATTCTATGGAAGCCACCATGGAGGATATCCTAAGGCTTCCTCAGGTGGATGACCCCATAGTGTCCCTAACCTCAAATTTGTCTCTCCCAGCCAACCTGCTGGAAGGACTTAAGACTGAAGACAAGAGAGCGGAGAAAGCCTGTCACAAGACTCATATGGCCACTGCGTAGGCCATAAAGGCTTCCTCTTCCTCTTCCTCCTTTGGTAGGCAGCCCTTTTTTGGCTGTGTAAATTGCTGTCCACTCTCCCGGCTAGCGACGTTAGGTTGCGCCAGGATGTCAACAAAATAATCACGGCGGTCGAGTATTCGGCCGACACTTCGCTTAACGCCACCAAATTCTCAGCCAGGGCCCTTGCCTCCAATGTGACCTCGTGTCGCCTGCTGTGGCTTAGTCACTGGCATGCCGACATGAAGGCGAAGTGGAAGCTTGCTTCCACTCCCTTCAAGGGAAGCAAGGTCTTTGGGGACGCCCTGGGACTCCTTTTTAATTGAGTCCAAGGATAAGCGCAAAGTCTTGCCAGCTGTTACAAAGAAGCCGGAACGGAAAGGACAACAGTTCTTTCATAGGCAGCCCTTTTGTAATGCAGACGCCACTTCTACATCGGGGGGCTGCTCTAGACCTTACACCCAGTCACAGGACCGCTCCCACGAGAGGTCCTCCTTCAGGATTTTGGCACGCCTTTACAAAAAGGTTCACCATCACTGCTATAGTTCATACAAAACAATACATTTTAGATGACCAAATAATTTTCCAAGTGTATTAAAATCAGACTGATTCATGGTTAAGGTGATGGAGGCAAAAAGGAAAAAACTTTTCTTCTTTTAGCTTGGATATAGAGCTTAAAACTACTTCTCGTCTCATGGAGGAATCTTATTCCCTTCAGTCTAATATTCTGCCTTCTAACAAAAGTCATGGCTTCCTATCCAGGAGGCTGAGGCTGATTATGAGGTAGTTGTGCCAGGGCAAGGTGGCAGGACAAGGAAAGAAGACTGATGTGCGGCCTGAAACAACTTCCCCATCATGGAATGAGGGTTAAGTGACCATGTAGCAGTGATAATCCTGACAGACAGCTGCAAGAATAGCAAGGGAGCATCCGAGATCTACCATGAAAGCAAATCCGTCAGATCTTTATTCCACCAGCAGGATTTTGCCCTCTAAAATGTTCTCTGTAAATCTCAAAGCCCCATTCTCAGATTCCTTTTTAAAAATAGCCAAGTGGGAATGGGCAGAACCTTTCAGGCCCAAGGCCCCTCCAGTAGTAGCAGATCCGTTGTTTCTCTTATTTATGAGGAGTATAAAATGTCTAGTTACACATGAGTTCTTCCCCAGACTTTAAGGGCTGATTGGGTGGGAACTCCCCTCTCCCCTGTGGTGGTTTTGTTGTGTGCTGTTCGCCAATTTACATTTTGTATTTATGTATTGTTTGTTAGATGTACGGTTAGTCCTGGGGTTAAAACAGCAACTGGGACTGGGATTGCTATCACTAAGCAATGCAGTTGTAAATTGTGACATCATATTACTGCACTGCTTCTCAACCACAATCGCAACAGTCCCAACTGCTGTCAACCCAAGAGTCATGGGTTATTAAGTGTGAAGCGATAGGAGTTCCAGGTAATGAGTAGGGGTAGTCTGTGGGGATTGGGGAACGCCCTTAGAGGCCCAAGACAGAGTGTCTGCAAGCCAAGGGAGGCCCAGTGCAGGCTGCATGCAATTTGAAGACGGGTGGGGAAGAATTGGGAGGCTCAGTGAAGTCCATGAAGGATTTGGGATAGAGCAAGATCAGGCCACATTCAAATTGAGGGTGGGCTTGGGAGAGAGCTTGGGAGGCACAAGGCAGGCTATATGTGAGTTGGGGGAGGCCTTGGAAGTTCACCAGAGACTGTCTGCGGTCGGGGCATGCTGTGGACTGTAAGTGATTTTGACCTTCCCTTCCAGCTTCCCCATTGGTCTTGCTTGTGGGAAGTTGGCAGGGAAGGTTGCAGTCTTGTGACTGAAGTTCCCTGGCATGACATAACTATGAGCCAGGCACCCAAGTGTTCACATCTTGTTCATATGATCATGATGTGATGGCCCTAGGGGACCAGTCATATGTCCATTTTTCAATGTCACTATTACTTGGAATAATTGTTGCTGAATGAATGGATATAAGACAATAACTATCTATAAATGATTTCTTTTTTTCTTTTTTCTTTTTTATTTATTGTGTGTACATTGCCCAGGGTCACGTTGTCTGAATTGAACAGACTTATAAATCTATAAATAAATAAATCTATGAATTAATAAATGGACGGTGTCTTTTTGTGCTTCCTGAATTTTGCCTAGATGCAACCTTTTCCAGATAATACACTTGACTCAAGCTAGATGTGCAAATGAATTTGAGAATATCTCAAACAATCACGCTGAGTCACAAAGAATATTCTAAAAACTTACACTGACCAACCCTCAGAATATTTCCCCTTTCCTGTCAACTCTAATGACCAAGGTCGGTAGTTGGACAAAATGCAGTGTTTTTCAGAGGTTGGACCTGACACAATTTAGGAGGGGAAGTAAGTTAAAAGAATAATCCAACCTTCTCAAATGCAAGTTTCTTTATCCCAGTATGTTGTATTCTGCTTCCACGAGTCTTTGTTTTTGCAAGTTGGTTATCAAGCTGGGATAATAAAAGAGGTAAACCACATTTAACTGAAGTCAATTCATGCAGCCAAAGGAATGGAGTTTCTTCTATAAGGCAAGAAGAAACAATAAGCTTTTATTTTAACTGGAAGTGAGGAAATTAACCCTTTCCTATCATATTCTGGTATTTCGTGTTTAGTGCTATTACTGGTTACACAACACCTAGCTCAGATTTGGATGATCAGAAGCAATGTGGTTCTTGAGATAAATCCCCGTTCTGCAGACATTTTGTTAATTAAATTATGGTTAAGGCAATGGTGAAAGGTTCAAGTTACAAAGTTCCCCTGGAGACAAAATAGTAAACAAGAAGTCTTGTGTTACTTGTTATTGCTACAGAAAAAGTAAAGCATGCATTTAATGCCTGATAGTGTTTGGCTCTCTTGAACATAGGAAGATTTAGAATAATCATTGGGGGTGGGCTTTTAGGGGGGTGGGAAGAGAAGGAAATGCACTTTCAGCTCTTTTTAAAAGAATGTAGTGAAAATTTGAAATTGAAGTAAGGAAAGAAGTGAAAGTAAACCAACATCCAACAGAACTCTTGGGGGGGGGGGGCGGACGGACAATATAAGCTTCAGATAGCTTGGATTTTAGCATGGCATTTCTCCAGAATAAATATTAGTCTTGGAAAAAACAATAAAAGCAATTCTTTCATAAAGGTTACTTAAATAACTACAGGGCCTCAAATTATATACATGATTTAGACTTCCCTGGAGTTTGTTAACTGTAAATTTAACCAACATTTATTTTTAAACAGCAAAGAAAAAGGAAACAATAAATTAAAATCCAGTTTTATGTTGGTTGTAATCAACAAGACAGAAATAACTTTTCATGATCACCAAAGATTACTTTTCAGTTTTATGAAGAGTTTTAGTGGAAGAGACTCTAGTGAAAAGCTTCTTGTTTGTGATGACATTTTTTAAAGAAAATAAATTGGCAACATAAAGTATTATGAAAGGGTGAAAGACTTTAAATTGGATAACTTGATTTATTTCTCTTTTGAGTGCACTTCATAATCTGATCAATGGGGACAAATTTATGATAACTTCCCTTTTTTTTCTTTGCAGCTTCTTGCTTAAGAAGAGAGTGTTGTCTTGGAGTATCAGTCTTATTTCCTCAAGAGGGAAATCTATTCTGTTTTTTGAATAAATTTTAAATTGGTTTTTAAAAATCTAACCTACAGAAGACAATGTTGTCATTATAAATGGGCTTTGACTCAAAAAGATTGTATGTATTGCAGTGAATTATAAAGAAGTTTAGGTCATAGCTCAGCGATGGCGAACCTTTTTTGGGTCGCGTGCCACAAGTGGGGGGAGCACAGGGGGGTCAGGTGCGGGCGTGCTGCACCCATAATGCAATGCGCAACCCCCCCAGTGCACATGCACGCACTACAGGTGTGACCCCCCCCCCCATTTTTGCATGCTTTTTTCACCCTCCCCAGGCTCCTGAGGCTTTATAGGAGCCTGGGGAGGGTGAAAAGAGCCTCCCCCATCCCTCCGGAGGCTTCAGGGACCATCCAAAGGCTTCCCTGACACCTTCGGAGCGCTCAAAACGAGCCTCTGAGCAAACAGGAAGTGACTTCCGGTTTGCTCGGAGGGTCATTTTGAGTGCTCCAAAGGCTTCAGGGAAGCCTCCGGACAGTCCCTGAAGCCTCCGGACAGCATCTGGGGGGGCGGGGGAGGCTCTTTTCGCCCTCCCCAGGCTCCTATAAAGCCTCTGGAGCCTGGGGAGGGCGAAAAAATTGCTTTAAAAGAGGGTGAACTCAGCTGGCCAGCGCGCACATGCGCGCTGGCCAGCTGACAGGGCAGCGCCTCGCGTACCCTGACAAATGGCTCCGCATGCCACCTGTGGCACGCGTGCCATAGGTTCACCATCACTGTCATAGCTCTATCCAAGGCATTTTCACCTTGAATTTTCTTTTCAGCTTGTTCACCATTCCAATATTTTCCAATATTTCCATGGGTGGACAAGTGTCTACTGCGAATTGCTGTATTCTTATAGAATTTGTGTACTCTACAAAGTATGTGGGGCGCCATCACAAGTGCCCAAGGATTCCCTTTCCAGATATTTGCTTTCAGTATGTGGCAAACTGGGACTATCAAAAGGAATGCAGGAGAGGCAGAGTTTAGTGTATGGTCCATCTTTGTGGCGTTCATGAGAACATCACATTTATAGGGCTATTTACCGGAAGGAGATGGAGCTTAAACTGAATTTTTTGAAGAGAATGTGTTTCCTATGGAGAAATATTCCAGTTAAATTTATTTAAAGATTTCAATATTTAACTAGAATTTATAACTACCACTGAAACAATTGAAAGTTATTGTTGGTTTCTCAGCCCATTCTTACTTTCATGGGAGCACTTTGGCTTTACTTAAGCATAGGGATTGTTCACAGTTTGTATTCCAGATTGCAACTAAATGTTGTTTAGCTAAAGCCTGAAATAAACTTAAATTGGTTACAGCTTATGGGCTGATAACTGAGGGATGCTTGTAAAAGGAAGTACTGGAGAGAGAGTTTCATTTGGCTTTGTTCCAAGGCTATAAATGTGTGTGTGTTTGTTTGTTACGTTTTCAGCCACACTTGCTATGCTCGTCTAAAGCACCTATCTTTGTTCTAGATGTTGACTTGCAGAATAGCTTTTAAGCAGGGGCATCAATCACAGACAGAGGTTCAAACACAGAGAGGTACCATTTTCTCCAGCTTGATGACTTCCCATAAGCATTTAATATGTGGGGAATAGGAATCTGAACTATATAGTTCTTTAGTCTTTTATGTTCTCATGAAATGGATTGTGAAATTGCACAGTCCTTATGGTAAAAGCCTGGTTATACTTTTATTTGTGCTTCAAAGTTCCAAAGGATAAAACATTAAATTTTTTCACAAAGGAAAATTCAACAGCAAAGCCAAGAAAAACTTTATAAAACTGCATATTCTAATAAAATCAAACACTATGGGTAAATTTATTTTAAAAAGACAACTCAAGTTCCTTATTTTTCACATGGATGTAAAAAAGTGTACATTAAGAGGTACCATTTCTAAGGTAACAGTTAAATTACCAAAATAAAGGACAAAAGTAAAAAATAAATAAATTTAAAAGGCATTTTTTAATTTTTAATAAAAAAGGACTTATGGTCACTGCAGGTATAATTGCCACATCAGCCTGGCCTCTCCCAAGTTTGATTTTTATATGCCTTCCTCTTTGAGTATATAAATAAGGTACACATTGCAAAATACTTTATGCCATGTCAATATTTTACAATTTTTAAAAGACAACTACGTTAGATTTTTTTAAAAACTAGAAAAGAAAAAAAAAGTAAAGAAAGAAAGAAAGATAAAGCAAAGCCACAAATGACTTCCAACTTATTTTTACAAGATATATTTAAGTTAGCCTTTTATTCTATGGTTATGACATAACTTTCATTTTTTCTGTTATCTACTTCTTTTTTTCTAATCAAGCTCATGTATTGTTTTCATTTTTTTAAGGTTTCATGCAAAAAGTAAAAAAAAACAAAAACCCAACACCCTGATGATGTTTTAAGGGTTTTGTTGTTTTGTTGTTTATATTCTGATTGTGATGCTGTTCTTTCTGTGAACTATCTTATGCCACACTAGGTAACAAAGTGGATTTTTTAAATTCCCCCAATTTGTAGCAAATCAGCTGGCTCTCAATATTTACAGAGGTTCTGTTTCATAAAACGGTGAATATTGAAGCAGTAAATTGTGAGTCTAGAGAAATTTCGGGTTAATTTCCACAGCCTGTGGTTTTGCTCTTCATTCCATAAGGGCTTCCTCCCTCTTCCTGCCATAGTGGTTCTGTAAAATGTACCTGTATCCCCCCCCCCCCTTCCTTGCTCAGTTATTCACATTTCATTGGGTGAACCTATTTGCAGGAGATCATGTGGCTTCCTTGCAGCAGCTGCCTATTATTTCTTCAAAGCAACTCATCAGCTGGTGGTTAAGGGTTTGCCTCACTTGTACCGTGTGGTAACGTTGGTTTCTCCTTCTGTCTGAACCTTTCACAATCTTGGTGGAGGGGCCTCTCAGTCACACTACTGTGTCTTAGTGTTGCCTCTAGACTGCAAAAACCTTCCCACAATATATTGAAATCTTGTTTCTAATCATCAATTGCAAATATACTAGACAAATGACGGCTAACCTTTTTGTCGTCGCATGCTGAAAGCGCATGGACGCGCCACAACAGCATACACATGTGTGCCTACACCCATAATACAATGCATGCGTGATCCCCTGCACTCCACCACCCTGCACATGTGCACAAGACCCCCCTGTGCATGTGCGCACAATCCCCCAGCACCCCGTTTTGGGCCTAACAGGCCTCCCTGAAACCTCCTGGGACCAAAAATGGGGTGCAGGGGGCGTGATGCATCCCCCCTGTGCTCCCCCTCCCCGTGCATGCCTACGCTGTTACAGGTGTTATGTTTGCCTTGTATGCAGCTTTATTCCTCTCTAGCATTCATCTCCATTATTCAGTGATGCAATTCCTGCCTCTCTAGGATCTACCTCCATCTGCTCCTGTGCGGCACTTCCTGTTCCTGTTGGATGTATATAGTTATATTCTTGATGATTTGTATAGTATTTTAACTGCATTTTGATTAAACAACACGCACTACAGAGACCCAAAAATCAGCTGGTTGGCGGGAGGCACATGTGTATGCCCAGTGGAACTTAGGGGCGATAGCTCACATGCTGGCAGGGAGACCCCTGCGTGCCACCTGTCATAGGTTCTCCATCACGGTACTAGACCATGGACAGTGAGAGCTATCTACATGGCGAATGTGGCCAAAAATCTATGGCCCAAAGTTCAAAGATATATGAATGATGAATGGATTTTTGGAGGACAGAAATAAATGAAAATAGGAGTGTCAAGACTGTAAGATTTAACATTTTTTTAAAAAAAAAAACCTAATATTCCTCAAAGCAAATGTTTTTTGTTATCATTACTGTAACTTCAGGCTTTGAAATAATTATTAATATCTAAGGACCATTGAATAAGTTATTTTTAAATGGCTGTTTGTTATATCACACCTCTGTTTATCACAAAAAAATTAATGTACCTAATGATAAAAGGCAGCCTTCCATTTCATGAGAGTGGCGTCAAGTATGTTATTTAAAATGTATCTTGAGTTGTGAGGGCACAACCATTTATTGGTTACAGAATCTTGCTAGTCATTTGGTAGCTGACAAATATCAGTTCATAAGATTGATTATGTGCCATCAAGTCATGTTCAACTCCTAGCAACCACAGAGCTCAGTTCATGCATACAGTACATTTATATCATTGGTAAGTGTAAAGGTGGCAACAGGCACGGCTGTTGTGTGTGTAGGTAGTGAGACAGACCTGTGCAGAGTGATCCTTCCCAAGTGTGTTTCCGGAGTCTGACAATGTTCAGCTGAAACCGCTTATTATCTTTTGTGCTAAATAGAGATAAAGGTGATGGTGAAAAGTGGGAGAAAAAAAATCAATTAACAAAGAAAAGAGGTGAGAGAGCATCTCAGTTCTTTATTCATATATGCCATCACACTGAAATGTGTTTTAGAATTATAGAAATTAGGATTTTCTCCAGTTTTTTACTCAGCCCATTAAAGAGATAAGATCTAGAAAAAAAATTAATCTGATTTCTTATATTCCTTATTTTAAAAATATATCAAAGTGTGTTACAGGTTTAATATCTCCATACAGTCTAGAATAACTTTATTGTAGTTTAGTGAATTGAGCTATGTCTTGCTCCTGTCCAGGGAAATGAGCAAGATAGCAATGGATATTCTAATAGCTTCTTTATTACCCAAGCCCTGTTTTTATTAGTTTATTATGATTTAAGGATTAGTTAAGATACCTTGTTTGGTATGAAATAAAAATTCAGGTTTTATCTGTTACATCTAAAGTTTAGTGAATTGAGGTCTGTAATGTTGACAGTTTGCAGTACTTAAATGGCATAAAGTATTTCAATAAAATGAGATGAGACATGAATCAGGAAGTCCAAAATCTCATCTTGGGCAGAAAGTCACAATTACATTTCCAGAAGGCACATAATCTCAACATTCATAGGATTTAAAATACTGAGCGAAAAGATTGGAAGAGATAACTGAGATAAGATGCATAATGTACATAAGCAGTATAATAAGTGCATTAAATATGTTATTTAGCAATATTATTAGGCTACATTTTATACAGTTGATGTTTTTGAAAAATGATTCCTAGTGTTTATAACTCTTCTTTGCCTCTCTCTGTGTGTATGTGTGTCTGGCTATCTTTAGTGTATTTTGGAGTGGATTTGTGGCTATTTATCTTAACTCCTTTGCTTTTTTAATTACAGGACTCCTTGGTAATGGCCCGTCTAAAGGATTAAGGCCAGGGTCTGAACAGCTAGAGAATGAGAAGGATGATGCATCGCAAGTATCCTCAACTTCCAATGATATTAGTTCTTCAGATTTTGAAGAAGGGCCCTCAAGGAAAAGGTCAGACTCTTTTAAGTTCATATAATTTAATAGAATGTAGTCTTATAAGTAAATCTTAACAGTGGAGCCGTGCTAAAGCATCTCATTAATTCAGTGAAAAGTCTAGCTGGAGATGCGGAACTTCCAAATGTAGATTTCACTCTATTTGTTCACTGCACGGCCTCCAGAAGGACATTGCAAATAGCCACGTCTTCTCTGCTTCAAGAAAAAGATCTGTGTAACAGAATTATGAAAGCAAACCCAGAAACAATGTCAGAAAAGAATTTTATTGGCATGTATGTTGCTTTTAATAATAAAATAATTACTTGCCTACGATGAAAAGCATTTTTCTTAGGGGGAATAAAATCTTTCTTTTGGATTTGGAGCTCTTTCAAAATCTCAACCATCTTAATTTGAAGACTTTTCTTTAAGGCTTTCCTTGGTTTTCTGAAAGATTTGTTTTTATTTTTGCGGTGCTTGACTTGCCGAACAAAACATGTGGCCACGCCAAAAAGATGAAGCTTAAAAGGAATAGATAATCCAAAAAACATTGCCAGCGAAGAGAACCTCATTGTAAACATATTATTGGGTCTTGTAAGACAATATTCTTTTGTCCTCAGTTCAGTAGTAAAATCCTTTTTGACTCTTGTTATGCTATAATCTGGGCCACTTCCTAAATAGGCACAATATAAAGTAAAATGGAAGATGTAGTGGCCATACCAGTGTCAAAAGTAAAGGATAAGTTACCTTTATTTCTTGTCTTGTGTTAAAGAAGAAAATTGAATGCTTGAAAAAAAAAAGGTCAATAAAAGGCTATTCGGGTAATTCTTGACTAACAGCAACAATTGGGGCTAGAATTTCCGTTGCTAAACAGTGTGGCTTTGCAGTGCAACTGTATCACTTATCAAAAGCAATCCTTGCACTCTCAGAGTTGTTTGCTTACTCTTATATTCCACCCATCTTGCCTAGAGGCAGCTTACAAAGGCGCCTTACAAAGTTTGTATTGTTAACTGAATCCCACCATCATTAGGTGAAGCACCTTCCTTCTGGCTTCTCATTATCAAAGTCAGTGAGAAAGCCATCAGGAAGTTATAAGTACCAAGCCCAAGTGGCTGCTGTGTGTAGCAGTGGTGGGTTTCAATTTATTTTACTGTGCAGAAGCGGGTAGGCGGAGCCTCCCACCGCCACATTACCAGTTCACCTGATCCGGGGCGAACTGGCAGAAACCCACCTCGGGTGTGTACGGGAGAGACAGTGGTGGGATTCACTTACCTTTCCTACCGATTTGCAAATGTGAGTGCTCATGTGACATGGGGTGGATGGGCGGAGCCTCCCGCAGCCACTGCTACCGCTGCCCCTAAACTGGAGAGAACCGCCGGAATACCACCTCTGAAGAGAGAGCAAGGGAATGGACATATCTATGGAGATTCTCAGTTATCCAGGTCATGGTTGTCCCAAAGATGCTTTTTCAACTAGACTTTTTTGGTTTTTCTTTGAAGACATTTCGCTTCTCAACCAAGAAACTTCTTCAGCTCTCAAGAAGCTTCTTGGATGAGAAGCGAAACGTCTTCAAAGAAAAACCAGGAAGTCCAGTTGCCTCTTGAGAAAGCACCTTTGGGATAAGGGGATGGACAGTTGTGCAAGGCACATTGAGAGGGTGTGTGCAAGAGATGCAGTGCTAATGGAGAAAAGTGCAGAAGGGTGTGAGAAGATGTGAGAAAGACTTGGGGGTGGGTGGAGGAGGTATGCAGGAGACATAGGGTAGGATTCACGGATAGAGGAGACGTGTGACTTGAAACTTTCCCTGCTGACTTCCCTACTGACTTTCTGGGGAAGCCTACAGGGAAAGTTAGAAATGGTGATCACGTAATTGTAGGCAGCTGTAACAGATCATAAGTGTAAACAAGTTGCTAAGCACCCAGATTGCAATCACATGACTGCAGGGTGCTGGGACAGGCATTGTCACTTCTGCTTGTGGAGGATCCATTTATAAACGTGTGTTTTAGTCTGAGAGAGAAGCAGCGATGATACTTAAAATTTTGTACATAGAACTTTTCAAAAAGTCAGAAACTTTGTCCCTCAGAAATTTAAATAGCCTTAAAGCTGCTCTACTATAACCAAAAATACAATGTTGAAGTATTTTGTCATTAGTGTTTGTGAAATACGCTTTCACAGAAAATTATTTCTCAGTTATTATTTGTATACATTTTATCAATATTTTCCCTTATTGACCTGACACAATTGGGCTTATTGACACAAATCAATTTTCTTACTATTATCCAGTCTTTTCTGGTAGGTTTAAGCAAAAGCCCAGGAAAATTGAAAGCAAGGAAAATACTCCAGTTTAATTAGTGGGTATCGATTTGCTTCTATTTCCTATCCAAGTAATTAATTATGTAAACAGCAGTTTGCATAATATTTAAATCAAGGAATTAATGGCAACCACAGGATAGATATGCCTTGCAAATCTATTTTGTCTCAACTTGGCAACCTAGCTGGGTGGTGAAAATAGAATTAGGAGGCAAAATGCACTGTGAGCAACTTTTCAAAAATGAAAAAATAGAGATGTCAGATAGCAACATGTTTTAATTATCAATTAGTGCAACTCTTTTAAATATTATTTCTGCGGTTAAAATAGATGCTTTAAGTGATCGTTGTAATGGTACTTAAGATTTGTGGATGATGTCAGGATCTGACAAACTGAATTTATTTTATTATTATAATCCCATTTCAACAGCCCGCCCCATCTGGGTAGGCATGGGCGGCATGTGGCAGACCTTGTCAGCTAAAGAATTCCAACTGGTGGGGTCCAGGAAGAGATTGCCATTCTCTCCATTGTCCATGAAATTATGCTTCCCCTCAGAGGTAAAGCAGTGCCCCCCCCACTTTTGAAAAATGTAAACGCATGGCTGTGCTTGGGGCATATAGAACAGCCCTTGGACACGGGGCTGCTTACTACCCTGAATGCCTTCCTCCGCCTTTTAATTAAATTTCTAATACTCATTTTTAATCTGTTCTTGCTCTTTTAAAATTGTAAATTTCATATACGTTTTTTTTTTTACTTGTACCCTGCCCAGTTCTTCTGGGAGGGAGATGGTCAGTTTCAAAGATTTGATCAAGTCAAAATAATGGTACATTGAAAACCTTACTTTTAAACAATGCTATTTTAATGGGAATGCCTAAATACCCATGGAGGGATTTACAGTGCTTTCAGAAAGTATTCAGACCCCCCTTCACTTTTGTCATGCTGCAGCCTGATTCTTAAGTTGTTGAAATTCTCCCCCCCCCTCATTAATCTACACTCAGTACCCCATAATGACAAAGTGAAAACAGAAGTTTTGAAATGTCTGCAAATTTATTTAAAAAAAAAAACTGAACTATCACATTGGCATAAGAATTCAGATCCTTCACTCAGTACTTAGTTGAAGTACTTTTGGCAGCAATTACAGCCTTGAGTCTTTTGGGGTGTGTCACAACAAGCTTTGCTCACCTGTCAGTAGACAGCCAGTTTCAGGTCCCTCCAGAGATGTTCAATAAGGTTCGAGTCAGACATTCACAGAGTTGTCCTTAAGCCACTCCTGCGTTGTCTTGGCTGTGTGCTTAGGATCCTTGTCATGCTGGAAAGTGAACCTTTGACACAGTCTGAGGTCCTGAGCGCTGTAGAACAGGTTTTCATTGAGTATATCCCTCTACTTTGTTCCATTCAGCTTTCCCTCAACTGTGACCAGTATCTCAGTCCCTGTTGCTGGAAAACACCCCCACAGCATGATGCTGCCACCATCCTGCTTCACTGTTGGGATTATATTGGGCAGGTGATGAGTGATGTTTGCTTTCCTCCAGACATAATGTTTAGAGTTGAGACCAAACAGTTCAATCTTGATTTCATCAGACCAGAGAATCTTGGTCCATCACAGTATGAGAGTCCTTCGGGTGTTTTTTTGCAAACTCCAAGCGGGCTTTCGTGTATTTTGCACTGAGGAGACGTTTCTGTCTAGCCACTCTGCCATAAAGGCAAGATCGGTAGAGGGCTGCAGTAATGATTGCCTTTCTGGAACTCTGTCCCATCTCCACACAGCATCTCTGGAGCTCAGTCAGAGTGGCCATCAGGTTCTTGGTCACTTCTCTTAGCAAGACCCTTCTCCCATGATTGCTCAGTTTGACCGGGTAAACCAGATATTGGAAGAGTCTTGGTTGTGCCAAACATCTTCCATTTAAGAATTATGGAGACCACTGTGCTCTTAGGAACCTTTAGTGAAGCAGGAATTTTATCAAAAAAAACCCCACCCCCTCGATCTGCGCCTTGCAATAATCCTGTCTCTGAATCTGCAAGCAGATTTTGAACTCACAGATTTTGCTCTGCTATTAGTATGCATTGTCACTGTGAGGCCTTCGTATTGAGAGGTGCGTGCCTTTCCAAACCATGTCCAATCAATTTAATTTACCCCAGGTGGACTCCGATCAAGGTATAGAAACATGTCTGCCATGATCAAGAGAAATGGGAGGCACGTGAGCTAAATTTCATGTGTTGTTGCAAAGCGTGTGAATTCTTATGCCAATGTGATATTTCAGTTATTTCCTTTAATAAATTTACAGATATTTTTAAACTTCTGTTTTCACTTGGTCATTATGGGGTACTAAGTGTAGATTAATAAGAATTTTTCCCCCAACAACTGTAGAATCAGACTGCAGGATAACAGAATTGGCAAAAGTGAAGGGAGTCTAGATACTTTCTGAATGCACTGTATGTATTTAGCAAAATGCAGCATCTAAAAAATAGGAAACTGTACAATAACAAAGAAGATTAACTCTGTGGGATTTAGAACTATAGCAACCAGGGCAATGTATCTAAGCATGTTGGAATTATTGCCCATAACCAGTTCTTACCAACCAGTGATATAACAGTTATGCCCACCTTTTCCTTTGAGTGCAATTGAAAATTTAGCTGTGGTTATTTTATTGGTGTTTTTTTTAATCTACGTACCAAATATATACATGCATAACATGAAAAATAACAATTACGTTTTTTTTCTGGCTCTGATTTTTATCTACAGTTTGGTAAAGTTTGCCCTCTAGTGGTTAAAATATTCCCATATCCCTTTAGCAAGAATGATAGCATCCTGCCACTTGAAATATGCAATTAATTAAAGAGCATGCAATCTAGGCTCAGTGATTCCCACACTCCCATAACTAACATATGCAATGGTTTTAGTTTTCTAGTGCTGTAGTGTCGCGTGTTCTGTATATATCTAGCTATGTGAACTGGAACAAACTTTGTGCTTTGTACCAACAAAGCAAAGGCCTATGTGTTCCTTATTGAGTAGTAAATCAGGTTTAGGCGCTGATAGAATCTTGTTCTAATTAAATTGCTCCAAGCTTTTCCACAGAAGACCATTTCTTTGTTATTGTACCAGTAGCCAGTATCTTGATGAAAACAAGCTAGAAAAACTTGAACCCATGTCTGCTGGGGAATTTGACATTGAGATTGTACATTGTATATACATTGTGTATTCATAACCAAGGATGAAAAAGAGTTGAACAGCATTGTTTGGGATATTAATATTTGCCAAACACTTGAAAGTATCTGGAATCAGGCAATGCCTTTATTAGGTAAATGTAAAAGTTCCCCTTGCACATATGTGCTAGTCGTTCCTGACTCTAGGGGGCAGTGCTCATCTCTGCTTCAAAGCCAAAGAGCCAGCACTGTTAAAGACATCTCCGTGGTCATGTGGCTAGATGACTAAATGGCGAAGGTGCACAAACGCTGTTACCTTCCCACCAAAGGTGGTTCCTATTTTTCTACTTGCATTTTTACTTGCTTTAGAACCACTAGGTTGGCAGAAGCTGGGACAAGTAACAGGAGCTTACTCCATTACAAGGCACTAGGGATTCTGACTGCCGACCTTTCTGAAAACTCAGCGTCTTAACCACTGAGCCACCGCATCCCTTATTAAGACCAGCCAAAACACATCCAATGGAGCCACATTTATGCCTGTTTCAGAACATGTGATTTTGTACTCACCAAATAAATTGATAGCTGCTCCTTGCCAGTTACTTAGAGGTCCTCACTTCATTTCCTAACAAACAATAAATACATTGAAAGGGGTTTTCTCTGTACCACACAGCTCCATCTGAATTAGAGTACTGTATAACAAGGACAACTCTCCAAGTACCACTGGAAATTAGTGTCCATTGAAGGATGAAATAAAATCTGACATGTATTGAAGTTGGGTTGGCTGATTTAGGAATTCCATGCTACAAAGCAGAATTATAAAGTAGTTCAATCATTAAAAAGTCTTACGTTATGCAATATGTTTCCTTATCTATTTATCATATTGCAACTTACTAAGCATGATTACTTATAGTTTAATGGTTTAGCCTGGTTATTCTTGCACAACAAGTTGGAGTATTTGGTGTTCTTTTTTTGTGGCTTAACGTTGTCTGCTACTGAAGCATTTTTCTCTTCCAAAAAGCTCATTAAACTCTTTATTTAACTATATGAATAACCATATTGGGATTAGTTACATAATAGAGTGATTGTCCTATCGAACCTTCAAATGTCATATACTATATGCATGATACTTTAAAATATATCCAAAGTCAAAGCTTATCTATAATTAAATAATAATTATGAGTCTTCTTTGGGGACCATTTGTCTTTACAGTTTAACACAACACCCACCCACCCGGTAGCACTTTGAGAACTGCCATATGAATTATAATGGTTTAATCCTGCTCAAGTGCATATCTGCAATTGTTGCATGGAATGCAGTGAGTCATTAACCATGGATGTTTGAAATTGATTTGTTTATCATGTAAACGTTACAGTTAGATTAATTGTTTTTTTAATGAATGCATGGGATACTTTTGCCAGTTCAGCAGGCATTAATTCATAATATGTTTATCAAAAGAAAAAGGAGTTTCAGTGAATAAATCAAGTCCATTGAAGCATTTTCCATTTGTTTTAGCTGCAGAACTTGGGAAAAATATCCCTATAGAAGCAATGCACTCTTAGAAGATGAAGTAAATAGGAAACTGTTAACATTTTTGCATAAATAGGAAACTGTTAACATTTTTGCATAATTTTGGAACATATTATTTAAAAGATGGAATCACCTGGAATGAAAAATGCCATGGTTGCTATGTTAGCTACAAAAATAATCACCATCTCTGTATTACAGTAATACGTTTATTAAAGGTGAGAGGTTTATTACGCTATTAAGAGAATCCAGAGTGTCCATCCTACCTACGGTTGAGGTTTAGCACAAATGTTCATGCTAAACAGTAGGGCTAAAAGGCAGTTGCCAGTGCTATCTATATTACAGTTACTATAGTAATGTATTTTATGTATTTTTCAGTAATAATAATTATTACAGATTTATAATATTTTCTTATTGTGCTCTCTGGTCTAAAAACCATAATAAAGGCCTTTTTTTTTCAATTGCACAAAAAAAATTGTGCAAGCTTTCATCAGGTGAGATTTAAAGAATGTTCTAGCCAAACGTCCACTAGTAATCTTGACAGTGGAGGGAGAGTAGTTGCAGATTTTCAGGTTAAGTTGGATCAGTTGATGAAACGGTTTCAGGATTTGCAACCATTTAGGAGCAGTACAAATCCTTTGATAAATGAAAAAGTGACATGGAACCAAGCTAGACAGGTCTACTATTTTATGTTAAAGGCATCCAAACTTCTTCCAATGCAAGATTCTGTTGATGAATAGGCAGTTATACATACAAACAAAAGTTAAACTTCTTGATTGGCCAACTCAGGGTTACAAAAAACATATGAAAGCTATATCTACATTTATCATATCAGTACTGGTAAATTAAATTTATGGTTTGTGAATTAAAAGTAAAAGATTTCATTCAGGAGAGGCCTTGCAATCTTTAAACAACTTTCAAAGTTTTCCATTGACTACATTTGTTCTATCAGGGTGTGTTTTTAGTTTTAAATTGTTCCAGGCACATAAGATTCATTTGAATCAAAATATTTAGCACAAATCTGTATATGATACCACTGCAGTTTATCTACAATGCAATAATGAAATGAAAGAAAAAAAGTTGTACTTGCAAAACAATTTGAAGAGTGAGATTACGTTTATTTTCCATACGGTAAATTATGCATTTACCTTACTGGCTCCTGCCAAGTTAAATGAAGATTCAAATGATAAAATGATACTGTCATATAAAACTAGGACTCTCACTTAGTCAAATGGACAAATTAGAAAATGAAATGGTGGTTTGTTTTACATTTCTTTCTCCAGTGTATTACTTCCAAAACAAACCCTTGATAGAATAATCTATTTTGGCCATGCCCACTTATGAGAGGAATTAGTAGGCATAGTTGTTCATGTTTGGGATAAGCCATGACATATGAACAAAAAAAATAATACAAGGAATAGCTTCACCAAAAATACTAACTTGTTGGTTCTATATTTGTACTTTCAAATATCATTGTGCCTAAGGTCAGGGATAGGTATTAATTAAATCTAGGATCGTTTATAGTATAGTATGCATTAGGTTATGACTGCTAGAGATTTTATAAATGTCAAAAGAATATTACAAATAGAGAAGGAAACTTGTTTGCCTTTGGGTAAAATCCAGTATGTATCACCCTTCACCAACCTGACCTTTCCTGATGTGTTGTGACTGCAAATCCCAATATTCCCAGCCAGTCTGGGGAAGGTTATATTCAATATTTCAGTGACCTTCTTAGCATGCCCCATAAATCCTTAAGTGAATAACTATTTCACATGACATCAGTCCTTAATCCAGACCTGCACTGCTCCTGTCTCACCAAGCTGAACACAGCCCATTGGTTATGTATGGCAGCTCACCAGGGACATGATAACTCTCTTATCTTGGCTGCCTGCCCAGGATTGCAAAACAGGATGGGACATGTCCAGCACCTGGTAAGCTGCAGTGTTCATCACAACTTAATTGTGCATTTCTCATTTGATTTCATTGAATAACAGATTTGGACGTTATCATATGAATAGGTTCTCAGTGTGTGCTGTTTCTTTTCTGAAATTCAGTCCCTTGTGCTCTGTCTTCAACATACAGTAGAATTTATATATGCCCAATCATACCATGCTGGAAGAAGAAAATAGTATCGATGACACATCTGAACCAAAGTTTATTAGTGTCAAACATACAATGTTTAATATGACTCAGAGCCTGAATCACTTACACGCAGTACCTAGTGTAACATTGAAAGAGATTTTTAAGGCAGGCTTAAAGTCAAGTACATTTCTGATTACAAATCATAATGCTAAGATGAAATATTTTGGGTAGTACAAAAAATTGCACTTTTTTGGCGGGATTTTGATTTGACCTAATCAATACAATACAATACAATACAATAGTAGAGTTGGAAGGGACCTTGGAGGTCTTCTAGTCCAACCCCCTGCCTAGGCAGGAAACCCTATACCGTTTCAGACAGATGGCTATCCAACATCTTCTTAAAGACTTCCAATGTTGGGGCATTCACAACTTCTGGAGGCAAGCTGTTCCACTGATTAATTGTTCTCACTGTCAGGAAATTTTTCCTGTACACCGCTTGGAGAGTCTAAGCAATGGTTAATTCAGTCTGCTTGCCCTTAGGACTGAGGAACTATTTTTCCTTTAGCCACACCTCCTCCTGGTGTGATCAATCCCCCAGAATTCTTCCTCAGTCAGCCCGTTTGGACATAATTAGCTAGAGCTCTGAGCTGAATTAATCCTTTTTTGGCTTGGACTCTCTATTTGCGTTTTATTTCTCTTTCCTAACATTTCCCCAACTTTGTGAGACGTTTCTCTCCTCATCGCTGCGTTTTTCTCCAGCAGAATTTACATTTGAAGGCCAGGAGGTAAGCTGGAAGGTGGTGGGGGGTGCCCCTCAGCCGATCCTTATGGGACGGCTTCGGAGGCCTGCCGCGTGTCGTTTAAAACGGCGCGGCTGCAGCGGCGAGGTTCCTACGTTCCCAGGCCCCTCGTTTGTTATTTTAGACGAAGTTTTTTTCGTTCCCCGGCCTGCTAGAGGACCTCTGCCGCAGGGAGGAGTGAGCGATCATCGCCATTCGAGGCGCGTTCGCTCCTCGCTCTCCCTTAGCCCCACGCTGTTGCGGCGACCATTTTAGGCGCGAAAAAAAGCGCGCCCAGCCATGGCCGCCATTTTGCATCAGCCTCGTTATCAGGAGACCGCTGGAGGTGGCAGGGCCTAGCAAGGGTTTCTCAGGCTGGGATCGCCACCTTCGTCTTTTTGCCTATTTTTGCGAGCGGTGCTGGTTCCTGGGCCATACCAACGGTCATTATACCGGCTCAGGGAGGAGGCCTAAGTAAGCGCAGGCCAAAGTTTTTTTCTAGTCATTCTCCTCCCTGCTTCTCCTGCGGAGCCTTGCGCCTCGGTGCAGGCCCCAATCCTACCCCTGGGCCTCTGACTGGTATTAAGCATGGGATACTTTCATACGTATTGACTCAATTACTGTACATATGGCAATTTTGACAAATCTTTTTGTTTTGTTCCCCTTGCAGCAACCAGTCTCTCTCTCTAACTTCTGCCTTGTCATAGCCTTGCTCCATCTTGTGTGGTCATTGACTATGGACCTGCCCAGTCCCCCTGATTCCCAAGATACTAGGCCGAGCCTCTCTCAGGCCCCTAGCAAGGGTTCCTCCTCATCGGGGAGTGGGGGTGCGGGCAAGAGTGGTGAGGGTAGCTCTGGGAAACAGCGTTCCAGAACCCCTTCTGTGGCTGAGGCCAAGGATGCTGAAAGGCGCCAGCGGGCCCTTGACAAGCAGTTTGAGAAGGCCAGACGCCAGGCAGACAGGGAGCAGTCCCACTCAGGAATCCCTCCCTCCCGGGAAGATCTCCAAATGGTCCTTGCCGAGGAGGTGGAGTCCCAGGACCTATCCCCAAACAGGTCATTTGCAGAGCCGGCTTCCCCGGCACCCTCTTGGGCCTGTGAGCAGGCCCCTCCCCCTGGGGATGCTAGTATAGATGACATGCAGGGTGAGGCTTCACCCCCCCTAGAGGAGGGCTTGGATCCTGATTCCGACTCAGAGGAGCTATCTCCCCGCATGCAGGAACTAATGGCCCGTGCCATTGCCAAGGGCATCACGGAGGCCATGAAATTTAAGAATCCCACTGCAGTGGCCCCAAAGGGTCCCAAACCCGATCAGGCAGCTCCCCCTCCAAGCAAGCATGCTCGCCATCCTTCCCTGGAATCCTCGGTGGTCAGCGAGGCCTCTGCCATTGAGGACCCTGACCCGGAGGTGCTAGGTCTCTCGGACGACGAGGACCTCCTCCCTGAAGCGCCCGCCTTTGCGGGTCTGTTCAAGCCCAGCCTTTTCAAATCTGTCCTTCACAAGGTCAAGGCTGCCACCAGGGTGGGGATCAAGCCCAAACCGGCCGCGCCGGCGGCGGATGCCACTCCGGCTAATCCCAATGCAGTCATGTTTGATGTCCCAGCACCCCAACAGGAGCTGGTTCCGGTCCCGGGGCTGTTTCTCGACCTAATCCAGCGCCAGTGGGCTCAACCAGCCACGCAGTCCTCTCCCAGTGGGGTAGACAGGAAGCTTTATACTATGGAGCCAGTGCTGGAGGACCTTCTGGCCCTTCCCACTGTTGACCCGCCCATCGCTGCACTCACTTCTAACTCCTCCCTACCGGCCGACCTTCTGGAAGGCCTTAAGGCGGAGGACAAGAAGGCGGAAAAGGCGTGCCACAAGACCCACCTGGCGGCTGCCTGGGCCATTAGGGCCTCTTCATCCGCCTCCTTTTTCAATAGGGCTTCTGTGATCTGGCTGCGCGAGCTCCTAACCAAGCTCCCGGCGGGAGACGTCCGCCTCCACCAGGACGTGTCTAAAATTATCGCGGCTTCCCAATACGCCGCTGACACTTCCCTTAACGCCACTAAATTCGCCTCCAGGGCACTCGGCTCTAATATCACTTCTCGCCGGCTCATCTGGCTCCGCCATTGGCAAGCGGACCAGAAAAACAAGTGGAAACTGGCTTCCGCCCCCTTTAAGGGGTCCAAATTATTTGGCGAGTCCCTGGATCCTCTCCTCATCGAGTCCAAGGACAAGAGGAAGATCCTCCCTTCTCTAAACAAGAAGCAGGAACGTAAGACCGCTCCCTATTCTAGGAGGCAGTCCTTTCGTGCCTCCGAGCCTTCCACCTCTGCCTCTTCCTTCTCTCCCTCCAATAGGTCCTTCGGTCAGCAGGGCGACAGGTCCCAGGACAGGGTGCCCTTTCGGGACAGAGGCAGGCAGCAGTTCGGCTTCCGCAAGTATAACCGCGGTGGGGCCGTTCCATAAGTCAAAGTGACTGCCCGGGCTCAGCGCCTCCAGCTGTTTGCCTCCCATTGGGCCCAGACAACCCAGGATGCTTGGGTTCTGCAGATAGTCAGGGAAGGCCTCTCCCTGGAGTTCCTGTCCCTTCCCCCCCGGACCTTCATCCGGTGCCCAGTCCCATCCTGCCCTCAAAAGAGGGAGCGCATGGACCAGGAAGTCAGACATCTCCTAGACATCAGGGCCGTGGAACCAGTTCCCCAGGGCGAAGAGGGGAGGGGGTTTTACTCCATCCTCTTCCTGGTGCCAAAGAACTCGGGGGGGTGGAGAGCCATCTTGGACCTCAAAAACCTCAACAGGCACATTGCCTATTGGAGGTTCAAGATGCAGTCACTGCAGACCATTCTGGCGGGGATTCGACAGGGAGATCTACTCACATCTATAGATCTCAAAGAGGCATACATCCACATTCCCATCCGTCCTCAGCACAGGAAGTTCCTGCACTTCTATTATGCAGGTCGCCACTTCCAGTACAAAGCTCTCCCATTCGGCCTCTCGTCCGCTCCTCGGACGTTTACCAAAGTGCTGGTGGTAGTGGCGGCCCAGCTAAGATGCAGGCCCATAAGGCTCCAGTGCTACCTGGACGACATCCTTATCCAGTCGTCGTCCAGGCAGCAGGCATTGCGGGATCTCCAAACAACTATGAGATCCCTCAGAAATCACGGCTTCACTCTAAACATAGAGAAGAGCCATCTCACTCCAACAAACAGACTTGTACACCTGGGGGCGGTGATAGATACCAACTTGTGCAGGGTTTTCCTCTCCCAAGACAGGTTGGACAGTCTAAGGTCCATGACCCACAAGGTGATGAGCTTGAGGCAGGCTCCAGTGGTCCTTCTGTCGCAGCTGCTGGGAAAAATGATCTCCTGCATTTCCATCGTGCCGTTGGCCCGCCTGCATTCCAGGGCGCTTCAGTGGCTGCTGCTGCCGCACCAGAGGGCATCCAGGAGCAACTCTCCCAGGCCGATTCGAGTTCCGCCGGAAGTGAAGAGGTCTCTCCGCTGGTGGGTGTCTCCGGCCATCCTCAAGGGTCACCTATTCAAGGAGCCCGAGAGGTTAATCATCACCACAGACGCCAGCCTCTCCGGCTGGGGAGCCCACATGGGTTCCCTGGTTGTCCAGGGCAAGTGGTCCCGAGTGGAAACCAGTTACAGCATCAACCTACTGGAACTGAGAGCTGCTCGCCTGGCCCTGCGCCATTTCAGCCGGTCCATTCATCGTCAACATGTGCTTCTGATGACGGACAATGTGGCCACCAAGGCCCACATCAACCGCCGGGGTGGCACCAGATCCAGAGCACTGATGAGAGAGGCGGAGTCCCTGGGCCGCTGGGCGGAGCGCCATCTGGAATCTCTCCGCTCCGACCACATCTCCGGAGTGGACAACACACAGGCAGACTGGTTGAGCAGGACAACCATAGATCCTGCGGAGTGGAAACTGGACCCTCGCCTGTTCCACCAGATGTCCGACAGATTCGGAGATCCGACCGTAGACCTGTTTGCGTCCAGGGACAACAAGCAGCTCGACCGCTTCTACTCCCGGTTCTTCACCCCGGGGGCGGAGGGGACAGATGCACTGCGTTGCAAGTGGCCCCGCGAGCTACTGTATGCCTTCCCTCCCCTGCCTCTCCTTCCTCAATTCATCTCCAAAGTCATCGCAGAGGGAGCGGAAGTCCTCCTCGTGGCCCCGCACTGGCCCCGCAGGTCGTGGTTCGCCGACCTTGTCCACCTGTCGGTGTCTCCTCCATGGCGCATCCCTCCAGACCAGATCTCCCTCAGCCCGGGGGCCGTGGTTCATCCAGAGCCCCAGTGGCTCCAGTTGGCCGTCTGGCACTTGAGGGGGACCAACTGAAAGGCCAAGGCCTGTCAGAGGAGGTAGTGAACACCATTCAGGCGGCGAGACGCCCTTCAACCACCAGGATTTATGATGCGTCCTGGGCCGCCTTCGCAAAGTGGTGTGAGGAGCTGCTCATCGAGCCGACGACCGCGCCTGTTTCCAGAGTCCTTGACTTTCTTCAAGCGGGACTCAACAAGGGCCTGGCCCCGAACACCCTTTGACGCCAAGTGGCGGCCTTGTCCACCGTCTGGTCGGGCGACCATCTTTTGCCTCTCAGCAAAATCCCGAAGGTGCGCCTCTTCCTCAAGGGCGCCTCTAACCTTCGCCCTCCCACCGTTCATCGCTACCCCACTTGGCAGCTGTCCGTGGTCCTGCGGGCCCTCTCCGGCCCTCCATTCGAACCTCTACGCACTACTTCTCTTCGATTCCTGACGCTGAAGATGGCCTTCTTGATTGCCATCACGTCAGCTCGCCGGATTTCGGAGCTGGCGGCTCTTTCTGTTCGCCAGGACCTGTGCGTCATCCACCCTGACAGGGTCATTTTGAGGCTGGACCCGACCTTTTACCCCAAAGTAAACTCATGGTTCCATAGAGCGCAAGACATTGTGTTGCCAAATTTTTGTCCTCATCCGTCGCATCCCAGAGAGCGCTCCTGGCACAATCTTGATGTCAGGAGGGCCCTGAAGGTTTACATCGCTCGTACTGCGGAGTTCAGGAAGTCAGAGGCTCTTTTCCTCTCCTTCCAGCCTGGTTCCCTAGGGAAGAAGGTCTCTTCCTCCACGATTGGCAGGTGGCTTCGTGCCTGCATTGCGACAGCCTATGAAAGTCAATCCAAAGCCGTTCCGCGCGGCATCACCGCTCACTCCACATGAAGTGCCGCTACCTCGGCGGCCTGGGCCACCCAGGCCTCGATCCTGGACATCTTAGGGCCGCTACGTGGTCCTCTCCTTCTCCTTTTGTGCGACACTATAAATTGGACATTTTCGCCTCGGCTGAGGCGTCCTTCGGCAGGCGTGTGCTCCAGGCGGTTGTGTCAGAGACCGAATCCCGGGAGCCTTCTTCTGCCCACCCAGATGGACAATAACTTGGGTATGTCCCATTGCTTGGACTCTCCAAGCGGTGTACAGGAAAATGACCATTGGCTTACCTGAAGGGTCCTTTTCTGTACACCGCGGGAGAGTCCAACCCACCCTGGCTCTCAAGGCCGGGATTCGGGTTCTTCGTGTCAACAGTACATCATCTTGGACGCTTCGCTCCGTCCGCACGAACTGACTCCTTCTAAGAATTCTGGGGGATTGATCACACCAGGAGGAGGTGTGGCTAAAGGAAAAATAGTTCCTCAGTCCTAAGGGCAAGCAGACTGAATTAACCATTGCTTGGACTCTCCCGCGGTGTACAGAAAAGGACCCTTCAGGTAAGCCAATGGTCATTCTCCTCAGTTCTAAGTTGCTTCTCTCCTTGATTAGTTTCCACCCATTGCTTCTTGTTGATCAAAATAATCTTGATAAACTGTGTCAGTTTTGTAAGAGGAACATTTTTGCTGTCATCAAAAACTGGTAGATCTGTATATCAATGATACTTATAACTGTGTATTAAGTTTTTAATTATATAAAACATAAATAAAACATATTTATATTTTGACTTTAACTCTAAGATCTCACTATTTCCTGTGGGTTTTTTTTTAAAAAGTATGGCTTAAAATAGATAACTCTTGAGACTATATGTATGTATATTATATGTAACATAATAAAGTCATATTGATGTCTCTAGAAATCAAAAGAATTTGGGTTAATCTTTTCAATAGAGTGTTTTCTATTCTTTTTAGTTTATATATCTATGTTAAGCACAGAAGATAGTTGTATTTAAGAGCCGCAGTGGCACAGCGGTTAGAATGCAGTACTACAGGCTACTTCTGCTGTGTGCCCGCTGCCTGCAATTTGGCAGATCAAATCTCACCTGAGTCAAGGTTGACTCAGCCTTCCATCCTTCCGAGGTGGGTAAAATGAGGACCCAGATTGTTGGGGCTCCCCTTGAGGTGTACCCGGAGACTGCAGTTGGTCCAGAATGCAGCCGCGCGGGTAATTATGGGGAGATCGAGGTTCTCCCATATAACACCGCTCCTGCGCGAGCTGCACTGGCTTCCTGTGGCCTACCGGGTGCGCTTCAAGGTGTTAGTTACCATCTTCAAAGCACTCCATGGCATAGGGCCTAGTTACCTGCGGGATCGTGTCCTGCCCCATACATCCCTGCGGCCCATTCGCTCACACAGAGAGGGTCTCCTCCGGGTGCCGTCCTCTAGAGATTGTCAGAGGGCGGTGCCCAGGAGTAGGTCCTTCTCTGTGGCGGGCCCTACTCTTTGGAACGACCTCCCCCCAGACATCAGAACAACAACCGATCTCCGCTCCTTCCGCAGTAAACTGAAGACCCACCTCTTTCGGCTAGCCGGCCTGGCATAACTCGACAACTTTTCCACCCCTAGGTCATATTTAATTGTTAATTTTAGTTTTTAAACTATTAATGTTATTGGGGTTTTAACCTTTTTCAGTATTGTAATTATTTATTTATTTTTTACCTCCTCTGTACGACACTGTGCTGACTGTTGCTTGTGTACGTCGCCCCGAGTCCCTGTGGGGAGAGGGGGCGACTAATAAGTTTAAATAAATAAATAAATAAATAAATAAATATGCTGACTCTATAAACCGCTTAGAGAAGGTGTAAAGCATTGTGAAGTGGTATATAAGTCTACGTGCTATTGCTATTTAGCAGGGAGAAAATGAATTATTGCAAATTATACATAATAAAACACTGAAGCCAATAGATGAATTTACATGCCTTAGTAGAAATGTGCTTAAAGTTGCTGAAACAGATGGGGAAATGTTAAGGTGTGAAAATGCATAAAAAAGGAATTACTTTGAAATGAGATGGGCATAAATATATTTAATAAATAAAAGTAGTTTGTGGTTTGTCAAGAGAAATGAATGTTGGTCAAAATAAGCAAAAATCTCTGTAGCTAAGAGTATGTTTCTGCCTATTTTGTTATAGAGATGTTTGGGTTAGGAGAACATAAAAATAACCTGAATGTACTGAGACAGAGATATTTAAGTATGTAGCAAAAAGAGAGAGTTACAAGAATGAATGTTGAATGAATACCAAAATACAGATTGAGTACCAAAGTATAAAAGAAGTAGGTTGAAATGGTTTGATCATAGAGAGAGAATGAACAAAGATCAAAGTGTAAAGCAAATTTATGAAGGAAAACCAAATGGATTAAGAGGCAAGAAATCAAGAAAGTTTGAAATGAAATTGGTAAGTTTCTCAAAAGGATATGGTGATTAAATAGGAAGCATAAAGAGATATATTGCAGTAAAGTACATTTGGTTACATTTCATTTTCTTGCTTTTTTCTCATGGCATAATTTCTTTGTCTTCCTAATTCTCACACCTTTTGTGCATTTTGCATAAAGGAATAGACTGATGAGTTTGTATGTATCATAAAGAGCTTTGGCTAAAAAAGGATTTACAGTATATACTGTAATATCCAGGGAAGGCTTGAGGTTGATTTACAAACAGGAAAACTCCGTATTGGTTGAAACAAAGAACTCACAGTTTAAAGCTTACATCTTTTTTTTTTAATTTTACATTTTTGCTGTTCGGTTTGTATTGGATCATTTCAAAATAGAAATAAGGGAACCACCTTTTGAAGGTTAGTAGAAAGAAAATGCAAAGCCAAAGTTTTAGCTCTGTTGAATTATGTCCTAATTCAGGGCCATACATCATATTCACTTTTTAAAAATAAAAATAAAAAACTAATATCTGTCCCTTAAAAGCAACTCCACAATTCACTCAGCATTCACCTATTTTTCTAGGCGTTAATGGAGAGTGTGGGAAGGACCTTCCCACTTAGGATAATCCATAAGGCCCCGATAGTCATTGATTCAATTAATACCTTCCCCTCCCTCCCAGTAATTTATAATCTTTCTAAAAACAGAATCAAATCAAAACACAAAATTATTTTTTCCATTTTTAACAAATATCATTCTGCTTGATGGTATTTTTAGCCAATGAATGAAGATGTCTTAGCAATTACTGATATACACTCTGTCGATCTTATTTTCTAAATCTTCTCTAGTGGAAAGTGATTGTTTCCTGTTAAAAAACAATTACTCTAAGAAATGCGTGTTGTGTGTAAATATTTTTTTTCTAAGCAGGAAATGAAGTAGGAGGAATCAAATGAAATCTTTATCATGGTCATAAACCAAGATAAGAGTGAACTACAAACAACAATTTTAAAAACTAAAAAATATAAAGTACACAAAGTCAAAACAATTTTAAAAACTTAAAAGATTACATATAAGAAGATCTTTTTAAAAAAGAATCTATAGAAAGGGTTAAAAATTAAAAACCGTATTAGTTGGGTTGCTGCTGGTTTGGCCCGGATTGGCTGAACCGGTAGTAGTGGCGGCGGAAGGCTCCACCCACCCACCCACCCACCCACCCAGACACTTTTACGCATGTACAGAAGCATTCGCAAGCACACACAGGAGCGTGTGTCTGGGCATGCGCAGAAGGTCCTTAATGACGGGTGGGTGGGCGGAGCCTCACACTGCTGCCACTACTGGTTCACCCAAACCGGTGCAAACTGGCAGCATACCACCTCTGGAGGGAGATAATGAAATGGCAGCACTAAACAAACTTGACTGAACTTGGGAAAGCTACAAAGGTCTGGACCTGGTTGGATTTGGATCAGTAGTCACCAAATAAACCCTGAGTTGTTGGCTAGGTTGCTAGTTGAAAAAGTGTCCCCGAATAGGCAGTGGCAAACCACCTTTGCATTGCTGCCAAAGAAATTGCATAAATATTCCCATACAGCCATTAATGGGTAAACTCAGTATAAGGGTGGAATTACTGGAGGAACAAAATGGAAACTGAAGTTGGCTGTAACAACAATACTGTATATTGACTGGAGATTTTTTTTTGCTGCACAGACTGTTTTTTGTTTGTGTTGTTTGTTTATCTTACCTTCTGGGCATGGCGGCCACATACTCTATGTGAATATGTCAAATTCATGGGTGAGGTGAAATTGCAAATTAAATAAATAAATGCAGCGCAGTCATACAGTCAAATGTGTGTTGTAGCATGCCAATTACAGCCACATTCTGCCTTGAATTTCCTGTCTCCTCAAGAAAAAATATATTTTGAAATAGTGCTTATGGCTGTTTCAAAGCATAGCTATAAGAATGCAAAATTACCATTGTTTGCACCAGTTATAGACCATGAAACCTTGTATGCGAATATCTCTATAACTAATGCTGGATATAGTACACCAGAGGCCAGAAACAACACCGTAGATTTATTGCATTGTGACTGCATTGTATTCCTATTTGACCGTAACTAATCTAATTTAAGTCTCTTTAGGGACTTGATTGTTTCTCTCTGTTTTACGAAGCAATAATTATTAAAGTTTTTTTTTTAATCGTAGAAGTAAAATGAAAGAAGCATAAGTATCATTTTACAGTGGAGTTTAGCACTGTACCCCATTCCTTGATACTTTGAACTGCAGTTTGCTCAATTCCTCACCATTGGGTCTGCTGGCTAGGATTCATGGCAGTTAAAGTGCATCTGGATAACTAAATATTACATGACCCTATAATTTACATGTATACATTTTGATAAGTGGGTTTAGTGTTTTTTGTCTAAACCTAGTTATTATGCTTTGCAACTTTACAGTCCTGATATTTTTATTAAAGAAGGTGAAAAATTATTAAACCAGAGATAAAGAGTAAATAAATAAATAAAATGGTATTCAAGTAGACTTACTTTATTTAAATAAAAGGCTATTACTGCAGTTACAGTAATTTTCACCATTACTTCTTAAAATGGAAAGTCTTTTATGTCAGATTCCATAAAGTAGCATTTTTTTTTAATATCAGACTGCTATTAGTAAAATGGCTATTAAAATCAGTCTAACATAGAACATACAATGGAAGGATTATTGAATTTGTGTTTCTGCAATTAGTTTAGCAGCTGCTTGAACTTTATTTATTTATGCATATCCTGCCCTTATTATTTTTAGTTTTATGACTATCCATGATTTTATATTGAAAGGAGAAAATCCATATTGAAGCTGAGTCATGAAAGGAGTATTAAACTCAGTAATATTTTAAATATATTTTATTCCAAGAGCATTTGACCTTTTATTAGAACTGTGTAAGTTCTAATGAAAGGAATTTTTTCACCCATTTTTGCAAATTGTGGAATATCTTGGAGACATTAATCTATGTTTCAATAGCATTGATTGAGTTCTACTTTGAAATTAGTGCAATAGTATAATAGAAACACAGTGTTTTTAATTCCAAGATTTCTTGCTTTGAATAAATGTGATTTGAACATGTAAAATACATTGTTATGTGTCAATAGTTATACTAGTTATATCTACTATACTTTTAAAAGTATTATTATGGCGGATAGTTTAAAAATGGGAAATGACAGCATTTGGGAATTGAAACTTTATGGTGAAACATTGTAAGTCTGATGAGTCTCTTGAATCCCTTGTAAATATTATTTTCTCTATTAATTGCTTTGCCAATTGTTCTGTAGGGAGAACGAGGCAGGCAGGAACTGAGGCAAGGTAGGTTGAAGCTAACGCAATCTTTATTAACAGTATAACACGGCAAAATGTAAGGCAAACCTCGACCCAGCAAACAGCAACATTTGACAGCTGACAGCCCTTTTTATACTAGAGCTGTCAGACACTGAACCAATAGAATGGCTGCATTCTCCCGCCAGCTGGCTGCTCATGTCTCAACCAATCAGGGGGCGGCAATGATAGTCAATGGCATCGTAGCCTCGAGGACTTAACACCAATAATTTACAGGATACTTACCATTAGTGACTAATAGTGGTTTTGGATCTGAATATATTTACTCCATTAATGTCAGCCTTCCCCACTCTTTCTTTTAACTGATTAAAAAAGCTGAGAGTTTATAATGTTAATGCACCTATTTGCAATGGTTATAACACATAGATCAATATATATTGTTAATAGTATCCTTATTTTTGACTAATAGCATCTTGCACTTCTTGGCTAAATTGCAGGAAACTTCCTGTTGCTTTTACTCGTTATCCACCTAGTACAAACTTCACTATTTTATTTTGCTCTAAATTTGTATTTTGTTACTGACATTTTCCCATATCAAAATAGACACAATGACTAACAAATCCAGACTAAATATCTTGAATTGTAAATACAATGCATAAAAGAGTTATAAAACCCAAACTTTTTAAGCTGAGTGGGCGGGTAGGTAGATAGATAAGATAGGTAAATAAGTAAGTCTTCACATTTTTCAGAAATAGTTAAAAATTTGGGTACAGAAGATGAGTAATTCATTCCCACAATAAAACTCCAGACTAAGCATAAATTACAGCTGTCATAACCACAACATTTTGACCTTTTGTTTGAACCTTGTCAACATCTTTTCATTTATGCCAGTGTTAATCGGTATAACACTTGCAACAGTGATGCTGTAACTGGTGGCTTTATATGATGTTTGTTGAAATGCTGCTATTGGTCTCATTCTACATTCTGAGTATAAATTAAACATTCCTACTGCATAAATATGTATTGTTCTGTAATACAGACAGATTTAGAGCTTATGTATCAACGGGATTGGAGATAGATAGATTAGCCTAAAAGTAAATCACTGGTTTGAATTTCGTAACTGAGCAAAGGTTAGAATTCTTATCCTACATTTGCCTGTGGTGAGAGGGTGATTGTCTCCTTTTACAACTAAGTGGATTTTTTTAAAAAAAACCATTAATTTATATTATAACATGTTTGTCAACTTTAGCTGCAATATGAAAATGTTTAGCCAAACTATAGCAAATAAGAGTTGTCATATCTGGACTGGAAAGATCTGGTGGTCTGTAGATATCAGTGAGAGATTTGTGCATCAGTTGCCACTTTGTAACATGAAATTCTGCAATTCTATGACAATACTCTAAGGTGGAATGGGACAACTCACCGCAGCCAACTCACCGCCATAAAACTCACCACAGCCAATTTGCTATGGCCAACTCACCACAGCCAACTCGACATGGGCAACCCTCACAGGACAACTCACTGCAGGGCAATTTAACAATTCAACAATTTGGCATCCTTTCTTTAATGATTCTATTCTGCTACTTCTTCGATATTAGTGTAACTCTTGTCCTGTAGTGAGTTGGCTGTGGTGAGTTGGCTGTGGCAAGTTGTCATAGACCCCCTCTAAGATATGGTTTAAGATACCTGCTAGGTTCACATATCAGTCTAAACAATAGTGTGATTTGTTCAGTTTTGGCTTAACATGATGTGGGGAATGTAACCATTTTGATTTATTAAAAAAACAATGTTTCATGGATAAATTTTATTTAGAAAATTTGTATCTTGTTTAGCAAATCATGGTTAAAACTAATTACAGTTTTACAATATGTAAATGTGAGCCCTGTGAAGCTACGCTAATGAAATAACTAGTATTGATGATAGAACTATTGTTAGACAATAACTCTTATATCATCTTTGGATTTGGGAGATGTTAAAAGACTACTGACAAATGAGCAATTTAAAAAATCTTCACTAATATTATAGGATGGAGTAAATATAATGAGGAAAGCAGACAATATAGTTCCTGATTACCAAATTAATTCTGAATCAAACCTGCCTCTCCACTGCCTAAAATAAATGCCATAATTTTTGCTTTGCATTTTCTTGAAAAATTCAAAAATGAGATTTCAGAAGCTAGGTGTGTTGTTTTATTTTAGAATAAATCTTTTTAATAATTATGTATTGATAATTGAGGTGTTTACTTATGTTTGAGTTTCTAAGTTGTTTTATGCAAGTTCCTCAACTGTAAAACTAAAATACTTGATTTATATTTGAACATGGTTCATTTTGTTTGACCTTTAGTTAAACATTACATTTTTAAAGTTAAGCTTCCTCTTTTATTGCTTTCCTGAAATTAATGGCCGCAATGCTCCTATATTCCTTCCAAATCTATATATGGCAGAGTTGTAACATAGCAAGGTTGCAATTTATGCACTGATTATAAATACAATAGGCTCTAAACAAACTATAGCAGAAAACATGTATTCTGGTCTGGATCATTCACTGTCTCATCAAATGTAGAGCAATTCTTCTGTTTAATCATGCAGATATCGTCTTAATATATCTTCTATATTATTGGTTGTGTTTATTCCATACACAGCTCTGCATTCTCTGGCTATGCATGGTTCCAAAGTTTTTTAATTTCACAGACCAATGTTCTCCAAACTTGGTTACCGTCC
The DNA here is from genome assembly GCF_964273705.1 of Natrix helvetica. Taxonomy (NCBI): domain Eukaryota; kingdom Metazoa; phylum Chordata; class Lepidosauria; order Squamata; family Natricidae; genus Natrix; species Natrix helvetica. The sequence goes on along the minus strand of NC_138550.1, from coordinate 101,554,554 downwards.
AGGTTTTCAAACTTCTTTCAGAACTGTCAACAGTAGCCATGTTGGCTGAAGAAGTCTGGAAGAGTTGTGTAGAGATGATGACCAAGGTGGGGGAAACTGCCATTGTTTTAGGCCTCCAGTCTGTCAATGTACAGTATGTAACTGGAAGAGTGTATGTATTTAGGACAGCGGTTCTCAAATAGTGGGGCGCGCCCCCCTGGGGGGGCGCGAGGCTCCGTAAAGGGGGGCGCGAAGGCTCCCTTTCCATCTGGGTGCAACGGCGGCGGCGGCGTGGGCGAGGCATAATATATCCCGCCTGGAAGTGGCAGCACTTCGGACTGTGGATTTTCATTGGAGCCGCAGGCTGGAGCTGTGCAAGAAGCCTGCTCGGGCGGGGGTGGGAGGGAGGGAAGCATGGCTGTCCCAGGCTTCCCTCCCTTCCCCCCCCCCAGCCCAAGCAGACTTTTTGCACAGCTCCAGCCCACGGCTCTGATGAGTCTCTGAGCAGTCCCCAGCGCTGCCACTTCAAGCCGGGATATATTCTGCCATGCCCTCAGCAGCGTCTTTATGCAGGTAGCTCGCCTCCCCGCCAGCAGCTCCACCGCCAGCATTCCGTCTGGAAGCGGAAGCGCAACAGCCGCTGTTGGGGAAGGGACAAAGGGGCGGCGGTCGCCCGATCTTGCCACGGCGACTGTTGTGCTGCTGCTTCCAGCTGGGATGCTGGAGGAGCTGCTGGCAGGGAGGGAGGGAAGAAGGCGAGGAGGGAGTAAGGATAGACAAGCAAGAGGGAAAGAGGAAAGAAGGCAAGCAGGCAGGAAGGAGGCAGAAGGAAGGAGGGAAGAATGGAACTGGAAGGGAGGCAGGGAAGGAGGGAGGGAGGGAGAAAGGAAGGATAGGAGGATAGGGAAAGAGGAAAGAAGGCAGGCAGGCAGGGGGAAAGAGGAAGGAGGGAACTGGAAGGGAGGCAGGAAGGAAGGGAAGGAGGAAGGGAGGGTGGAAGGAAGGATAGACAAGTAAGAGGGAAAGAGGAAAGAAGGCAAGCAGGCAGGAAGGAGGCAGAAGGAAGGAGGGAAGAATGGAACTGGAAGGGAGGCAGGGAAGGAGGGAGGGAGAAAGGAAGGATAGGAGGATAGGGAAAGAGGAAAGAAGGCAGGCAGGCAGGGGGAAAGAGGAAGGAGGGAACTGGAAGGAAGGCAGGAAGGAAGGGAAGGAGGAAGGGAGGGTGGAAGGAAGGATCGACAAGTAAGAGGGAAAGAGGAAAGAAGGCAAGCAGGCAGGAAGGAGGCAGAAGGAAGGAGGGAAGAATGGAACTGGAAGGGAGGCAGGGAAGGAGGGAGGGAGAAAGGAAGGATAGGAGGATAGGGAAAGAGGAAAGAAGGCAGGCAGGCAGAAGGGAGGGAGGTGCAAGGAAGGAAGGAAGCATAGATAAGCAGGAGGGAAAGAAGGCAGGCAGGCAGGGGGAAAGAGGAAGGAGGGAACTGGAAGGGAGGCAGGAAGGAAGGGAAGGAGGAAGGGACGGTGGAAGGAAGGATAGACAAGTAAGAGGGAAAGAGGAAAGAAAGCATGTGACTACGGTGGGAGACGAGGAAAGACCGGTGTGCTATGTTATGCAGAGGTGTACTTATAACAATTTTATAGACAAATTATACTATTTACAGTCGCGCGGGGGGGGCGCGCGAAATGTTTTCTTCTTCCTAGGTGGGGCATGACAGAAAATAATTGAGAAGCACTGATTTAGGATAAAGGTAACAATCCTATTTTCTGTAGGAGAAAAAGGCCCAGGGAATATAAGGAAACCTCCAATATACAGTATCATGTGTCCATTAGGATAGTTTTTTCTTCCCACTGTAGTTATATAAATATCCATGTAGGATATTTATTGTTACGTTGCAAGACACTGGCAATCCACATAAGCAATTGCAAAATGCTGAGTGAACTGCTGTTTTTGTCAGTTAGTTTGGGGCAGTGGTGGGCAACCCGCGGCTCGGGAGCCACATGCGGCTCTTTACACCCTTTAATGCGGCTCTTCTGTGTGCCGGGTGCCCGCTCCCCTCCCTCCTCTCGGGCTTCGGAGGGAAGCTTCTGCAAAAGCCCGGGCGAGTGACAACCAATTTTGGTCCTATGACTGCAGAATGCTGCAAAATACCATAAATGCAGGCCAGTTGTTGAGTGTTTCAAATGTGATTGGAACACTCAACAAGGTGACCACAGTGTGTGTGTGTGTGTGTGTGTGTGTGTGAGTGAGAAAGACAGACAGAGAGAGGAACAGAGAGAGGGAGTGAGGGAGGGAATCAGAGAGAGACTGACAGACAGACACACACACACAGACAGAGAGAGAGACAGAGAGGGGGAGGGAGGGAGAGAAAGATAGACAGACAGAGAGACACACACAGAGTGAGTGATTAAGTGAATGAGTGAGAGACAGACACACCCACATACACAGAGTGACAGAGAGAGAGGAAGGGAGGGGAGAGAGACAGAGGGAGAGACAGAGACAGACACACACACACACAGAGTGAGTGAGAGACAGACAGACACACACACACACAGAGTGACAGAGATGGGGGAGGGAGGGAGAGAGAGACAAAGAGCCAGAGAGAGAGAGAGAGAGAAAAAGAAAAAAAGAAAGAAAGTGGGAGAGAGAGATGAAATTAAAAACAACAATATACAAACCTGAACTTACTCAAACTATCCAAGGAAATGCAAGGCCAATGTTCACATTAGTGGTTGTGACTTTGTCAGTCAATGTCAGGGTGTAATTTTCTCTACATTGTAAGGCAAATTTTACGGAATTTAACGTTATCGATAAATAATATCGTTCTAAAGTTTTTGTTTTATTAGTTGTGTTATTTGTATCCTCCCGACCTATGTGGATACTTGCATGCAGAATATTCTCAATAAAAACTTATTGAAACTAAAAACAGTGTACCATCCTATGTATTTTCGGTTTTAAAAATGTGGCTCTCAAAGTAAATTTCAATCGTGGTTTTGGCGAGATTTGGCTCAGTTGAAAAAAAAGGTTGCCCACCACTGGTTTGGGGAGTTAAAAGTGCAAGTCCACCTCCCCTCTCTATTGGTATAAATTCTATTTGAAGAGCAATGGTTGTAACAAGCTTTATTTCACCTTTGTATAAATTTGGGTAGGAGGATGAACTAAGAGCTATATTGGTGGACATACTGAAGCTTAATCAGAAATTCTTGTCCCTCTTTCTCTCTCCATTTTATGACTATTAAAGAAATGCGGTAATGAGATTCAAATCTTATTTATATTAATCCCATAAACTAGGAAATGTAAATTCAGTGAGCTAATATGTTTATATTAATCAGCACTACTGAAAGAAGAGAATTGTAGAACAATCTAAATCAGTATTGCCAACTTTTCACATGTTATTCTATTATATCATTTCTAACCAAGCTGGATGTTGAGGAACAAACATTGCTTACAGAATTTTTTAATTAAAATAATATTAAAATATAATCATATTTTTCTTGTTATGTTATTTACAGATCGTTAGTTTCAAGGTAAAATGAGTGAATGGGTCAGGTGCTTAATTAGATTATAAAATGGGTTTTATTAATACAAATGCCCATGAAATAATAATTTGACTTGTAATCATGAGTATGTACTATAATAACTAAGAATTAGCTAAATGATCTGTTCCAGATTTATATATATATATAAATAATATATATATAAATTTATATATAATAATATATATATAAATTTGTGTTACAACCCCTGGTATGACTAAATATGGGAGGAAGGTCACTACTCCCTCTTTCTGTCCTTCGGCTTATCACAAAGACCATGCAGGCAGAAAACCATATTTTTATTTTTACTGTTGCCTTTTTATATTTGTGTTGTATTCGTACTGATAAATAAATAAAGGGTATTCGTACTGATAAATAAATAAAGGGAGACTAGGATAGATCTATTTCGAGCTAATTAGCTCTCATCAGCTAGCCATACCCTTACTGGGATTAGAACCCGGGCTGTATATATCTTAGGCAGGAGTCTTAACCACTAACCACTAATGTTTCTAACATATATATATATATATATATATATATATATATATATATATATATATATATATATATATATATATATATATATATATATATATATATATATATATATATATATAATGTTTCTAACAGTAAGTACTGTTTGTAGTGTACCTACTTAATAAAAAGTATATGGGTGTAACATTTACATAGTCTTGGATTTTTATCTTAGATAATAATGTTAAATTATCCTCTTAATCTTGATCTCAGAAACAAGTCTCAGTAAAACCCAAACACTACACTGGTTGTCCCTTTTCTTTTCACTCACATCAGGATTATTGCATATTGGTTGGAATGTATAGTATTCTACGAAAACATTGCAGGAAGTACAAAATAAGATACATGTATACATGATATTTGCAGTTTAGCTGCAAAGTGGAATTTTTAAAATAGTTTTAGGATCAAGTTAATGCAAACCAAGAATAGATAACTGTTATAAACATATACTAGTATTTAGTAATGTATTTATTTACATCCCACCTTTATTATTTTCATAAATAAACGAAGACAGCGAACATACCTCCTCCCTTCTCCCATATCCCCCACAAATAACTGCGGCTTTCATACCAAATGCAGGACAAGAACTCAGTTTTCCTGATTTCTAGCCTGATATCTTATTACTAGATCAAACTGACTATTGTGTGCAAAGCATTGAGTGCTCTAAAACATAGTATAAACATTAAATATATTTGTTAATTTTGTTGTTTGTGGTATATTTTCAGTTGTATATGTTACTGTAAAGTGAGAGTGCTTTTTTACTGACTAATAAATTCAGAATTGTAATTCATATTCATAGCCAGTTATTCGATCTAGCCATGAATAATGGGCAGAGAGAATGCCCGTCCATTTTTATAATCCGCTTCATTGAGCTTAGTGGAATTTACTTCTATGTAGATATAACAAGCAATATGTGTTAATTTTAGGTCTTGAACCTAGGTCTTTTATTAGCTCAGAGCATCCTTATTTTTGTCTATCCAGACTTTACCAATGATTGAGAAGAGACATAGCAGACTGATCTTTAATAAAAGATTGACCTTTCTTACATCCTTTCTTTTCAGGCTGTATTTTGCATTACTTAATGTTCTTTTGAATCAGGATATACAAAACATTTGTGCAAAGATTAATGTGAGGTATCTTGGGAATAAACTCAAACTGGAACATAGTATATGTTTACATGCTAATCTAAATTATTGGGACATGAAGGAGTCTTCAAACATAATCTTGACTGATTTCAAAACTGATTAGCTCCTCAAGTCAAGATGAAACTGTTGTGGGCAGGCTCTTCAGATGTCTGACGAAAGGTCAGTTAAGACTGATGCTGGGCCCCTGCTAATATGATTAAATGAAACAAAATACAATTAAGTCATTTTTGGTAACAGTTTGGGAGTTTAATGCCTTTGCAATCACACATATTTTTCACAATGTTACCCGTAGTAGTCTGGAAGGTTTTAGTTACCATATACTTAACATGCAGTTTAAGCCTCTCCCCTCCATCCCACCTTGCCAAGACTCCGCAGGCCTTGGGCCTACTCCCCTTGTTGTATTCCTCGACCTACGACCAGTCTGCCCTGCCTGTCAGCTAGCAACAGCCAAGCCGCGCCTGATTGGCTAAGACGCGGCTTGGCTGAGCGCGGGCTGTTTACCCCATAACCATTGGCTGCCCTGCTTGACAGCTCCGTATAAATAGCTGTCAAGCAGGGAAGGTGCTGATTCTCTCCTGTATATAGTTTGCTTTGTGCCTGTTGCAAATAAACCGCTCTAATTCTCCTCAGACGTGTCCAGCCTCATTCCTACGCCCAGAACTTAATACCCCTCACACCCATCACCCATCACCCATTTACCTTTTGAAAACCTCTGGACCTCATGTTGGGAAGGAGGGCAGGCATGCGTCCCTGAGCTGCACCGTGGCCTCATTTTCAGCATGCCCACAATTCCTTAACAAAGACTGCACGGTGCTGTGCAGGCTGCATTAAGGCAGCAAAATGGAGCGGTGAACCAGGAAGGGCATGGATCCATTTATCTCTTTTTATTGCCACAAAATAAGTTTTTTAAAAAAGTTGGCTCCATTATCAGTCTCAATATAACATCCAGCAGCATGGACAAGGAAGCTGCTATGAGTCAGGAACACTGATACAGGAACAGCAGTAGCCCCACTAATCTTTAAGGCCCAGTCTCCTAAATAAGGTCTAATACCCAGCTATGTACAAGGAAGCACCCTAACGTCCACAGTCCACTGAATAACTATAGTCCCTTCCCAATCCCATTGCTGAAGTATGGGTAATGCTACAATTGGGACCTGAATGGGCACATTTTGGAGAGGGGCACATACACACACATGTGCCCAGCCAAGTTTGAGTAATGCATACCAAGTACCAAATACTTTTATAATAACAGTTGTGGTGAGTCTTGTTAGAGACCAATCTGGTATTGAGTAATAACACCTGGAAACCCTGGGCCTCCTAAAGTTTAACATCTTGGTATTCAGGAAGATGCAAGGGATGATATGAATGCACCAGAAATATATTCATTAATATACTCATAAGCATGCTACGCCGTAACTCCCAGCTTATTTCCCCAGCCCATCACCATTGCAATGTTCCTGACTGCCTCTACTTCCTATAGCACTGTGTTTGCCATCTCTTCTCCAGGACCCAGGGTTGAGTATCCATATATTCAACCCTCTTCTAGTAAGCTGATTAACTGCCACAATCTGATCAGCACTCTAAACCCCAAACCACCTGGCTCCTCTCCTCTCCTAGTCTCATCCATACTACTCTTAGTTCCCTTTCTTCACTAGGAAAGGCAGAGGCAGTCATGTTACTTCTCCACTGTTATTACTTGTATTGCTGCAATCACTTTAATTTCCTCTCACTTCCAGTAAACAGCACCAGCTCTGCTGGCAGTCCCAGCCATTCAGCTCAATCAAAATACCATCCAGAAGCAGCATTATACCAGTGAGCCTCTACAGTTCCAAAAGTCAATGTGAAACCAGAAAAAAATCCATGCTTGCCTTCCCAGGAAACTTCTACACACCATTATAAAACCTTCCAAACTGTAGCATAGTTAAATTTACATGCACAGTCCTAGTAAACATGATGGAAAATTAAATATATACAGTATATATGCTGCATTTAATTCTCTGACTGATTTTTGGATTGGAACAAAACTATATTCAGTTCTAATATCAAGCTCTTGGATTTGACTACATGGAACTTCAGCAACTGAAATAAGCTCATTTGCCTTTCCTGAACTTTCTCATTTCTGCACTGTGGTGAGATTTATAACTGCCATAAAGACGTCTGTTCTAACACTGACCTCCTTTGCTTGTAACTACTGGCTCAAGACAGGGTGGTTCTGAAAAAGGATACACAAACACACACACAAACACATACACATTTGTATCACCTTAATTAAGACTCTAATTTATGTTTAGTATGCTTGAAATCTCGTGATTGTACTGTACTTCCTTTTTGAATTTTGAGACTGAACTGTTCACTGCAAATACTAATAATAATGAAGCTAAGGCTTAAATATTTTGGAAACATGGTGTGAAGACAAGAGACAATGGGGGGAAATGATTATTTTAAAAGTAATGGAAAGAAAACAGATGAAAATAAATAATAAAATAAATAAATAAAATTACATAAGCAAGAGTTTATAGGAACTTACAGAAACAGATACTGACAGACAATCCTAGCGAAATTTCTAGAGGCACACTTGAAAAGTAACCAAATGAACATGTTATATTGGGGAAAATCTTTTTTTTTTAATTATTATTAAAAGAGTTTTGTACAAACAAATTTTCCCCCTTTTCACCCCCCCTCCACACAATATAAATCTCATACAAATGCTATACCCCCCCAACCCCCCCGCAAAAATTCACATTCAAATATTATACCAAACACTTTACCCCCTCCCCTCCCCCCATCTTAAAATAGATTACTCATAACCCCTCTCCTCCCAACAAACACTATATAAATTTCTCTTAAATTAATAATAACACATTGATCATTTTCTAAGCTAATTTAACATCTATAACTCTTAATATAAATTTCTCCTAGCCTAACAATGTTTCATTAGTCCCATCTTCTAATTTATTCATACATATATATTGCCCCACCCTCCACCCTAACCCTCCCCCACCTCCCACACAAACCCACCCCCCTGACTTCCGCTGTATACCACTCTAACAATTCCAAACATCCCATATACTATTTACTCTGATCATCTATCGGTCTAAACATTCTTACCTAAAGGCTAGATAATAACTCCTAGTCTGGTATTTATTCTGTATATAATCAATCAATGTTGCCCATTCCTGTGTGTAATCCTCCTGTTTCTGAGCTTTTAAGAAAGCTGAAATTTTTGCCATTTCAGCGAACCCCGCCACCTTCTGAATCCATTGATCAATTGTCGGCAAAAAATCTTTTTTCAAATGTTGCGCAATCAACAACCTAGCTGCTGTAAATATTGGGGAAAATCTTGTTAGTTTTAAAAACTGGTTTGCAAAGACAATTGGGTAGAAATCAGCAGGTCATGTATTTTAGTCTTGCCATAGGCATGAAGCCAGCTGGGTGATTTTGGGGTCAGTGTCTCTCTTAGTCATAGAAAAAAGGCAAGAGAAAATTACTGCTGAAAAGGAAAAGGAAAGGAGTTAAAATAGATTCAAGGGTACCAAAAAAAAGGCAATTCTGATTCTGTTGATGTAGTTTATAACTGTTGTGCAGCCAGACATGTTTTTCATGAACAAGCATCAGCCAAAGTTCTTCAAAAAGCAGATACAGCAGCATCTTGCCTTTTTAATGGTGAGCCTGGTACACCCCAAAATTACAGAACTGGTCTTTTGGAGGGATTGTGGAGAGGCTTTTTTGTTTTTTATATCTCCTCCTACATCATGAGAATCCTAAAGACATTTTCAAGAAGCACACTACATGAAGTATTACAAGATATTGCTTTTAATAATATTGCATTGTGTGTTGTGGGAAAGCAAAAAAAATATGCATAAGCAGATGATTATTCTCATTAACAGTTCATTAAGAGATCATCTTGGAGTATTTTATATATCTGACAACATCTTGGAGCAAAATCATGAGCACATTCATTATCAGCTGGTGAAATGATAGGAACTTGGCTTCAATTTCAGCCAACTTTCAACTCTTACAAAACCACCGACGTTAGCTGTTTTGGGATTGTAAGGTGTTCTGTCAGTGGACAGCCAAATAGAGTTTGTTGTATATGACACGTAATTGGATTGAGTTAAGAAATCTGTGGGGGGCAAATCTAATTTGAAGGGAGGTCTGTTACAGGGCAGAGGTGGCACAGAGGACATCACCAGATTATTTAAGTTTGTGCTGTGGTCTTATTTATATTCAGGATCTATCCAATAGATAGATAGGTAGATATCTCTTTCTGAGAATTGTATAGACAATATGATCGAAGGAGTTCTGTGTTTGTGATTTTAAAAAATCACAACTGGTCTTTAAAAAATGTTGTTCTGTTGCTTTTTTTAAAGACCAGTTGTGATTTTTTAAAATCACAAACACAGAACTCCTTCGATTATATTGTCTATACAATTCTCAGAAAGAATTGCTCTGTTGCTTGTGTGACATAATTGATGCTACTACTTTGACAATGTTTAAAGAATGAGGCAGGAGATGGGGTCTAATACTACAGTTCCAAGAAATCAATACAAATTATGTAACATATCTCCTGAAAGTATGCACTTTTGGGATTTCAAATGAAAATGCTGGAATACGGTCATATAGAATGTAGCCTTCCATCTCTAACAACTTACCGTACCTAATTAATAGAGTGCAATCTCCCCACATACACATACCCCGTTTATGTATATTTGAAACAAGAACGTAGAGGTGCACTTTTTGAAAAATGATATGTCACACATGTATTTTGTATTTGGCTATGATTAAAAAAAATCTTAAGAAAATAAATATGAACTCTAGAAGGTGTTTGAATTACAATTTGATAGCAAAATCATATAGATCTAAAGTGCCAGCAAGCATTGTGCTGTGGCAAAATTTAAAAAATCTATGTATCATCACCTATTATGTTAAGATGTTTAAATTTAGTAGCTGGAGCAATGGGGTTGTACAATGAGCCAGAACACACAGTTGTGTTTGATTGGTTGGAGAATGCTAGCTCCTGCGTGAGGTAATCTGCGCTGTGATTGGTTGCTGTGAGTGGGGAAGGGGAGTTTCCCTTCCCCCCCCCCCCGTCTTTTTCTTTTCTCTGGCCTGTGTGCTCGATAATTTACCTCACAATGCTCCTGTTTGCCTGACTATCTTGTTTGCTATATATATAGATTAAGATATATTTCTTTATATAAAACTACAAGTTTGTGTCAGTGTCTCTGACTTCATTTGGACACCTGCTGCGCAATTCCCTGACATATTAGTGTCACCATAATTTAAAATTTACATTTGAATGTTCTTGACTAATAAAAATACTTTGTCCTTCTGCTTCATGGCTGTCATTCTTCACTCTGGTTTCCAGATCTTCCAAAAAGCATATTTGTTGTACATATTTGTTTTCTTTAAGCTCTTTATTGGATGTTTGTTTTTTAAAGCAAGTTTCTGGATTTTTTTTTAGTTAGTTACAGTAGTTATTTTTGGTTTATTGATTAAATGTACATTCCACCATACTCTGAATGACTCTCAGTGGTTTACATTATACATTACAACAACTCAAACATCCTCACTACATTTGAAACAAATATTGACTTCATAAAAAACCCAGTAAAGACAGAAAATTATATTGACACTGATTTTAAGATATTGCAATTAGAATTCTACACCTTTTGCTTTAGTCCCTGCCTCCTAACTGCATTTGTGTTTCCTCTGTTTTTCCATAGGCCAAGGCTGCAAGCACAAAGAAAGTTTGCTCAGTCTCAGCCAAACAGTCCCAGCACAACTCCGATAAAGATAGTTGAGCCATTATTGCCCCCTCCAGCAACACAGATCTCTGACCTCTCCAAAAGGAAGCCTAAGACAGAAGATTTCCTTACGTTTCTCTGCCTTCGAGGTAAGATGTTTTTCTCCATCTTTGCCACCTAAATCAAGAGACAGATTCAGACTGTAAAGATTTCAAAATCTTATGAATTCATTAACATATATTCTACTTGATGGTTTTAGTGTTTATTTATTTAATTATTAGGATTATATTCTGCCTTTCCTAGGAGCTCAAAGCCCTATACAAAGCACTTCGTCCCCCAGTTTTCTCCTACTATTCAACTATATTGGGTGGTACCCTGAAAAGGATATAATTATACAAGACAGACTCAAATAAAGCAGAGTCCAGGTTATTAGACTGAAACAAATGCACCTTTCACACCTCTTGCCTGAACCCATAGAGGCTGCATCTTTCTACATGCTCATTTTTCCCTATGTTCAGGAAAATGTCTGAATTGAGGCTCTTGGACACAGTGTAAATTATGGTTAATTTGAAACCTGTCAGACCAGCAGCAACTATCTCATTCATAAATAAATCTCTTGTGCATGTTTCTGTGTTAGTTTATTTCTGCTGACAGTTCTATAAATGGCTTGTAAGCTTCAAATAGTATATTATTCCGAATTCTCACTATTTAAGCATTAGGCCAGGATTTGTTCTGTAAAGAAGGCATAATTCAGATCCTTCTTCCCAAATAAGTATATCTATCATTATTTAAGTAGTTAAGTATAAACATGGCCACTGTCACTTTATTAACTGGAAATATTCTCTGTACCGAAACAAAAAGTGCTTTATTGATTAAAGAAATTGGTGCAATCATGTATATACTTTGAACACATGTTCTAACTTTGGTTTGTTAGTTGTTCTTTAATTTATCTTTATATGGACTGTATTTTTAATTATTATTTATTTCAGTATACTGTAGAAAACAAATTTTATTTGGAGAACAGAACCTTTGCCCTAGATTTCATTGAATTGAAGAAGTTTTGACATTTGCAGTTTGTTCAGAACATCATCTCTTTTTGTCACAAACAAATTGATTTGGAAAAGAAGAGATGGGGAGAGGAAATATTCCATAGAAAGAAATAGGAAGAAAGGTGTTTGCAGGACATAGAGAACTGCAAGAAAATCTCATCCTTCCACCTCCACCCACATCTTGGATTGTAACATTATGTTTCCACACAATGAGTTTTCTGGAAATAACTGTAGGAAACTCCCCCAAACATCCGTCCAGCCTTTTTCAATTTCTTTCACTTATAGTACAATTACTATGTAGATGTCACACAAGCAGTTATTTTTCTTAGAGAAAAAAATACTGGTTGTGAGAGATTTAGATTTTAGGCAGGCAGTTCTCTGTTAGTTTGCCCATTTTAAATCCTTCCTCTCCTCCTTTTTCCTATTGTGTTCCAAATGCATGTGTTTAAGGTAATCATATGTTTAGAATGCTTTGTGGGAAAACAATGGGTGGCGAAAAGGATGATGCTAGGTTTTGTTTAGTCTACCTCTTTTTTTGCTTTGCTTCAGTGTTCTAAAGTCAGGTGAGTTCCAGAGGTTCCAAGGATATGAGTTAGTTTCAGCCTTAGCAACCAGCAGATGTGCTTCCCAGGAATATTTATTAAGGGTGGAAAGGTCAAAAAAGTCAAGATACCAACTATCATCATGGGATCAAAGCCCTAATTATTTTTACATGCATCGTGGCTTTGATGTCATTGGTGTGGCCGCCATCTTTTTTTTCCTCCCCCACAGATGACCCTCTGCTTAGGTGTCTGAAGGGGAAGGGCAAGAGTCAAATGACAAAAACAAGTATGTGCTGCAAAGACAGCAGCTTTACCCCTTTATAAATTTGCCATGACATCATACTCTGGTACAAAAGGAACAAATCTTATGTCAAGAGAATGCAACATGTTGCATCATTTTGGTGAAATGGTTGGATTTTGCGTATGCCTCCATTCAATTTACTGGAAATTCTAACTGTAGTAGTTCCCAAGCATTTGGGGGTAGTGTCCCAGCAGAATGAGGAAGCTTAATCTGTTTCTCTAAAGAAAAACAAATAGCTACAGTAATTTATTTCAGTTATGGCCCGATCTTAGACTGCACACTCTGCAATAATGTAAGTAGTTGGGGATAGATATGGTTTACTACTGATTATTTATAATAAGGAAGCTGAAGTTTTCATTCACTATGCTAAAATACAATAAAATTCAGTTTTCAAATACAGGTAATCCTTGGCTTAATACAACAGTTTGTTCAGTGACCGTCAAAGTTACAATGGCACTGTAAAAAGGTGATTTAAGATGGTTTTCCACACTTACAACTGTTGCAGCATCCTTAGGATCATGTGATCAAAATTCAGAAACTTGGCCACTGACAGATATTTATGATTGTTGAATTGTCCCAGGTCATGTGATCACACTTTGCAACCTTCTGACAAGCAAAGTCAATGGGGAAGCCAGATCCATTGACAAATGTGATACTAACAACTGCAGTAATTTATTTAACAACTGTGGCAAGAAAGGCCGTAAAATTGGGCAAAACACACTGATCAACTATCTCACTTAACAACAGAAATATTGGGCTCAACTGTGGTCATAAGTCAAGGAGTACTTGTGTTCACTCAAAGGGAAAGGGAAACCCCCCCCCTCCCCATGATATGTCAGTGATGCTAAAAAGGATGTCTGAAAAAAAAGGTGTCAATTTGTTCATTTTCCATAAACTAAATACAGAAGTGCAAGTAATTTTCCATGCTTCGGAGAAGCTACTCAAATATATATGCATTATCTTCAATCTGACATGTTAATTATCGTTATAGAAGATTCCCAGAAGTTTTGGAGTGTTTGACATTGGTGAGAAATATGGCCAATGAAGAATGCACTCTGTTTATTTTTTTCCAATGCCAGCACTTTGCATCCAATCAAAAATAGCATCCTGTCTCTTCCTAACGCTGCTGTAACTTTATGTAATTTTAATACATTTTCTGAAAAACAAGCTTTTTAACATGAATTTAGTTAATAATTAACATAGGAATATACTTGGCTACTGAAAAGTATTGGTATTTATTTTACCATCTTATTCTTTTGTGTGTTTTTGCTACTGTACTTAATTGAGTAATTTCATATCGGGTTTAGTTCAATAGCAGAACTGAGCATAAATGAACATACATTTTGCAGGTTCAGCTTTTCTTGCACATGTAGTATAGTAGGAATTAAGAAAATATAAATGTATTTGAGGGCAGTTCTCACTATATTGCAAGGATTATAGATGAATAAGAATGAGTGTGATTCTGCCCCCAGCCAGGATTTCGTTCCTGACTGGCTCAAGGTTGACTCAGTATTCCATCCTTCTGAGATGGGTAAAATGAGTAGCCAAATTGTAGAGGGCACTATACAATCTAAGTGCTAGTACTGTTTCATTCCTGAACTGTCTCTATATTGCTGTTTGGCATAGTGTTTGGATTGTCAGTTCTTTGACCCTAATTCCCTTCTTCGGTTTAGTCTCTGATTTTAACAGAATAACAGAGTTGGAAGGGATTTTGGAGGGTTTCTAGTCTAACACCCTGCTCAAGCAGGAAACCTTATACCATTTCAGACAAATGGTTGTCCAATTTCTTCTTAAAATGTGATGGAGCACCTAAAATCTGGAGGCAAGCCACTGATCAATTGTTCTAAGTAAATTTCTCCTTAGTTCTAGTTTGGAGCTTTCCTTGGTTAATTTCCATCCATTGCTTTTTGTTTGCCTTCAGATGCTTTGAAGACTTGGTTTATCCCCACCCCTTTCTTTGTGGCAGCCACTTAGACATTGGAAAACTGCTATCATGTCACCCCTAATCCTTCTTTTCCTTAAGCAAGACATACTCCATTCCTGCAACCATTCTTTATATGTTTTAGCCTCCAATCCCCTAATCATCTTTGTTACTGTTCCCTGCACTTTTTCTATAGCCACAACATCTTTTTTATATCCTGGCAACTCGATGCAATATTCCAAGTGTGGTTTTAGCAAGGCATTATAATGTGGTGCTAACATTAAACGTGATCTTGATTCTGTGCCTTAATTAATGCAGCCTAGCCCTTTTTTTTGGGTCAATGTGTCAGGGTTCCAAATAGCATCCAAAATTAAATCAGAGTCCAAGGCAAAGTATTGCTCAAAGTTCCAATTTATTAAGAGAGCCATGTTGGCACATCTGGGAAAACCCGAATCTGAAAGCTTCCCAGTTTTCCCCACCCAACTGAAAGTTTACGAACTTGCCCCACACCCACCAGCCCATCACATGGTCCAATCTTCCACAGCCATGCTGGCAGTTCCACCCACCCAGTTCCGGTCAGGTGCAGAGGTGCAGAGACAAAGGATGACCCTGGCTTTCTAAAAAGGAATTTTGTTTCGGCTACATAGCATCTAACTCCGTGCAATCCCCCCTCCCATTTTCCCACAATAGAAAAGTCATAGTAGAATAATAGAAAGTGTGGCAGGCCAAAGATCCAAAAGGAATCTGGCTGCAGGCCCGACACAATGATTTTATTTGCGATTTCCTGTGGTTTTTCTGTACTGATACTAGATGACTTCTAGGTTCTCTTGGAAAGAGGTTCAGACCGAAGCAGAAAACCAATTAGCCAAAATATATATAACAAATATATATGTCTCTGTATGTGTTTGTAGGTGTGTATTTTAAGATTTTGATCAAAAGCCATGTAACCTGGCATTCCTAAATTAATCTCTGAAAGACTTTGCATTTTAAAGTATTGTAATCCCATCTCCAAAACACACATAAGCTGTTCCTCAAATTCCCACCCCACTCACATGTTTCCTGTCTCCAAATATCCACAAGGGCCCCCTTAAGGAACAATAGGATCTGCTGCAGTTGAGTGCATTTTGAGTTCAGGTTAAACAAAGTTAAAACAACATAGTTCAAAAACAAACTGCAAGTGTATTGGGGCAGTTAAGAAAACATGCGTATGGATAGGTAAGGGAAATTGTTCTATTTTCATGCTTTCTGTTTTTTTGGTGTGATTCTACAATACCAAAAATAAAAAGGTTATACACAACTTCCAATTTTATCTCTACTATTATAGGAAGAAAGGTTTAGACTAGGAATTTCAGAGATTTGTGTGTTTTGTTGTTTGAGAAATAATGTGGTTTCTTACTTACAATCTAAAGTGGAACATTCCAGAAATAGCTTACCCACCTCTAGTAGAACGAGACCATGGAGAAAATTATTGGTGACAACTGCATCATACTGTGCTAAGATTAAACAACAGGACAAAGTACTTTAATTCAGCTGCAGTTAAAATGAGTATACCAGCCAAATGGGAGAAGGAAAATGTAAGAGGGAATTCTTGAAATCAATAACTGCAACCTAAGAGCCCCTAAAGCAGATTTTCCCATCTGCACCATCTCAGTAATCTAAGTAATGCTTCAGTAATTGAAGTACTGTCCATTCAAGTCCATGTGCTTATTTTATATTGTATATTAACTATAAAGATGGGGGATTCCTATAAAGGACATTGTTTAAAATAATTCTAAAACATATTTATACTAGAACCTCTCCCCCTCCCCCTCCCCCAATACTATCTTTAGTACAGGTCATCTTTGTGTTTCGATGGCATTTGGGAACAGAAACTCGCTAAGCAACACAGTTGTAAAGTGGGATGTCATATGACTATGTTATTTAGAGATGGAAGTCATGGTTGCCATCATTAGACAAGGACCTTGTGGATCATTAAGCAAGGATCTCTCATGATCATAATGTAGAATGTGATGTGTCAATAGCAATAGCACTTAATACCACTCCACAGTGCTTTACAACACTTTTTGAGCAGTTTACAAATGTCAGCATATGGCCCCCAACAATCTCGGTCCTCATTTTGCCAACCTTGGAAGGATGGAAGGCTGAGTCAACCATGAGCCAGTCAGGCTCAAACTGCTGACAGTGGGCAGAGTTTGCTTGCAACACTGCATTCTAACCACTGCACCACCTCAGCTCCTCTCAAATATTGTCTCAAATCACATGTTTTCAGGAAAGAGCGAGATGGAGATCTTACAAATCTTATAAAATTGATATGTTTTGGGGCATTAAAAACAAAACAGGATGTCTTTACTATAGGCTGTCCTGATACTTGTCATCACATTGCTTATACCTCATTTAGAATACTTACACTACAATTGCAGATGTGGGTAATCACTGGGAGTTGGCAATTTATATATTTAATAAATTAAGATGATCATATTCACTGTCATCATCTCATGCTTGGTTCATCTGCTTTCAGCTACTGATCTCCTCATCTCTTGAATCTCACCTTTAAGGATGTCCTGATACTGCCTCTTTTTTTTCGTCTTTGAAATGTTTGGAAGTAGTTTATAATGGGAAATTATCTCATGTCTGATTTTTCTGTATTTAACTCAGGTTTTCAAGCAAAGTAGGACTTTATACTTTGCCCAGCCTTGATACTTAAGCATCATTCATAGTAAGCACCAATTATCAGTGTCATCTCCCCTCCAATACTTCATTTTTACTTTAGAATTCCCCTTGTGTTTTAGCATTGAAAAGTAAAATATATGTTCTCAGTATTTTCAAATACTCTTCAGCAATTTGATCCACTTGCTTAGCTTTCATCAAAGGAGAATCTGTCATCAAGCCCAGTCTTAGTAATAAAAAAACAAAAAATATTTTACTAAAAAACATAATCCTTTTGATTTCTTTCTTTCTTGTTATTACCTCTGTTATTTATCTTTTCTCTTCTCTGAGAGTGAGAATGTTCCCTTTAGACGATATATTTCTTATCCCTTTCCTATTAAAAAAAAAATTGTAACCCCTAAATCCCGTCCACATGCCACTACCATAAAGAATAAACAATTATGACATGTTTTCTCTACTCCACCAGCTGTTTTAGAGGGGTTGGTAGCAGTGGGGATGACATTGAGCCATATGTCACAGGCATAATTCTAGGCTGTCTAAGGTCCACTAGTGATGTAAGACGGATGCTTTGAAGGCAGGCAGAGTCCTTCTGCAGACTTTAAATTGACTCTCCCAAGAAGTGCTCTTGTTTATTGAAGCATAAGCAAGCTCTGCCTACATGTTTACTGCAGAGAACAAGCCTGTATGTTGTTTCTCTATTTCCTCTTGGAAATTATAGACCTGAGTCCCATCAACCATATGAACCCTTTACCTCATACTGGCAAGCGCAAAAGATCAAATTTCCTTTGCCCAGATATTCCTGGTCTTATCTGAACACCGAGCGGAAGATAAGGCAACATATCTAGGATTTTCCATCGATACGTATCATTAAATGAAGTCTCTTGTCAAACAGGAGACTCCTTAATCCTTAAGAAATGTAGCCTTAGGCATTGGAGATGTTTATTGGTCAAACCAGAGACCTCAATATCAAGATGTATCTTTATTCACTGGAAAGACTTCAATTGTTTTAGCACTTCTGAAGAGTACAGCTGAGCTGTATTTAATTATGAGAAAAGGGAAGGATTAGAAAAAGGAAAGGGAAGCTCAGGCATATATTTAATAGAAAAGAATCCAATTTTTCAAAAACCACAACCCAAATTACCGTAGCCCAAAAGAACTTGGACTGAAATAGCTTCTACTGAATTTATAATGTACCAGTTTAATTTGTGCCCAGAGTTTTTTTAAAAAAACATTTAATTTGCACTTCAATCATTATGGTGAATGTTTTGCCTGGTATTCTTAAGAGTAAACTTTATTATATTCTTAATTTCATAGTTGTCTTTTTTAAAAAGTGCATCAAGCCAAGAGAAAAGGAAAATATACTTGATGCAGTGACCAATACATTTTCTGTATTTTTATTCATGTTTCCCCGTTACTTTGCAAGTTGCTACTTGCAGTTTGGTTTAATAAGAAATTCTGTGATTTGCTTTTAAATACTGTCTAGTGGGATTTGTATCAGGCTGGTTTACTTTTCATCTTTGTCATGCAGAATTCAAGATTTACACTGTTTGCTTTTTATAATCTTGCCAAGAGGATATTCATTCTGTATGTAAGTTCAGCTGTATGTTTTATGGATTTATTACTTTCCATAACCATTGCTGAAAACAACATTGCACTTGATGTTGGGGATAGTTCAAATAAAAGTAATGCCTTTCAGTAATTTTTAATATTTTGAATTTGTAAAAGTTTTTGAAGTTAAAGATGAATGTTAGTAATGTTAATTCTTACTCAGTAAGAAGTGAATTCATTTAATCACAGTAATCACACATTAGATTTTGTGCTATTATCTGTTTTTCCCACACTCCTTTCTGAATTAAAATCCCAATCTCAAAATGTCCCTCTTAATTTACAGATGCACATTACAAAAGGCTTTGGATCAAACTGTAAATTATCTAGGTACCCTCAAGGCTATACCTGGAATCCTGGATTTCTTAATGGAATCGATTGGGGGGGGGGGTGTAACCTCAATTGAAAACTTTAATCAGTCTAGTGGCAGCTCCATAAAGGTTAGAACTTTGGAATACCTGAGCAAACTTTATGTCCCAGGCCTGGTTGCTTAAAGTGTGACTGATTGTGTTTCTCAGCAGTGAGTGTTTTAGTAGTATGATGAAAAGCATGATTATTTTATTGACATTTCTGACATATGTGCCTAAAAATAAAAATCATAAACATTCGTCATCTCAAATGGCCTTACAGTAGACTAATGAAGGTAAGTGGCAAATGAAAAGGCCCCAGGGTGCTCTGGTGTGAGAAGTAATGGTACGTTCTTTGCAGAGATGGGTTGCTCCTGGTTCGGCCGAACCAGTAGTCATATTTTTGCCTGGGTTGCAAAACCAGCGAACCAGGCTTGCCACACCCCCGAACCAGTTCCCAGTTCCCCAGGCTTCCTGCTGATGCCACCACCATGCTCATGAGTAAACTGCAGATTAGAGGCAGCCGGCAGATCCTGGCTTGCTCGCTCGGCTGCTTGTCCCGTGGAGCTTGCAGGCAGCGAACAAAACCGCTGCCTCCATGCATTGAGGAGGCTGAGCAGCAGTGGGAAGATCATGGACTTCAACAGGAAGTGGTTGCCAGCAATGCCCTCAGATGAAGATGTGAGCGGGGAGGCTGCCTCTCCCAGCCAATGTTGCTCATGAGTAAACTGCAGCTAGGATCTCCCACATGTGGACCCCCCCCCCCCAACCTGCACCTCTGTGTCATTTTTCAGGTGCCCAGCTTGCCAGGCTGCCCCCATCCCACCCCTCAAAAGCATGTCCCAAACTGCTCAGCAGTTGAATGGAATCTTTAGCTGAGATGCAGGATATTTTTCCAATTTAAAAATGAGAAAGGCACTGAGTTTCAGTATCGGTGTCTGAACAGAGGAGGAAAGTCAAAAGGTCATGATAGCCCAAATCCCTATCTTTTTATACAAGTACATCAGGGGTGGGTTCCAGCAGTCACTGGTTGCTGCGCGCACATGCACAAAGCAATAAAAATTGTTCTGTGCATGCACAGAAGCAAAAAACAAGATGGTGGCGCCAACGGTGCCGCCGAAAGAACCGGTTCAGGAGCGTGGCAGCCCTGGGTCGCTGCCGGTTCCAGTGACCCAGGGCTGCCAAATTACTACCGGTTTGGCCGAACCAGTAGGAACCCACCACTGAAGTACATGTATAGTCCCATCTTGCCTTTTTGACTCCCCCATAAACAGCCTTGTGCAGCCATGTCTATCGTATGAAAATTTCTTTAACAAATGCATGTAGGTGATTCGGATAAGAGCTATGGCTCAGTCCACTTGACAAAGGTCTTCCCAATTCAAGTTCTGCCATTTCTGTCTCTTTCCTTGACACAGACAAATGAAGAAGGTGAAATAGCTGAGTTTCATATGCAGACTTTTAGGGAGCTACGTTCAGTAAAGAGGTGGGGGGAGGAGCATTTTTGAACTGGATATCTATTTCCTTGAGCCCTTACATTGTATTCCTCAAAAGCTTTGCTTTTAATAGCCATTTTGAAACAGTTGTAATATTTGTGTCCCTGACTTGTTTTCAGGTTCTTCTGCCCTGCCCAGCAGCATGGTATACTTTGGAAGTTCTCAGGATGAGGAGGAAGTGGAGGAAGATGATGAAGAAACTGAGGATACAAAAGTGACCACAAATAACGCTTCATCTTCATGCCAGTCTACTCCTAGGAAAGGGAAAACACAAAAGCAAGTTCCTAATGGACATGGTACGTCTTTGAATATTGAGTTGGGGTGGAGAATATTAATGGTGAAAAAGACAACCAAGGCAGAACTAGAGTTCTCTCTTCTGCCCAGCACCTTATATTTATGAGACATGTAACCAATGTTAGTCTTATTGAAAATTATAGGAGTTGATATCCAGCATACATGAAGGGCAACCAGTTGGGGAGTCTGCCTGAAAAGCACCATTTTGACTCAAAGCAAATATCCAATGTTTTTAAAACTTGATTTAAATAATTTAATTTCATAAGGTCTTGGTGTGTCCCGTCTGCTTCAGAATCACATTTTAATGGTTTCTTATGGATTTTTTCTTTTCTGTTGAAAATGAAACCAGAGTAAAAACATTAAGTGTTGATGTTGACTAGATATGCAAACAGCATTATATTCATTCCAGATTTGGTATTGTGTCTTAATTGCTAGCTTAGTATATCAACACTGGCACTAGTACAGCCTACTTACTTTGTAGGCTTAAATCTATTATTTCTTTGCAAATCAGCAGAGCTGCCTTAATCACAATGAACTTTCTTCACGCGCCCTTCATGTCATATCTACAGATAAATTGATCAATGCCTTGTCGGTAGAGCTTGAAAAATGTATTTGGCATTGAGTAGCTGAAAGTCCTAAACTGTAACCGCCAGAATGAAATAATACCTGGGTCACCATCTCCCACAAAAGTCATACATATTCTATTGACATTGGCAGCACCTTCGCAGTAAATCAGTTCTGTGCTCTTTCTCTAGGACTCCAGGATGAATTCTCCTGCCTTTGCCCCTCTGCCTCTCTGCAGTGCCCTGTCTAGGGGATGCCTAGTCAGCTTCTCTCATCAAAAGGAAATGTTTCTTTTCACAACTTATTTCTTTGAAGAGAAAGATAGTCTTTATGGAGCTGTTTCCTAGCTTGCTTAGTTTCTTAAGCCAGCTTTCCTTGATTCATGTAATTAAAGTAGGAAATGTTGGATTCATTTCTCCCGATTCTGTTCTGCAAGAGGTTCTCTTTCTAAAGAATTACTAGGAACAGCCAACATTTTTCATAATCCAAATGCTTCCTTCCTCTAATTATTGGAAGTTTATCAGGAGAGAAGTTTCTCATTATGTTTTTCTGTTTTATTTTTGTTCATTCGAAGGAAGGGAACAGCTAACTTTGATGGCCTATTGTTTTGTTCTGTTCTTTTCTTTCTCTGATGGAAAAATGGATTGCAGTGACTCTGAATTTAAACTAAGAAATGTACATAAAATCCATTACAGTGATCATCTAGTTAAAGTAAAAAAAAGATGGAAATACAGATAGTACCCAACTTACACCAGTTTATTTAGTACCCATTCAAAGTTACAGCCACACTGAAAAAAGTTACTTATGACCATTTTTCACATTTATGGCCTTTGCAGTATCCCCATGGTCACATGATAAAAATTTGGATGCTTGGCAATTGGCATGTATTTATGGCAGTTGCAATGTCCTAGGGCAGCAATGGCGAACCTTTTTTGGCTCGTGTGCCATAAGGTGGGGAGCGCAGGGGGGTCGTGCACGGGCGTGCTGCACCCATAATGCAATGCACGACACACACACCCAGTGCGCATGAGTACATGAGAGGCGCTCCCCCCATGTTTTGCATGCTTTTTTTGCCCTTCCCAGACTCTAGAGGCTTTATAGGAGCCTGGGGACGTCGAAAATAGCCTCCCCCGTCCCCCCGGAGGCCCTCTGGAGGCTTCAGGGACCTTCAGTAGGCTTCCCTGAAGCCTCCGGAGGGCAAAATACAACCTTACGAGTCACTTCCGGTTTGCTCATAGGGTCGGTTTAAGCCGTCCGGAGGCTTCATCAGGAGACTTCCCTGAAGCCTCCGGAGGACTAAAAACCATCCTACGAGCAAACCTGAAGTCCGTTCCCAAACTTCCAGTTTGCCTATAGGGCCTTTTTTTTTGCACTCCGGAGGCTTCGGGGAAGCTCCTGAAGCCTCCGAAGGGCCTCCCTGGGGGGGCGGGGGGGCTCTTTTCGCCCTCCGCAGGCTCCTATAAAGCCTCTGGAGCCTGGGGAGCGGGGGAACTGGCTTTTAAAAAGGCTGAACTCAGCTGGCCAGAGCGTGCATGCAGCTGGCCAGCTGACAGGGCAACGCCTTGCGTGCCCTGACAAATGGCTCCGTGTGCCACCTGTGGCACGTGTGCCATAGGTTCGCCATCCCGGTCCTAGGGTCATGTGATCACCTTTTGCGATCTTCCAGCAAGCAAAGTCAATGGGGAAGCCAGATTTACTTAACAACCTTGTTACTAGCTTAACAGTGATTTACTTAACAACTATGGCAAGAAAGGTCATAAAATGGGGCAAAATTCACGTTCAAACTGTTTTGCTTAGCAACAAAAAAATTGGGCTCAATTGTGGTTGTAAGTGAAGAACTACCTATATTTAATTGATTAATTATTAGAATAAGGTACAGCACAATGGAAAGTGTTTGCAAAAGAGAAGGCAAAGTTGATGCAGGTTATAAAAAATACAGTATCCAAATGCAAATTGTAATAAATTCTAATTCAGTGGTTTAACTGAATTAGTCTGAAATAATGGCATGGTTACTTTATAAATGACAAGTTGATTTATTGTATAGATAATATTAATCATTAAATGACATTGCTTCACAGCAGCTAATTATCTTTACTACATAATGAGCTTTAATAATAGCTTCACTGGCAGTATGTTCATTTATTTTTAATTTTGGGGATTCAGAAGTAGAGGACAAACAAAGCGAAGCAGAACTGGTCAATAACTATTTTTGCCTTGCTTTTTAATATTCAGAAAAATCACAATTTATTTTTTCTATTTAACTGCTTCGGCTTCCTGCCCAGTTGTGGTCTGTCGATCTGTCATTTTTCAAAAGCTGCTGCTATTTCTAATTTTGTTGCTTGTCACTTCATCGTGTTGAGAGATCATTAATTGACAGGCATTCCTAGCTTAACATCGTCATGAGTATATTTTGTAGCCATTGAAGTGGGAATGCCAATCATAGCTCCTTGTCCTTGTAAGGATGAAAAGAATGTTTGAATTGAGCTTAATATGTTAGCAATTCCAATTTTCTCTTTGTTGTTTTACATGTTCTCACAAATAAATGCCTGTATCCAAAAGATCTGAGATAGAACCACTGAAACTAGTTGCATAACATTGGGTTGTTTTTTTTTTAATCTTTTATTATTCTGGTGACCCTTTTTTGTAGTGGAATGTTATGCTAATACTTACCCTTGCTTGGCACAAGGTGAAAGTGCTTTATAAGCCACAAATATGATTATTGTCTTTGCGTGCAGATCTTCTCTGGGATATAGATTGAAATGATTACAGGTAGTCCTCAACTTATGACCACAATTGGGATCATAAATTCTGTTCCTAAGCAAGGTGATTTTTAAGTGAGTTATGCCATATTTTACAACCTTTTTTTGACCTCGTTGTTAAGCGAATTGTTGCAGTTGTTAAGTGAATCACCCAGTCATTAAGGAAATCTGGCTTTCCCCATCGACTTTGCTTGTCAGAAGCCTGCTGGGAAGGTCACAAATAGCAACTACATGATTCTGGGACACTGCAACCATACTAAATACATGCTGGTTGCCGAATGTTCATCGTGTGACCAAGGGGATGCTGCGACAGTCATAAGTGCAAAGCCCAGTCATAATTCTTTCAGTGGTGTCATAACTTTGAACAGTCACTAAAGAAATGGTTATAAGCCAAGGACTATCTATATCTGTTTCTAACTCTGCCTGTCCTATTGTGATGAACTCATGAGATTTATTTATGTCAAAAGTACACAACAATTGCAGCAGTTTAGCAGTGATGACATTCTCTGTTTGGAATAGTATTTATTTTTCTCACACTCTTATCACATTTTTCTCTGTCTTTCTTTTCTCCCCCTTTCCCTGTCCAGTCTTCAATGGATCCAGCAAATCAGTGAAAGAGAGGGAACCTGTTCAGAAACACAAAGTCAAAGACACGGTGCCAGCAAAGGAACGAAACAGTGAACACAGGTCTGAAAGTCGAAAAGACCAGGCTGCTGCTAATCACCATTCTTCAACAAACATGGGCTTTTCCACAAAAGGGCTCACTGCTAACAACCACCACACCCTTCATCAATCGGCTCAGGATTTAAGGAAGCAGGTATTCTATGTTACATCAGTTGGGGAAAAGTGGTATCAGTTTATCTTAAGAACCACTTGTGGGAAAAGATTGTGAGGGTTTGAGAAGTACACTGTGAAATAGAGTGATTTTAAAGTCATGGGTGGTTTTTTTTTAAGTTCCCCTTTTTGATAGGGCTTACTAAAACAAATAGCCATTGAAAAGGTCTTGCTTTTCTGCAAGAGGTTGCTGATCATTCTGCTGCAGAATTTATGCAAAAGCTGCATTCTGCATAAATTATACATAATTGAATTCTACCTTTTGATGTATTATCTAATTTATTTTTTAGGATTCTACCCTGGCTTTCTGCCAGGAACTCAAGATGGTGTTCCTAGGACTCTCTCCATTACTTATTCCTCACAATATCAAGCTTAGGGTGGGGTACAGTACATTGAGAGATGATTGGGTCAAACCCAACTCAGGGAGTTTCAGCAACCAAAAGCAGGCTCAAATAAGCATCTCCTCGAAACTAAGGTAGTGTGTCAATCACTGATGCAAGGTTTACAAAAACATCTGAATTTGAGAAAGACAGGTCAGCCATGATAAGCATATCATCCCCAGCTGATACAAAAAAAATGAGTTTTGGCATGCTATACCGTGTTTCCACGAAATTAAAACATGTCCTGATAATAAGACCATGCCATATTTTTCCTGTGGGCAAAAATATATGCCCTCCCCCAATAATAAGCCCCCTAGACAACACCCCCCCCCCACCAGCCAGGCAGAGCACCACTCACCAACTTAGCGATATCCCGATGGCGCAAAGCCGAAGGAGCCCGGGGGAGGGGGGGCAAAGGCGCTCACATTGTTTGACGCCTTTGGGATACTGCTAGGTTGGTGGGTGGCGCCCAGCAATGACCCTTTCCAGCCGGGCAGAGCGCCACTCACTGATCTAGTAATATACCAAAGGCACTAAGCTGCGTGACGCTCTGCCCAGCTGGAAAGTGAGGTTCCGCGAGTACTTGTTATGCCTCCAGCTTGCGTGCCTCCCGCTCACGTGCCTCCCAGCCTCACCATGTCCAGCTCTCCCTGCAGGGCTGGGCCAGGCGCCGCCACCACAGTCCCGCTGCCGCCATGCTCTGAGCATAACCGGCTTCCAAACTCCGGAGATCTGCTGCCGAGTCTTCCGGCAGCGGCCGCTCTGGGACTACGCTCTATGGTTGTGGGCTGGCTGTTGGAAGACTCTGGTGGGACAGAGAGTCTTCCCGCAACCAGCCCACAACCATAGAGCGTAGTCCCAGAGCAGCCGCTGCCAGAAGACTTGGCAGCGGATCTCCGGAGGATGGAAGCTGGTTATGCTTGGAGCTTGGCAGCAGCGGCAACAGCAGGGCCGCGGAGGCGGCAGCGCCCTGCCCAGCCCTGCAGGGAGAGCTGGGCATGGTGAGGCTGGGAGGCATGCAAGCTGGAAGCAGAACAAGTGCTCGCGCAACCTCTCTTTCCAGCTGGGCAGAGCGCCACGCAGCTTAGTGCCTTTGGGATATTACTGGGTCGGTGAGTGGTGCTCTGCCCGGCTAGAAAGGGGGGTTGCCGGGAGGCTGCTCATAAGTGTGGTCACCTCATGGTGGCTTTGTTGCGCTGCTGCAACAGTGCAATGCCCGGCTCTTCAGGCACCCGCTCGCAAGAGAGCAGCTACCCGGCAACCCCAAACCAATAACCACCACCCCAATAATAAGGCCTATGCAAAATTTGGGGGATCAAAGGAAAATAAGACCCTGTCTTATTTTCGGGGAAACACGGTAGTAAATAAATAGATCAGAGCTCCTGATGATTAATACAGGCTTCGTCATTTTATTTCAATTTTATTGAGATGAATCAGGAGAAAACAGCCATCTCTATGCTCGATTTCATGTCAGCCTTTAAGACAGAAGGGCCTATTTCTCTAGAATATGTTTCCCTGACTTGTGTTTCTTTTGTAATGACTGCTTTATTTTTCCTGTCTGTGTCATCAGAGTTCTAATCTCTAATACCTCCCTGAACTAACTGAGCCTAAAACAAGGCTTTGTTTGGCTGATGTTTGTTCAGCTGGAAAAGGCTTGAAAATATCTGCATGCTTTTGACTCTTTGCCAGTTGGCACCCTTAAGGTAACATCCTCATCTGTATTTAGCAATCAGGCCAGGAATCCCAAGCCGTCTTTTGTCAGTTGGGATCTTTTCTGCTTAGCTGCCTGTAAATGTAAATCAAAATTGACAGACATAAAGCCTCAGACACAGGAGCAAGAAAGATTGATTTTGGACGGTTCAGGTGATCTTTCCTAACTAGCTGCTTTATGTGCTAAGTATGACTGCCAGGGTCAAATGTTTCTGCCTCACCTCTTCCAACTGTTCCTCATCCTTTGGTTGACACTTGATTTTCAGCTTGTATTGTACATTTGAAGTCCCCTTTTATGTGCAAATCAAGGAATTATAGTTTTGTATCAGTCAAACGTGGATTGGATTTGTTGGATAACCAATTAATTTGTTAACTGCTTTAAAGAGCTATTGAACAGGAATTGTTTGGTTCAGATGTAATGAAAATACTAACCAAAGATGAAGCTAGGTGGTCAGTGGGAAGGCAAAGAGAAGTCCTTGGCTTTTTCATGCCCCATTCGTGGTTTATGAAATCCAGCATAATCATTCAAACTTAGTCCTAACGTTTACAGCTTTGTACTTGTGTTGCTGTGCTTGTTAAGTGTGCTCACATTTGCGAACCAATAGGGAAAGTACCGTATTTTTCGGACTTTAAGACACACCGGAGTATAAGAGGCACCAAGATTTTAAAGAGATAAATTTAAAAAGAATTTTTTTCCCTCCCCTGCCCCCAAGAGCACTCTGCAGGCCTCCCAAACCCTCTTCACACCCCATTTTTTGTGAAAAGGGGGCATGCAGAGAGCTTGAGAGGCCTGCAAAGTGCTCCTAAAGGTTGAGAAGGGCAAATACCGAGCAAAAAACACCACGTTTTTTTCAAAAACAAGCCTGTTTTTTGCAAAAAAAAAAGGGGGGGGTGCAGAGAGTTTGGAAGGCCTGCAGAGTGCTCCTGGGGACTTGGGAAGGCAAAAACAGCCCCATTTTTGTGAAAAATGGGCCCATTTTTCATTCATTTTTGCCCTACCAGGAGCACTTTGCAGGCCTCCCAAACCCTCTGCATGTCCATTTTTGGGAAAAATTGGATGCACAGGGCAGGGTTTCGGGAGGCCAAAAATGCTGTATTAGGTGTATAAGATGCACCCAGATTTTCACCCTCTTTTTTGGGGGGGGGGAAAGATGCACCTTATACTCTGAAAAATAGGGTAAGTGAATACCACCCCTGGTATGTATGTATGTATGTGAATCCGAGTATGACTGTGGAAAATAGAAAACACAGTTTTATGTTTGAATGTGTTGTGATTTTTAACTCATTGGCTGGTGTGGGTGTAACAAGTGATAAAATCTAATGATTGATCACTGTTACTTTTTACAATTCAATTAATTTCTTTCTCATGTGCTCAGTGTAAGCACTGCCTCGGGATGGAACTGTGACTCTAGAACCTCTATGGTGATCCTGCGCAGCGGGCATTGCAGCCATTTTATTAGACTGTCTCACAAAAGTTGTGTGTGTTTGATTAATGGGGGGAGACATGTCAACAGTAGAAAGGTAAGAAACTGCCTACCACAATTGCTTTTTCTTCCTTTGATACCTGTTCTTCAGCAGAGTATTTAAAGGTAATTATGAGTAAAATGCAAAATTTGTAAACGATATAACATCTGGAACCTATCTATTATAATTGGATAGGTTGGGTGTTTTTAAATTTTGTTTTTCTTTCTGGATTGAAGCTCTTGGTTTAGCCTAATATAAATACTGTGGGGTACTTGAACCTCTCTGAGCGTGATTGTTTTCTTGCAGATATTTCACTACCAAACCAGGTAACATCATCAATGCTAGAAGAAAGTGGGATTTAATCTCTATTTATATATAGTGGTTGCCCTATCAGTGTTGATGGAAGTGTTGTTTTCCTCTTTGTGCTTCCTTGATTAGGCTGTCGTTTACTGTAGGCAAACCTCTACCAAGCAACAACTATTCTTTCTGCATTAGCAGAAAGTTATATACCACTTTATAGTGCTCCAAGTGGTTTGCAGAGTCAGCATATTGCCCCCCCAACAATCTGGATCCTCATTTTACTTACCTGAAAGTATGGAATAAACAGGAATGAACACCCAGATTAATACCAGACCAAGAGTAAATAGTACCCAAACAAGAAATAACCAACTCAGACAAACAACAGCCTAAGTAAGGATCTATCACAGAGGTGGGTTGCTGCCAGTTTGGCCCAGATCAGCCGAACCAGTAGTAGCGGCATCGGGAGGCTCTGCCCACCAGCCTGGATGCTTCTGTGCATGCGCAGAAGTGTCGTGTACGTGGGAGCGCACCTGAACCAGTAGTAAAAAGATTAGCAACCCACCTCTGATCTATCAAAAAACAACACTTCCACCAACTCTGGCAACACTTGCCCAGCCACAGAAAGCAAGCCCCATTCCCTGCCAGCCCTGATGATGTTACCTAGTTGGATAATGAAATGCCTGCAAGAAAACAACCAAACTTTGAGAGCACCAAGGATTCTGCAGCTCAACCTTTAGCTCTAAATATTCTCTTCTATTGACACTAATATTAATAGTCAAGCAATCTACAATAAGATTTGTGCAGTGCAGAGGTGGGTTGCTCCTGGTTCGGCCCGGATTGGACGAACCAGTAGTGGTGGCAGCATGCGCAGAAGCGTTGTGCACGAGCACAAGCGAACCGGTGGCGCCAGGATTTGCAACCCACCTCTCGTGCAATGTGTCTGAATGAGACCCGTTGCTCTTTCTATTGATCTACAGAAGTATCTTCCGGAGACAGGCTTTCAGACTGGTTATTTTGCACCTTATAAAGTAAAAGACTGATTTGTGTTTAGCTATCTAGTATTATCTTCGGATTTAAAAAAAATATGTTTAGAAACAAATTGGGGATTAAGATATGTATGGGCAATTTAAAAAAGACTATGCACTCGTGCAGTTTCATAGCTGGCTCAGAAAGATCTTGCTGGAGGTATTATTTAGGTACTTTTTGTGTACCAAATTAGTTATGGTAAGTTGCAATTTCTAAAATTTCCCCTACAATACCATGCATTTTTATCTTGGCAGTTTTATTATAGATTGCATTTTCCCAATGATTTAAGGAGATTGCATGCATGGAGAGGAAGGTTTCCCATCCACTACCATCGCCCCCAAGTGTTGGAAAACACAGCTTTTTAAAGATGGCCATGGCTTGAGTTCATAAAAGACTTCTAAAGAAAGTTGTTTGCTTGTTTGTTTGCTAGTTTGTTATTAAAGAACCAATTCTGTTCCTCAGCATCCTGCTAAAATAATCACTTTCCTGAGCTATCTGTATTTCACTGTTCTTTGCACTTGGCTGAGTCTTTTAGTTTTATGCTTCATTTTCTTTCTCCACAATTGTCTTCTCCCTTCCCCTCAGTCACATATGCTGCTCCTTTCATTTTGCTTCTCAGATGCTTATCTCCAATTTGATCTTTCTACTTCCATTTCTAACTAATGTTGCTCTCGCGTAATCTTTTCCTCAGATATAGCCATTTATTCTCTATGTTGCTCTGCAGGCTCTCTCTTCATAAGCCAAATGTACTTCAACTTGGCCGCTATTTAATTCCCTATTGTCCCTTTTTCCCCAGACTTATTTTTTAATGTCTTACCTCTCTATTTAATGTTGTAACCCTGCTGTGCATAAATATTCTTCACAAAAGCTTAGCCATCTGAACTTGTTAAATATTTTTGTCAGCATTTATTAAAGGTTTTGTATGTGAGCAAGTTTCTTCAAAAGATTTTTATCAAACAATCATCCTGTCTCATTCGCAGAACTTTTATAAAAACTCAATGTGGCATTGTGATCCATTTGTAATCTGGTTTTATTCTCTTATTAAAGAGAAAGGAAAGCAAAACTGAAATACAGTTCATTAGTGTTAACCACTGCTACTCTTATCCTTTTAAAAAGAAATTTCCTTCGAAAACAGTGGCTCAAAGGGACCTTTCAAATGGGTGAAAAGGGAATGAGGGTTAGTTTAGTTTAGTTTATTAGATTTCTAGACCGCCCCCTCTCCCCGAAGGGACTCGGGGCGGTGTACAGGTACAAAATTAAAAACCATACAATCAATAATAAATATAATTAAAATCGGATTAAACAGACCCCTGTACAAGTTTATAAAAATTAAAACCTAACCTTAAAACCAAACCGTAAAATTTAAAAATACAAACTGAGGTGGGAAAGCTTGAATTAGGCCAGGCCGGTTAGCTGAAATAGGTGGGTTTTGAGCTTCTGGCGGAAGGAGCGGAGGTCCGTGGTCGTTCTAATGTCAGGGGGAAGGTCATTCCAGAGGGTCGGGCCCATCACAGAGAAGGCCCTTCCCCTGGGCGTCGCCCGCTGGCACAGCCTAGTGGACGGCACCCGGAGGAGTCCCTCTCTGTGTGAGCGAATCGGCCAAAGGGATGTGTGGGGCAGGATATGATCCCGCAAATAACTAGGTCCTATGCCATGGAGTGCTTTGAAGATGATAATCAACACCTTGAAACGCACCCGAAAAGCCACAGGCAGCCAGTGCAGCCCGCGCAGGAGAGGTGTTACATGGGAGTATCTAGCGACTCCCGAAACTGCCCGCGCGGCCGCATTCTGAACCAACTGCAGTCTTCGGGTGCATCTCAAGGGGAGCCCCATGTAGAGAGCGTTGCAGTAGTCTAGCCAGGATGTCACAAGCGCATGGGTGACTGTGCAAAGGGCATTCCGGTCCAATAGGGGACGCAGTTGGCGCACCAGGTGAACCTGGTTGAAAATGTGGAGAAGTTCTGCATTTTTCTAGCTAGGTTTCCAGTGTAGGAAAATAATAGGGACTTACTTTTTTATAATTGTATTACAAATAAGGCCGCAACTTTCCCTTTCCTTGTGAAATGTTCTTCAAAAAAAATTATATACATGTTCCTCAGAAAAAAATAAGATGCTAAATTGGTGATAAGGAAAACTTACTTCAAAATACTGTATTAAGAAAAAATATGTATGGCATCCATTAAGTAGGACAACTGAAGAGGCAGTACTATTCACTCAGCTTTGTTGCTTCATTGTATAAGCAAAAACTGCAGTGGCAGAAAAATAGTATTATTCCTCTTGAAGTATGGACAGTCAAAGGGAATTTTTTTTTTCAAGAGTAGAAGTCCTTTACCTGGCTGCATTCTGAATTATTTACGTTCCCTATTCCTGCAGCCTACTTGGGAAATGGAAGAATAAAAAACTTGTTCATGAGCAAAAATGCACTCACCGAAGACCTAGTATTTCTGGAGAGAACTAGAAAAGAGTTGAAACGATTAGATTTCACTGGGGTTTTTAAAATTTGTGCTTTTTATTTACTAAATTCTGAGGAATGGTAATGCTTATAAGGTTTCAAATCTAAGGAGTCAGATCAATATTGGCATTGGATATGTTTGTGTGTTCAAGAACGTGTAATTTGAAAGAGTTGAATAAGTTATGAGCGTCTTTCTTTTTTATGTTTTGTTGGATTTTTATTTTTAAACATAAAACAACATCAATACATAAACAGTGTGGCCTCTGGGTATAACACATATTAATACAAATAACAACAGTCAATTGATACATTAATCAAACTTGTATAATCCTAATAGTAACATACTTGATTGTTTTAGTTATTCAATGTTTCCATGTTCTATTCTAATATCAATAATCTTCTTAAACATGCATAGTAATACCATCTTTCAATCTCTTATCTTTCCATTATTACTTATATTCAATTTATATAGATATTATAAATGCTGAAATTCCTTCTAATTCTTACTTCTACCTCTATTCTGACTTCTAATCAAGTCACTCTTACTAATCCTATTAATACACATATTTAATTAAGGCACTGTCCTTTTAAAGATGCATATTCTTATTTCAGCAAAATTATTTCCACCTGAATGTTCATTGTATTTGTGTTGATGCATCAAATTTATATATAGTTGGAAGAAACAAACAAAGTAATCTAATCCAGTAGTCTACTGAGTGCAGTCTGTGCTGATCTTCTCATTTATTTTATATAGTGTAAAACAGCACACAATTTTTTTTGTTTTAGTAATTTGATATATGTACAGAATTGCAGTTTTCTACACTAACCTCGCTTACTTTCACACAGGGAAAATAAGGTAATTTCATGTACCTTTCTTCAAGGTTTTATTATATTTTTTTCTTTCCTTTTTTTTTTTTGAGCAGACAAAATAAAAACATTTTCTTAGTTACTGAAGCAAAAATGCAGGAGAGGGCTAGCTGCTTCTATATCTATATAATCGTATGAATAAGAAGGACGGCTTTTGGAGGAAATTGCTTCAGTTTTATGGTTTCTTGTACCAACATTTTTAATACTTTCACCCTTAGTCTAATATGGTCCTATTGGTCAAAGCTTATTGCGTCATTCTGTTTGCTCTCTCTAAATATCTTCAGCATCCTGTTCATATTTACTTGGCTTCAATAGTTAAATAAAGTAATTTTGCAATGTTCTTCATATCCTCAGTTCTAGAACTTACCTTAGCAAAGCTAGACCAAATACTGGAGAAATTCAATTAAATAGTGTGAAAATTTTAAGAAAAATTAATCTCAACTGATTCCCAGTGATCTCACTGGAACATCTGGCTAACTATTGTAATATCATAATTGCTATTCCAAATTATTATTAATACAAAGTAAAACTGCTTTGATATCAAATTTGTTGAGCAATATAAAATAATAACAATAGCACTTATCATAACTATTGATCAAATGTTTATTATATAATTTTAACATGAGATCCTGAGATCCTTGTCCAAGCTGGATCATTCAGAGCCAGACTAATCTCTTGGATGCATATTAGATATTATTTCCTTGCAATACTAAATATTGTATCCTAGTTATGAATGCTTACTATTTTGTGATTGCTTTTAAATTATGATAGAAGATGGGTATGAGATATTTTCCTTTAAAGTTGGCATTAGCTAGTTGGTTCCTAATTCCTAGTCAAACAATCAGACCTATTTGTCTCATAGGTGACAGATGGTAGATACAGTACATAAATATTAGAAAACAAGTATTGACTGGAGAGAGATAACATGCATCTCTGATGGTTGGATTTATGTGAGTGATCTTAGGCAAATCCAAAATAGACTATAGATTATTTTTAGACTTGAAAAAAATTAAGAGTTTACTTCATCCTAGTTGTTATTCATTCTGCTGCCTTGTCGTCTTAATGTTATTATTATATTTATTATTATCACTAATTGTATTTATTATTATTATCACTAATTTAGACTTGCCCTAAGTATTATATTGTTTTGGAACTTTAGATGCTTCTCCATACACATAAAGTGTTTTATAACAATAGGGTTAGGGTAAGGCAAAAGGAAACATGGCAGCACATATTATATATTCCCAAGATCCAAACAACATTGGATCCATTCTAGAACCAAACCATGATACAAAATCTTTGCATAGTCCCACTATCAAGCAGTGCTAAGAAACAGAAGCACTATCTCATTCACTGGGGAGCGTTAGAGGTGTGAAGATATGCACAGTTCATGCTGTTTTCTTCTATAGTTTCATTCCTAAATTTATTTTTAAAAGCACCTGATACTGCTCTTAGTCTAGGATATAACAATAATATCTAGAGCCATTTGTTGTAACTGTGTGTATGGGGGAGGGGTTTTTTCCAAGGGGCTTGTAAGAGAGGTGAAGCCTTTAAGGTTTATTGTCTATTCACTGACTTATTTAGTATTCATTGGTTTTTCTTTTTTCTCTTTCCTTCCTGCTTTCTGATATTCCTGGCATCTCCAGGTTTCAAAGGTCAATGGTATCACTCGAATGTCAACTCTGAGTGCAAATACAGCCAGTGCCAAAAAGATAAGAGACGTCAGACCTTCACCGTCCAAAACTGTGAAGTACACTGCAACAGTGACTAAGGGAACTGTCACATACACCAAAGCCAAGAAAGAACTGGTCAAGGAAACCAAACTAAATCACCACAAACTCAGTACACCTGTCAACCATACAATCTCAGGGAAAATGGAAAGTAGCAATGCAAAAACCCGTAAACAGGTGCTATCCCTTGGAGTGGCCAAGCCTAACAACACAGCTATTAATGGTGTCAAGGTCAATGGCAAGTTGAACCAAAAGACATGCACTAAGGAGGTAGGGAGGCAGTTGAGGGAAGGGCTGCGCAACTCAAAAAGGAGGCTGGAGGAAGCAAACCATATAGACAAAATACAGTCACCTGTCAAGAAAGTGAAGGGAGCCACCAACGTGACCGAAACCCCAAGCAAAAAAGCACCATCTGTGGAAAGACCTTTGCTGAATGGCCATGTGAAAAAGCCTGGAAGTCAGGAAGTGCCACAGAAAAGTCTGGAAAGGAATAGGCCGAAAAGAGCTGCTGCTGCTGCTGCTGGGAAGAACACGCCAGGGAAACAAGCACATAGCAAAACAGAAAATGCCTCCTGTGAACATTATTCTACCTCTCAAACAGAGTCCTTGCACAAGCCACACGACTCAACAGGGAAGCACGAGAAAGGTAGCATCAAGCCTGGGTGGGCCACGATGGAAGAGATTCCTGTTCTCAGGCCTTCCCCCAAGGAGTTCCATGACCCATTGATATACATTGAGTCAGTCCGTGCTCAGGTTGAGAAGTATGGGATGTGCCGGGTGATCCCTCCGCCTGACTGGAGGCCTGAGTGCAAGCTGAATGAAGAGATGCGGTTTGTGACCCAGATCCAGCACATTCACAAACTCAGCAGGCGCTGGGGGCCCAATGTGCAGCGTCTGGCCTGTATCAAGAAGCACCTCAAATCTCAGGGCATTACTATGGAAGAGCTTCCACTCATAGGTGAGTCCCTTATTCGCACGGGCTTTTTGTTGCTCCTTGTAGCAGGCAACCATTTTGAGCACTGATTTGTGCTCAGATTAATCCTTGGCAAACGCAAAGCAGCGGTAGAGGGTGAGCCATAGAGTTCCGTGCCATTCCATACAGAGCAGTTCTCTTCAGAGCAAACATACTCAGATTTCAAAAGTATCTTATGACTTGAGAAGAGATAGTGATCAGACACGTATGAAATCAGATAGCCCTCATCTACTCTACATTTGGGTTTTAGGGGGTTCCCAGAGAAGCTATATGGATCAAGAGCATACAATTACTCCCCCCACCCCCATATTTAACTTTTCTTTTCTCCTCATGAAAAATTATGTTCATTTTAAAATGAAGTTCTTTCTAATTTATTCTGGTCATTTCTTAAATAGATTTCTAATTGGATATTTGAGAGATTGAAATGATTATTTTCAACACTTCCTAGGCATTGGACAATTTTTGATGATAAGTAGTTACCTACTTCCGTGTTGCAAAATGTGGTTTTATTTGCCTTTTGCAATAAGTAATGAAAAGGAAAACAATCTGCACTTTGTTTGCTTCTGAGACATATGATAACCAAAAGTAGAATTTTGTGGGAACAATAATTCCTTTGAAAATGCTTTGTATTATTTAAAAAGTATTTTATCTTTTATTTCTAAGAATTTAAGAATTAATGTTTTTGAGCTCCTAAAAAAGATTACAAGTAGTCCTTGATTTACAGTGGCAATTGGGGCTGGAATTTCAGTGTTTTGGTGAAACCTCACATGACCTCACAGCCCTGAGATGTGCGCAGTGAGTGTGGCGGGGTTGGCAGAGCCGCGTCTGCTTAAGGGTACTTGCCAGGTTCAACTGGAAGGAAGCAGGGTGGAAGAATGACCAGCAGTGTGAAGAGGAAGGGTGCATACTGGAAGTACACCTAAAGAACCAGTCTGTGATTTTCAGCATATTGAATGCTGATGGCCCTTCATAAAGCTTTGCAGGAAGAAGACTGGGCTGAGCAGAAAGCAGGCTGCCTGTGCCGGGCTTTACTCTACCCCTTGCTGAAGCTCACAAGCTGGTTTTCCAGGAATGCTTCCAACACGAGCTGCAGGATGCATGCTGCCCCTCTGGGTACCCCACGTTCCTCCAATTCTGCCGCTACCCCAAACAGCACCTGCCATACAGCCTCCATCTTCATCCAGGGAGCCAATGCCGGCTCTACTCCCTCGCCTAACAAGGGAGAGGGGCAGTGTGCCACACCTTGCTGTCCCTCTGCCTCTTTCGCAACAAAGCCTGAGAAGTTTCCTTCAGCAGATGAGGCTTCGCTGCCCTGTTGTGTTTACTATGTGCATCTCAGAGCTGCCTCCTCGCCTAGCTTTTGGATCTTGGGGCAGCAGCAGGAGGAAGATGGCAAAGGTCAGTGCGGGCAGTGGGGGCAGCAAGGCATATGGTGGAGTGGAGGGCATGTGGAAGGACAGAGATGAGAGAAAGATAGGTGAGTGGGAGGAGTTGAAGTGATCACGTGACCACAGGAACGCTACAACAGCCATAACTTTGAGGAGCAGTCGCAAGTCCATTTTTTCTAGCACCATCATAACTTCAAATGGTTGCTGAATGAATGGTCATAAATCAAGGACTACCTGTAAGCTTTAAACAATTAGATAGGTTGACCGAAGTGTACTTTGCGTGAGCTAGTTTCAGGATTTCATCCAATTTGCTACTTTATTTTTAAGAATCTGTTGATTTTGGGAATACAAAAGAAAATATGGAACACAGGCTTTTTCCCCCAGGGAATATGAAATAGATTTTTAAATTAATGGAAGGTTGTACTGGTAATAAATTGTAATTAGGAGCTTTTTAATTAAGTATAATTAAAGCAGCTTTTTTATAATCTCACAGTATATTTTTAAAAGACAATATTTTTTGAGAGATGTGCTGTTTGTAAGTATAATCAATACTGTGATTTATTAAGTGCCAACCGATAGATACCATTTTAAGTGTTCAGTTAATAGAATTCATTGGGCTTCTGTTAAACCTGCTCATGTGTGTACTTAGCATTACTGACTTCGTTCAGAGGAACTTTGAATCTGGAGAAGGCCACAGTTTTGAGCTATTGAAAATTTTGAGATGTGTCACAGGAAGGCTTGTCCAATTGCCAACTGGCTACTGTAATGGACATGGCCAGTTAAAAAATCAAATGACTGATGTGGAGACCACTGGTTGGAGACAGGGAAGCCTGCCAACTTCCCTGTTTGTTTCTGTAAACAGAATCTAAAAAGGAATAAGAAGAATCTAGAAAGGAGTGGATCAGGAAGCCAGAACACATGGGTCCTACGGCCAGCTCATTCCCTTCTCCAGCTCTTTCAGTTTAGCATGATTACAATGAGCTGGCATGAACCTTGGATTCTTGTACATCCCCATTCTCTTTGGGTAAAGCTATGGAAAGGAAGATAGAAATGGTTGATTCCATCCTAAATTCGGTGTATGTTACCACACTTTGTGATTTATTTGCTAGTAGTTGTTAAAATAAGTCAAAACAATCCAAATTAGACACTGGCTTGTTTCCTCATGTATCAGACAATAACATAATGTTGGATGACGTCCCTGAACCATGATACAGAGTTACTTGCTACAGTCAATTGAATGGAAACTTCAACTGCAACAGAAGCCTTCGTTTTGCAGCCTTGCTAGAGAAGGAAAGCAGATGTGTAAAACTGAGACGGGCCCACAGGTCCTCTAAGGCTAGGGTTCTTAAACTGGGGAAATTTGTGCATATCCTGGGGGTGATGGAGCAATTTGTAATCGCTTGTTTGTGAGTTGAGGATCCAGTTGTGGGTCTGCCAAGACTTTTGTTTCAAAGAGCAGGATTGGGAATTTTGTGGGATCAATGACATTATTTGAGACCAAGAAAAGGAGCAGTTTGTCAGACAATATAAGTACCATCACCTTAAGGCAAAGAAGAAGACTAGCACTTCAGGAAATATCAAAGTCTAACAAAGGAACTGCTAGTCATTTCTGATACAGTGGTAGCTCAGTACTTGACTGCTTCAAAACTCATTAAATTTGGTGCCTGATGCATTTCAGTGTCAAAATGTTGGACTGGTACTCATCTTTGTTTGATACTCAACATGCTGCAAAAGGAAGTGGGGGACAGCTGCAAAGGACAAGGCAGGAAGTCGGCCATGTTGAGAAGCTCACTGCAAAAGGAAGTGGGGGACAGTGCAGAGGATAGATGGGAAGTTGGCCCTGCTGGGAAGGTTACTAACACGGACAGATTAGGAAGCTTTTCCGAGCCAAAACAAAGGGTCAAGTGGTAATCACATGGTTTGTTTGCTACTCATACTTTTTAGTATTCATTATGCCTCTTAGAACCAATTGAGCACGAGTACCACTGTATTGTATGATTATAGCATTGCTGGGAACATGTGTTCCTAAGAATCAGACTGGTAAACTGCTGCTTGGCATTAAATCTGAATCCAGTTATATCTGAATTGTCTTAGTTCTTTTCTTCTACAGACTGATTTGTTTTTTAAAAAAGTTATACTTGGAATAAAATTTAATTCTTTGTTATTTGCATATAACATATGTATTATAAAAGGATGCAAGTATCCAAATGCTTCTCTATCTTCTTTGGCCTGAAGACAAAAAGGTATATTGTTCTCACTAAGGCTAATGATTAGACTGCAATACAGATTTTCCCTGTGAGTTAATCAGTTTTTTGAAAAAGTCCTGTTTCATTAAAATTATTAGCCAAAATGTTAGTTCTATTAAAAGAAATGTGAATGTTAAATAATTGCCAAAGGAAAAAGGTGTCAAGGCAATATGCTTTGAGAAAATGAATAGGCTAATATGAAAACAGACACTGTAATATCTATCTTAATGCAGAATATTTTTGAGCTCCAGTTGAAATGGCTAAAGAACAGGTTTTTATATTAATAACCTTGCTTCTTTGAATTCAAATGACTTTTTTATTCAGACACTATTGAAAGTAGTGTCTTAAAAATCTTGAATATTTTCAGAACTAATCCTGTAAATTTTGTTTGCATTAATTCTCAATATATGTTCTTAACTTTAACA
This sequence comes from Natrix helvetica, assembly GCF_964273705.1. Lineage (NCBI taxonomy): Eukaryota > Metazoa > Chordata > Lepidosauria > Squamata > Natricidae > Natrix > Natrix helvetica. The sequence continues at coordinate 101,514,281 of NC_138550.1, read as the reverse complement.
GGAATTGTTAATATTTTGTCAAAAATTCCCATCTGGCTGTTGTTTTTTCATGTATACATTATCTGTTATCGACATGTGGGTATCATGTTGGATAGTCCCTATTAAAATGTCATATGAGATAGAATTACTAGTAATGAATAATGTAAGAATGCATCTTGTTCAGTCCCTCTTGCTTATAGTTCTTTTGATTAAACAAATCAATTTGAAAGCTGGCTTTTTTTTAGAATTATGCATGAACCAAGAATTCTGGCTTGCTCTTCTTAATAAACAATTATCAGAAATTATTATTTGCTCATGACTTTGGCTTATTCAGCAGCCTTCAGCCTTCCTGGTTCATACATATTCCAGACAAATCATGTATTGATTTCTCTAGCCTTGTTTAGCCATGCCTGGTAGGAGTGATCCAACAGCTTGTCTTTCTTTATTAACATTGCTACTTGTGTTGTTTGAACTCAGCTAGTATGTTTTTGCACCATCAGCAGACATTTATTACCATATGATCCCTCTTCTTAAACCTCAGAAACTGACTTCACCAAGTGAAATCGTCAAAATGTGCTTTTGTTTATATTGAAAATATGAGCTATAGTATACATTTCACTTGGTCTGTGGAATAGTGGTTCGCGGCAACCACAAAACTAAATTGGACCAAGTTTGTATAACAAAGTAAAAACGCTAATTCAGCTGCTCACATTTACAGCAGAATTCTATGTGATAACAACTCTTCCTTCTAAGCTTTTGTAGCAAGGAAAGGAAAAGTGCTATTTCAGTGTAAGCTGATGGACATAAAGGGGACAAAGGCTATGTTGCTCATTGCACTAAGCCATACCTTGTTTAACTGTAGTTTGTGGAATAAACAATTGGCTATATTCAAAAGTACTGATTAATAATTAAATAAAGCATATTTTGGTATGGTGATATGTGTAAATACAAGCAGAGAGAAAGGGATACATCCTGTTTGAAGCAGATTTCCATTCTCATTATGGTAGATTTCTATAGCAGTGGGTAGGGAAGTTAAAAATGGAAAGACAATAATAGATTCATGAAATAATCAGAGTAATTGGGGGTGGGAAGTGTTTTTATTTATTTCTGTTTGCTTTGTTTTCCTTAGAAAACTAGCAAAGAAATAATACCTAATTAACATGCTGGCCATATAATTCTACCTAGGCAGCAACATTTTTAATTGCCCATAAAAAAGAAGCGCTCGACTATAATCCTCCTCCTTGACCTCTGGTTTTCACAGAGAGGTATTGCATTTAAGAGAAAAGTTACTTTTATCTGCAACTGAATAGATACTATCCAGACATATTCATAAAAATTAGGGCATGAATGAATGTGGTCTGGGTTCAATTTCATTAACAATTTTCTGTGTTTTCTTCTTTTTTTCCTGCTTTTCTGCTGCATTGACCTCCAGGAGGCTGTGAGCTAGACTTGGCCTGCTTTTTCCAGTTGATCAATGAAATGGGGGGTATGCAGCAGGTAACAGACCTCAAGAAATGGAATAAGCTGGCAGATATGCTGCGTATCCCCAAAACTGCACAGGACAGGTTAGCAAAACTGCAGGAAGCCTATTGCCAGTATCTACTCTCCTATGATTCCCTCTCTGCTGAGGAGCACAAGAGACTGGAGAAAGAAGTTCTCCTTGAAAAGGAGATTCTGGAAAAGCGGAGGGGTCCTTTGGAAGGACATTCAGATAACAACTATGAATTCCAGTCTCTGCCCCGCTACGAGCCCAAAAACGGACTCATCAATGGCGTTGTTCATAAAAATGGCTTCCGGAACAAAGCAAAAGAAGTTGAGGTCCCTCAAAAAACAGGTAGGCGGCGACTCTTCTCTCAGGAAAAGGAGACCACAATGGAAGAGGAAGAAGAGGTTGGTGTTCTTTGTGACCTCCACAAGTGTATATACAAGGTCAGTAGAAATCTTGCTGGGGTCTTGGCTAGAAAGCACTTCTAAAATGCACATAGTATTTTCACTCACTGTGCCAGCTCTGATTTAGTTCAAACAGTGATTTGGAATGCTTATTTTGCTTGTCGCTGAGCTCATCATCCGTTTGCAAAGGAATGTTGACTCCTCCACTCAATTTGATTTGGCAGCCTTCCCACTATATTAAGCATCTGGCACCACCACATGCTGCGTAATTGTTAGCAAGATTGGATTGAGTATGTTGAAATGCTAAGGGAGGACAAGATACATTGCTTTTTTATGTTGGTACTTGTGTCCAGCACTCACTGCTTTTCCATCACTGCTCTTTATCCCATCGCTATGAACTGATAATTAGGTGCTGCTTGGAAGACTGCACAGACACAAGTCAGTGATTTTATTTGAAGTAATCACCATTTTCAGGAACTGAGAGCTGTATAGATAGACTCCCACACTGAATATCATTTAGATTTCTATTAGCCAGATTCATATCCCCGTTCATTTCCCACAAGGATCCAGGCAGTATATGTGAAATTAATATCCTTTTACCTTGCCTTCTCTGCCATTATAAAAGAGGTGTGAGACTTTGTCTTGTCTTAAGTTTTAGTTAGGGAATAGATAAAATTGGCTTTTCTATATACAATTAACATTGGATCTAGTGCAGATCCTTTTAATCTGTTGCCAAAAAGGATATAGGCTGGGAGTTCTGGTCGAAACACATCTCACATCCGCTTGGTGGGGATTGCTCTATAGCAGGGGTGTCAAATTCGTGTTGTCACAGTGTTGTCACATGACATATCGAGACTTTTTTCCCCTTTGCCAAATCGTGGCCAGCGTGTGATGTATCCGGCCCGCAGGCCGCAAGTTTGACAGCCCTGCTCTACAGAGTGAGTTTAACCATTTGATGAATATATTTTCATACCTATTATCTCAGATGAGGATTTTCTCATTTGGATTATGATGGCTAAGTATCATCTCTTTAAAAATGTCTGGGTTCTTAGGAAAAACCTGTCTTTCCGTCTTCAGATAATCCATGATTTACTTTTAACTCCAAATAGCAGATTAAAATACATATGATATGACCACTTCAAACTCATCCATGTTCAGGCTTTTGTTTGGTTGTATAGTTGATTATATGTTGGCCTACAAATGATATTGGCTTGTTTTATCACTATCTTCCTTAATTTCAGCACAGGAGTAGGCTGTATTGTTGGGAGCTATACTGCTATCTGCAACTCTTCCTGTGACTAGTAATCCTATTTCCATAACTATAGTTGGTATGGTTTGTGGCTGAATACATTTTAAGAGCCCTCTCATCTAGCAAAGCTAAAACTACTTATTACAGGATCATCATCTTTTCACATTTATATAGCACAATAAACATGTATTGGAAAGTTTAAGATTAAATTTTAGTTTTAGACAATGCTTGTTCCTAGGGCAACTAGGGAAAAAACTTTGAACATCTATTCCCATCTTTTCCTTCTTGTCACCCCCCCCTCCCCCCAAAAAACCCCACACCAAAATCCAGGACTAGGCTACATATGAAGGCAATGTCACCCAGTTCCCTTGAAAATTGACTATACCAGGGTGAGGACAACATTAAAATCTCGTCTGGAAGCAACCTATTGAACAAAATAGAACAAAAAGAATCCATTGACTGTACATAATGAACAGCATTCTTGGTGTTAGGGGTTCAAATCTTGGGAGCCATGGTCACATTTCATAATTGCAAAGCATATAATTGGACTCACCAAATATGATCACTATGGAAGGCATGCTCATTCTTAAAATGGTTGGCATAGTAACCAAGCTGACCCATTGTAAAGTAAACTGGTAGAATTACTTTGCCCCATTTTTTAAAATCTTCTCTATACATTCTATTTACTCCTACATTAAACTTTTGTCTAGTTTTGATATTATGCACATTTACAAACTAAGCATTAGTCTGTGATCAATTTATTATTTTCTATGAAGGTCCATTTTATCTATGTAGAATCCAGGAGTATTCTGGTAAATAATGACACCAAAGACGGATGATTTTGTTTGCATCTGGCCAACTTTATTTTAAATTTCTTTTTAATTTTGTTTTAGTTTGTAAAGGTTGCTTTAAACTTAAAGGTTATTTCAGAAGGGGACTAACATGTACTATGTTTAGGTCCCCAGTTTTATGTTACTTGTACATGTTGATTAAACTTGGCCTCTTTAGTTTGTGAGGCTTCCTTCTCCCTGCTAACCTGTGCATGTTTCCTTTGAGATATTTTATCTTCATGGATTTCTTTTCCATAATATTACAGTTGAGTCACATCCAATTTGACAGTATATCTTATATTCTACCCCCTTAGAGGCTGTAATCACCTCTTAGAAAATATGCTGCTTGCTGCTTCAGCAAACAGCAACAATTTGTCACAATCAGCTAAAAGTACATGGGTGCTAACTAATGTAATAATTTGAGTTACTCTCATTCACCTAGCTATATTAGCTTTGTTTAAAATGTCTACAACTTTCTTTTTTGTTATTCTACTAAACTTGGTTAACAGAAGCAAGTGAACTAAGTATAAACATAATAACAACGACTGGGTCTTTTTTGTACATTTATCTTAAAGTAAGCCTCATGTAAATAATTATTTTTTGAGTATTGTTGCTTGAAATAGCTTTTTATAGCTAAATACCTGTAAAAAATAGAATGCCAAGCAAAAGGGTCTATTCATTGCAATATGTAAACCTCATGGCTATTTCTATACTTTTCTTAAAGGCATTTCTTTACTGCAATTTATGTAAGTAAAGGTGCACAATCTATCTCAAATAGAAAAAATAGGTATTTACGGGGGAAACCCTGAATATATTTGTATGCGTAATACCAAAGAATCCAGTCCTGCACGCTGGTCAATTAGAGATTTAAATTCTGTTTTAGTGCTATATTAATTAACCTCAAGAACTTCAACCATTCCAAACTGTGCATCAAAATGTAGTTTCTGCTGAAATAACCCAGTGGTTTCTGCTTGCAAAGTAGGATTTAGAAACAATCCTACTTCAGAAATTTAGAAATTTTTTTATTTTTGTCCAAGAAATCCTTCCCATATCTATACAGATATTTTGAGAGAGATCTAAGAAACAAAGGCAATCTTTTCACATACACTACATATTTTTCTATTTAAATTCAAAGTGACATTGTATAAGTATAAATTTTAGGCAAAAATTGGAATTTAAGAAGGGCAAGAGAAAGCTATCAATGGAGATTTCTTTATGATGAATGAAAAATCTAAGCTTGGAGAGCAAACCACTGCCAAAAACTAAAACCTGAGCTACATGTATTTTCTATTATTTCAATATAAAAATAGTTTTTGCTTTCTATTGCTTGGCAAAAATTGACAAGCAAGTACTCAAAATCTGTTGGTATTAGTTTTAAAGCCTTGGCAAGCCCCAAATTACAGACACAGATTGGATAGCTGAGAAATAGTGCTTTGAATGCTGTTTATTATTAAATTGGCCCAATAAATATTTCACACAATTGTTCCTTTTATTTACAAACATGAAAATCTGAGATTTGAAATTTCATTGCCTCTTTTCCTGTAATCGACACTTAACATTTTGTAATAAGCAATTACTTTTCTTTCTTTTCTTTAGAAAAGTGCTCCAAACTAGATTTTGGCTAGGAGAAATACTTTGAGCAGGATTACCACTTTGCATATATATCCTAGCCAAGAAGTAGTCCTGCAAAGTAGTTTGAAGATTAGAAGCCTCAGCATTTTTCCATTAAAACTGAGTTGTGGTTGCACTTCTTGCATCAGGGAACCATCATGGAAAAAAACACTGCCTTTGGGGCCCATAACCTTTCATGTAATATGCATTGGGAACCCTGTGCCTCCCTATGTGGGACGAGCACTTTGGACAGATCAGTTACATTTGGAAAAAGTGGTCCTAGACATACTAAAAGCCATATCCTTTAAAGATTACGGTCAAATATTTCATTGCACCCAGAAATCTATCACTAACATCTGTATTGTATGATAGTGCAACTCTCACTCACTAGCATGTGGGCTACTTCGTTCTGCACCAGGAGCTTTTCTAAAGTGGTTTTGAGAAGCTAGTTCTGGCTTTTATAAGGACATGAGATACTATCACCAGGGCCTCCCTCTTCATATAGGACTTCAAGTTGTATCCAATAGAAGCAGGACAATGGCTTCTCTTACCATGACAATAATTTGCATATCGTATCCAACAGGAGTCATGCGTTCAGGAGAAATCACAAGTCAACATCTCATGCAGAGCTAAATCTGGAGCCCACAAAAAAACAGATGGTCTTTTTAGGACTTTACCTTAGTCTTTTTAATTCTGACTGACCACAACAGTCTTCAAACTGTCAAGACCTCCTCAGCATCTCCAGGCCAACACAGAGTAGAAATAAATAGCTGAGTTTAATTGGCATACTTCTGGTTCAGTGAGTGAGGAGAAGGTAATAATATTTGTCCCTGGTTCATGGTCAGATCACTCTTTTATTACTTTGGAGTCCTTTATGCCTCTGCAGGAAATAAAACCTATCTTATTATTTTCTACCAACAGACTAATGACCTGTTGGATTTCAAAAGAGGCTTGAAGTTGTTCCTGAACAGACCTGGGCATTTTATGATCTCTGGGTACATTAAGTCCTTTGGCTGCCCTTGTCGAGGCAGCAGCATTGGGACAAGGGGAACATGGTGGTAAAAGAGAGCAGGGAAGAGGACTCCACAACAGTCCTAGTTTCTCATGTGGCCTCTTGGGAAAATTAATTGATCACCCCTGTTGTGAGGCTCTGGTATACTTAATTTGATTGAAGCCTTAATCACCACTTGGAAAGTGGAGATGACAGTGATCTAGGATCATATTGTGGTTATGCGTTCTTCCTTTTCTTGGAAGTTGCCATGTTTTTGGTTTTTTTAAATATTTTTTTTATTTTTAATTTTCAAAACAAACACAACACAAAGAATCCTCCTTTACATACTGTAGAAAGTGTATCAGTTAGTTACAAAAGACTTTCGTGCATCTCTTCCACAGTCATCAACCATAATTCATATTAAGTCAAGTATTTTAACTCAGATATTTATACATATTACCATCATCATGCCTCCATTTTCATTTGATTATAATTGTTTAAACGTCCTTTATCATAAAACATACCAAGGTTTAAAGCATAACCACATACTGGCATTTCATTTGCTATTTCTAAAATCCTCCAATAACTCTGAATCCTTATGTCCTATTCTAGCTAAACATCCATAATATTTAGTAACAAAAATTTCTAATCCTCCTTTCCAAATCACTGTTTACAATTTACATCCAGTTTCCTTATGTTGTACCCATACGTATATATACGTCGTTATCATTATCCCTCCTTTATTTAACTGTATCCTGTATCATAACATTTTCCCCCTAATAATTAAAAGTTAACTAAATTTAACTTAGTTTTTTTATTAGCCTTGATATATAACCAAAAAAAAATCTAATCTTCCTTTTGTATGTACCATTCAATATTCATATCCAATTATTACTTATCATAACAATACATATGTATACATTATTATCATTATCAATTATTTATTTGACTATATCTATTGTCACCAAATTTCACTAAGTTTAACTAGTTTTAAATTATACACTTCCATATATCAACCTGTAACTTTCCAGTAGCAAAACAGTCTCATGTCCTGCCATTTGTGGTATCAGTCCTCTAATCATCTCCTTAATCAAGATCCTCTTAGCAACTCATTGCTTATTAAGTCTCTCGTGTAATTTCGATGACCTTCTTCTGTTTCCTTAATCAGCTTATCTTTAATTGTCAGTAATGTTACCAATGATGTTGCTAATGAAATTTCTCTCTTTAAATCCATAAATTCTTTTGTTTTTTCTTCTTCTGTATCTTGCCATCTGGGGTTGATTTCCCCTCCATTTAATTCCTCTTTCAGTGTTCCACTCTTTCCATTTCCAGACACAAACCAATCACCATAGATTTCAGCAGATTTAATTTCTTTATGGTCATTTTCCTCTTTGGTTTTTAGGACTCTAACCTCCACTTTTTCCACTTGATAAACATCTCCAACTTCTTCATCATATTTTACTGTTAGAATCTCTAAGTTTTCCAACTTCTCCGTCCTCTCAAATGTGTTTGATAATTTTTGAATTTCTAGCAATATCTTTTGCAGGCTTAAAGTTTCTTTCTGCTGTTGAAATTGTACCATTATCTACTCTGCTGCTCTGGCTTGGAAGGTTTTTACAAGATTAAGCATAAATTCACAATAAGATCTTATTTTCACTTTTCTCTAGTTAAAGATATACTTCAAAGGAACATTTACATGCTTTTCTTCTTATCACTCTCTATAAACAAACAGTGAGACCTTGAAGTGCCAAACCAGAATAATCAGTGAGGAAAGTAAAAGTGTTTTGTTTCCAATACACAAACCTCCAGTCTCTGAGTTGCAGTGTTTCCCCCTCTGTTGTTACAATTTTCTTTGTTTCCTTTTGTATCTTTTTTATATTCTAAATTCAAAAAAGTCAAATTCTTAAATGAGTTAGAGAAGAAAAGGGGAAAAACACCCACAGTAATGAAGAAGGAGAATTTTAGTCCATAGGTTACAAAGAAGAAGAATAAAAGAAAAATATAGAAGAAGAAAACTTAATTCATTCATTTTACAAAGCTTGCATAAATTCTATCTATGAACATAGCATTTAAAAAGTAAGATAACCACTGTCCAAATCCATTCAAAGCTTAATTGCTCCGCTTATTTCTTCTGTTCTCAAATTTAAATTAACTTTAATTTTTAATTGGCAGTCTCTTTTAAAACGATAAAAATTCCTCACCAGCTGGAAACACTTTCCATATCCTTCCGTTTTGGAGCCGCCCCGACTTCATCAGCCTAATGACTGGATTTTTTGTCGCTGGCTTGAAGAACTTCTCTTGGATCGATCGGGGACTTTGCGATGTCTCTGAGATCAGCAAGATGTATTCTTCCTGTTCACCATCTCTGCGGGACGGTTTAGGTCCGATTGGACCACCCAACGGCAAAAGTATCGGCTGTGGTCTCGGAGCATCGAGACCACACATCCGTATCGTCGCGACATTGGCTCCTCCTCCCGGAAGTTGCCATGTTTTTGGAAGGCCTCTAGGAAATGAAACAGCAAAAGAAACACCTAGCGCCTTATTGAAGGAAAACAAAGAAGTAGATGCTAGAGAATACCAACCACTTTCCAAAAGCCAAAATGCATCCCAGATCACATTATAAGACTTTTCCCAATCATCCTTCATTCACTCATCAAGTGTTAAGGCTCTAGCAAAACGTAGTGATTTTATTAGCAGTAAGTTATGCAAATATCACAGAAGCCCAATAGCAATTCTTTCTGATTATCACCCTAAAAGGGAATAGGTCACTGCACAAGTCAACACAATAAAGGTGGATAAATGCTGAGCTTTGATGCCCTTATTGCCATAGTGTAGGTTGAAACACAAGCTCTTACCATACTCAGATTTACTTTTTATCTTTGTTCACTGGTGATCTAAGTAGTTCTTATGTCATTCACCTGTCAAAAACCTCAATAAACCATTGATTATAAATGGGGCAGTTTGGAAATAATTACATCAAGTACCGTGGCCCTCTCAGTCTCCAAAGCTGAATCAGGCTCTGCAAAACTGCCTCCCAACTTACAGAAGAAATCCCCAAGGAGAAGTGAGATTTCAGTTATTTAATCAGTCAATCATGTTATAAGTCATCACAGTTACAACTCTAAGCATCTTCCAGGGTGTAAATAATTAGGGCTAAAACAGTAATAAGAACTGATTTATGGTGAAACTGAACTGAGGGAATGTGAAGGACAATTTTAAAGATCTGTATGGAAATTGTAGTTACTGTATTTGCCAAAGAGTAAAATAGAAAGAAGTGCCATAAATGTTAATATCTAAGGAAAAATGGTGACATCTTACATTCTTTCTTTGAGAATATTGTAAATACTAAAGAATGTTGTAGGTGAGGATGGTCTGAGTGAAGAAAAGTTAAAATATTAGGTGTCCTTATGGAGTGACTGTTCAATTAGTTTAATCTGTTTGTAAATAAAGCAACTCTGTTTGATGAGTGGAAGAATGACCTTCTTTACAAAAGGAAACTTAGGAAGAGCAAGTGTAAAATTTGAAGGAGAGGGTAATTTGTTAAGTGTGCCTGAGAAAATGTTGGCAGAGTTATGATTTAAAGGGTGCAAGAAGAGATAATGAGCAAGGTCTGCAGCATGGCTTTGTGTGGGGAATATGTGCAGAGTAGGTTTTTCCCTCTTCAGCAGTTCATCAGGCAATGTGTGAGGAAGAAACGTTATTGTACATTTGTTGATTTATGGAGTGCATATGATCAACAGATGAGGTGTGAGCTATGGTTGGTGTTGTTTGCTGAATCCAGTAAGAATGGTGTATAATGGAAGTAAAGCATGTGTAAAAATCATTGGAGTGCCTAGGAACAAAGTTTGCCATTGAGCATGGACTATGAAAAGAATATCTGATGTCTCCTTAGTAGTTCAGTTTATTTATAGATAAACATATATAGAATGCCTATGGCAATGTTAAGAAAGATATTGGTTTGAAAATGAATATGCATGGTTTTTTTAATATGCATGTTTTTGGCTGAGAAAGCAAATGATTTGCAACAGATTTTAAATTGTATTATCATACAATTAATATATCAAAGACACTGCAAAAATGTTACCCCTGAAATGAAAACTATTTATAAATGATTGTTTTTTGTGTCAATACATCCTATAAAATAAAATGAAAATCAATAGATTTAATTGATTGAAATATATCAATAGATTAAATTGAACTAATTTAAGCTGTTGTTTTAAACCACTGGTTGCATGTTCATGATATACAGCAGGGGTGTCCAAACTTGGGAACTTTAAGACTTGTGGACTTCAACTCCCAGAATTCCCTAGCCAGCCATGCTGGCTGGGGAATTCTGGGAGTTGAAGTCCACAAGTCTTAAAGTTCCCAAGTTTGGACACCCCTGATATACAGTATGCCAGCTTTGAGTTCCACAATTCAGGCAGCTGTGGGGAAAAAATGTAGTCCACATTCTCCCACTAGTAATCTTGAAAATGTATGTCATTGACATAAGCAAAACCTTTTGTGGGAGAATAATTCGCATTTTAAAATGTTACCAGTACAGGTCTATTTGGTAATCCTCTTTCTTTACAAAGACATAATGTATTATACGATAAATAGGTGCCCTTTCAATACATTGCACTACAACTCCCATTATCCCTTGATGACGGGTGTTTTATTTAAAGCATCTAGATAATACTAGATTGAGAAACACTGGCATATTCCTCCTACTGTGCTATAAGATATGCATCTGCCTCTCCAATTTTATGCCTTCCACATACTTGGAGTTCAGTTTCTGTAACTCCTAGCCAGCCTTAGTCATCTTGGTGGAGAATTATGGGAAATTGCCACAGATGTACTCCAGTTGAAAGCAAACTTTGCAGCAGTAGATAAATGAAGGAGAAACATTACAGCTGTGTAATCGTAATGCATTCTTGGTTCACAATAACAATTTAATAAATAAAATTAAACAATGTGGAAGTTTTTGCAATATTTCTTTATTATTTCTAACAAAAATTATTTTATTTCAGTTTTGCAATATATTAGGTAAATATGGCTAAATACTGAATATGTTGTTATTTTTAATTTGGTTTTGAATCTCTAGCTTTATACTATGGCTGGCATGATTTTAGAATATATCTGGTAGAAGGAAATTTATCTAACTTTCTACGTTGCCTGCGATAATTCCCTGAAATCAAGTCTTGCCAGTACATTTCTAAAGAAGTATTTTTGTGGGGGGTTTTTTAGAACCAATATAAATTGCCAGTTAGAAATCTTCTTTGGGGTGGAGGGGAGTTGCTGTTATTTTTCTTTCCTTGCTTGGCAATTGCCTGTATCTGGAAGGCATCTTATTGACACATAGCATAAAATATGATTGAGTGAGCCTTTTAGGAACCCCAAAAAGCCTAACCCTGATTCATTTGCAGAATCGGGGGAGGGGGGGACAGTATCTACACAATGCTGCCTTCCCTATTTTTCCCATTTTTTTCCTTTAATCATGATAACAGTGTACCCAATCTAAACATCTGCCTGATTGTCCCACTAATCATAATAATAAATACAAAAACCTGAAAATAGAAGAATGGCTGTGGCAAAAGTAAGCAAAAGTAGTCCCAATAGTAATAGGTGCCTTGGGTACAATCCCAAAATAACTGGAGCACCACTTGAACACCATCGGCATTGATAAATTCACCATCAGTCAATTGCAAAAGGCGGCTTTACTTGGAACAGTTTACATCCTGTGACAATATGTTATACCATCAAACATCCACAACTGCCTATCCCAGGTCCTTGGAAAGGACTCAATAAATAGACAAAAATGCCAAATCCAGTTTGAACATCTGGCTGACTGTGCGACAAAACAATAATAATAACTATATTAATAATAATAAATAATGGAGGAGAATCATCTATTAGAGAGAAAGTTGAGGTACATGCCAGTATTTTTGGATGGATTGGAATATAGAAAAACAATCTGTAGCGCAACCAGTTTACCAACTCTGTTAAACTCTGTGAAACGGAGGGGACTCAGTAGTTGGAAATACAAAAAAATGAGCAATAATATCCTGAATGCCAGAATAAATTTTCTTTCCAAATCATTTGTTTTCTTTCCTATTTTTGGTATTTAAGTGCATTATGATAGTTGGGAAAAAATGTAGGATCATAATTCTTCCCCTTTTTGCTTCTGTTTCATAGGGAAGGTCTGTTTCTTTAACAACTTTTTACCGAACAGCAAGAAACGTCATGAGTATGTGCTTCAGCAAAGACCCCACAGCAGCAGAAATAGAGGTGAGAAATGTCCTAGTATTACAACCAGTCTTATTCTGGACTCAGATGCTTTCCCAACTACATATGAAAAATCCTAAGCATCCAGCAAGTAACCATGATTTTTACATGGAAACTCATATTAACTGGATGTAGAAAGGTAATAATGATACAATCTTGGTCATCATGAATGCTGTCTGTTATGTAATTTTAAAAGCAGGGTTGCTTTAAAGGAAAGTAAAATTCTCGCTAAGTTTAATTCAAAAAGGAGAAGCAGTAAATAGGAAAAAAAGAGGCAGATATTTATTATTTATTTATTGTTTTTATAATAGTAACAGAAAAAGACAGGGAACAAAATACAAAGTTCATTGATAGGTACAGTACATTCTCATAAAAAGCAACACATAAAAAGTGCTTTAAAATATAAGAAAAGAAACGGTATAATATATCATAAGTTAAGTTATAATTCTAAATATACTTATCTAGTGTAAATATTATTCAAATGCATATCTGTGTATTGCACTTATTTAGCTATATTTTGTATACTTTACCAATGATTTTTTTTCATGCCAATGGATTTCTAACAAGTTCAGGATCCAATATTTCATTAAAACCTCCTTTCTATTACCATTTTATCATAAATATACTCATTCAACTGTCAGAAACATTCATGAAACATAGTAGGAGAATTTAAGTTAGGTTCATCATTATTCATAGCTATTGCAGTCTTTGCTATTCTGGCATATAAAATTTAGCATCCATGTGAAAGTCACCAGATCCTAAGATTAAATTCTAAACAATTTTCCTTTGCTGGTAGCTGTATCCAGGAAAATTTATCTCATTGTATGACAAAGGATACTCACCCTTACATTTTTAAAAATATTCAGAAAAGGTCGCGCTTGATTCAATGCCTTATCAGTTCTTGGTAGTCATGGTTCTTCTTTCTCCTTTTATATGTTTTCCATGGCTATGGCAGGATGCTCTCTATTCTTCTGCTTGTAATTAAATGAATGCATATTTTCTAAATGCCTTAAAAACATTTTTTTTCACCAACAAAAACATTTTATTTGTTGAAAGACTAAAGATCAGAAAGATAATAAGAACTTTTGTTAAGAAATCTGTAGCATGTTCATTTGCTAAAGTTTCTTTTTCTAAGAAAAGGGTAAAGAATGTTTGATATACTGTATTTGGCCATAATTATAAACATCTATTACAACTGGGTAGCTTTTTTTCCCTTATAGCAAGAATACTGGAGATTAGTAGAACAGAAGGACTGCCATGTAGCAGTACACTGTGGGAAAGTGGACACTAATACCCATGGCAGTGGCTTTCCTGTGGGAAAATCGGAACCTTTTTCAAGGTAATACATGGCAACATTATCTAGAATTCTGCTTGACTTTTTAAATCTTCTCTGGCCAGTACCACAGTGGGAACTAATTGTTTTATTGAGATACTATTCAGTTTGATCCATGTGATACGGTGTGCATTGATAACTATAAAGTCTCAAGTGAGAAGCATATAATTTCAGCTCAGACTCTTTTGTGAGAGCCATAAAATTGCATGTTCCTGTACTATTTTGACTTAAGAATAAGAGATTTAAAAGGCAGTATATATTTCAAGTTAATCTACTACTGAGAATAGATTATTTCAAACTTTTTGGGATGTGAGGGGGTGGACATTTGGTTGGTTGGTTGCATAAAGTAGCTGAATCCAATATATGTTAGCTTTTCTATGTGATATTCTGAAGTAATTTAATCATTTTGCTATGTTTACTTTATTTGTTCCCCAAACATGATATTTCATAGAGTACTTAAATTTGAATTATAACCTATTTTGGATAAAAATGTATAGTAATTCCTGGCATCTTTTTTAAAAAGTAGCAATAAAAGCATTATAATAGACTCCCTTTACATGGTGCCATCTAATTGAATAAAAACTGCAGTTCTCAGAATTCCCAACCAGTATATAGTCTGTCACCAAAGAGTAATTCTAGTCACCAATGAATAATTATATATTTTGTTTGTTTGTTTTTCTACATTGGCAACAGGACAGCTATTAAAATGAAGAAGTAGTAATCCTGATGCTTTTAATTATTGACATCTATAAAGTTAAATGTTATCAGAAAGTTAATCAATTTCTTTTTAATCATTTTAGTTCTTTAAAAAAATTAGTCAGAACATTGAAAACGAATGTAAGATCTTAGAACTGAGGAGAAATTTCCTGACAGTTAGAACAATTAATCAGTGGAACAGCTTGCCTCCAGAAGTTGTGAATGCCCCAACACTGGAAGTCTTTAAGAAGATGTTGGATAGCTATTTGTCTGAAACGGTATAGGGTTTCCTGCCTAGGCAGGGGGTTGGACTAGAAGACCTCCAAGGTCCCTTCCAACTCTACTATTGTATTGTATTGTATTGTATTGTATTGTATCTTTGATCAGTTTTGCAAAAAATTGTCTACTGAGATTTTTTTGAACAAGAAAGAGGACTATTTTTCTCTCTAGATTAACTATTAGAAGCAGAATATATTAAGTGGCTTTTAATATTTGTTTATTATCTATATTATTTAATTTGCACAGGCATGGGTGGAACCTAACAGTCCTTCCTAATAACACAGGATCCATCCTGCGACATCTTGGTGCTGTGCCTGGTAAGAAGATGTACTTTCTTCATACTTGTAGTTGTGGCATTTGGAATAAACCACATTTTCCCCATCTCCCTGTAACCAGGCATCTATAAATGATGTTTAAAAATAAATTAACATTCAGCAAACTTTTTTGCCATGGCAGTATTTAAACTAAATGTGATTCTGCCATCCCTTGACCCTTCAGTCTGTTCAACACAGATGGGCAGACTTATCTTCATGTGAGGCTGCTGAGATTTGTGTTGTCTGTTAAAATAATCACGCCACAGTTTAACTCAGATCTTTGTATTATAAAAAGAATCAGATTGAGGTAGAGGCTAAATATATACTGCAGATCATGTCCTTGTTGACTTCTTCAAATCTGTTGTAGTCTGTTTATTAATATTCAGTACATTAGTGGTAGCATCTAATGTCTGTATGGTGATTGATAGGCACAAGTAGCTCCATTATTTGCTGTCCCAAAGGATTTATGCCAATTAATGTGCAGAGTTTTGCTGTTACTGCTTTTTCTTTACAAAAACCTTTGGTGATTTCTACTTTACAAAGGCTAGTTGAGACAGTTGTCAAAGTTTATAGTGGTATGATATTGCTATTATTTTCCATTTTTATTATCACACCTAGTAAAAAAAAACTTTGTAATTTTCTCATTCAGTTGCAATAGTGCGACTACATTTATCTTTGGAGATAATTATGGAATGAGTATGTATACCTATTGCACATCTTCAGCTTCCTTTTCCAGACATTGTTTTATGAGCACTGACATTGTTTAGCTCTTGATAGTCCTCAGCCTACAACTATTCATTTAGCAATCATTTGAAGTTACAACAGCACTGAAAAGTGACTTATGGCTGTTTTTCACACCACCATTGTAGCATCCCAATGGTCACATGATCAAAATTCAGATGCTTCGCAACTGGCATGTATTTATGATGGTTGTAGTGTTCCAGGGTCATATGATCCCCATTTATAACCTTCCCAGCTGGCTTCCGGCAAGCAAAGTCAATGATGGAAGCTAGATTCACTTAACAACCCTGTTACTAACTTAGCAACCACAGTGATTAAGTTAACAACTGTGGCAAGAAAGGTCGGCAAACTCACTTAACAACTTATCTTAGTTAGCTAGCAATAGAAACTTTGGGCTCAATTGTGGTCATAAATCAAGGATTAACTATATTGGCAAAAGCTAAATTCATATTCACATATAAAGCTATACAAGCTGATTTGTTAAGATACTGTTGCATGTTAACATCAGAATCCAGGGATCAAAAGAGATTTGACCAATCAGATTAGGATCATGTTCATTTTTGTAAAAGCTGTCTTTTTTTTCTTTTTTTTTTTCTTTTCTGGTAAGATCTAAATTTTTATATGTTTTTTTAATGAGAAGACTGGCAGTAATCAGGTTTTCTTCCGATCTGATGTTACTAATTTAGGAGTGACAATTCCTTGGCTAAACATTGGCATGGTCTTTTCTACCTCATGCTGGTCTCGAGACCAAAATCACCTTCCATATATTGACTACTTACACACTGGTGCTGACTGCATTTGGTAAGTCACTCTTAAGTGTGTTTCTTTGCTGTATTTCCCTTTCTTTTGTTGGGGATCTGCAGAATTTTTTATTTCAAAATAAAAGAACTATGCTATTAATCATTCTATTTAGAATTTCAAGGCAGGATACAATAATGTTAAAAATGAGCCCTGTAAAATGTCCTAGAAAGTATAAGAAAGATAAGTAAAATTTTAGGATGAACAAAATGTTTAACCTGGCACTCCAAATTATTGTTATTATTTTCCTAGGTGAGAAAGGCATTTTATAGAGTTGCGTTAGGATTTATCTTTTAAGTTTACTCTAACTTAACTGCTGTAATGTATTTTAAAATATCCAAGTAAAAGTCAGACTGACATTGTTGTGGCACAATTAAATTTTACTACCTAATGCAGCAGGGAAGTGAGATTAATATAGTCTTAATATTGAAATTCAGTCAGTTCCATCAGATACTTCGAAATTAAGTTCACAAAGGTATTGAGAAATTGAGACTCTTATTCAATCTGTGTTTTCTGGCTTAACGGGTTTAACAATCCTACAGTATCAGAAAATACTTCTTCTTATTCAAGAAGCAAGAAATAACCCATTCTGATTTCCATTAATGGTTCTCTTTACCTCTTTAAAATGTGCTTCACAAATAGGTAGGGAGAGTTACTGATAGAATGGAAGTTGATAAAATATATCTACTATTCATGGATTTTTCTGATCTTCCTGCAAGACCGGGTTTTATTCTAGCTATTTGAAACCAAATGCAAAATTTAAAAAGAGTTTTTTTTTTAAAAAAAAAAAACCTTCCCTGCTGTATTAGTAAAATTTAATTGCGCCTTGTTATATAGGGAAAAAAGCCTTCCCCAAAGTCAGGAAATCAGATAATTTTTTAAAAGAATACACTGTTTCACACATTCAATTTTTCAGTGCTTTTTACTAACCTAATGTACAAAGTTTGGAACAGCCTAAATGTACAAGATATATTTTACTGCAGTATAATCATTGGGAGGGTGAAAGATGGTGGCTTTTTTGAGTAATTAATAACCAGCATGAAATTTAAATCCGTGGCTCTTGATCTTTAAAAAAAAAAACTATCTGGAGAAAGATTTAAATATCCAGGGTCTACAGCTTGGCTTGGCTGTGAAGAAATTGTTATAGTTAATTTTTTAACTACAGAAATGTAACAATTAGCTATGATTGTTTTCCTATATTAAATGTCAATTCTGCAAAATTTCAGAAGATGATTTATAATAGAATAAAACAAATCCTACAGACTGAATTACTTTTCCGACCTTTTTTTTTTTAAAAAAACTAAGTATTATTAAATTTTTTGTCTTCACAAAATATATCAAAGAAGTTTTGTACACAGTAACTGCTGCAAGAATACCTTGCTTTTTTTGGGGGGGGGGGAAAGTATGTCCAGTTGCCACAGAATGACTAATTAAGTTAGTTAAGTTAAGTTAGGCATGTGCCTTATCCAAAATAGCATTTCAGAAGTAAATCTGTCACTATTTAATTTTACTTGAAATTTTTTTAAAAAAAATAATTCTATATATGAACTTGTGCTGCATCGGAAATTTGGATTTGTCTTAACATAAATCTAACTTCAATTATTTAATCAGTTATATAAGGAGAACTTTTTCACTGTTCAAGAGAAATTACTGTCATTCTTACAATTTATACTGTGCAGATTATTGCTGCAGATTGTACATTACTTGGATTTTAACAATGAGTTCTAGATTTTATAAAGATGACATATTCTCTTATGTATAATTAACTAATGAACTTAGTATTGAAAACACTTACCTAAAAAAAATCTGTCTTTGCATACAGAGGCATGCTGACTGCAGATTCATAAGGGGTGGGTTCAGTCAAGTCCCTTCCGTGCCACGTGCTGTTCAGCTGATAAAATCCTTTTATTCTCTGTCTTGAGCAACATATAACTCGGCATGACTGTCATGATGTACTGTTACTAAATACTGTAATTGTGAAACTTAATCTTATTTTAGACTCTGTCTAAATATAAAGTTACTGATTTTTTTCACTCCAGCTTACACAAGGATGGGTTCCGGCTGCTGCTACTGCCGTTTTGCTCAGGGATGCATTGCACGCATATGTGCAGTACTAAACAAAATGCTTCTGCGCATGAGCAGAAGCAAAAAACAAGATGGCACCACCTACGGCGCTGTCGAGAGAACCGGTTGAGGGGCATGGCAGGCCGAGTTGCTACCTATTCGGCTGAACCAGTAGGAACCCATCTCTGAGCTTATGGCATCTTTTCCAATTTAGTTTTTAACCTCTTAGGCTGGTATTCAGTTTTGGAGATGCAATTTGGGACACGGCCTTCTGACGCATAGTACCTTATTTAGTCTAGAATTCATATCCTTTTTTGTGGTTTCCTCTCTGTGTCAAATGTGAACAGGTATTGCATTCCTGCTGCAGAGGAGAAAAAACTTGACAAAGTGGTACATACCCTGTTGCAAGCCAATGGCACTCCAGGACTGGAAATGCTTGAAAGTAACGTCATGGTAAGTCAATTTCTGATTTCTGTCTAGGGGGATTCCAGTTCAATTTTGTTTTGTAACTTTATGGATAGCAGTGAACCCTGTTGTACAAGTATTTGAAGCAAGGACTAATTAAAGAAAAAGCATACAGCCCTGGGTACATGTAAAACTCAACCATTTAATTAAATCTTGATATGTCATATGATAAAGGGGCTGTGTAGACCAGGTACTAAGCCTAACAGGCTATTGAAGCAGGATTCCAACGAGGCCTCAAAACCACGCCCATGTTCTTAGATTTAATTGCGCCATATGACACATTAAGGAAGGATGGATTGTTATACAAACTGTGCCATATTATCCCCTGCAAAATTCCGTGTCGACTAATTAATAACATGCTGAGTGATAAGTCCTTTCAGATAATAATGGGGGACAACGTAAGTAAGGTAAGAAGATTAAACAGTGGCCCCCCACAAGGCTCCGTAAGTGCACCCACACTATTCAGCTTAAACATATCAGATATGCCACCAACAAAGGGATGCAGATTTGGATACACTGATGATTTGGCCATAGCACTACAAAAAAACACATGTGGAGGTGACAGAAATCTCTTATAGGCTGCCTATACATTGGCAGAAAAAATGGGGGGGGGGGAATAAGTTTTGCTTATGCATGCCTAAGGCATTCATTCTTTTGACCCCATAATCCAGCATATGCTGGACCTTAAATGGCAGGTCTTATCTCTGCGAAGAACCTCCATTGGGTTGCTTCTATAAGTTACTTTGGGAGCATTTCCTCTTAAAAACGTATTTAAACTATTTAAAATAAATAATCAAAGTATATTTTATTTAAAAGCAGATACTTTATATACTTTCCAAATTGTAAAGTATTCATGTTTCTGTTGTGTATTAAAGCAAGTGCATTTTTATAAGTTTGATAAGAAAAAGTATTGCTTTTTTATTGATTTATTACACTGATATACCACCAAATCTCCCAGAGACTCCCAGTGGTTTATAATATTAGAACAATTAAAACAACCACAATAATACATTAATGCTTATAAAAGCCACTGGGATAAGTTAAAATATTAAAACATAACAACCAATAAGAATAGCCATAACAATATTATCATTAAAACAAAGAACTATATTGTTTCACCTGGGGTTAGTCCAAATGAAAAGGAAGTCAGAAACCTCCACTCTTGACCTTTTTATCATCTATTCAGCCCCCAACCATTACTACAACTGCTGCTTTGGGTCTCCTCTTCTGGCTTAGGCCATCCAAGTCCATATCAGGCAAAGTAATATCCAAATCTCAGGCCAATCTCAATGCACACCATAAGACTTCCTGTCATCTCCAGCAGCATTCTATTCAGATGAATTATTTCCTTGAAGATTGCACCCTCAGTCTCCTCCTTCATGTCAGCTCCATTTCCCATTCAATAAGGTGTCCTCCTGAGTGGATGGCTACATATTACATCCCACCACTATTGCCACTCTGGCTTCAAATGGAGCTCACATGTCAGCTGTAAGGACCTCATCTCACCCTCATCTGATAACATGAAGCACAGTAGCCAGTCTCTCCAACACCCTGAAGACAAGATAATTTCCAAACTGGTAACCTATTCACATTTCAGCTTCGGATCCTACAGCTTCTCTCATCTCCTCCATCATTAGCATCCATCCACTTTGATAACCATTCCTTAGCCATCTTATTGGATACTATTGTAAGCGCAGACATGCCATCTCTCAGACTAATTTCTAGCATATCTTACAGCCAATATTACACCTCCAAATAACTGATACATCATCCATTAAAAAATGTTACATTCCCCCCCCCCTCCCCAATAATCTTGGTTGTAAATAGGTAAAGAAGGCTGGCGTGTATTTTGATTCCCATTGAAAGTAACCTCCAAAGATGGGAAAGATTTTTCTCATGTCAACATTTCTTGAAATTTGAAACTCCTACCTAAAATAGCTTTTGTGACGCATCCAAATATGGTATCTCACGAAGTCTAATTTCTGTATTGAGAATATAAGTAGTCCTTGTTTAGCAAATGTGTCTTTTAGTGACCATTCACAATTATTATAGCAATGAAGAAATAATTTTGTGACCAATCCTCACATTTACAATCTTCACAGGTCTGTAAAGCAAAGGAAAACTGAAATAAGATCAATAATCCAGTTCTTGTTTCATTCAATCACCACTTCACTTAATGATCAAGTCTCAGTCCAGGCTCAGTTGTAGTTACTAACAAGTAATAGCTGTGTTTGTTTTCGGGATCATAGCATCTGTATAAGGAATAAGCACTGGAAGTTCCAGTTTGTATTGCAACATTTAAAGTTTATGTGATATCGGTATTGTTTTATGGAACAGGGATTGTGGGAGTTGAAGGGCACTGTAACATGAAGATTTCTAAATTCAGTCAAGTTTCATTGCACTATACAGGAAGTACCGAATGGCAAGAAAATAAGATTTTAAAGGGGTGATTTCCTTTCTTCTCTTTATTTAGATTGCCCCAGAGATATTGTGCAAAGAGGGGATCAAGGTGCACCGTACTGTACAACAGAGCGGGCAGTTCGTTGTCTGCTTTCCAGGATCTTTTGTGTCAAAAGTATGCTGCGGTTACAATGTCTCTGAAACTGTGCACTTTGCTACCACCCAGTGGACAAGCATGGGTTTTAAAACTGCCAAGGTAAAAGTGTCAAACCTTTCAAAAAGCAGAATGCCTTTTGTAAAAGCAGACAAAACACCTCACAGTCACATTGTGTGCCATGCTATTTAATGAAACTAGTCATTATTACAAATACCTATTTTGCTTATAAATTTCTTAGACAATGTCTTAACTTTCAAAATGATAACCAAAATTTGCTATTAGCTATTAAACAATCACGTCTGATTTGGAGATGTCAAATGAATTATTGCATGTAGTGCAGTCTGGGCTGTGATCTTTCTATTGGAATATATTTCATTGCATGGTAAAGGAGAGCTAACAGTGAAATGTTTGTGAGTAGGAAATGAAGAGGCGACATATACCCAAGCCATTTTCAATGGAAAAGCTGCTGTATCAAATTGCGACAGCTGAAGCCAAGAAAGAAAATGGTTCTGCTCTGAGTACAATATCGGCCCTTCTGAGAGAGCTCAGGTAACCTTTGTTTCATATCCGCTTTTCTCTTGAAATAAACTCTAATGCCAATTACAGTGGGTGCTGTGAGACAGCCAGGACCAATGAGCCTAACCACTGATGGAGAAGACCTTCGACACTTGGTATGCTGTCACTGAAGACAAAAAGGAAGGATTCAAGCATTCTGCCAAGCATTCACTTTTTTTTTTTTAAATGAAGGAACTCAGTATTCAGACCCAGAGCTCAAAACGTTCTGCTCCGAACACTCATACACGTTTTTTTGTAATTATGGATAAGCAAGGAAAGCCTCTCTTTTCACTCTGACTGTGGCATGAGCAGAGTTCCACAGCTTCTCCCTTTTCAATGCTGAAAGAGTATTGAATATTTTTCTGTCCCCTCTCAAGACATTTTTGAAAGGAGGGGAAAGCTGTTGTCTTTCTAATATAATGCTGTGTTTTCTTTGTTCTTTATCATGTAGCTTCGTTATCCACAATTCAAGTGTGATCGATAGCACATCGCATAGATCAAGGATCCATAGAAAATCTGATGACTGGAATCTACAAATTGTATTTAAGAAACTAATTTGTTAATGTGATAGTCGGAATCAAGTCTTCTTCCCTGCGTATTGGCACTCAGGGCAGAAGACTTGAGAGGTGCATTGAGGATCTCTACATGGAGTTTCTCCTTCTCAAAAATGTTACATCCATGTTACCTCTATATATGCATTTTCTTAAAAAGGCATTTTGTAAATGTGAAGAGGGCTGGTATTTGTTTTCCTATTTGTCCATCTAAATGGTCCTGAGGTTTGTTCAAACTGAATTTCTTTTCCTTTGAGGACAGCAAGAGTTTTCATCATAACACTGCTAACCATTAGAGTAGCTGGAGCTGTTTTAAGTTGCAACACAAAGCATCTTCAGTGTATCAGGTCGAGGATAGCCTTCTTTTGAAGTCTAATTTGTGCCACTTCGAATAACTTTCTGTTCTCATCCACTCATTACTTTTGTACATGATGTTCCATTTGTCACTCCTCTGTGGTCAGCATGTATCTGCATTCATAAATCAGACTTTTGAAGTTACAATGATTCTAGACAATATATTCAGCTTTTACTTTTTTCTTTACTTTTTACTAAATGTCAAGCCTTCATCATTCTTGGATTCCTAGGAAGTGTCTTGAGAGACATTTCTTTTGGCAATTCAGGCTGGCAAAACAGTCTAGTTGAAGCAAGGAGTGTCATAGAGATTTCTACAAGAACTCAGCTTCTGAAGTTTTCAGAATTCCTACTTGTTCTGCAGTGGTCACTAACACAATCTTAGGTGGGGTTAAGGAGCAGCAGGAGTTTGGCACTGCTCCCTGGGAGTGTATGCAGTGCCATGTTATCCACTGACAATTATTAAAGGCTCAGCTGCATGTAAAAATGAGGCCTTCCAGATGTAACTTTGAATTCCTCTTTGAGGCTGTGCTGTGTTCTAATTATTTTTTAATCTTCACAGGGACACAGAATTGAGGCAGCGGCGGCAGCTATATGAGGCCGGTCTCCATTCTTCAGCTCGCTATGGGAGCCATGACAACAGCAGCTTGGGAGTGGATGGGAAGAAAAAGCCTCGAAAGTGGCAGTTAGAGACATCTGAAAGAAGGTGTCAGATATGCCAACATCTCTGTTACTTATCCATGGTAAGAGAAATTTCTTAAATCCTACATTCCTGATTCTTTCCATCTATCCAGCCGTCTGTCTACCTGTCTGTCTCTCTACCCATCCATCCATTTTCTCTCTCTCTCTCTCTCTTCTTCCTTCCTTCCTTCCTCTCTTTCTTTTCTTTCTTTCTTACTTACTTATTTACTCACTTTGACACAGCTGCTCACTCCAATAGATTCTGCAGTTTGCAAAGTTTAATGGATAGTTAAAAACACAGACAAAACAAAACAGCCTAGACCAGTGGTGGGCAACCTTTCTTTTCAACTGAGCCAAATCTCGCCAAAACCACGATTGAAATTTACTTTGAGAGCCACATTTTTAAAACCGAAAATACATAGGATGGTACACTGTTTTTAGTTTCAATAAGTTTTTATTGAGAATATTCTGCATGCAAGTATCCACATAGGTCGGGAGGATACAAATAACACAACTAATAAAACAAAAACTTTAGAACGATATTATTTATCGATAACGTTAAATTCCGTAAAATTTGCCTTACAATGTAGAGAAAATTACACCCTGACATTGACTGACAAAGTCACAACCACTAATGTGAACATTGGCCTTGCATTTCCTTGGATAGTTTGAGTAAGTCAGGTTTGTATGTTGTTGTTTTTAATTTCATCTCTCTCTCCCACTTTCTTTCTTTTTTTCTTTTTCTTTCTCTCTCTCTCTCTGGCTCTTTGTCTCTCTCTCCCTCCCTCCCCCATCTCTGTCACTCTGTGTGTGTGTGTGTCTGTCTGTCTCTCACTCACTCTGTGTGTGTGTGTGTCTGTCTCTGTCTCTCCCTCTGTCTCTCTCCCCTCCCTTCCTCTCTCTCTGTCACTCTGTGTATGTGGGTGTGTCTGTCTCTCACTCATTCACTTAATCACTCACTCTGTGTGTGTCTCTCTGTCTGTCTATCTTTCTCTCCCTCCCTCCCCCTCTCTGTCTCTCTCTCTCTGTCTGTGTGTGTGTGTGTGTGTCTGTTTGTCAGTCTCTCTCTGATTCCCTCCCTCACTCCCTCTCTCTGTTCCTCTCTCTGTCTGTCTTTCTCACTCACACACACACACACACACACACACACTGTGGTCACCTTGTTGAGTGTTCCAATCACATTTGAAACACTCAACAACTGGCCTGCATTTACAGCATTCTGCAGTCATAGGACCAAAATTGGTTGTCACTCGCCCGGGCTTTTGCAGAAGCTTCCCTCCGAAGCCCGAGAGGAGGGAGGGGAGCGGGCACCCGGCACACAGAAGAGCCGCATTAAAGGGTGTAAAGAGCCGCATGTGGCTCCCGAGCCGCGGGTTGCCCACCACTGGCCTAGACTAAAAGAAGACATAATAAAACCGTATATAACAGTCCCCACATTAATGCCAGGCGTGGGAGCAAACCCAGGGTTTAAGAGCTTTTCCAAACCTCCATAGAATGGATACATCCATGTCTCTTGGGGGATGCTGTTCAGGAGGGCAGAGGCTACAACAGAATTGTAATAGAATTATTGGTCTTTTAATGTATCAATTGTTTCCTAGCTACAGAGTAATTTCTAAAATAATGTGCATACTTCAACAAAGTGCAAGACATATATTTCAATAGTCTCCCGGAAAGCACTGATGAATGGGCTGCTCAAAATTGATCCACCACCATCCAAAATAACAGACTTGTCAAGGATACAAAAAGAAACTTTGCTATGGAGATATTTGCTCCATAGGGGATATTTGCTTGTATTTGAATATTTGTTCTGAAACAAGACAGTTAGCTACTTCATAACCCATTGAATTCAATTTTACTGAAATTATAAATAGTTTTTAAACACTATCTAAGATAAGTTACATTAAGGCTTCAGCTGAAACGCAGACATTCAATATGACCTGTAGCTTTTTAGTATTCTCAACCTATGTTTGTAAAAATTGCAGGTTGTACAGGAAAATGAAAATGTTGTCTTCTGCCTCGAATGCGCCCTGCGGCATGTAGAAAAACAGAAGTCTTGTCGTGGATTGAAACTAATGTATCGTTATGATGAGGTCTGTATAATACTGTTTGTGTTCTTGCGGGTTATTTTTTAAGGCTGTATAATTTATTATAAGTTTGATACGTTGCATGTATGATCTGTAGAGTTGCTGCTCTTGCTTTTTAATATTATGGATAATTTATATTTATTGTTGCAGAAAGTTTCTTGATAAATTTGCATTGCTGCCTTTTACCCCCTCACTTGTTTTAAGAATTATAAAATGAAAAAATAGTTTTGAACAACCCTACACTGTAAACAGTGTTCACAGTAGCAAAAAACACAATTCCTTAGCAATTCATTGGCTTCAGATGTCTTCCTTACATACACAGTGTGTACAGTTTTTTGTCTTCAAAGCTCATCAAGGGAAGCCATGGTTTTGCAGTTGACATATTTCAACAAGTAGCAAGTTCAGTACAGATAATACCAGAATCTTTGTACTTTAAAGCTCTCTATAACAAATCATTTAAAAATAGCAATAAACATATCTATCAGAATATTGTCTTTTTTAATGTCTAAGAGGCATTTAACTGACCCTCCCTCAAACTTCCTCCTCCACTCCTTAATTAGCTCCAGGCAAAGGCAACAAAGACGGACATTTTGCTCCTGTTTGCTCCTGAGTCATGTTCTCTTCATAGTCTATAGTTTGGAGGAATTTAAAAATAATAATAAGCAAACCAATTTTGTGACTTCAGACTAATTGAAACAATGTGGAATGAAAAGCCCCAATGTTTGTTTGGAATGAATATCAATGCATTATATGAACTTACTGTACCCAGACTGACTTGTTTGTTGAGGGTTAATCCATTTTACACCCTATCAACTGAAGTGTCCTTGCCCAAATCCAAAGGAACAGGCAGAAAACAATCCCCTCAAATAAAATAGATTTCAGTTGTAGACTTACACCCAAAACTGTTAACATCAAAATGACACTTTTCATTGTTCTTGAAAATAACAGATTGCAAATATAGATTGCCAGAAAGTCCAGTTATAAACTATGAACCAAAAAAACTAGAGTTACAAGTTACATATTTTTATAGAGCTCTAACATTAATTCTGGTCCCCAAGCTTCAGCTGGTATATAATGATAGGATATTAGTAGCTATCAGTCAGATATATCAGTTGCTCTAGCTCGTAATGATCTCTTAGGATGATTTTAATATTATACAATAGCATATAACTTTATATGCTCCCCGCACCTCCATTTAAACATATTACAAGTAGTCCTCGACCTATAACAATTCATTTGGTGACCGTTCGAAGTTACTTATGACTATTTTTCACACTTATGACCGTTGCAACATCTTCATGGTCACATGATCAAAATTCAGTCATTTGGCAACTGACTCATATTTATGACAGTTGCAAGGCCTCAGCTCATTTGATCTCCTTTTGTGACCATTTGACAAGCAAAGTCAATGGGGAAGCCAGATTTAATTAACAACCATGTTACTCACAACAACTGCCGTGATTCACTTGTGGCAAAAAAGGTCATAAAATAGGAGAAAACTCACTTAACAAATCTCTTACTTAGCAACAGAAATTTTGGACTCAATTGTGATCATAAGCCGAGGATTACCTGTATTAATGATTTAGCATGTTTTATGACTAGGTGATTATTGTTGTAATTTACTGAAACAATCCACTGTTAACAATTTAGGTCTTGACATTTGCAAAATCAGGACATAAAACTTAGCATCTCTTTTCATCACTAATGAAGGAAGGACACATCAGTCCAAGGCTTATTCATATAATGCTGAATAGTAGTTGATTTCACCTGGGTTTAAGTGACTATATCTTCCTTCATGTTAGTGATGTTGTCCTACCTTGGCAACTTTAAGACTTATGCGCTTCAATACCAGAATTCCCGAGTCATCCTGATTTCAGAATTGTGGGAGTTCAAGTCCACAAGTCTTAAAATTGCCAAAGTTGGATACCCCATATCTAGTCTTTTAGAACATCTTGCAGATGAGCTGAATTAAAGAGAGTCTGAATCTTTACCACTTACCAACATTACCTTGAACCAATTCTTGGTTCATCCTCATCACATTGTTTTCAAAAGAATTAGTAAATGAATCACCCTTAGCTAGGAAGGTGGAAGAAGAGCATGAATGCACAGACATCATTCAAATAACTAGTTAGAAATCTGCTGTATTTGTGGAGGTAGGACAGATGAGTCAGGATGGAGCACCACTTTGCCAAATGAAGCATAAGTGCTAGATGTCACGTCTGGCTAGTAACACTCAATGACAATGATTAGATAGGATGACACTGCCTCTCTGCAAGTGTCTTGGAAAGGTGCACATGGTGGGGGTACTCCATACTTTAATGGAGGGTGTCCTAACTGCCTGAAAGTGAGCAAGCCTACCAGATGATAAGAAAAGCAGATAGTATTTATATCCCTCTAGACAAATGCTGGTAAAAGATTAAAAATAATCCTTGTTCTTTAGAATAGAAGAATGGTCAGGAAGACTTATGAAAAAGCTTGCTATTATCTATGTAAAGGACGGATCTTTGGTAGATTCTGAAACACGCCTTGCCTAAATTTAAGCAATCAAGTTGGTAGAGGGAAAACAGACTTAATATCTTGCAAGACATCAGAGCCTGAGGTGACTTTCAAGACCAAAAGAAAGGTCTTAGAAAAATCTAATCCTGCCCTGTCAAGTGCAGTAAGAAGAATAATTCCTTAAGGCACAGATGTTGTTTCCCATAGGTTTAGATCTGGCCATAAGTTTGAAGAATTTGGAGAAAGGTTATATTAAAAACATCAAGAGGCTTAGTCTGAGGAGAATGTCTGTCTGCCATTAGAAATACTTAGAAATGGGCCTAGTATAAGCAGTTGGTCATTTGGTTCAAGAATACTGAATAGCCATAGTAAGAAAACAGAAAAACAACATAGTTGCTAAATATATATTTTAAGGAGCTGCTTAAGATAGAAGACCCTACATGGTTGCATTCCTCAGTTTCCCAAGGTTTTTACTTCTCTTATTACTGAACAAGCCTTCCCTCCAAAGAGGAAATCAGGACTCAGAATTTTTAGTTAAGTCCAAAAAGCTAAGATGGGTATATTATCAGAGTGTGATATAGCCTCAACTTAGCATCATCAACAATATGGCAAGATCAGTTATCGATCAGTTACAAGTGACGTATCTCTTAATTGAAAATTTTCCCCTTAGTCTACTTATTCCCATATTGAAAAGTAGCTATACAAGTCTAACAGTTCAAGATGCAGAAATCCAGGGCACATGTAAAACACCAGGAAGTTTGAAGTGTTTTAACTAAAAATTTCAGCCTACACGCAAGAGAGAGTTCTGTGAGAGGAATGTGGATTATACCACAGTATCAGGTCACTAACAGGGAAGGTTGTTTAATCGTGTGGCATTTGGCAAAATTTCAAGTCCTTACATCCTTAGAGGGAGAATTGTATGATTCTGACTTGATTTCACAGCTGTAGTATTCTCATTTCCAAACACAACTACTAAAATTTAGTAGTAGTAGTTTAGTAGTAGTAACTAAATGATAGGATTTTGTGGCTGGGGCTCCAGAGTAGCAGATGCAAATCTAGTATATGAAGTTTCCTTTTTGGGAACTTATAATCGCCTAACAGGGCCTTTACTTGCATTTTTGGACACTGATACTGGCCTTTAAAGGTGAAATTGCATCTTTGTATCCGGAAAGCTTAAGATCCGAGACTGGTACCAACTTCAATCTCAGCTCCCTTGACATTCATCATTTCTAGAGGCCTAAAACTGCTGTTAAGGTTAAACAAGCATCAGCCCAGGGGTGGGATTCAGCCGGTTCAGATGGGTTCAGGCGAACTGCTAGTTCCGGCAATCAGTTGGCCCCACCCACCCCCACTGCGCTAGTCTGTCTTATATTTTTTTTGTTTGAAGCCCAGCTGAGAGGCGTGGCAGAGTGGATTGCCGTGCCTCAGCTGTTTTACTCACCAGGGCTGCAATAGAAGGTAAGTTTTAGAGCTGTTTTCAAACGCACTGCATGCACGGAGCACGCATTTGGTGCAAAGCGTGCAGTCAGCAAACCGGTTGTTATACAGGTTGAATCCCACCACTGCATCAGCCAGAATAGAGAGGAACGTTCTGGAGTTTGTGATCACTGCTGTAAGAATCCGTTCCGAAATGAAGGGAACAAAACAATCTGTTCTAAGCATCCCTGCAATGTCAGGTTTTAGCAACGGATATACAACTCCGGTGGATATCTCTTGCCACAGCAAAATAAGCCCTTAGTGTATCCATTAGTAGAGAAGCTCTGCACACATAATGGAGCATTTTTAGAAAAATAAGGCCATAGGCCTCTCTAAAACTAAAAATGATGGTTCTCAAAGGAGAAATTAAAGCGTTTTAATGATAAGGAAGCAATTTGTAGAGAGGGTTTTCAGTTGTTTCTGTATATTTTTTAGAATATAAAGACTTAAAATGAAGGCATAAATGCACTCAGCAGTGCTCAAGTGCACTCAGAGAAGGCAGCATTGCTAGAAAAGAGGAACTGAACATTGGCGAGCTAACATTTTAAATGGGACAGGGCGGGCTGCCAGTCAACCCAGGTAGAAAACGTCCTGTGTGATACAGAGAGACTAGCAG
This sequence comes from Natrix helvetica, assembly GCF_964273705.1. NCBI lineage: Eukaryota > Metazoa > Chordata > Lepidosauria > Squamata > Natricidae > Natrix > Natrix helvetica. The sequence continues at coordinate 101,483,410 of NC_138550.1, read as the reverse complement.
TAGTAATAATCACTTCAGAATACAGCCAGTCAGTTAAGGAAAGCTTGGTTGCTGTGTGTTGGCTTGTTTATCATATTTATTGCCATGGTATTTGGAATAGGAAGTTGGTTGTTAAAAAGAAAAAAGAAAACACATTTTTTTCTTCTTTCAACTAGGAACAAATCATCAACTTAGTCAATCAAATTTGTGGAAAAGTATCTGGCAAGAACGGCACCATTGAGATCTGTATCAGCAAGCCTACACCAAAAAGAGGGCCTCGCAAGAGAGCAACCCTTGACGTGCCATCATCAAGACTTTCATCCTCCAGTTCATCCAAAAGTGCTTCAAGTTAATCATGAAGATGCCAACAGTCTCTCTCATTTTGGTCAATTTTATATATATTTTTTGTAATTATATCATAGTTTGGAGTATTGCTGTAGATTACAAGCTGTCTTTGCACTAGCTCTACAGAAGATTTTCTTCTGGTTTTAGAGAACTAATTTTGATTTAGCATTAAACTGTTGAATTTTATTTTTATTTTTATTTTATACTTAGGATAGTTTGATACAGCAGGATTTTTTTAACTGCTGTACGCTCATTTTTTTTGATAGCAGCAAGGGAACTGATAAAATTTGTTTTTGTCCCGCTGCCTGAAAACAAAAAAGCCTCTTTCCACCTACTAATTGTGAAAAGGCTTTTAAATAACCCTCCTTTCTTTTATTTTTCTGGGTAGTTGAAGTTTGGTGCGTTTTATAATTTGTTCTCCAATCATGTCAGCAGATTTTTTTTTCTATAGTGGAAAAAAAAGGGATAGGAGGCAAAACTTGAAAGAAATTGCTATACTTTTGGCTTGTATTCTGTAACAGGCAGGAAAAGTTTTGTACCTTTTTAAATTGGAGAATACACACTTTTATTTGAGAGGTTATGGCAGCTGAAGATGGACTTAGTTTTCTAATCATAGGCAAATGGGAGATTTGGAGAAAATGTTCTCTGTTACCAGCACTTCACTATGCATCTGTTCGAGGAGGAAATGAAAGAAGAAAAAAAAAAAGACTGCCTGCTTTGCGGAGGCATGTGAGCGAAAACTGTGCCTGATTTCATTAGGAAATCTATTCTGGGTTGTTGTGGTTTTTTTGGTGCTGTTGTCTACTTTATCAAAAACCCTTCAATAGCATCCTTGAAAAATGATTGAAGCCATGCTTCTTGTCATAGACGTGCAATCTTTTAACATTCCATTCTCATTCCACTGCTGTTTTTTACCCTGTCACAGTCAGCATTAATTTTGTTTTGTTGTATGATCACATTTAGAGCCACTAGCACGTTTGCATACTTCTTTTGAATGTGAAAATGCATTTGCTCCCATCTTGTCTATTTTTTTTTCCTTTCATGTGTAACAAAAAAAAAAATCATAACTTTTGTACATAAGCCTGTAAATTGTTTTAAATACTTGAGCCTTTTCTTGGGAGGGTAGGGAAGGGTGGCAAAGAGACAAGATGAAGAAAAGCCTTACGTTTCACTTTCTTCGTCGGTTGGATTGGATGCTTACAGGGTTTTTCTTGTAACATTTATAAGTGCTGCTTACATCACTGAACAACAACAAAAATAATAATGGAGTAGTTTTTGCCCTTTTCTGGTTGTGTGTACAGTATGTGTGGAATAAAAAAGGGAAAATGTTTTCACAAACTCTTGTTTCATAATTGAATTCAACAAAACAGTAGAGCTACCCATATTGCACTGAGCTTGCCAGTGGTGAGTGACTGTCAGGAAAGTCTTATAAAATACATATTGTTGGTTGTTGCAGAAGACTAAATTGTTTTGGAATATTTAACAATAACACAGAGTTGAGTGTTACCAATGTGGTTGTCCGGTTTTTATGGCCTTGCTGTGTATTTTTTCCTTCTTGACAGTAAACTTCTGACTATGGCTTACAGTTTGACATTTAATTTATTAGCGCTGCTCTGCTCTTTCCTTGTAAGGAAAGACTTCATGTTTATTGCCAGATTTTGTTTACTTTTCAGGTTTGTAATACAAGGTTTAATAAAAATACACTTTTTGGACATTTTGTCTGTCTTCTGAAAGCACTAGAGATCATATGATTTAAAGCCAGCTGTCTTATTTAGAACTGTTATTGTGGGCTTAGAAAATATGTAGTTTATGTAGTGCTTCAAGTCATTTGCAGAGCTATATTACTGCAACAAAAGTGAAATAAATGTTTCAACTAATTTGCAGTCCAAACCAGAGGGGTTTTGAACAACTACAGTTCTGAATTATCTTTCCCTCTCACACTCCTTTGAGACAGAATAATTCAATAGTACATAGGCTTTGTGAGCAAGCTAAATCAATATTTTCTAAAATATTAGAAAAGATAAAAAATAAAGCTGCCAATTGTTTGCAAGTATATTTGCCCACTCATAGAACAAGACCTTAGACATAATATCAAATTAGAACATCTCTCCTTCAAATATTTACAGAAGGGGGAAAGTAGAACCTGTGATCCTCACAATATTGCTACAGCTACAAATATGGTGAATACTGAAGCCCAGCAAAACCTGAAGGGCTACAGCTCTCATTCCTCTGCTAAAAGGATGAAGGATAACAAATAGTGAAAGATATTTCTAAAGGGATGCAAGATAACAAATAGTGCTTGAAGTACCATGCTGGAAGCCAGGAAATTGTGAGTTCTGGTCCTCCTGCCTTGGGCCTGAAAACTGAATGGGTGACTTTGGGTCAGTCATTTTCTCTCAGCCCAACTCACCTCACAGGATTATTGTGGGGAAAATAGGAGAAAGGAGTATTAGACATGTTCACCGCCTTACATAATACAAGGTGGAATAAAAAAGTTTTTTAAAAATTTTAAATTAAATATCTAATATAGAGGTTGCCTGTCTGTATTAGTAAGGGCCACTGAGAGAAATGGTAGTGTGGTTTTCTTAAAAAACATGTTTTTAATCTCATGCTTAGTATGTATCTTATTTTCACATCCCACTGTGAATCCCTATGATGACAAATGATTTTAAATTACAGTGATATATTCTTAGTTGGGGGCCAGATTAAATCCAAAGGCCACCCACCCTTTCTTTTATAAAACCCAAGCACTGCTTTTTGTTGATTGCTGATCCTTCAACTGAGGCAGTTATATGAAAGCAAAAAAAAAAAAAAAAACCCAGCTGTTCAATTTTTAGTTTAACTCTACACACATAGAATAGCAAGTACTCTATACACATCCAGTTTTATCTTTTTTTTATAGAGATACAGCATACACAGGGACGTTTACCTTTCTAATTCTTTAATGTAAATATTCATTCAATCGCTCTTGTTCCTATTCTCCAGTGCATGATAAACACTTTTTTTATATCCAGTCTTTTAGGAACAAAAATATACTAACTTACCACAAAGGCTTAAAATTATCTCCGTATTATAGTTCTACTGAAGATTGTAAAGTAAATCTATTCACAATTTGTCCTTTTCAGTAAGCGTCAACATGGAAAGTAAATTGTTCCAAAGGCAAGAGTTTATTGCTTAATGGGTGTGCTTTCAGAATGCTTTTAATATAAAAACACATTTTCTATGACTGCATACAGTTATCTCTCTGAAGATAAAACATGACAAGCTGTGCCAATTATTTCTTTTCTCATTCACTCCAGTCTTAATTCCTATAGGGCAGTGTGATAAGCCTCAGTCTGTTAATCACTCTCATCGCTGACATGCGAGGGGCTCTTCGTTTCTGTATTCACAAGGGCAGTGTCCACTTGCACATCTTCATCATCTAACTGGACCACCGGGGCTTCTCCTTCACAGGCATCTTGGCTAGTAGCATCTGTCCCAGGTGCTTCTGAAGCGAACTTCTCGCCCAGCTCTGACTTAGAGGGAACTTGAAAACTGATTTCATTTTGATGGGTGCTGGAATCTGACCCTTCCAAAGCAAAAAGATTTTTTTAAAAAAAGATACAACTGAATAGCTGGTTATTACAGTATATAATGAATATTTGTCATAGGATCTAACTATCTCTTCTTTTTGTTAGGACAATTTATAAAGCAAGCTATACAAGCTCTATTATGATTTCATATCAATGATTGTGGAACTACTACATTGTTTCTCAAGATGTGGTAAAAGATGAAAATGCAGGCATGCTTTACAATCTCTGCCTTCGTAAAATAGGCCAGAAAAATCAATTTTAAATAAAGACCTCTAGAGCAACTGCAGATCAAAATTAAGTGCTCCAAAATGAAGTGACTTGCTTGTGAAAAGTGATCTGGATAATCACCTCTGATTTTGGAAAACAGAGCATACCGTTTAACCCACAAAAAATGGATTTCCTACCAGTATTCTACCTTCTTTTTTTCTGATCTCACTGATTATCTTAGATAAGTAATTAGACTACAAATAAGTGCAAGAGAATGCCAAAAAGCAGACGTTGTAAGGACAGCCAGGGCTAACTTTCCTATCTTTCCCACTGACACCCACCCTCTCTGATCTACCTTTATTTAGCAAAGCTGCTTTACTACAGATTTTGCCTGCACTTTCTGCATGTTTTTTAAAATTAACATGCCAGAAAGTTTAGAGTAACCATATAAGATCCATAATTTCTTCCTTATCAGTGAGTGTTGGCATACAACTTTAATAAATAATATTGAGATACTTCAGCATATGTGGGGGGGGAATCCCAAGATCAAGAGATGTCTCTACTGCTGAAATTTCTCCTTTGGTTTTTGAACCAAGGCAATTTTTGAATCTTGCACAGAGCAACATTGAGGGTACTCCCAATTTTATAATGGCTGTTTTGGTAGGAGTCCTATCCTCTGTGAATATCAGGCATGATTGGCATGCTCTCACTAAACTCTCATAGTTTCTGATGCAGCAGATCCCTGAAAAGGAACCTCGAACAGCAAATGGGCCATGCAGATGGTCTAGCTGGATTTTTGGTCATCACTACTTGAAGAAGTTGAGTTACAGGTACTCGAATTACATCTGTTCAATTTATGCGCTTTGCAAGAATACGTGTTACAAATAAAAATATGTAACTAGTACAATATTCTTTTTTTTTAATGTAGGAAAAGTAAACAGGGCGAAAGAATGGGAGTAAAGATTATAGTGCTTTTCATTCACTAATTATCTCTTCTCCAAAGTTTATTTCATATTTTAAAAAAAGAATTGGTCATTCTGTATATTATGGGAGGTTATATTTTGCTAGTCAACCAACTAAGAATCTTTCTTCAAATATTTTTAAAATGGTGAAAAGATAAGGAAGAAAGGAGAGACATAAATTGGGAGTTTTCATAAAAGGAGGCCCCTGGCCAAATTTTTTATGCGATTCCCCTAGAGAGCAATTGGAGGACTTCTATTGGTGTCCATTAGGCCCATATTTATTTTTTTTAAAAAATTGGAACAATCTAATTTCTTGAGAGAAATAGTTCTCTACGCGTGTGCCAAAAGCATCCATGTCTCAGGAGTCTGAACTCCACAAAGTGGAATTTGATTAGCAATCTTCACTTTTTGGTTAACTTTTTTTTTTTTTTTTTTTTGCCCTGTGGCTCCCTTAACAATCTTTGATAAATACTAGGGCTTACACAGACGTTGGATTTGCAGGGAAAGAAAATGTCTTTCAGATCTTAGCATACATTAGCACCCTTCAGCAACTCCTTAAGCCAACCTGATTATTTTTACAGAATTGTGCTATATCTATAAAGAGAATGTGAAAAGATGCTGCTGCTTCAGATAGTGGCTGACTAATACTATGAGAGAGAGCTCTGGGCACTCTGAAGCACATACAGAGCTTTGTATTACAAATGAGGTCTTTCCCTGGAGCTCTTTTTATCAATGCAACATGAACAAGGAAGACACGAATCTAAAACAGCATTTGGGTGTACAAATGCAAAATGATTTTAAGTGTAGTTTCCAGTAGCTATCTTGCTATCTTGGAATTGCCTAGATATCGGAGAGCCTTCTTTTGAACATATTATGATAGACTATTATCCATCTTGCTGGAAAACCAGTTTCCTGAGATTCCTTATTAACTGACATGTTCATGGTAATCAGCTACAGCTGTATATCTTGCTATATTATTATATGCAAAGCAAATGTATTTAAACTTTTTAAGCCAAATTACGTAGCCCATCCAAAGAACTTTTATGTCTCCCTTCTGCTATCAGACAGGCGCTCAAATTATCAATGTACCCAAATTCTGTAGGAGAAAAAGGAAGATATGATCAAACAGCTGGCTTTTTATAATATTGTATCTCACATAAAATTAGTTTATTTCTTTATAAAAGTGTATTGTGTGATTCTGATCTTGTTATAATTGGGTTGTTATGTTAATACTGTCTTCATTTTATCTGGCTTATTTTAATATTGATAATCTCAACTAGAGTCCAATTGAATCAGGGGCACTGGATTTTATAGCTCCATCATTTCCTACAATTTAACAGGCTGCCAGCAGAAAATTTAAACTTTGTAAGTATAATGGGTGAACTCTGATAGCATAAATGAGACCCCCTAAGAAAGCCTCTTCTAAGCCATACAGCAGTATGACATCAAGTAGCCTTGCATCTAGCACATCCTTTGATTACAAGAAAAAGAAAAATCTCTTGAATTAATCTATCCCATCAGAAAGACTCAATTAGCTCTACTGTATTTGTTCATTTAATACAATGAGAAATAACTACCGATCACAGCAGATAGCAAAGAACTATCCTCTACTCCAGAATTAAGGAAGACATCTAAGGCTTCTTGATCCGACATATCGACGAGGTCCATTTGTTCCAACGTGTCCACATTCACCTCCATGGAAGACATGCTCCCTATTGGCTCTGAAATTAAAAATAAATAAATAAAGTCAGCAAACTTACCCATATTTAGGAATTTGTAGTTGTAAAATTTAATTTTTACCCCCATTTTCTTCTCTATGCCTGAAAGATCGGGCACGCAATTTGGGTGTCCTCCTGGATGCCCGGCTGTCAATGGATGACCATGTGACAGCCGTGGCAAGGGGGGCGTTCCACCAGGTTCGCCTGGTGCGCCAATTGCGTCCCCTATTGGACCGGAACGCCCTCTGCACAGTCACTCATGCGCTTGTGACGTCTCGACTGGACTACTGTAATGCTCTCTACATGGGGCTCCCCTTGAGATGCACCCGAAGGCTGCAGCTGGTTCAGAATGCGGCCGCGCGGACAATTGTGGGAGCCACTAGATACTCCCACATAACACCTTTGCTGTGCGGGCTGCGCTGGCTACCTGTGGCTTTTCGGGTGCGTTTCAAGGTGTTGGTTATCTTTAAAGCACTCCATGGCACAGGACCTAGTTATCTGCGGGATCGTATCCTGCCCCATACATCCCTTCGGCCGATTCGCTCTCACAGAGAGGGACTCCTCCTGGTGCCGTCCACTAGGCAATGCCAGCGGGCGACGCCCAGGAATAGGGCCTTCTCTGTGATGGGCCCGACCCTCTGGAATGACCTCCCCCCGGATATCAGGACTACCACCGACCTCCGCTCCTTCCGTAAGAAGCTAAAAACCCCCCTGTTCAATTTAGCCGGCCTGGCCTAACTCCCAATTTTAGTCCCTCAAGCCTGCATTTTTAAGTTTTTTAGGGGCATGCTTTTTAGTTGCTTTTAATTTTTACTTTTCTGTACAGCTGTATTAGGTTTAATTCGTTTTTAAGGGTATAGGATATTTATCTTTTGTATTCGTTTTAATGAGACACCTGTACACTGCCCCGAGTCCCTTCGGGGAGAGGGGGCGGTCTATAAATCCTGAAAAATAAATAAATAAAATAAATAAAGGATGAATCGGGGCTTATGGGTCTCAGAAGAATAGTTTGGAGTAACAGTTTATTGAAACCCATTATAAAGAATTGAGATAGTTTCTTGGAAGTTTCCAACACTGAGTCAAATAAAATGTAATTATAATTGAATGATTACATGGAGATTTATACTGTAGCTATCAAATTCGGTGATGGAGAGGTTCTCTGTTTCCCAGAATGTTCCCTTAACATATTGATGTAAAGGCACTCCTCCTACTACTATAATCAATGATCCAGATTTATAGAAAACCAATCACTCTCAGGATTAGACATTCCAGGAAACAACAGAATACCCACCGAGTTCTTCACATTCCTGATCCCATTTTCCACTAACTAATAGAAGCGCTAAGTAACTTTTCTATCAACCTGTTTTACATTCCAGAAGTTTCAAGTATAACAGGCAACAAAGTTACTGGAACCTTATCCAACATTGTGAAGGGGCCGAATCTATTATCCTAGGACAGTGATGGCTAACCTTTTTCTAAAGGTGTGCCAAAACTGTGTGCGTGCAGCAATCACGTGCATGTGTCGACTCACATGCACGAGCGACCCTCCAACTACGCATAAATGAGCGACCCCCCATGCGGGGGGGGACTTACCTTCCCCAAGCTCCGGAGACTTTCCTGAAGCCTGGGGAGGGCGAAAAACAGGCCCACGGGACTAACCGGAAGTTTGTTCCCGAACTTCCGGCTGGGCTTGTTCTTTGCCCTCTCTAGGCTCTGTAAGTTTTCCTGAAGCCTGGAGGGGGGGCAAAAACAGCCTCCCCTGGCCCTCCGGAAGGCCAAAAATCAGCTGACCAGCACGTGCATGCGCACCGGAGCTAAGGGTTGCCAAGGCGGCAAATATGGCTCCACATGCCACCTGTGGCACGCGTGCCATAGGTTCACCATCATGGCCCTAGGAGGAAGGGAAAAAAACACCATATGGCCTGATATAGAAAGAAAAGGGAATATGGATTGGTATAAAGTTAAGTCTTGAATTAGGACCAGTTTAATTTTAGGCCAGAAGAAAACATCCTTCAAGGCAGAATATTCTTAAGGAAAAACACATAATTATATATGCTGTTAAAAAGACAGGAAGTGTTTCTCTTGCATGATCTAATGAAGTAGAACAAAGCAAAGCTCAGACCAGATAAAAGAATATTTTTATACAGTGTTTCTTCATGCAGCTAATCAATACGGGAAACAGCAATGCAGCTTCCATTAAAAAGGTAATGTAATGCAAACGTCAATGTCTTGTTCCAGCGGTTATTTGGAGATATCAAAGACAACAGTAATCACAGTAATAGTTACATGGGGAACTCCAGTAAGAGCCCTATGTGTTCACATCCTGCTAATGCACTCTCCCATTAGAAGCAGAATAATTCTTTATTTACTTGGTTCCTTTGGGGTAGAGCCGATTTCTGATTAATCTTTTCTCTTGATGAGAAGCAAGATACAAGTTACAGTTCAGCAAGTTTCAGCTGTACTTTCTGCCATCCAGCTCACTGATTTGCAAGAAAATAGTTAAATAGGAGATGTAAATTGTAACTTCTCTGTTTACAGTTTGAAGCAATGCAAAATACATTAATTCCAGCTTCTGTTCCCAGATGAACAACTGTCACAATGGTCACTCTAGTCTTACAACTAGAGCAAAGGTGTAAGAGAGGACACACCGTTTTTTTATTCTGATTATACTTAATATCAACTAATCTCATTTCTTGAAAAGGAGTATCCTTGAGCATATCACTCATCCTAACCTTTTTGAGTAAGGTTATAGTATGGAAGGTGGGATGTGGTGGCTCAGCAGCTAAGACGCTCAGCTTATTGATCAGAAAGGTCGGCAGTTCAGTGGTTCAAATCCCTAGTGCTGCGTAAGGGAGTGTGCTCCCGTTGCTTGTCCCAGCTTCTGCCAACATAGCAGTTCGAAAGCACATAAAAAATGCAAGTAGAAAAATAGAGACCACTTTGGTGGGAAGGCAACAATGTTTCATACGCCTTTGGCACTAAGTCACATGACTACAGAGACGTCTTCGGACAGCGCTGGCTCTTCAGCTTTGAAATGGAGATGAGCACCATCCCCTAGAGTCGGGAACATATGTGCAAGGGGAACCTTTACCTTTATAGTATGGAAGACATAAAAAGAGTATAAAATCCAATGGAATGCTGGGAAAGCTCAGCGGGTCTACTTTGTGATTCAGCTGGAGAAAGATTTACCTGGAGTCTTAAAATGAAAACTTCCAATACTTGCCCCGTCTTTCAGCTATCTGCAGATAGCCTGTGGTAAGGTACTGTTCCATATCCTGCTGGAAAGCTTCTTCAAAGAATTTCTGCCGCTCCTTTAGCTTCATTTCCTGGGTATGCTCCATGTCCAGCACTTTCTGAACATGCTCTGTATCAAGTTCAGCTGAAATAGGGAAATAAATTAAAGAATGTTATTTCAGCACTTAAAAGGAGCATTTTATACACAACTCTCAGTAAACTCATGTGATTAAAATAAAAAATACTTTAAAGCAAATAATTATCTCTCAGGTTTTGACATTTCTTAATTATCCAAGACATTTCAATGCTAGCTCGCAAAACAATTCAATATCAAATAGGTCAGTGTCAGATTTTTTAATACGGAATTGCAGTAGGTCATGGTAGTTAAGTCTCTTACTGCATTCTTTACAATGATTTATATTCCCCAAACTGTGGAATATACATATTAAACTGATTCTGCCCCTTATAGTCTTCTTCTCAAAATGTAAACTCCCCCCCCCAAAAAAAATCCCCAAATGCCAGCAGCAGCCACTTTCGTGATATCATAAAGTCATATCTCTCATAATCCTTAGACAAAGTAGAAAATCCTAAAGTAGCTCTTAAAAAGTTGCCAACTCCATTGTGAAGGGAGCCCTCCTCAGCCAGGGACATCAGCATTTAGGTTAGTTTGTGTATTTTACTTTCGTTCCATTTGCCTCTGTATTCTTTACTTAGACAAAAAGCCCAAAAGCAAATGCTAGACCTATTTTATGGAGAGCTGCAATTTTCTTTTTTTTTTTAAGAAAAGGCTTATGGATTTCTAGATTTATCCCTAAAACTATAATATTAATAATATCAATAATAAGAATATTAATAATAACAATATTAACAATATTAATAATATTATTATTATTAATAACAACAACAACAACAACAACAATAATATCATCTGGTTCCTTCCTTCCATCAGCAGTGAAATAAAAGATAGGGAGTTTATGTAACCTTTCTGCAATTCCTAAACCTCTCAGTCAGTCTTGCGCATTAAATCTTTAAAGTGTGATTGGTTAGAAGGAAAACTATTAAATGGCCAGAAAAGAACGACCTACTTTCTTAATTAAGTTTGCATATAATTTTAATGGACTCAGTTTTAACATAGATCTAACCTATAATAGTTACAATTCTACTCTCAACTAAAATATACTGTAAAAATATTTAATCTCACAAGAAAAAAACAAAAGAATATAAAACTGATACCCTTGTTTTTCAGCAAAAATGTCTCATAAATATAGCATGTCATGAAAAGCAGTACATAATCCTGAATAGGATTCACACCTCATACAGCGGGACTCTCTGTATAAGGGGCATAGTATCCTCCCCTCAGTGACAGTGGGATCCCACATCAAACTGTAGAGCACATCATGACCGGCTGTAAACTGAGGGCATATACGAATCCAGTATCTGATCTTTTTTAATATAAACAATGCTGCGCATCAATTGTTAGATGGCCCTTAGACATTAATATTTGAACATAGATCTTTTTAACACTTATATTTTATTGTGCTCTACTAGTTTAGATGAAATGTTAATATATATTGCTAGTCCATGTATGATACACCATACACTAAATAAATACAGCACAGCAACAATTGCTATGAAAGTATCTATCAACAACTGCACTATAACTTTTTAATTAATGTTCTACACACCTACTATATTTACCTATATAGTTACTGCCAAAATATTTTTTTCAGAGATAGTAAGAACAACATTGAAGTAAATATCTAGTGATGTTAACATCCCAAACAGAAAATGTGCAAAAACAGCAGAAGGAAACACAGCATTTCAGATAAATTAGAGGAAAGATTACAAGTAAAAATCTTTATTTAAACATATAACTGCCAGAAACAAAAAAAATACTAAAAATATACTTGTAACTATGAACATAAAAAGCATCTAGTGCTTTATATGCATTTTTTTAAAAGTTTGACAGTAAGTAAGCCTTTTATACTATTAAGATACATTGCAGTTAAGAGCAAGATTATCAAAGACAATTCCATGATTTCTGCTGCTCTTTTCAACAGTAGTGAATATATAGTAACTCAGGGTTGTGGAGTTCTTGGTGCTCTCTGTTTGTTTGTTTATTTGCTTGCTTGCAGACATTTAATTACCCAACAAGATAACATCATCAATGCTAATAAGCGTGGAGTTTTATATGCTGTAACTTGCCCTACCAGTATTGGTGGAGGCATGGTTTCTGTTAGATATTAGCATATATCGAGGCAAGTCTCCTCTCTGGTCCGCTGCTACAGCGGGAAACAGGTATCGTTCTGATTGGTCGAGGGGCGTACCCAATCCCTATAAAAGGGGAACCCTCCGACCACAGAGCAAGCTGGATCACTACTACTATTAATAAAGAGCTGATAAGTCACTCCGTGTCCGTAGTCTGTTCTCTCGTTGCCCCGATCCAACATTGGCGACGAAGGTGGGATTGAGAGACAGATAGGACGAAGAACGCTACCTCCAGAATCTCCGGATTTGATCCAGCCTAGGAATTCGGCAGAAATTCCGGCAGCCATCTCAGGTCACCGCAGCGCGGCAAATTCAAACGAGAGAAGATGGCGATGCACACTCCTCCTGCTCCATTCGACCCAGCGAACGACGAATGGGAAGCCTTCATGATTCGTTTCGAGTGTTTTCTCGAAGCGAACGAATACATGGGGATCACCGATGCCCGGAAGAAAAACATCTTCCTCGGCTACTGCGGAAAAGAAGTCTTCAACACGGCCAGAGACCTCACCGCGCCTACTCCAATACAGGCAGTATCGTGGACGGCGTTGCAACAGGCTCTACAAACTCATTACGCGCCAAATCCTTCCCGCCATGTTTGCCGCAAGGAATTCAACACGCGGAACCAGAAGGCGGGAGAATCCATCAATCAATATGTTGCAGCCCTGCGTAAAGCAGCAACCCACTGCGAGTTCAGGGATCTGGACGAGAACATCTTAGCGCAGCTCATCTGTGGGTTAAGAGACATTTCACTACAAAAGAAGCTGTTGGCAAACCCGAATTTAACCCTACAGATAGCGCTAAACGAAGCAAGAGCGTCAGAGTCAGCAGAGAAATCATCGGTAACCATACAACGTGGTTTCAGCGTAAACCAGCCAGCACCAAGGCAGACCAGAGTGCACTACGAGGACACAAGCCCCGACTACGAGGATCCCGAGTTCGAGGACAGTCACCTGATGCAGAGCAGTCACGTGAGGCCTGGGGGGAGACCCGGATCCCGTTTGCCACCCTGCGCAAGCTGCGGAGGGAATCACCCCAGGTCTACTTGTAGATTCAGGAACGTTGTTTGTTCACACTGCAACAAACTTGGGCACATCGCACGAGTGTGCCGGAGTGGAGTCCCTGCCTCACGGCAGCCACCCATGTACCGCCAACAGAAGCCCAACCCAGGGGCTTGGCGGAATCAAAAAGGGCGCCCAGAGAGAAATCCACAAGTGTTTACCCAGAGAGAAAGTTCCCAAAGAACTGAGCGAGCGTATCCCCAGAGAGATTACTCACAAGGAGCTGAGCGAGCGTATCCCCAGAGAGACTACACACAAAGAGCTGAAAGACCGTTCTATCAAGACGCTCAACGAGAGTATTTTCAGGATATAGATGATGAGATAGAGTTGACCCAGAGAGAGGAATTGTGAACCTATCTCACCACGATAAATCAGGTCCGCCCCAAGCGGCCCAAAAGGCTGAGAGTCACAGTCCTCTTGGAGGGCTCACCTTGCGAGCTAGAAGTTGACACAGGATCAACCCTGACGATCATTTCATGGGCATCCATGAAACAGGCTATCCCTAGCCTCAGAAAGAGCCAACTACGCGCTCCAGACGTCCTGCTGCGAGACTACCAGGGGACCAAGTCCCCATCGTGGGCCAAGGCACATTCCAGATCCGTTTCAAGGACATCGTAGCCCAGCTGCCCGTGACCATCGCCAGCGCGCCATTACAGAACCTTCTGGGGCTTGATTGGTTTGAAGCCCTGGGGTTAGAAGTCACCGGAATCAACGCCGTGGAAAACAGCAGCGCTGAACAGATTTTTAAGGAGTTCGAGGATGTGTTCAGCCCCGGTCTTGGTAAGTATGTGGGTAAACCGATATCATTCAATTTAGACCCCAAAGTGGCGCCAATCGACTTAAACCGAGACGAGTGCCTTTTGCACTCTGCCCAAAAATAGATAAGGAAATAGATAAGTTAGTGGAGCAAGGAATCCTTGAGCCGGTGGATCACGCGCGCTGGGAAACACCCATCGTGACCCCAGTCAAACCAGACGGGTCAGTCCGCATCTGCGCGGACTATAAATGCACAATTAATGTCGCGCTACAACAGAGCGCATATCCTGTGCCTGTAGTACAGCACTTATTGCACTCGTTGGGGCCAGGAAAGGTATTTGCTAAATTAGACATGGCACAAGCTTACCAGCAACTGCCAGTTGATAGCGCCACAGCGGAGGCCCAAACTATAGTGACGCATAGAGGAGCATTCAAATGCAACCGGCTACAATTCGGTGTGAGTATTGCCCCAGGATTGTTCCAGAGCGTCATGGAACGACTTTTGCAAGGGATACCGGGAGTCGTCCCCTATTTTGACGACATCTTGGTGTCCGCTGCAAACGAGGAGCAATTAAATAAAAGAGTCAGAACTGTTTTGGCCAGAATCAGAGAAAAGGGTCTCCGCCTCAAAAAGGAAAAATGCCAAATTAACGTGCCTAGCGTAGAATTCCTGGGTTATAGAATCGATGGTCAGGGAATACACCCCACTTCAAAGAAAATTAAGGCGATCCAGGACGCCCCCACACCACGAAACCAGACCGAGTTGCAGGCCTTCCTCGGACTACTTAACTTCTACAGCGTTTTTCTGAGGCAGAAGGCGACCGTTGCTGAGCCACTACACCGTCTACTCCAGAGGAACGCACCATGGAAATGGGGACGATCCGAAGCTGCAGCTTTCGCCGGAGTAAAGCGCCTGCTCACCACTGACTCACTGCTTGTCCAATACAGCCAGACCCTACCGCTGGTATTGACCTGCGACGCATCACCCTTCGGAGTTGGAGCAGTCCTCAGCCACAGGATGCCCGACGGAAAAGAAGCACCCATCGCCTTCTACTCCAGGACTCTTTCATCGGCCGAAAGGAATTACAGCCAAATGGACAGGGAAGCGCTAGCTGCTGTAGCTGGAGTAAAACGTTTCCACGAATACCTCTACGGCCGCGATTTTGAACTGATTACGGATCACAAACCGCTGTTGGGACTTTTGGCGGGAAACCGCCCTACTCCAGTCTCCCTTTCTCCACGCATGACCAGGTGGACTGTTTTCCTGGCTGCGTACTCATACAAATTGATTCATCGACCGGGCTCCACTCTCGGACACGCAGACGCACTCAGCCGTTGCCCATTACCTGACATTCTGCCAGACCCCACTCCAGAAGTACTGGTATTGCTCATTGACTGTTTGGACTCTGGACCGGTTTCTTCATACGACGTTGCAAGGTTCTCCTCTAAAGACAATTTAATAAAGCAAGTTCAAACTTGGGTTTGGAGGGGGTGGCCGAAGGGAAACGTGGGCCTGGAATTCAAAGTGTTTTGGTCAAAACGGGACAAACTCTCAGTGTTACAAGGTTGCTTATTGTGGGGGGATCGAGTTGTTATTCCGTATGCTTTACGTAGGAATGTATTATATGCTTTACATGTGGGTCATCCGGGGATTGTTAGGATGAAGGTGTTAGCAAGAAGTTACGTTTGGTGGCCAAACATGGACAAAGAGATAGAGGAGTGGGTGGCCACTTGCGACCCATGCCAGGAATCGAGACCAGCACCCCCGGAAGCGCCCGCCACAGAATGGGAGAAACCTAAAGCACCCTGGTCGCGAATACACATCGACTTCGCAGGGCCATTCCAAGGTCAGACTTTCCTTATAGTTGTGGATGCATACTCAAAATGGCTAGAAGTAGTCCTAATGACTTCAACCACGGCAGAGGCAGTCATTAAGGTTCTACGGCGACTTTTCGCCACCCATGGCCTGCCCGACCTCCTGGTCTCCGATAACGGGCCCCAGTTCACGGCCATGCAATTTGAGACATATCTAGCAGGTCAGGGAATTCGGCACGCCCTCGTCGCGCCATTCCATCCGGCATCAAATGGACAGGCGGAGAGAATGGTGCGATTCGCAAAAGAGGCCCTCGCTAGGATGGGTCCAGGTGATTGGCAAACACGCATTGACCATTACCTCTTAATTCAGCATATTACCCCTAGCGCAACGACGGGTAGGAGCCCCGCTGAACTACTCATGGGCCGCCGTTTACGGTCTCACCTGGACCGTCTTCACCCAAATTACTCCGCCACAGCTCCCCCAGACTCCACAAGCAAAATTCGGTCTTTTAGCATAGGGGATTCAGTATACGCCCACAACTATGCAGGGGGAACATTGTGGATGCCGGCAAAGATCATTGGCATCACGGGTCCACGATCGTATCTGCTGGAGCTGGAAGATGGGCGGAACTGGAAAAGGCACATCGATCAACTTCGTGGTCGCCTAGCACACTCAGACCTTCGAAACGAAGACGAGATTTTCCTGCCTACAGAAAGTCAGCCACGCGAGAGCCCCATCATAGAAAACTACGACACCTGCGAACCCAGCTCGGAACAAGAAAGCAAGCACGAAGCAGAGCAACCCCCAGACAACGAAACCGAGCAGACTCCGGAACGCCCCAGCTACGAGGGCACGAAACCTTCAGAACGTGGAACAGGAAAAGCATCCGATCCTGCAACCATTTCTGACCTACCAAAACTACGACGCTCCTCCCGAGTAAGGCAACCCCCAACATACCTAAAAGACTATGTTACCTACCGCAACGTTCCGTCTAGGAGGGGAGGGGTGTTAGATATTAGCATATATCGAGGCAAGTCTCCTCTCTGGTCCGCTGCTACAGCGGGAAACAGGTATCGTTCTGATTGGTCGAGGGGCGTACCCGATCCCTATAAAAGGGGAACCCTCCGACCACAGAGCAAGCTGGATCACTACTACTATTAATAAAGAGCTGATAAGTCACTCCGTGTCCGTAGTCTGTTCTCTCGTTGCCCCGATCCAACAGTTTCTTCTTGGTATTTTCTTGATTAGGAAATAGTTTACTGCTTGACTGCCTGGTGTTAATCCCTGCTAATATGAATGTTGGCTGCTAGAAAGGATGTTATTCTGGTTCTTTTGTTTTTTTAATTGTCTCTTTTAAAGGACATTACACATTATGTAAATGTGCTTTACCTCTGTGTTTATTGGTGGCTGATCTGTTGGAATGGCCTAATTTACAGAAATTCCCTAGCCTTTTAAAATTTAGCTTAATCACAATTTCCCAGTTGAAACTATAGTCCATGTTGGTGAGGTTAAGAAGTGTTCCTTGTGTCCTCTGATTGTTAGCTGGTATTCATGGATGTGCTCTGCTACTCTTCTTCTATATAGTGGCTGTTCAGGCCTATCTTGTAGATGACTCCTGTTCTTTGTTTTGTGTTGTGTGTTGTTTTGTTTTGGGCTCCTGAGTCTTTTGGTTTACCTAAGATGCTTTGGAGGACTTTAGTTGGTTTTGTCCTATAGCGATGGATGATGCTATATGGTTGTAATAGTCTGTCTGTTGTTTCTGAGTTGTTCTTATCTTTGCTAGTGTTAACTTTTTCATAACTTGTGTTAGCTGTGCTATAGTGGTCTGCATGTCAGACAATTTTGATAAAATTGCGTGAGTATCCTTTTTGCTGGAAGATGTGGTATAGGTGATCTGTTTCCTTTTTCTGGTATTTTGGGGTTGTTGCAGTGCATTTGTACTTGCCTAAATGTGAACACTTATTCAGACAAGTGTAAACACACTATATTCAGAATGTTTATATTTCTTCAGTATTCATCTGAATGTTAATAAATACTATCAAGGAGAAAGCCACACCTCCACCAATATTGGTATGACAGACAAGGTCATTCAACTTAACCTTCTGATAAACTCTGTTCCAGCACATGACGACATAACATGCACCTGGAAAAGAAGGGGGCAACTCCATTGTGGCTTTCCAGTGAAGATGCAACATATTCCAGAGAGAGGCCCCAAAATAAGACCTTGTGCAGTCCTGAACTGGATAGGGGAGGGAGGAAAAGGTCCACAGTAATCGCTCCCTAGAATCTCCCAAAGTGTATGTATTAGGTTAGAAGGTTATAGCTTTAGTCTGGTGAGATTCTGTCTGTTAGGTGCAAGCAAATAAAAAAAATGGACTCAATTGGATTTCACTGTATCATTTTTGGGTTTAGGCATGTCACGCATGTTCCTATCCTATATCTTCAGCAGATCCACATTTTCATAAAGTCCCTCTACTATTTCTATGTCTTTCTTTAGTATATATTTAATTCTCATAATGAAATTAGGTTGCTTTTCTATTCTGTAGGTTTTGTTGTCTTAATGTGTTCCTCAAAATTCTTTTTTGGCATCCAGCTTGTGAACTAGATATGCCTACTAAAATTAGAAATGTAGATATCAATGCCAACCTATTTTGCCTTGCATTTTATTGTGTATATTAAATACATAATGACAGCTGCTTCTCAGCAGTAGTATGCACATTTTATTACTCATCTATGTTTACAGTTCTTCCATCAGTCTGCCAGGTCTATGTAGTCATTCTATCTCCACTTAACTAGAACACTGTGATCAATGATATTTTCCATACATTTTATCATAGTTACCTGTATCGTGACAGCATTCATTTTTATAGCAATTAACTAAGCAGAAGTCAGAATTTTTACTGCCTACTGAATTTCAATCTAGATTTCGAATACCAAATTTGATGCATTCCAAAGCAATCAAGTACCAAGGCATGACTATAATTCTATATATTATATTCTAATATATTTCTGGTTTTGGATTGCAGTTTTACTTATTTTTATTATTTATCTTTAATATTGTGTCTTAAGCCTTCTTGAGGGGAATCTGCTGTCTGAAAAGTGTCACAGAAAACTCCTCTATAGCATTAAATGTACGAAATGGTCTAATGCATAATGAAGGAAATATACTGAATTAAAGGAAAATGTTAAGAAGGAATATAAAGGTCAAAACCAAAGCCATAATGCAAGTCAAAACTCATTAAAAAGGACTCAGTTCTAAATTTCATGTTTAGAAATGCATTTTAAATTAATAATTCCAATTATAGTATAAAATACAAGTTATACAAAATATAAGCATGGATATAGACAAAGAGCCTGGCTATTGTCCAAAGGCTTTCCATTGTATTAAAGCAATGTATCCTGCGCTACTTAACAGAATAAATGCCCTTTTTCAGAGAACATCTGGATCCATGACAATGAAATTTAGCTTTCTTTAAGAAACACTTGGCATAACAGTTCCTAGACTTTGTCTCATAAAAGCAGCAGCAGCTTGCAAAATAAGGAACCAATTCTGCATTTCTGAAGATTTACTAGTAACATAACATATTCTACTAGCAGCTAAACAGTAGCAATCAGTGCAAATGTTTTTCTAATCAATACAAACAAGCCTTGCAATCTTGTTGAAATGAGATTTCTCCACAGTCTATCTAGAAAGACAATCTGCCTGTTTAGAGTGGTAATTAATGTCAGCTCAAGATATCAGCCTGTTACTTTCCATCTTCACAATGATAAGGCATAGTTCCCCCACTTCAATAATGTTTCTCAGCTGCATGAGAAGAATAAAAAATAAGGACTGGCAAAAAAGTAAATTAAACTTTTATAAATGGCAGTTAGGAAATTTTGGGGACATGATCTATATCATTTCCCCTCAATTTTCTTTTAATCTATATAATTGAATGTACTTCAATACATAACATGAATTCCGGGTTCTACTCAAGCATTTATACAAAGTTCAAGTGCAATATTCAACATAAAGGCCACCTAGCTTTCAATCACACTGACTTTTTGCTTATACCCATCCTATAACCAAAGCAATCAAGGAATAAAAATAACACTATTTACAAAGCTCTCCTATGGCGTACTTCAGTTTAAGACAATGGAGAAATCAATGCAAATAATTTATGCTGGGCCATACAAAGGAAAGTTAGAAGATACTTATTATAAAGCTTTAAGATGATTGGAATTTATTACTGAAAATCCTTGCTTCTGTTACAAATTATTTGCAATCACAGACTTTTAAAATTGTATCAAAGTCGACAAGACAGGATCCATCCATTATAGCAGGCTTGCCTGGGAAGCATTGTGTGAAAAGGAATTGTCTTGGGTCAAAATATATAACAGAGTTAATGTACATGAATTTCCTTTATTTCTTTATATTTTTATAGTGGGGCTGCACTGCTAGATGTCCAGGGGCTCATGAGACCCATGAGTCTTAGATACAAAGCCAGCTGGGTGAGCTTGGGTCAGTCATTCTCTATTAGTCCTAAGAAGAGGGCAAGGGCAAACCATTTCTGAAAACATTACCAAGAAAACTGCAGGCACCAGGAGTCAACATTGACTTGAAGGCACAAAATATTAACAACCATGTCGCATTAATTAACAGTCTTGTATCTATGCATTACATTTGTTAGCCATACACAAAATATAGCATACAGCTGAATACGTAGAATTCTGTGCAAATGAGCAAACAGGCTTGTGCACTTCCTTGTTCCTCTTAATTCTGTAGAGAAACCAAGTAACCCATTAGTGAAAGGAAACCAAGTTTAGAAATGGAGCTTTCTGTCCTCCTCTGCCAGTCCACAAGAGTGTAAAATGTGTGCAGGGAGATTATATTTATTTGATATATGTACAAGGCCGAAATAGTATGTAGAAAAGCAAATACATCTTCTCGGGATTTCAGAATTGTTGGTATTTCTAGAATTAATGGTACAGTAACACAGTTTCTGTTTTAAATCTTAGAAATCTTAAGGGACAACCCAAGTCAGCTGATGAATATGTTGCATTATTTACTAAAAATATCAATCAAGCAAGAAGTGGGTTGCTTGGGAGTTACGTATAAATCAATTCAACTAATGGGAAAGTATTCTAAAAAATTAAGCTAATACCTCATATGTCAAGCAAAGAAGATTGTAATTATAGGATGACAACCAAAAAAGCTGATTATCCCAGTAGGCAACCAGTTAAAAGGACCTTTTATATTTAATTCCCATTCTGGCCTTCCGGAAGAGAATTAAGATCTGGTTCTGTCAACTAGCATGGAGATCTGTTCTGACCCCCCTTCTTCCCTCGCCAACACAGAACACACTCCAGACCAAAACTGCTACAACAGGATTTATTGCACAGACAGACAGACAGATCCTTGGCAGCAATCCACCACGACTAGGCTCTCAGAACCCTCTGGCACTGAGACACGTTAGCAGCTATCCAGCATGCCAAGCTCACAAGACGGAACTTTCCCAATAGTTCCTACGTTGACTTCTGCAAAGGGTGTATGCACCATCAGTCCTTTTATAGACTGGAGAGGAGTCTACTTATCAGCAGCTGAGAGCAATTACCGCCGGTAACTGCACCCTTGCTCCTTGCACCTGTGGGCGTGGCGGTAACGAGCATCTAAGAACTTCCTGTTGATGTCTGAGTCACTGTCCCGTGACTCCTTCCCACTGCTCCAAGGCATGGCATCAGGAGCCCCCTTCCTTTGGCTTTCACCGCTGCTCCATGCCTCAGGCGCCACCTGGTGGCCGACCAGACTCTCCGATCCCTGCTCAGAGTCAGAACCCTGCCCAGGGTCCTCCACATCCTCCAGAGCCGACTCATAGGGACCCTCGCTGTCGGAGTCAGGTAGCAGCTCCAACGGCTCCTGCTGGGCCACAACAGAGATCCAATAGTGACACGCAACCCTGGGTTGGGTTTTTTTTTAACCTTAACTTTGGTTTTTTTTAAACTTTGTATACTGTATTTTGTATAAATTTTATGTTTTTTATTTGTAACTCAAGTCAGATAGTGATATGGGTGGTATATAAATTTGATTACTAAGTAAACAATAAAATAAAATAATAATACTTTGGCAGATTCATATATAAGCTGTGGTGGCGCAGTGTTTAGAATGCAGTGTTGTGAGTAAACTCTGCCCACATTCTGGAGTTCGATCCTGACCGGCTCAAGATTGATTCAGCCTTCCATCCTTCTTAGTTCAGTAAAATGAGGATCCAGATTGTTGGGGGCAAATCGCTCAGAAAGTGTTGTTAAGCTCTTTGGAGTGGTACGAAAGGCTAAGTTCTATCGCTATATAGGTAGGTAAGGCCTTTAAAACAACAATTAAAAGTGAATGCGAGTATTCTCAACTGAGCTCAAAAGTAAAGTTAATGCTTCCCTGGAAGGGGTGTTAGCATCTCTCTATCTGTTAACCACACGATCAAAAGTAGATTTTGTAAGCAAGGTGTCAAACAATGCCTGTACTCTCAATAAAGTAGAGGATATTATCCTTTATATCCTCCACTGCCCCATTTAAAATGGAATCAGGGCCAAATTACTGGTGGTAAGTGAATTCAACTGATCAACCTTGAAAAATTAAACTGTTGTACTTTCTCTGCTGTCATTGAAACCTAGAAAGAAACTTAAATTCTTAGCTGTAGCTTTGGTTTTATCTTGCTGTAACCTTTTTACATTTCTATTTTTGCTTTTTTTTATTTTACTTTACAATATTACCATATTTTTCAGAGTATAAGACACACCTTTTCCCCCCCTAACAGAGGGTGAAAATTTGGGTGCGTCTTATGCATTGAATGTAGTCCCACCCATCCACCGGCTCCCAACCCTTTGGCCTCTGCCTCCCAGCAATTTACCTCTTTGCAGCAAACAGGGTTTGCAGAGACTTCAATAAGATCTAGCAATCCCTACAGCCTGTAACAGCTGATGATCAGGAGAAATTGAAAGTGAAACTTGCTGTTTGCTCCATGTGGCAAATTGCTGGGAGGCAGATTTTTTTTCCTTGTGCTAATCAGGCTGTTTGCTGCAAGGAGGTAAGTCAACAACTATTAATGCCTATAGAATGTTCAAATTCTTAAACTTATTTTTTAAAGACTGCTTTATTATTATTCTAGACAACTTAACAAAATGAAGAAGCTTTTTAAAATAAATGCTTGATTTGAAGAGGCCCCGTGATGTTGTTTTAAAAAGTGCTATTTTTTAAAATAAATTTCCAGAAAGCACATCAATTTTAACAGCATCTGTACAAGTATAGTCTGAAATATAACACTATAAACAGTGTATATTGTCTGTACTGTTTGTTGCAAGGAGGCAAATTGCTGAGAGGCAGAAGCAGATATTTTTCCCTTGTTTTCCTCCCCAGAATCTAGGTGCGTCTTATACTTCGGAGCGTCTTATACTCTGAAAAATATGGTACTATTTTACTGTTTTTTATTATATTACATAATATATTATTTGCTACAATCCGTGGTTACAGCAATGAATTTACTTACTAATTTACCTTTGAAAAGAAAACATCTAGTTTATAATGTAGCAGGATATAATTAAACATATTTTTAGCCATGGAATATACTTTCTTTAAAACAAATATATTCATAGTTAGGAGATTCCATAGATATGGAACATGACAATCTACAGTACTTTGTTTTTTCCTATAATCTGGAATTATCAGTTTCTGCATTTATAAATAGAATCACTGGCTAATTCTGATATTACATTCAATACTATAATAATTTTTTACTTTTTTTAGTCATTCTCAAACCCCACTGGCATGACAGAACAGTGTGTTAAAAGGTAGCAAAAAGAATATTACATTTTCCTGTTACAAAATCAGCTCTGTTCATAGTGTTCCAATTTTTGAGTATTTTCAAGTAGTAGTTTTATTCTTCATATTCCAGGAACTAGGCGTAGTAGAAAATAGTAAAATATTATATCAAGAAAGGAATACAGTAACTTACTACAGGCCAGTTAAAGATCACAACTAATACATGGTTCAGCTGCTAATTTAAATTGCATAAAATACTTTCTGGAAAACACATGAGCGGTCTAAAGAATTCTTACGGTGAAAACTCTAGCAAATGTTCATGAATACCCTGGCTTGATTATTCAACTTATTAGGTGCATCCTGTCCAGCATTCTTTCAGGGTGGAGGGATTGATAATACAGGATGACACTAAAGCCAAGTATAGAAAAAGCATTATAATTCAGTTCCAAAGTTATTAAAAACCACAGAATACAGCAGCTTTTCCTTTCAAACCTCAATGGAGAAAACTCCTGAGAATACCACAGACAGCCAAGAAAACAAATAAATGGATCATCAAACAAATCAGCCCATAGTTCTCATTCAAAGCACAAATTACCAGGTTCAAATTTGAATACACTATGTAAAAACCCTGCTTTCTGGAGAAAACTGTAATACTGGGAAAGGCAGAAAAAAAAGAAAAAGAAAGAAAGAAAGAAAGAAAGAAAGAAAGAAAGAAAGAAAGAAAGAAAGAAAGAAAGAAAGAAAGAAAGAAAGAAAGAAAGAAAGAAGAGAACCAGCAGCAAACTGGATGGATTCCGTTACAGAGGTGATGGGGGCACCATTGGAAGATCTAAGGAAACAAGTGACAAAAAGACTGCCACAGAGGTAATCCACCTGTGTGGTTGCTCAGAGTCAACACTGACACAATGGCACTTAATCAATCCTTTGAAATTTATACATACTTAACAAACTTCTCCCTCCCACCTCAAGATATCATCTTAAAATCTCTTTTAGATTTGTGGTATCCTCTTTTAAACTGGGGTGCCTCTTTTATTTTTAAAAAATTAATATTGCTATTAAGGCATATTGTAATCATTCCCTTCCTCTACACCATATAACAATCCTTCCTCTTTGTTGTTTTTCTTCTAAAGATAGTTTGATCCAGAATAGAATTAAACTTGAATCCAAAAGGAACAAACTATAAGCTGAATGTATCAATGCAAAACCCTTCCTCCAAAGCAGACTTTTGACAATTATCAAACCTGCATTGTCCCAATTCACGCTCACATTAAGGAGAGCAGCTGGTGAATGTTTGATTTCCTTAATTTGTCCCATTTTAAAAGTGTTAGGATAGGGACAATATTTTGTCTCTTATCTGATAAGAGAATAGGGACTAGTCTTTGGGATAGTGAAATTTATACTGATATGCTTTTCTGTCAATTTAAGGATTGAAGTAATAAATGTTGACATGGCTGTAAGCCTTCCCCCAGAGAAAGCAAAGCACTGACATATATTATCCCTACTAACTGAGACTGTTGTTATCTGCATACATTTATGAACACAAAAAAGTATAGAAATTAATATTATGTGATGTGCACACAGTTCTCCATCCATCCAGTTTCTTCAGGCTTCATGCAATCACAACTGACATCGTTCCTGGCACTGCAAAGTTCTTGATATTTATAACGTCGTATAGAAGCACTGTTATCACGCATCTGTGCTAAATATTTAATAAAGTTTATTAAACTTTCAGCATGCTTTTACAATTCATACTTTAGAAGCATGTCCAAATTGGATCTAAAAGTAATGGTCTAATAGGAATGTGTCCACCAGGTTCTCAGCTTTAGCTTTTATTTCTCTAATGTAAGACCATGGATCTCTAACCATCGATCTTTGTGCCCTCTAAAACATGTATGGACAGAAATCAGAAAGTACCACACTCCATTTTGATATTTTTTTAAAAAAAACCTACCCTACCTAAAAATAAGAGTCCAGATTGTCAGTAAGAGAGTTCAATTTGTTTTATTCACTACTTTGCAGCAATTGCAAAGAACACTTCAAATTGTCAGGGAAAAAAAATGCCCTGGGGAAATCTGAGATCAATGGACTGTGGCTGATTCCCTTCCGCATATCTTTTGAGATATTGAGAAAAATAAAAGTCTTTAAAAGTATTCTAATTAATAAACAAACTTTAATAATAAAATAAAAAGTAAATGAAACAGAAATAACTAATGGTTACATTTTGATAATGAAAGCTACGTCTGCCAAGCTGGCAGCCAAACAAAGAAGAAAAGAATTTTAGTTCTGGAATGTGTAAACGCATGCGCAATAAATCACTTTCAGATAAGAACTTTTTGTTTTATGACCTGCGCAATAAAGCTTTCTTAGTTTAACTCTTGAATGTCAGTTTAGGCAGTTCAGGCCTAGCAAACTTTTTAACATCGTGACACCCCTTCTTTTGCTAGTCTGGGCTGACGTCATCAAATCATCAATTAAGGCACATCTTCTTTCGCAGATACTCGTGTTGATTTGCGGCGAGTGGTTTGTTAAGCATGTCTGCGATCTGATCATGTGTAGAAACATATTGCAATTTAACAAAACCTTGCTTAACTAATTGCTTTGTGTTTTGATAACGAATGTCAATGTGTCTGGACCTAGAACCTGTAAAATGTGACTCAGAAATATAAACCACAGATACATTATCTTCCATCACGGTGATTGGTCGAATCGGACGTGTCCAGATATCTGTGATCAAAGCATCAAACCACGTTAGAGAATTACAAGCATCTGAAACACAAGCATATTCAGCTTCAGTAGATGAACATGAAACAAAACTCTGTTTTCTCACTTGCCAGTAAACAGGACAACCATTTAGGAACATCATGTAACCAGAAGTGCTTTTGCGTGACTTCTTGTCGCTCGCCCAGTCGGAATCAGAAAAACAAATCAGCTTTGGTTGATCAGTGTGTGTTGGTTCTAGCAATAACTTCATGTGTTTAGTGTGTTTCAGGTATTTCAACAACTTCTTAATGCATGACCAATGAAATTGTGTTGCCTTACCTATGTGTCGTGATAAAAGATTAACACTAATTGCGATGTCAGGTCTGGTCCAACTACTAATGTATAATAGTGAACCAATGACTGAACGATAAAGTGTTTGATCCTCGAACTCAGGACTTGGTTCATGTGTTAAGTTGTGAAAATCTGTTTGCATGGGTGTCTTTGTTGTGCTAGCATCTTTCATGTTGCAATGATGTAGAATGTGGTCAATTTTCTCTTCTTGTGAAAGACTAAACCCCTTCTGTGTCTTTTCAATTTGAACACCTAAATAAGTGCTAATGTGTCCTAAAGATTTTAGTGTGAAGTATCTCTGCAAACTTTTGGCAAAAATCTCACTCATTTTCTTATTTGGACCAATATAAACAATATCATCAACATAAACAAGAATTATCTCATATGCATTGTTAGATCTTTTTGTGAACACGCATTCATCAGTTTCGGACTTAATAAAGCCCATTGAATTTAGTTTGTCAGTAAGACATAAATACCACATTAAACCTGACTGTTTCAGACCATAAAGACTTTTGTTCAGGAACCAGGTATCCCCTTCTTGCTTTCGGAATCCTGGAGGGCTTCTCACGTAGATCTCTTCATCTAGGTCTGCATGTAGATAAGCTGTGTCCACATCAAATTGAAAAACTTCTAAACCAAGAATAGTTGCAGTGGTTAAAGCAATTTTTACACTTTCAGTTCTGACTGTTGGTGAGTAAGTGTTTGTGTAGTCCTCAGGATAACGTTGAGCGAAACCCTGAGCTACAAGTCTGGCTTTGTATAAAGACTCACCATTTGGTTTCTTCTTGATTCTGTAGACCCATCGGGTGCCAATGACTTTCTTGTTTGCTGGAGGTTTTTGCAGGTGTGAATACATTAAGTTTTTTTAAACCGTCCATTTCATCCTGCATTGCATCATACCACTTGTCTTGTTCTGAATCAGGAAGCTGTTTGATTTGTGTGAATGTCTCTGGAGGAAGAGTAACGTTGCAAATCAAAGGTAATGGTGACTTTGTCAGTTGCCATGAATAACGTTGTGGAGGGATTCCTTTTGTGGCCCTCTTGGAGCATCTAGGAATATCAGTCCAGTCTTCTTCTTCTTCATCATCATCTTCCTCGTCCTCACGTTCGTCGCTAGCATCAGCATCCGCGGCTTGCGAAGACAGAACATCAGGTTGTGAAGAACTGGTAGAAGGAACATCTGCCTGCGAATTGTCATCAGGATGCGTGGCATCTGGAACACCATCTCTAGGAAAATAAACTTCAGGATCATTGGAATGAATCCTGGACCAGCCAATGTCTTCCTCAAAATTAGCAGATTGTGAAATGACAATCACATGTTTAGTATCAATGAATTTGAACCATTTTGAATTATCATCAATACCCATAAATCTCAGTCTCTTTGGTCCTTGAGTTATAGGAGTGTTCACCATAGCATATGAACCAAAAATGTGGAGGTTCTTGAGATCAGGCTTGTAGCCATACAGCATGTAGAAAGGAGTTTGATTGATTACACTGCTCCAAGTACGGTTGACAATGTAATTTGCATATTTGATTGCTTCACCCCAGTATGCGTTACTGAGATTGGCATCTTCTAGAAGACAACGCATCATGGTTTGTAGAACCCCTTGTCTTCTTTCTACGACTCCGTTATGAGCCGGTGTATATGGAGCAGATGTCTGATGAAGAATTCCATTCTTACGCATCCAGTCCTGGAAACGCTGAGACATGAATTCTGCACCACGGTCACTCTGGATTCTGGCGATGCGAACTTGGTATTGTGTAGAAACAAAAGCTGCAAAGTCTTTAAAGATCTGAAAGGTCTCAGATTTCTCTCTCATAGGATATACAAATCCATATCTAGAATGATTATCTACAATTGTTAAAAAATACTTTCTGCCACCAAGTTTTGGTGGGAAAGGACCCACTATGTCAGTGTGTACCAAATCAAAAATGCGTGTTGACCGGCATGTAGCGTGTTTTGGAATTGGAGCCGCCTTGGATTTAGCCTTTTTGCAAACCGCACAATCCAAAAACACCTTACACCCCTTTAGATCCAAACCTTTTGCGAACTCCGGCATCTTTCTAAGAACACGGAAACTGGCATGTCCCAATCTTCTGTGCCACTTGTGAATACACCTGGAATGCAAAGGTTTACCAGTTAGTGAATTCTCAACATTAACAGTTTCATGAGGACCCTCAGGCTTGCTTTGAGCAACCTGTTTCTGTTTTCTCTGTTTGTTGGCTTTAGGAGCCTTTGGCACAGTAACGTTTTCTCTCTCTGGGACAACTCTCTCTGGGTTCACATTGTGCCTTTTTGGAGTTTGCATACTTGCCTGTGCTTGCCCTTTAGGCTTTGGCTTTAAGTAATAAACACCACCAATCAGCATGGTTTCAGCAACAATATCTCCATCTTTAACTAAGTAACTTGCTTTTTCGAGGTGGTGAACCTGGAACTTTAAATCTCTAGACAAGTGACTTTGACTAAGCAAATTACTGGTTGCTGAAGGTATGTAATAAACATCAGGGATGTGTGTATCGAGTTCTTCAATGTAAACAGTTCCTTTTCCCATAACCTTGCAAGTGTGGTTGGTGAAGGAATACAGTTCTCGATACTCGGGCTCTGGTTCGCCCATCTCTGTGAAAAGTTCCCTTCTGTGGGTAACGTGCACAGCTGCTCCACTGTCTAAAATCCACAAAAGACGTCTGTCGAACTTTGGAACAGGTTGTGGAACGTTGGTTATGGCCAGTGTCACAAGTGGAGCTTGTGAATCACGCCTTGGACCACGACGGCCTTGTCTTCCGCCTCTACCTCTGCCTCTGGAATCTGTTCCTCTGGGCTGGTACGTGGCGGGAGCTGGAACTCGTTGGGGACAATCCCGGGTGTCATGTCCCACACGGTTGCAGGTGTAGCATTTTGGCATCCTTGGAGCGTAGCCTCTTCCTCAGAAGGGACGTCTGGCTGGAGCCTTTAACGCTGGAGGCCGTTGCAGATGTGGTGTAGCTAACCTGATAGCTTCGTCTTCCACTAAAAGTCTGCAAACGTGGTTAACTGTGCGTTGAGCAATAGGCACGTAGTTAATCTTTGCAACAGCATCTTTCCATTCATAATTCAATGAGTTAATGATGATGCTAATCATTTGGATATCATCGATTACATGGCCATTTTGTCTCAATTCACTTCTCATTCTTTTCAGTTTGGTCAAATGTCCACCAATTCGTTCACCAGGTTTCAACTTCGAACCATGGAACTCAGACATGAGCAACCATGAGGATTCAATTGAAACGGGCCTGTAGCAATCTTCCAAAATAGCCCATATTTCTTGGGCAGTTGCATCAGGTGGAAAGATACCTTGGATCTCATTTTCCATTGACATGAGTAAAGTCGTGATTGCTCTGTTTTCGAGGTCTCTTATCGCAGGTGTCCAGGGTTGACGGGGAGGATTAAAAACCATGGAATATGTGCCTTCTCTTCGAAGCAAGAGCGCAATTTCACTGACCCAGGCTTTATAATTCTCTCCTGACTCCTTTAATTTGGACTCACCAGTCAAGGGGGTGACTGTGAATACCTGCTGAGGAACAATTTGTTGCTCTGGTTGCAAATCTGGTTGTTGAACCAGGGGATGCTGGGGTTGCATCATTGGCCTTTGCGTGGCAACATCAAATTGGCTTCCTCGAATTCGCCTTTCGCTTTGCCTTTTTCCATCTAGGGAGGATTCGACACCGCCAGGGGGTGGGGGCAAAGTTTGGGCTTCTGTAAAACTCATAGACAGATCTCTAAAAATCTGGTCCAACTGCTTCATCTTTTGCTGTAATAATTTTTCTCCGCCAGCAGATGGCAGTGCAGCTTCACTTTTTGGCTGCCTCACCTTTCTATACGTATGCGGAAGTTCAGTTGACTCAAAGGGACCACGTGACCTCGGTGACGTGTACATGTCTCTTTGTTCTGATTGACCAATGAACTCTGTGGGGTGTGTCTTAGGCTGTTGTTTTGAAGACAAGATGGCGTCCTCAGACATTTTGGGAATGGGGGAGCTTCTCCTACTTCGCCTTATCTCTTCAAAACACACTCTCGCCTCCCTAGCATATCTTTCGAAACGTTCTATTTGATCAAGATAGCTTTGCATTTCTTGCTCATCATCTGGGGGGATTTCATAAAATCTGCTTTCTGCGTGGGAGGATTTTTTTTGTGCCGGCAGTTGCCATTCATCAATTGTTTGATAATCTGCGAGGGTCTGGGAATGGAGTGGCTCTGGCAGAGTGGGAAGTTTTGGCTTGGCCCCCAAAAATTCATAATCTCCTGGAGATATTTTAGAAGGAGGAACCACTGACCTCGTTTCGTGGATGTCGCGTCCTGTAGCTCCTTCCCCCACATTTGGCTCGGCACTTTGTTGCTCCTGAAGCACGTTTTGATCTTGCTTCTCTGTGTCCGAGGGGGCCTCCTTGTCAGAGGAAGCTGATTCATCTGTGCTCGCCCCATCTTTCCTTTTCTTTTTTTTCTTTTTCTCCGACATTGCTAATTAGCCTTAGTCGGTTATCTTTAGATAGCATGAAGGGAAAATACAGCCATAAATTGTAGCCATCTCAGCTACAGCCAACCTCTGCTACCAAGTTGTCAGGGGAAAAAAAATGCCCTGGGGAAATCTGAGATCAATGGACCGTGGCTGATTCCCTTCCGCATATCTTTTGAGATATTGAGAAAAATAAAAGTCTTTAAAAGTATTCTAATTAATAAACAAACTTTAATAATAAAATAAAAAGTAAATGAAACAGAAATAACTAATGGTTACATTTTGATAATGAAAGCTACGTCTGCCAAGCTGGCAGCCAAACAAAGAAGAAAAGAATTTTAGTTCTGGAATGTGTAAACGCATGCGCAATAAATCACTTTCAGATAAGAACTTTTTGTTTTATGACCTGCGCAATAAAGCTTTCTTAGTTTAACTCTTGAATGTCAGTTTAGGCAGTTCAGGCCTAGCAAACTTTTTAACATCGTGACACAAATCGGATGTAATTATGAGCGCTGCAAATGGGCTACATTAACACTACTCTTGCACCCTTACCTCAAGAGTTCAATGATTAGATCAAATCTGAAACATGGTGTGTAGTTCTAGACGTTGCATTTTATAAAAGAGAACCAGAAAATTTGGTGTAGATTCAGAAGGATGGTGAGGAATTTGGAAGGCAAGGCCCAAGAAAAATAATTAACAGAATTGCCATGTGTAACTTCCAAAGCAGAGCTGGGTTTCTGCTGGTTCGCCCCAGATTGCAGGCTCTGCCCACCTACCCGGACACTTCTGCACATGCACAGAAGTGTTGCACAAGCGCACGAGTGAACCGGTAGTAAAATAAATTGAAACCAACCACTGTTCCAAAGAACATACAGAACAATGCCTACAAAGATGTGTATGTCTGTTACATGCAAGGGTGGGTGGAACTGTTCTAGATTTTAGACTAAAAACACTTTCTTATTGGCTTATCCCACCCAAACAATAATCTTTTTTGGAACTGAGTGGCTTACACTGCATTAATAAATAACTAAATATAACATATCACAGTTTATCTTATGCTACATAAAAAGGTTATTATGAAACAACAACAAAAAGAAAATCTAAATGATCAGGAATAATTCAAAATGTGACTTTTGGTCATGAGAAAATTTACCAGTACTATATGTTAAAGTGATTAAATAATTCATGGTAAATTATTTTTGCATTTTGAAATTACACCATCAAATGCCATTAAAAAAACCCTGAGGACATCTATACATTTATTGCTCTTGATAATTGTTGGCTGAAAATGCTATCCACTAGTATTGATTGCATTAAAATATTCTCTACAGAAAGATGACATATCCAGCTTAGGTCAACCTTTAGTCTTGCTTATGCATTTATAAAGATGTATCTTTTTTTAATGACCCCATTCCAATAGATCACTTGAAAGGCAATTCTGACTGTGGCTCAGGTCTGAGCATGGGAGGAAATATTCATATATAAAACAAGGACTTTTCTAGCACTGTATTTAACACAGAAACCACTACGAGAAGCAAACATTTCATTTATATACCATGTTGCCATGAAAAATGGTTATGAACTACCAGATCCAAGCTATTTTACAGCTACTAAATCCAAAAAAGCCCTCCAGCCGTGCTCCTACCTTTAAAGCATACTAAAACAATGCCTTTAGGTAGCCTTAAAATACAATTTAACAGAAATAGATTTCTGATTATTGGGCCCAGTACAGTTCTTTAATGAACCAGTCATGTCTAGCACTAATAAGATTTTCTTTATATAACTATTAAACAGATCTTATTTCACATACAGGAATACAAATTTATAATAATACATAACTTGCATCACGATTAGCCTAGATTTATGAGTGTTCTATTAATGAAATTCACTTTGGCATTAAGGAACCTTCTTTTTTCCTTTATTATACATTTTCCCATTTTATTCAGCTTTAAAACCACTGTCTAATGTCAGAATGCAGGCTACAATTAGGGCAGTTTTTAAAAGCTTAAAAATATATTTACACTTTAAACTGGAGTCTAATACTAGCTTAATAAATGACAAGCTTTCGTATAATTTAATAAACTTTCCCCTACAGGAATTACTCTGATTATGTGCCATGGTTCCTGAAGAAAACATAACAGAAGGAACGGGCAAATAAACAGAAGCACAATACTGGTCAGGTTAAACATCCAATTACCGAGCAGCTCCTGTGATGTACATCTTTCCCAATACAAAAAGAAGAAGAATTATTCTGCCTTCTCAAAAAGAATATACCATTTTTCAATTAATCATGCATAGAAAATGAAGACTTACAATCCCTTCCTTCCAGTCCTGCTCCCAAGCTGAAAGCAAGCTGCTAAGAGCTGTAGTATCAGAGAACATACCACATTCTGTGGAAGAAAGGGGTGAAAATACAGTCCTAAAAAATGTGTGATCTTTCAGTTACCTTTAGTTTAACAAAATAGAAAACACTGTTCAACTTAAACCCCTGCTGAATAGGTATTAGTTTCAAAAACTGTTTATTTTGCTTTTATCTTTAAAATTATCAATAATCATGGTTTTTTAATAACCCTACAAGGAGAAATTATGAACTAGCCTTAACAGGAAAGCATTTTCCTCTTTTGCATGTATATAAGCAATAAAAATGCACTGTGCTAAATAGTTAGATTCAACAACATTAAAATCCAGGGTTCGTTTTAATCTAATAGGAGCAACAGATATTAACATTCTTCTTTTTGGTTAGCTATGCAATATGAGCTTTCTGATTCTTTTTTTCAAAAAGGAAAGTTACCAAAATATTGCATGTCTGTGTACTCAAAAAAAAAAAGAGCTATCATTCCTAAAAAAGAATTTCCAGAAAATGAGAATCATTAACTGAAAATGCCAGGTTCCTAGTAGTCACCTAATAAAGTTACAGTTTCCCAAATAAAGAGCAGGTTTTAATTGTTAAATAGAGCATATCAGAATGTATATGGAAAAGCAAACCCTTTTAAACAGGAAAAATTAATATTCCCACATTTCAAATTGTTTTTTAAACACGTTCTCCAATTCTACACTTAAGTAATAATACATGGAAGTTCTAAATATGAATCACAATTATGTCACAATTGTTTGCATTAATTAAACTGAAATATTAACTAACATTTTAAGGGTCTTTTCTTTTATTTAAGAATATCACTTCCTTTTTGCCAGTGTATTATAGTAGAGACATAGATTTTATAATATATACAGGACAGAATATGGAGCTTTTCCAAAAGATTCTTGGCTCCTAAACCTTGAAAAACAAAATATGCATAGTCTTACTCAGTTTACACTGAACAAGACAAATTTCCAAAACATTCATATTGTTAATATTAAGAATGAAATACAAGAAAGCTAAACTTTGTCGGGTGTATGAAAGATTCTTTAATTGACAGTTTAATCTATTCAAGTGATTAAGCAGTAGAAGGCAATTTTAATCAGTAATGATGAGTTAGAGATAGTGATTTCCTGGGGTTAATTTGGTTTTCATGTATTAACATACTGAATGAAATACTAAATGTTGAAAAGTCCTATTTCAAATAACAACTGACAGCTTCTGTTAAATTAAGTTGTTCCATTTACTTCAGAATTTCAAAAAACCCATCAGGAATCTTTTGGTAATATGCATTTAAACAACTGTTTTGATTTCCAATCAGCACAGAGTTTGTGCCTGTAAAACTAACAAATATATTATGGCATTTAGCTTTCATGAAGTACAATCCACTTTAGAGGGTGCATGAACTGCTATAGTGCATTACATGCAATATTGTTTAATACTGATGAAACAAAGGTGATATAAAATGGAGATGAATGCTTATGCACAAAATGGTCATGGAGATATGCAATTACTGCTAAATAAGGCAAAAGGCTACTGATAGAATGGAATCAGGATTATTATTTTGCAAATGAAAGAAGTGCTTTTTAAAACAAGAGGTTTTCTCCCACTATCTCAATTATTAAGTTACTTTCAAAAGAACTATCACAACAAAAACACAACTAAGAATCATACTGGCAAAAAAAATGGCAACAAATGAAGGTAAAATATAGTTTCATTTTGTTTTACAATTCAGAAAGATGCAGCAAAAAAGACTACATTATGAAGGATAAAGGTATAAAGATACTAGCAGTTAAGTATTTGTAAGTGGCAGCTAAAGAGAAGCCTAAGAATTAAGGAAATATAAATGTCAATTTGTTAACTAAATATTTTAAAAAATAGTTTTCTCAGAGAAACTTTCAGGCATGGACGTATACAAATGCATGTGAATGTTATGAAATGAAAACTATTATAAACAATGATAGGTCCCTGCTGATTATGATTTTGGTATCTGCTATTTTGTGGAGTATAAGGATTGGTGCCAGAAGTATAAGCCTTTTCTTCACTCACATGCAGACAGACAGACAGACAGACAGACACACACACACACACAGTATGATCAAGAAAGTATTAGCCACTAGTCATTAAAATACACAATCATATTTCAAAAACCCTAAATACACTTTATATGAACATGATGGCAAATTACAATTAGATTTAGCTTGTAAGTCTGGCAAGAGCAGGATAATTATCAGTTACCAGTATCATTAAGAAAGAAATAATATAAACAGCTAGAATCAACTATGAAACTGCTGCCAGTTTTCAATAACAGTGCCAATTAAATTAAACAGGAGGTAGATAAAGATATTCAAAGACCACATGCAGACTACTAGGGCTGTGCAAATCTTAAACAGATGAGATTTATATACCAAGCAGATTTGTGTCATGGCTACCTCAGACTCTGGGGAGAAATGAATAATCAAGAACACAGAACCTGAGCCCACAGAATCATCCTTAGCCAAAGTTTTAATTCTAACAACTGGTATGAACCAGATCCTACCTCTTCCACTGTTCTGATCCTGAATTGACACATTTCCCCCTACTCTTAAGACCAGGGCTGTCAAACTCATGGCGCAGGGGCTGGATGCGGTACGCACTGGCCACACCCACACCTGGTTTACCAAAGGGGGTGAAGTCCTGATATGTCACATCACACTGCTGTGACGACCCGAGTTTGACACTCCTGCTTAAGACTCTTATTAGTATATGTAGATGAGCTGAGTACTGCTGGAATGCTAGAGTATATAGACATAGTCCTTGAGAGTAGTAAATAGTCCATAGTTGCCACTATGGAGAAGAGCTAATAAATACCTGGCTGATAGACTTACCAGCCTACACCATGAAGGCATATAAAGTAAAATGGACCAGTTCACTAGAAACAACTTTCATGACCTCCCACCTGGTTGCCTCATATCCAGAACCTTCAGATTTACTTGGTTTACTTGGGCTTCTTGACTTAGTCTAAAATGCAATCATGCTTTTCACCTAATCTCTGAAAGCACAGCATTTTATTTCTGCACTTGCTTTACATAAAAGACTGAAATAATCTTTTTCCTGCAGTGTTTCTGGGAACTTATTTGCATTTTCAGTCTTGGTCAGTTCAATTCCTCTCTCTCTCCCAGCACAGAATT
Organism: Natrix helvetica; assembly: GCF_964273705.1. NCBI lineage: Eukaryota > Metazoa > Chordata > Lepidosauria > Squamata > Natricidae > Natrix > Natrix helvetica. Next base: position 101,446,639 of record NC_138550.1, on the reverse strand, counting down.
CTGACTTATGAGCATCTTTATTTAATCCTCTATATAATCTTCAAATGAACATCAGCATAATACTGTGTTCCACTTGATCCCTGTTCCTTGCATAACAGCAGAATTGCATAACAGCAGAATTGCATAATAGCAGAAATAGACAAGATTATTTTTTTTAAAAAAATCATGACAGCACTGTATTCCCTCCCAATAGAAGTCAATTTTGCATAGCAAACATTCCCCTGGACAATATTGGGGAAAAAAACCTCTTCCTTTTCTAATGGGAACTATCTTTGTAAATTTTAAACAAATTTAGTGTTACTATTTACTGCTTTACTGTTTTAATGTTTTTATTCATTTTTTTAACTATTGTAAGCCACCTAGAGTTGCCCAGGCAAGATGGATGGCATATACGTTTAATAAATGTCTTGTCAAAATACACTAAATTTCATTTTAAAGATTCATTGGAGGAAAGGGGTATTCGATTTTCTAAACTTTCAGCAGGCAAACAGCAGGAATACAAACGGCACAACTACAATGACATTTGGTTCACTAAAATCTATTGTTCAAGAACTAAAAATAAAGTTTTACTGTAAACAGCAAATTTGAATATATAAGTACCAGTATAAACTCTATGAAAATACTTCTATGCTACCTTAGTTTCAGAAATCATTTTATTCTTCAGAATGAAACTATAACATTAAATCATATTAATATTCAGCAATACAGAATCAAATGTACTCTCTCATCGCCCAACTTAATAATGACCTGTGTTCAAAACTGTTATACTAATTCATATCCAGCTCCAAACTAAAATTTATATATAACGTACTGTATACTGAAGTTCGATTATATTAGCTATTTTAAAGTAAAATTAGTCACTTATTAAAGACAAATATTATGTAACTATTCCCAATAATTTTAAATGTTACTTTTTTTTTTGGCAAAATTATACATTTTCTCCCAATGTTTGAATTGACGTAAAGTACAGCTAAACCAAATGTTCTATAGAACTTAATCCTGATAAGTAGACATTCCATAGAGCATAGTAGCATCTAGTTCCCCCTCTCTGTTGATAAAATGAATTCAGCATTCAAGACCAGCCAATGTGCTCATGTCTCCTATCTTTATTTATGTGATTTCTTGTAATTGGCACATAACACAGGCTCAACACTCTCCAATGATCTACTTTAAAGTATTTGAACAAGAACTCATTTAGTGATCATTCAAAAGTTATGACCAAACACAGACAATTGTAGTTGCGGCCATCATAGCATCCTCATGGTCATATGATTGTAGTTATGATTGGACTGTTGCACAGTTACATGATCACCATTTGAAATCTTCATTGGCTGCTTCTGACAAGCAGAGTCAATGAGAAAGCTGGGAGGAGCTTTCAAAAAACAGTCGCATGACCATAGGACACTCTGACCTTCACTGTTAAGCTTCATCTAACAAGGGCAACTGGAAGTGCCACAACTGCCATCATAAATCATGTGACGTCGTGCTTTACAACGGCATCATTTAGTCAACAGTTGCCAGTCCGACTTACTATTATTAAACTGAAACTATCTGTATTACGAAGATCCTCATTGCAACTGTCAACATAACATACAGCAAAAGATCTGTTTGTATCATGGTAGCTACAGCTGGAGCATATATGTGATATGTATCTTATTTATTTCTGGCACCAAAGAAACTTACATACTTTTATTTTTACTCTCCTGGCCACTTACTTGTTTCTTGTACAAGCCTCAAATTTGCTTCAAAAAATATTTCAATATTTTGGAGCAGGTCTGAGGGGGGAAGAAGAGTAAAGCAGCCATACTAATGGCAGACAGCTCTTGCTTTGGAGAGACATTATACAGTATTTGATGTTTAAAATTGAAAACCACAACAATTATAAATACCTTTGAAGATTTCAAGTTCTTTCCTGAAAAATAAAAACAAAAACATAATGTATGTCAGAGATTGGACACAAATTGATTTTATTTGCAGATAACTTACTTTTACTTCCAACCCATACTACAGCTTAGATGAAAAACATGGATGTCATTAGCAAAACAGCAGTATCATCTATTAACTGGTTGAAATGAATAGTTCTTAAATTCTCACTTATTGGTTATCAAAAGAACTATTAATTCCATATTTGCATCAAATCGATTCAATACTTAATATATGTATATAATAAAAAATATAACTCATTCAGTTGCAGAATATCAAGCGGTATATTCAGGAGTAGAAAGTAATTTAGTCTTTAGTACATTTAGCTAAGCTTTGGGAGCTATCCAGGAGGCCAAATCAAACAAGAAGGCAGAAATGTGTTAATGAATCAGAAAAGGCAGAGCCAATTTCATCATTAATACATTTCATTAATTACTTAATTAGTAACTAGTTTCAGCTTAATTTCATCAGCATTGAGGTGACTTTGAAAGTTACACGTTCAATTACCCCAAAGAATAAAAAACAGAAATAAAATAGAAAGAATGAAGAATCCCCAAAGGCTTGCAACAGAAGAGAAAAGCAGAGAAGTGTTCAGTAACAGAGACACCAATTTAACAAAATGAGAAAGTGGAGGGAAATAAGAACAGCCATGAAAATGTGACAACAATCAAGTATATTGAAAAGATCTACTTGGATACTGACAACAAAGTGCTGAGGAAATGTATCAGTGGATTGCAGTGGGGCAGCAGCTCTGGAGAATTCTAGGCCAAGAGAGAGTGGTCCACACATACCAGGGCACTAATGTTAATGTTCCTGAAATTTAAATCATTCATCACTCTCCAGAAGCCAATACCAGATATAATGTGTCAGTAGGGCTATGAATAAGTTGGCCCATCGTCCATGGCTCCTGTGCTATCTTGGACAAGGGACCAGACAAGGCTGATTGGAGTCTCCCAAAATCATAAGCCCGGGGAACTCTCCCAGACAGAGATACTGCTAAACAGCAGGGAAGAAGGCAACTGAGCAGCAATCCCCACTGATCCTGATGGCCCAACCTCACAAAAAGGGGTTTCACATCCAACAATGTCTGCAACAGGGCCCCCAATAGCTACCAAGACAACAGTCACTACACCTGCCCTGGAATCACAGTTCCATTCGTGAAACCCCGGAGGACACAATATATGGGAACCATATAATATACATGGTATTATAAGTGAGCAGCTAATGACACAATTAATTCAGCTGGAGCTTGTATTCCAATTCCTTACAGAAAAAAAAGGGGGAAAAAGGGGGGGGAGGCTGGAAAATTATATTGTAAACAGAACTTGAAAAATGATGACCATATTGCTCATTAAGTTATATTCTTTCTCCTTTTTCAAAAAGTTAATTCAAATATTGATAAACAATATACTAAGAAAGGGAGAAAGAGTGGATAATTGGCTTGTGTCCAAGGAAACACTACACCACTAATAATTACACATGACTTAAAGTTTGAGTAAATCACATCAATCCAAAATATAGAAACTGGAGGAATCCCAAATCAAAACCTGTCTTCAACCTTCCAAGAAAACATTGCTGCTAGTTTCTATGATGAATTACGGGAAGAACATTTGTTCAAAATCTAGTACTATCTTCTACTATCAAACGTTTGGTGCCCTTGTTCATGCAAGTGTGATGAGCAGTATAAAAATTTGATAAATAATAATTAAATAAAAATAAAATTTATTAAATTTGCTTGACTCTCAAAGACTCTTGAGAGTTTTATATCTATAGAGCCTGCACTGGATGTTCAACAATTAGAAAAATAAACTATAATTTACAATCCAAAGTAAAATCTTAATATTGATATTTTCAAAGAAATAGATCTATAATTAAAACACTAGGTTTGTCCATTTTGTGAATAATTATGATATCTGTTACAATAAAACTAAAGAGTAGGGATTTATTTGAAAGAAAAATATCTTTCAGTAACTTTTGACAAAAATAACTTTTCAATAAAATAGAAAAAAATCCCAATGTGCTTTTTATAGAAACCTACTGGAAAACCACCAGAAATCTTCCATAATTTCAAAGTATGTAATTATGATAATTTCTTGAATCAAAAGAAAAGTAAAATTAGTTTCCTAGCTTTGGGCTAACTGTGGTAACCTTGGTTGCTGTAAGAAAGGACATATCTTATCTTTTAGTGATGAAAAACTTAACTGTTCTGGTTTGTCACTGCGTTGTTTGCTAGCTGTGCTGAGATATACTGCGCAGGTCATAGGCCTTATCAGCAAGTGATGTACTGTGCATGCTTCTTAACACGTTTCTTAATACATCACACATTCCAGAGACTTCTGATCTTCTGTTCGTCTGCCAAGAAGGTGGACGGCAATTGCTCTTGCCAAAATGTAACAATTAGATAGATTTGTTTATTTTATTTTCATATTAAATTTTGTTTTCATTAGAACATGTTCTCGGGTTTTTATTTCTTATCTGAGATATGCTAACAAGGAGGGGCGACGATTCACACCTCGATCGAGGGGGAAGGGAAGCTTTACTTCACTACAAATATTTCTTTGTCAAATTGTTCTCAAAGAATGAGAAATTAAAAAAACACTCTTATACATAAGCTCTTTGGATGATTAGTGATGCCAGAGGCAGTCTTCTAGTTTGCTCTTCAGAGCAGGGCAACTAGCAGTCAAAGCCAATGATTCTTGGCAATTTTGCCTTCATTGGGGAGTTTTCAGTGCTTTCTGATTGGCTGTTTTCTGGCAGATGTTTCATTACCAAACTAGATAACTAGTCCACTGATGATGTTGCCTAGTTTGGTAATGAAATGTCTGCCAGAAAACAACCAAGCTCAGAGAGCACCAAGATGACCACAATTTAGTCCTGAGCTACAAATATTATTTTATTTCAATATCCAATGAATAAGCTAAACTGCTTTTCTGGGAAGCAGGATATGGCACCTATCAATGATTCTTGACTTTATCACATGGTGAGGGATTATAGTTCTAATTTAATTTATCCAAGGTAAACTAGGTCATGTATTATTTTGTAATGAACCAACTGAGCTAATAAAAATCCCTTGCTCTTTTTAATACAGGGAGTCTATGACCACAATTGAGATCAAAATTTATGTTGGTAATAGAGACATTTTTTAAGTGGGTTTTGCCCCATTTTACGACCTTTCTTGCCACCATTGTTAGATGCAACTATTAAGTTAACAGCACAGTTGTTAACTGAATTTGGCTTCCCCACTGACTTTGCTTATCAAAGATGCAAAAGGTGACCCTGGGACACTGCAACCATCAGAAATATGAACCAGTTGCCAGGCATCCAAATTTTGATTATGTGACCATGGGGATGCTGCAATGGTTGTAAGTGTGAAAAACGGTCATGTCACTTTTTCCAGTTTTATTGTAACTTTGGTCACTAAACATTTGGCTGTAAGTCAAAGACTAACTGTACTCTTTCTTGAATATTCTTATCTGATAACTATTTATCTGCTATGAGACAACTTTCTGTGGCCCCTAATTCATCTAACTATGTAAAGGTAAAGGTTCCCCTCGCACATATGTGCTAGTCGTTCCTACTCTTGGGGGCAGTGCTCATCTCCGTTTCAAAGCTGAAGAGTCAGTGCAGTCCAAAGAACTCTCCATGGTCATGTGGCCAGCATGATTAAATGCCAAAGGCGCACGGAACGCTGTTTCCTTCCCACCAAAGGTGGTTCCTATTTTTCTACTTGCATTTTTATATTCTTTCGAACTGCTAGGTTGGCAGAAGCTGGGACCAGTAACAGGAGCTCATTCCGTTACGCAGCACTAGGGATTCGAACCACTGAACTGCCGAACTTTCTGATCAACAAGCTTAGCATCTTAGTCACTGAGCCACCGCACCCCTCTAATTCATCTAACTAACCCCAATTCATCTAATTCATCTAGTTGACCCCCCACTATATCCAAATGTTCTTGAAGATACCTATTAAAAATCAAAACTCTAGTTTCAATTGGCCTGCTAATTAAAAGATCATGGATTCCCTTGTGATCAATTGTTTCAAATTTATTCTTAACAGCTATTCATTTTAGAATTATTTGCCAATAGGGAGTGAGATACTCTGATTTTCTTGAGAAAAGAGTGACAACTTGAACAACAAATTTAACATTTCAGGTCATCCAAATATAGCTGGTCTCTGCTATTGCAATCGTGTTTTTTTCTTCTCTACTAAGAAACTAAAAAAAATGTGACAGATCAGGAGACCACGATGAAGGATGGAATAATAAAACCAAAACAATTTTTTCTAATGTCTACATAGTTAAAGTTGAAACACATTCATTCAGAAGTTTCCAGCAGCCAGCTACTCCTACTCTAAGCAGGAGGTATTTTAATAATTTTCCCACGAAGAATGCTACATGTATGACAGTATTTGCAATCCTTAAGATAAAAAGTTAGTTTAATATGTTTGCTTACACATCAGATAGAAAGGACTCTGTGAGTAAATCAAATATATTCAAGCTTACCTTTTTGTCTTTTTATAATTTTCACGCTGTAGTATTTGCATATGCTTGTATCTTTGCAATTCGCACTGTCCACAAAGATCTTCAAGATGTAATAAATGATGCTCCATTTCTTTAAAATGTGCTTCCAATTGGACTTTGTTAACAAAACATTCAAACAAAGTATGTAAGTATCACTTCTCAAATAGATCATGATTACTTTTGATACAATTTCATGCTAAACAACCTCACGCATTATAACATATACTACCAGAACCCCAAATTCTCACAACAGAACATTTCAAGAAATAAACATACAAAGAACCAAGGACAATTTTTTTTCATGCTAGTTCATGGGAAATTCTCTTTTCCATTACACAGACACCGTGATAAAATTGGTACAGCGAATGACATATTAAAGGGAAAGAAGAAGTGTCATAGGACGCCTGCTTTCCTTTCAATCCTAACTTATCTTCCCATCAGGCAATTTGCAGAAGACTACTTGAGACGGTTGGTTACAAAAGAGCCATGGTGGCACAGTAGTTAGAATGCAGTACTGCAGGCTACTTCTGCTGACTGCCAGCTGACTGCAATTTGGCAGATCGAATCTCACCAGGCTCAAGGTTGACTCAGCCTTCTATCCTTCTGAGGTGGGCAAAATGAGGACCCAGATTATTGGGCAATATGCTGACTCTGTAAACCCCTTAGAGAGGGCTGGAAAGCATTGTGAAGCGGTATATAAGTCTAAGTGCTATTGCTATTGCTGTAATGCACAATATTTTTCAAGGGTTTTCTAAAATAATTATTCAAGAAATGAAGCTCTTGAGCAATCAACTACTTATTTCTCCCCAAATCAAAAATAATTCAGCTTATTTCTCAAACTAATCCAAAACTGGCAGCTCTAAGCCATAAAAATCATTGCAATCATGGTAATTCTCAGAAGAATTACACCTGCTAATGATTACAATGCTTTATGCACCTGTAGCACTGCATAAGGACACCAGAAAATGGAAATCCACCCATTCGTTCCCCTTCATCACTGTGCTCAATAGTCTACATTATAGTGAAAGGTAAGATGGCATTTTCCATCTCAGAGAATCAAAACTAAAATAAATTCAGAATGTTAACTTATAAAGTTCAGCTCTTTTTTTCCAGGGCGGGCTTTCAGAAATCCCTTTAGTTTACTTTCAAAACCTTAACAGAGACCTTTAGAATACTTTTAAAATACAAATTAATATAAGAAAATCATCATCCGTGAAACAAATTACAAATGAGGCCCCATTTACTAATTTTGGTGAATCTTGATGCAGCAGGCCCCAAAACACTGGTGTCTTACATAAACAGAGTCATTTGTAGATGACAAAAGAGGACACCATGCCTTTTCTGTGGTCAGTGGTGGAGATAGGGCATTTTCTTTTGTGGCTTTCAATTGGGTACATTATCATATTAGCAAAAATTGACTTTACAATCTACTGCTTCCTCCTTCATGTGTTTCAAATTGTAATCCATCCAGCCACATTTTTCTGGATTTCACCTTTTTTTTCTGTTTACTGTTTTTATAACATCATTTGCAAGTCTATACTCCCAATTTATATTCATTGGAGCTGTCCTGCTAACGATATTGTCTAGCTGTTCTGTTCTCAACAAAAAAGATTAGCACCAATAATAATTTTAAAAAGCTAAACTCAAGCCAAGGATTTGAAAAACTAGTCCTTGAGGGCCCCCTGCTGAGTACTTTCAAAAATACACCTGTTACACAGAATTATTTGTTTATAACTGGATTTTTCAAAGTCTGCAATATTGTACCCTCCTAAAATAAAATGCCCCCTCCTGTGAATATAATGATTTAATTGGGGTTTGGATTCAGTCAAAAGTCAATATACCTCTCATTTTTAACAGGTAGCATGATGCTATGATATTTTCTTTTTAATGATCTGAGTATTTATAAGTATCTAAGTCTATAAATAAGAAACAAACTGAATGCATACTTACCCAGGCTAGCTGTTGTAGATTCCAAGCCTGCCAGAAATATTGGAATTTGTTGGAGCTGGTCTTGAAGGTCCAAGAGGCCACTTCTTTTTTTCTCCCAATAGGCAGAAAGCATTACAACTTCACTATCCACCAGCTGAAATTATTAAAATCAAGAATATAATTATAGATAGCAAAATTTCTTGTTTAGTTTTCAAGCTAAAATCTCAAGTGATTTCCAAGCTGCAGAGTTCTAATCCCACTTAGCTGCAAGTAAAATAACTAATTTTACAATTAATTGCAATTAATTCTATGCCCTCGTAGTTTTCAATTGAATTCAATATATTTCAGCATAGTACAAAACTGATATTTCAAAAAGAATGTCCTTTTTGCAACTATTTTAAGTCTGTTAAAATGTATAAATATATGACTAATTATTTGTCCTGTTAAATTTTCAAGTTTATACACTCTTTTACCGAATCTTGTCTCACACATTACTTTCTTTCTTCAAACATCTAAGATGCCATTAACACAAGGACATTCCAAGCTAAGGAACTAGAGCAAATAAATCCACTGTAAGTATAAATAATAGCAGCTTCATATATCTCAGTAAGTATAATGGGGTTTCCCAAGTTTTGGCACTGTATGCTGTGTTTTATTCAACAAATCACTGAGATAGTTAAAAGAAACAGAGCCATAAATCTAATGTTAGTCTGGATTGAATTCAGCACAGTGAATTGAAATAAACAATACAAAACAATATGTAACTATCAATTCAGTTTAGATTTTTAACTTATCCAGTGCCTCTAAATTAATTCAGAAAACTATTTCAAAATCCATACAGGGTTTATAAAGGCATCAGATTTAACATTTTACTCTGGAAAATGAGTCAAATCATTTTTAAAACTATTTGAATTTCTGAATTAATACTGCATTTTCTACAAGACTAATAAGTATAATATTTGCTATATATGTTTATGTGAACACGGTCGGGGTCTTTAGGTGGTGTCTTTAGTTTAATATCTAATATCTAGTTAGTTTAATATCTAATATCTAATTCAAATAAAATCAGGTACTGCAGTCAATGTTATATTGAATTGCATTGAGAGGAAAAGGTAATAGATTTTGTCTATACCACTACTGAGTTGGTGGTTCAAGAACTCAGATGTATTCCTAAAGTGTTCTGAATAGTGATACTGATAGATAACTGTACTTTAAAAATTCAAATAATGTCTCCATAATCCAAAGTATTCTCTATACGCACCTGTGTATGTGTGTATGTATACATTTTAACACATTTACAAAACACAATACATGTGATTTACCTTTGAAGAATGTTTAGAAACTATGCCTTCATCATTACAAATGGAGAATGACTATACAGAGTACTGGTAGTCTTCAACTTACGACACAACTGGAACCAATATTTCTGTTGCTAAATAAGGAAGTTGTTAAATCACATTCGATTTTAGAATCTTTTTAACTATGGCTATGCTAATCACTGCAGATATTAAGTGAATCATGTGGTTGTTAAGGAAAACCAGCTTCCCCCCATTGACTTTGCTTGTGGAAGCTGGCTGGGAAAGGCACAAATGGTAATTACATGACCCCAGGACACTGTAACTGTCATAAATGTATATATGCCAATTGCCAAATTTTGATCGTATGACTCTGGGGATTCTGCGATGGTTGTAAGTCACTTTTTTCAGTGTGGTTGTAACTTTTAACTGTCGCTAAATGAATGGTTTTAAGTCAAGGATTTGTGGTGGATTTCAATTTATTTTGCTCGTGTGCGCACGCACAATGCTTCTGCGCATGTGCAGAAGCATCCGGGCGGGTGGGCATAGCCTCCCACCGCCACCACTAAGTTGCCACATATATTTTAACACTACAGAGCCTCTAAAACTGCTATGCAAGGTTCCTGCAAACACAGTATAGAGAATATTCATTTAAATTATAGCCATGTTTAATTCATAAATGCTAAACATTGAAATAGCAGTATTCATTTTAAATTAAATTTTTCCATATTATGTGTATATATCACCTCTCCAGTTTTTGCACACTCTTTTGCTCCTTTGTGAAGTGCTGCCCAGGAATCTTCATACCTTCCCAAAAGGAAACAGAAATAGCATTAATATTTATACTTAAACATAAACATATCAAATGCTGCTGATCTGATTTTTTTATTATATATAATCTATGGACATTGACACAGGTTGGCTTTATTTTTATAGAAACACTACAACATTATAGACCCTTTTTTAGATTAGCATGTTCCAGAATTTTATAGTAAGATCAGCAAAAAGATCAGCAAAAGTCAACATCACATATTTTAAATGAAAGTTGAGCTTCTCCTGTGGTCACTTACCCAGCATAAATAAATAATAAACCTACAGAGGTGGAAAACTCTAAATATAGGTCATGTAGATAGTTTTAAATAACCAATTTACACTTCCACAAATAAAATAAAAATGGGGGAAAGTAGGAAATAAGCTTTTTTAAAAAAGGGATAAATTATCCTTAAAACCCAAAATAAGTGTTTTTAAACCTGAATATTAGACCTTATCTAAGTACTATTTTCTGTATTACCGATATTAAATTTGTGGTTACATTATTCATGAAGCTAAATTTAGATTATAACCATCACCCCTTTTTTGGATGTAAAATCAAGGGGATTTAACTCAAAAATATGAATAGGATTGTGATAAAAGGATACAATTATATATAATTTCTTGGAGACAAGTCACATATATTCAATTCACAAACAAATTAGCGCAAAGTTAGTCTAACAATCAGTTGATTGAAGTATACAGTTGTCTATTTAATACTTTGAAATTCCCAGGAACTTCACAAAAGCTAAAGTTCTGCATTTCATAAACACTCTAGTGCGTTTAGTGTATTTTTGTTATTAACAAGTTAAAGCCATTGTATCAGTGACATTACTGATTTTATACTGTTATTGTTTTTCAATTAATAAACAATATAAAAGTAAAGAAATACCCTCTACAGTATTTATTATAGTTATATCTCTGGCTCTAGAAAAATAAGGAAATCAATAACATTGTCATAAAACAGTAACAGTTTAAAGAAACGTACCTATTCAGCAAAACTAAACCAGCAGAAAATTCTGGTAAATTCTGTGTAGTCCTGTAATAAAATTATAGGCATATCTTAATGACTTTAAATGTGTTCTTTAGGATCTGGAGGATCCACAAACCGTTTTTTTTTAAATAAAACAAAAAACCAAAGGATAATTACAACATCAGCAGTGTTCAGATAACTGGAAATGCGATTTTTATTTGTTTGGTTTGGCCTCTGGAAAATTCTAAGCTATCATATCGAACAACTTTTATTCTTTGCAATGGCATAGTTATATCTCCTCTTGTGAATATAAACTTCTACAGAGTACAGATACAGGTTGTCCTTGCTCAATGACCACAATTGCGACCGCAGGTCCACTGCTAAGTAATGCAGTCATTAAACGAGAAAGCATGTGATAACACCTTGCAATTTTCCTGCCAGATTCTAGATTATGCGTGTTATAAACTGGCTGTAAGTTATGTAACTGGTGATCATGTGATAGCAGGATGCAGTAGCAATCATATACATCCACCGGATGCAAAATACCTGATGCTGCAACAGTAATAAGTGCAAGGATCAGTCATAAAGTTAGTTTTTCAGCACCATCATGACTTTGAAGTTAACTAAACAGGGCAATCATTAAGCAAGGACTACCTGTACCAATCTAACTTATGACACAGGGCAGCTCTCTAAAGTGGCATTCATACTTTTGGTATAATAATGATGACTGGAACATGGAATGACAGTGTTGAAAGGGACCTCAGAGGTCTTCTAGTCCAACCCCGCTTAGGCAGGAAACCCTATACCAGCGATGGCGAACCTATGGCACGCGTGCCACAGGTGGCACGAGGAGCCATTTGTCAGGGCACGCAAAGTGACTTCCGGTTTGCTCGGAGGGTCGGTTTGAGCACTCCGAAGGTGTCAGGGAAGCCTCCGGAAGGTCCCTGAAGCCTTCAGAGCGCTCAAAACGACCGTCCGAGCAAACCGGAAGTCACTTCCAGTTTGCTTGGAGGATCGTTTTGAGCACTCCGAAGGCTTCAGGGACCGTCCGGAGACTTCCCTGAAGCCTCTGGAGGGCATCGGGGGGGGGGCTGTTGTACCCCCTCCCCAGGCTCCTATAAAGCCTCTGGAGCCTGGGGAGGGCGAAACAAAGCATGTAAAAATGGGGGGGAGCGCCTGTAGTGCGTGCATGCATTATGGGTGCAGCACACCCGCACGCGACCCCCCTGCGCTCCCCCAACTTATGGCACTCGAGACAAAAAAGGTTCGCCATCTCTGCCCTATACCTTTTCAGACACCAGTTATCCAATCTTCTTTAAAAATTCCAGTGTTGGAGCATTTACAACTTCTGGAGGCAAGTTGTTCCACTTGTTAATTGTTCTAACTGTCAGGAAATTTCTCCTTAGTTCTAAGTTGCTTCTCTCCTTGATTAGTTTCCACCCATTGCTTCTTGTCCTGACCTCAGGTGCTTTGGAGAATAGTTTGACTCCCTCTTCTTTGTGGGAACCCCTGAGATATTAGAACAATGCTATCATGTCACTCCAGTCCTCCTTTTCATCAAACTAGACATACTCTATTCCCGCAACCATTCTTTATATAATACATATTATATAATAGTTTATTATTGTACAAGAACAAATTTTAAAGTCCTGCAAGCAATATGAAAACAGAAACTGAATATATGTTCTGAATATTTGAACTATTTATACCATGAAATAATTGTTAAAGTACAGTACAGATTTTACAAGTATAATGTTAAAATATTTAGAAGTACCTCTGTTTATTTATTTTAACTTCTCTGGATTTGTCACTGAAGATCTTCAGCCTGGAAAAACATATGTTGAGGGAGGAAAAGTTGATTAAGAGTCCCAATTAAAATTTTCAGTGTTTATAATAACAATTCACTGAATGCACCAATCCCCTTGTATTCCTTCTATCACCTAAAAATAATACTGCAAAACTGTGCCCATCCTGATGTTTTCCTGTTGCTATTCCATCTTCTTTCCAAGCCTATATCTTGTTCTGCACATGAAGTAGAAGTCATAATTCTGAGGTGTTGTGAACAAACTGTGCCACAAATATCTTTTTTAATCTTCCCCACATCAAGAAAACATCCTCACTGCAATAGAACATTTTCAGGATTTTTTTAAAAGTTACCTTTTGTGGATATTTCTTCACTTTCACTGTTAATTTTCCATTGTTTCTATTAACATACTCTTCACTTTCATTTATTAACAAGGAAGCATTTTTCACAAATTTAAAATGTAAATTTTTATCTGAATTTCAATGTTTACATCTAACAGGGGTTACAGTTTTGAAGCAGAGCTTGGTTTGCAATAGATAACTTCAGTTAAGTAATATAGTATGTATTATTCCAATCTTTTTTTGAAGTTACATAGCATGTAATATTAAAGCTTTCATCTTCTGCAGCCTAAAATGGCATTTTACCAAGTAATTGTGCTGGTTTAGCCACTAAAAAGATGGACATATGACACTGTAAGATGCCTACCAGATACTGGTACTAAAATACACAAAAAATATAGCAACACAGCCATAGATTGCTTAAAGTTCCCATGTAACACCTTTCCTGCGTGAGCTGCACTGGCTGCCTGTGGCTTTTCGGGTGCGTTTCAAGGTGCTGATTGTCATCTTTAAAGCGCTCCATGGCTCGGGACCTAGTTACCTGCGGGATCGCATTCTACCCCACCCATCCCTGCGACCAATCCGCTCTCACAGAGAGGGACTCCTCCGGGTACCTTCCGCTAAGCAGTGCGGGTGGGCGGTGCCTAGGAATAGGGCCTTCTCTGTGATGGGCCCAACCCTCTGGAACGACCTCCCCCCCGATATTAGAACCACCTTGGACCTCCGCTCCTTCCGCAAGAAACTCGACCCACCTGTTTCGACTAGCCGGCCTGGCCTAATTGTAATTGTACTTACAGGGAACACCCACTACTGACCTTCCTGGATGGCTTTCTAAATTTTAAATTTTGGGGTTTTAAACTGGTTTTAGAATTGTTTTAATTATTTAATTAGTTTGGGTTGTATATACAGACGGTATGTGTGCGTTGTTTTGTCTGATGTTTTATGTTATGTTTTGTTGTTTTATACACGAACGGTCTGTACACCGCCCCGAGTCCCTATGGGGAGAGGGGGCGGTCTATAAATTTAATAAAACCTAAACCTAAAGTTATATATTAAAAAAGTAAACTGCACAGCTCCTCTATGGAAAAAAAATCTATTACATTTTGAAAAATATAAATTATTTTGCCTAAGACATTCTGGAATAGCTCATTCTTTTACATGTAGATTGTTCAATGCAACTTATGTTTGGATCACTCTATAGTCTGAAAGTTGATCCATGGCAACTTTATTGTCTGGTTGATTTGAGATGATTTGCTGCTCATCAGAGTAGCTTCTTCGGTCTGAACAAGTTGGTTAAGGGAATCTGAGTAAGCAGGGCCAGTATTCCAATTCCTCAAATTCTTAGGGTTATTCCTGCACCAACCTCAGGGTTTCTTCCCCAAAATGTGTGGCAATATGTCAATAAAGATTCTCAGTCATCCAGGCAGTATTGTTTGAAGGATTAAGTCATGGCAACTGGACTTATTTCCTTGCTGATTTGAGATGATTCGCTGCTTATTCTAGAAGCTTAGCTTCTTCAGTCTGAAGAAGGCCAGTTGTCAAGACTCAACTAGCAGACATTTCTCCCTGGATGAATCCTCATCGATGTATCACAGTACAGTCTGTCTTAATAGGAATCCTTAGGCCAGTGGTGGGTTTCAAAAATTTTTAGAACCTCTTCTGTAGGTGTGACTCTTCCAGAAGCTGGAACCGGTTCTAAACGGCACTGTAGATTTGTGGAACCTCTTCTATAGAAGAGGTTAGAACTGGCAGGAAACCCCCCCCCCCTAGGCTAACATTGCTTGGGGCAATGCAGTGCCACTTGCGATTCTAGCCCTCAACATGCTAGATTGTTACCAACATAATCAGATTCCACTTTTGTTTCTAAAAAGTGGCATGAAGCAACAAGTGTAAACAAAGCTGCAGTTGGGAAACAGATTTCGTAAGAAGTGCAACTAAAAATTCTCTCATACTGGCTGTTTGGGGTGGGGGGGAGGCACTTTTATAATATCTGACCACAAAGCCACAAGAGCATTGGAAGAAAACAGAACTGTACCACAGGCTTTAGTCTTACATTTACTTAAAACCTATTGATTTTAGCTGGAGCTTCCTTTAAAGAGCTAGAATTACTTTACAATTACAATCGTGCATTGCTTTCAGGTACCATACTAATATCTCTCACACTACAATATCTTAAAACATGTTCGTCTATTAACTAACACATTGAAATTAAATCAGTGGTTTTAAAAAAACGGAAGAAGTGTTCATTATTATGTAAACATATCAGAAAAATTAAAATGCACTTTGGAGAGAGTCCACCTCAAAGGTTCAGGACAGTTTATGACACTATATTAGGAAGGGAAAACCTAGAGTACATATGGTTGAACTTAAGTACACTACAAGTAATCCTTGACTTACAGTAGTTCGTTTAGTGTTCAAAGTTACAACGGCACTGAAAACAGTGACGTATGACCACTTTTCACACTTACGACCATTGCAGCATCCCCACGGTCATGTGATCAAAATTCAGACTCTTGGCAAGTGGTTGATATTTATGACAGTTAAAGTGTCCTGAGGGGGGTCACATGATCCTCTTTTGCGACCTTCTGACAAGCAAAGTCAATGGGGAAGCCAGATTCAATTAACAATCGTGTAACTAGCCCAACAACCGCAGGGCTTCACTTAGCGACAGTGGCAAGCAAGGTGGTAAAATGGGGCAAAACTCACTTAACAACTGTCTCGCTTAGCAACATAAACATTGGGCTCAATTGTGGTCGTAAATCAAGGACTACTTGTTCTGGTCAAGAAAGGTTGCTGCTACTACCCCGCATACCGCACCTCTTACAACCATGCCCCTTTTTATTTGCTCAGGGTTAAGTTTCAGGGAATTACCACGGGATTTATCCCCGGCGTGCCTACGCCTGCAGCAGAGTAAGACCATCTCTCTTTTAGCCGATTGCTTTAAATTCAGCCCACCGGGTCCGGAGGGGGCTTATTCGCGCGTAAAAGCGTCAGGTGTTACACCCACCTCCCCTTGGCAGTTGCTTGCCGAAGCGATTGACGCAGTTTGGGGGACTTCTAAGGGAATGCGAGCTTCTTCCGGGACAAAAAAAAAAACCAGGCTTCGGCGATTCAAGTCTTCCCGGCGCCTCGACTTCAACCCACCACCTCCATAGCTCCACCGACAGACCGAGCGCCGCCCTCCCCGCGTCTCTCGGGAGCATTATAGGGGAGCCGCAACCGCCTTTCCGCCCCCCCCCCCCCTCCCAGGTCGCCTCCTCACCCGGAGCTCAGATCCTGCTGGACGCTCAGGAGCCGCTCGCGCAAACTCTCCAACATCTCCCGCTCGGGAAGAAAAAACGGCGCGCGCGGGCGCCGCCGCTGCCGCCAAATCCCCGAAGCTGGACACCCTCAACTCCACTGCGGCACCCAGGAAGCACGGGACGCAGGCGGGCGGGGGCACAGCGAGGCGGGACTTCGAACGAGCATCCAATGAGAGCGCCGCTTCGCCGTCGACTGTCCTTCATGCGCTCCGCTTGTCAATCGAAGTTCCACCCCCTCAGAGCTTGGCCAATCCCGCCTTGTTGTTCTGCCCCCTCCTCTCCACAAACACACACTTTCCTCCCTCCAGGTTGAAAGAATGTAGGGTTTTACGAGCTCCATGCTCCCCGCCCCCCGTTGCTTTTTTCACAACAGTATCCGCCTCTTGCTTTACTTCTCCATTATAAACAGCCTCCTGTCGCGATTAGTCTGACGCGAAGGGCGCCCTATACATAAGCGTTTGTTTTTAAAGCATACCGCTCCTTAATTAGGGTTCAGAGTTTCCGTGGACTAAAGAGCCTCGCCTGGAAGCTCAGCTTGATCTGGCTAAGGCTAGCCATGCTAGCTGGGAAATTCTGGAAATTGAAGCCCACAAGTCTTAAATTAGCCAAGTTTGGAGACTCCTGGCTACAAATAAATGCAGTAACAATTGCAATATTTATCTATCCTTCAATGGAGCTTTGGCTCTTTCCCACCTCCCCCCAAAATCCCCCGCAACCCTAAAAATCAGAGAAAGAAGCCGCTCACATATTGTATTACAGTATGGTATGCTGGTTTAACAGCTGGCATAAGAAACCATTGGTTGCCCTCTGACACCACTAGATGACATCGCCAGATCTCGCTTTAGCAGAATAAGGAAGATACTCAGAGATGATTCACACCCTGGTCAGTGTCTCTTTGCACTTTGCACCATCAGGCAGAAGACATCAAAGTATAGCCAGCTGAACAAACAGGTTTAAAGATAGTTTCTATCCTTGGGCTGTCAGAATTTTAAATACATCCATGCACACACTAGTTTTTTTCTTTTTCTTTCTTTTTTCGTTTCTGCTATAATTTTGCACCAGTGAGGTTAAAACCAATTTCGTTGCATTTAAGAACAATGTCAATAAAGATTATACTTACACTTGTACTGATCTCAGAGATCTTTCTAATAAGAGATCCACACACACACACACAGGGAAGATTACTTTTCATAATTGTGGCTGTGTGTCCAGTCTACACTGTAAATCTGTGACTGACATCAATCACTAATGTTCCCTTCTCATGCGCAAAGAGAAACTATGATTTTACTCTAACGCCAACTATAGGCTGGTTGTAATGTTAAGCCGGCGTGGCACAATTTTTAAGTTTCCCAATCTGTTCAGCATCCAGTTGTGTTGTTTGACAGGCATCACCAATTCGTGGCAGATAAAATCCAAAGTGTTTCAGTTCAAGGAAGGCTGCAATTTGGTTATTTACCTATTGCTTCTAAAGAGTATCGTAGGAAAAAATGGAAATTTGTGGAATTAATGAAATGTGAAATTTTGTGGAATTTGCAGCAGTAATTAAAGGAAGTCAGATATTAAACTTGTACATTATTAGCCATTCTATAAATAATATTTGTGTAAGTACCTTAATTAAGATGTGAGGGGTTATTTTTATAGACATTATACTCTACCATCTAGAATTTAGTATAAAGAAAATAGAATAAAAAATTCCTTGGCTCAATAATTTAAATGCTAAAATGGTACTCACAGAGTCCTATTGCTAAATACATTGAAAACTGCAGTATTTACAGATAGCAGGTCCAAATCTGCTCTCTTTATAAATCTCCATTAAAACCTGATCATACTGTTAATAAAATAAGTGAATATAAAGATGTATGTGATCTGTTTATGCAGCTGTTTCAAAAGTAGATGTAAAGCCAACTGTTAGGAAATGATTAGTTAATGGGTTAGTCAAACCATTCTGTAGAGGCCTTTCTGCAGCAATGCTTCAGTAACCTTGAGAGAAAAATATGTTGGCAGGATACACTGCTACGTTCGAAGTTACATATTGTTTTATGTAATGTTTAAAACAACTTGTCAGTAAAACAATAAACAGTACAGGAAGTAAACTCTGTGTTAGACCAAAAAGTTGGGACTCAATGAATAGCAAGTGTGCTGATTAGGATCTTCTTGTCTCTTACACCAGCTCCTATATCCATTCTTAATATTGGTTTCATTAGTTTAACATTGTGTAGAAAAAGTGAGTAAGAAGTAAATTAAAAATAGTCTCTTTATTTCTTGCATTTATTTATTTAAGACATTTATAAAGCTACCGAACTCTACAATGACTCTGGGCAGCACACAGAAAAACAAAACAAAATAATGAAAATAACCAAAAGAAAATCGTTAAATACCATAAAGGGCAGAGTGCATTTTCATCCCTTTTTTTCCATACACAGCTTAACAGAGCTGTTGAATCAAATTTATGTCTCTCATTTTCTAAAAGGAAGGAAATGAATAAAATAGAATAAAAGGAAATGAAGAATGCCTAGTACTTTTCAGTTGGGTCTCCATCCCTTGCTGCAGGATGAATATAATAGCAGCAAAATAAACTGAGTTTTTCAAAGTCTAAGTGAGTCTGGTAGTGTTCCTATTTTTATTAATCTTATAATACCAATGTATAGTACTCACCTTTTAAAAACCTGCCATAGATTGAGCTATTTATATTTTGAGATGAAATGTCTTCTATGGAGATTCTCAATCATCCAGATCATGGTTGTCCCAAATATGTTTTTTTTTCCAAAAGGCAGCTATACTTTCTTGATTTTTTTTTCTTTGAAATGTTTCAGTTCTCGTCCCAGAACAACTTTCCAATTGCCTATTGGAAAAAGCACTTTTGGGATATCTTTTGAGGCCAGAACTGATATGTTAGTGTAATCTGCCCATTGATGATACAGGTTTTAGTGTTTGTGGAAGTTTTTTTCTTTATAGCATCTGATTAATTTTTTCATTAAATATATATCACCAATCACCTTTTTATATTTTTTATTAATTCAGGTATCTTAACATTTCAGACTTTACATTTATGTGAATATATTTACTTAGATACCACTTCTGCAGGCTTGGCTGACAAGCAGATGTAATTGGGGAAAGAATCTATAAAATTACACAAGGTATGATGTTGGCCTTGGGATGTTGATGTTGGACATGAATGTTCCTTTTAGATTGTTTCTTATACAGTATTTTTTATTCTAGCTGCTGTGAGCTGTCCAAAGTTAGGACATATAAGAAGGGCAGCCATATAAGTTTCAATTAAAAAAAACAAATAAATAAGGGTCCTAGTCATATTGAAATATAGGATCATCCAATCTCCCAGAATGACGGAGACAGATAATATTCAGAATATGGCCTCATATAGTGTATAAAAGTGAAATGTAGAACAGTGATGGGATTCTTTTTTTTTTTACTACCTGTTCTGTGGGCGTAGCTTGGTGCGCAAGGGAAAGATACTGTAAAATCTCCATTCCCTCCCGATTCCAGGGGAAGGTTACTGCAAAATCCTCATTCCCTCCTGATCAGCTGGGACTTGGGAGGTAGAGAATAGATGGGGGCGGGGCCAGTCAGAGGTGGTATTTACCGGTTCTCCAAACTACTCAAAATTTCTGCTACCGGTTCTCCAGAACTGGACAGAACCTGCTGAATACCACCTCTGATGTAGAAAATATAATAATGACTACTCATTTTGGACACTTTGAAGGGAGAAGTAGAAAAATACGTCTCTATAGATCCTAACCCGAGGCTATGATTACATGACTTAAAGGTCTCAATGTATGACCACGATTGAGCCCAAAATTTCTGTTGCTAAGCAAGACAGTTGTTAAGTGAATCACTGCAATTGCTAAGCTAGTAACACGGTTGTTAAGAAAATCTGGTTTCCCCATTTGCTTGTCAGAAGGTTGCAAAAGGTGATCACATGATCCCAGAACACTACAACCATCATAAATATGAATCAGTTGCCATACATCTGAATTTTGATCATGTGACCACGGGGATGCTGCAATGGTCATACCTATGAAAAACGGTCATGTCACTTTTTTCAGTGATATTGTAACTTCGAACAATCACTTAATGAACTGTTTTAAGTTGAAGACTACCTGTGCTTACCTGTGATTAGAATTCCTTACATGTGCAGAATATATAGGTAGTAAGGATGAAACTCATGGTCGAACTATGGATGGGTGCAGCCAAATACTAGATTTATTTTTTTTCTTGGTGCGAAGTAGCCAATTGTCCCACAGAGTGGGAAATTGCAACCTCTTTGTTCTGTCCAGCACAAGGAGTTGTGCTCTTGGGACTAAATCACAAACCGAGATCCTCCAATACACAAATTAGCATAGCTTTTATATACTTTTGGAAAACAAAGGCTTGTGATCTTTAGCAAGCAATTAGGCAACAAGCACTAAAGAAGTCACACCCCTCACCCCTGCCAGAGAAAGTCCCTCCCAGAAAGTGAGTTCATTACTGTCCTCGCCCTTCTGTCCCTAACTGATTAAGCTAGTAATTAGATATACAAAACTTTCTAGCTAATTTATCTGCAACAGGAAAAGGGAAGTTTACCCTAAATCAGCTGCTAGCCAGGCATGAGTCCCTTGATAAGGCTATCACTTAGTCTTCCAGTGTTATGTATCACACCTATGTTCTCCGCAAGACAGAACATCCAGGAATTTTAGGAAGAAAACAAAGAGAGACATTTAAAAACAAAATGAAGGGGTTTTCCCCCCAGCAAAGTGATGTTTTTCTGTCTAAAACTAGCTATACCAACCCTACAAAACCACTGAGTTATGATAAGAGCAGAGCTGGTCTTCTGTCCCAAAACTCCCTCTGGGTGTTCCTACTGTCCCATTCCTAATTGCTCTGTGAAATTTTATTGATTCTCAACCTTTGAATTTTCCCAGGGATTTTTTTTTAATGAGATACCTTTACTTATCTGAAGCTGAATAGAACAGAGATGATTGTTTATTAGCAAAGGTATCTACTTTCAGAATGTAAGGGCCAATCCTCCCAGGCTAAAACGGTTCAATAAAAATTGTAGTAATAAAGGACTTTCAAAAAGTGAAAATGTATTACATGAACTTATTTCCCTGAATTACTGGATTGGGTTTTTTATTACCCATTTTTTATTCTCTGTCACTGGATGTTTTAATTACCTTTTTCCTTTTCAAATCACAGAAATTACTCATTAAGGGTTTTTCCTTCCACAAAGCCACAACTGAAAGAATAACATAAATGAAACAATTATTTTGCTTTCAAAAAGGTTATTAATTACAGAGCATGTCTGCAGGGAGTTGCCAACAGGAAACAATTAATTAAAAGGGTGATACTCGCAAGAAGCAGAATTATTTTAAACATATCAAATGGAGAAATAGTTCATGTCTGAAGACTGTCATCCTTAAATAACCATTAATTTGTCACAGAAATTTGGCTAGAGGAGGTTGAGAAGTTCTGTAGAGGCAGACAGTTTATTTGTTGTTAGTTGCAAAGTCGTGTCCGACCCATCGCGACCCCTTGGACAATGTTCCTCCAGGTCTTCCTGTTCTCTACCATCCTCTGGGGTCCATTTAATCTCACAGCCACTGCTTCAGTGACTCCATCCAGCCACTTCATTCTCTGTCATCCCTTTCTTCTTTTGCTCTCAATCTTTCCCAGCATTAGGCTCTTCTCTAGTGAGTCCTTCCTTCTCATTAGGTGGCTAAAGTACTTGAGTTTTATCTTCAGGATCTGGCCTTCTAAAGAGCAGCCAGGGTTGATCTCCTCTAGAACTGACCGGTTTGATCACCTTGCAGACCAAGGGACTCCCAGGAGTTTTCTCCAGCACCATAGTTCTTTGGCGCTCAGCATTTCTTATGGTCCAACTTTCACAGTCATACATTGCAACTGGAAAAACCATAGCTTTGATTATAAGCACTTTTGTTGGCAGGGTGATGTCTCTGCTTTTTAGTATGCTGTCTAGATTTGTCATAGCTTTCCTCCCCAAGAGAAAGTGTCTTTTAATTTCTTGGCTGCAGTCCCCATCTGCGGTGATCTTGGAGTACATGAAAATAAAATCTGTCATTACCTCCATTTTTCCCCCATCTGTTTGCCAGGAATTGAGAGGGCTGGATGCCATGATCTTAGTTTTCTTAATGTTGAGTTTTGCCCTCTCCTTCTTCATCCGCATCAAGAGCCTCTTTAGTTCCTCTTCACTTTCTGCCATTAGAGACCGTTTATATAAACCCTATATACTCTTTTCTCCTCTTCCTCTGCTGTTATTATTATTCCTTCTCTGATGCATCCGAATATAATAATGGTATTGAAACAAAATCTGCAGCAATATAAAAATCTAAAATGATAATTCCGTGCATAATTGGGTACACCAGATATCAGCTGCCTTGGCATTCCTAGTAATAATCAAAGCCACTAGAGGGCAGAGCGGAATCGGAAAAGGCCTCTTCTGTAGGAAAACTTCTTTCATATTTGTACAAATGACAACAAAGCACATTTCAAGTGGATTGCATTTTAACTTCCTAAAGTAGCAGATTTCCAGGCCACCCAGAGGACTAAATCAAAGGATAATTTTAATTGCTTTCCAAGACAGTTATGTTCAGTTTTAGCGATCAAATGAGGGAAGAATGCTGTACTACAGAATTAATATCAAACAGTATATTCAGAATTCATTATAAAATGTAAGTACCTGTTTTGTTTTATTGGTTTTTATTCCAGGATAAAATATATTTACCTCTTTCATCAAAATGCAGATATTTCAGGTTAGGACCCTTCTGGGTTATAAATTATGTGATGTTCTAACATTCAAATAAAAAAAATCTGGCTTCGCTTGATTCAGAAAGAGAGAGAGTGAGACCATCTACTCTTTCTATATAGTAGAATGATATTCTACTTGTAGGATCATAGACTCATAGCTTGAGGTCACACAAAATAATCCAAAACCTAAATTAATTAAATGAGATAACAAATACACATTTAGCCATAAAAGCAAAGTCTCTTTCAATAAGGCAATTTGATTTACTGGTCATCTAGATTTTTGCAGTGCAGATATGGTAGCTCTACCTCACCCAATCAAGTTTGTTGAAGATGTGGAGCAAGAATAGGGCAGCCGCAAGTGGTGAGTTTCACCCGTTTTTACCACCGGTTCGCCGCGCCCGGACCCGCTCACTTAGCACATGCGCGCAAATTTTCTGCATGCGCCCAGCCTTCCATGTGTGCACTTTGCTCACATGCGTACCTTCCGTGCATGTGCCCGGCCTCAAAAACATGGCTAAATAGGACAGCATAGAGCTGGGGTGGATGGGCAAGCCCACACGCAATCTCCGCTATCGGTTCACACGAACCGTTTCAAACCGGCTGAATACCACCTCAGGACAGCAGGTTTTGTGCCCAGATACAATAGCATTAGACATTGTAGTTTAGTTTAGTTTACTTGCATTCCAGCACTTACTGTAATGTATGTATGTATGTATGTATGTATGTATGTATGTATGTATGTATGTATGTATTGGAATTAGTTGTTTTTGCAGAGTGATGGCATGGAGGGAATAAACTGTCCTTGTGTCTAGTTGTTTTGGCATGCAATGCTCTATAGCATTGTCTTGAGGGGAAAATTTGAAACAGTTTATGTCCAAGGTGTGAGGGGTCTGTAAATATTTTCACAGCCCTCTTTCTGGTTCATGCATTATTGAGGACCTGTATATTGCATGAGCCAGAAAGAGGGCTGTGAAAATATCAACAGACCCCATACATCCCGGACATAAACTGTTTCAACATCTTCCCTCAAGACAACGCTATATGGCACTGCACACCAAAGCAACTAGACACAAGGACAGTTTTCCCCCCATGCCATCACTCTACTAAACAACTAATTCCCACAACATATGTATGAAACTGTCAAACTACCTAGTAGGGCTGTATTACTATTACCCTTCTCATCTTTCCTATTATCTATTCCCTTAACTTCTCATCACTATAACTTTGTTGCTTGTATCTTATGATTTATATTAATTGTTTTATTTAGCAACCTAGTATGATTTATGTTGATTGCTTATTTAGTATCCTATGACTATTACTGAGTGTTGTATCTTATGATTTATGAGGAACGTATTTTACCATGACCATGATTTATCTGTTTGTTGCTTGTATATACAATGAGAGCTTATGCACCGGAGACAAATTCCTTGTGTGTCCAATTACACTTGACCAACAAAGAAGTCCAATTCTAATATTGCAAAATATATCACTTCACATTCTTCTTAGATGGATGCCAATGTTGTCTGGGATGGCAAGGAAAGTGGGAGGGAGGCTAAATCTTTAGCTGCCCGGTTTCTAATTGCAAAATCCAATTTCTTGTAATCAGAGACTTGCCAGCTAGGGTCAGCTGGGGATCACTGATGTGTGGGGATATTACCTACAAAAATAGCCACCATGGCACCTGCCAGCTATTTGTTGGGGGCACATGAGGACAAACCCACATTTAGGTAGTCTATAGGCATAGGGACAAGTGGCATCCATTGAATCTTTTAGGCTAGTGTGGGAATATGCCATCCTCTGAGATCCAGGACTCTCTCATATGTCACCATTTTTTCTGACCAAGGGAATAGCTAGTCACAGCTCCTGGGGCCACTGAACAGATCCCACCCAGTAGCCTACCAGACAGCTGATTGGTACTGTAAAAAAAAGTTGCTTCTCTCAAAAATTATGCCTCTTTAGCGGTGGGGAAATTCTTTTTTTTTACTACCGGTTCTGTGGGTGTGACTTGGTGGGCATGGCAGGGGAAGAATATTGCAAAATCTCCATTCCCACCCCACTCTGGGGCCATCCAAAGGTAGTATTTGCCGGTTCTCTGAACAACTCAAAATTTCTGCTACTGGTTATCCAGAACCTGTCAGAACCTGCTGAATTTCACCCCTGCTTTAGGATAGAAGCTTCCCATGCACCATTTAGTACTCAGCTGGCTGGTTGAAAAGAGCATTGAACAAAAGCAAAATAATCTGGAGCTTGCTGAAGAACACTGCTTTCAAAATGTCCCCCCCCCCCCAAACTGTCCACCCCTATAGGCAGCAGAAAAGTCCAGATTATTTCTTCTGATCCAGGATTTCCAGATCTTGTCTGGAAAATCCAGGTTCCAGCAAAGAAAAAACAATCAGGTAGCAGTAAGTATGGCGGAAGGTTACTGCCATATTGAGGAGACCATAATAAGGTCAGGCGAGCATTCCTTAGAGTGGACTGGTAGCAAAATTGTACATGTGTCCTGCATAGAGTGGCAGCAGGTAACACTTGGCCTGCCCTTAGTATAAATCATGGGAGAATTCTGGGAGTTGAAGTCCACAAGTCTTCAAGTTCCCAAGTTTGGCCGGTGCCGTCTGGGGGAATTCTGGGAGTTGAAGTCCACAAGTGTTCAAGTTCCCAAGTTTGGCCGGTGCCAGCTGGGGGAATTCTGGGAGTTGAAGTCCACAAGGAGCCTGAATGAATTCCTGGCAGCCAAAGGCTAATGTGCCAAGGCTACCTGAGGTGGGGTTGGGGTGGAAGGCCTTAAAACACCTATGCTCATTCAAAGCAATTTGACCTGAGTGATCCTGACTGAAAGCAAGCATTTCACATCTGTAGCTGAAAAGCGCGCTGCTCATTATTGCAACTTTTTGCTTAAATTGGTTTAGGGAGCGTGTGCATATATTTTAGATTTGTCTCTTGCACAAACCTCTTTTCTTTATTTTGAATGATTTGCTAATTCTTGGCTTACAACCATTCATTTAACGAACGTTCAGAGTTATGGCAGCAATGAAAAAAATGACATAGAACTGTGTCTTGCGCTCACAATCATTGCAGCAAGGGCATCTGGGTGGTGGTGGGTGGAGCAAGCTCCCCGTCACAGCGCTGCACTGCAATGCAGAAACGGGAAACAGAGCAGCGGGTGCGAGGGAAGGAGGAGACCGCTTTCCCTCTTTCTTCTCCCTACTCCTTCTCCTTCCCTCATGCCAGCCACTCCATTTCCTGTTTCTCCATTGCAGCGCAGCGACCAGGGTCCACTTTGATAGTGGGGTGGTTTTAATTTAACAACTGGTTTGCCCAGGGTCAGATTGACTATTGTGGGAGGCTCGTCCCACATGTGTGGTGGAGCTGGAGGACACGGATGGGCCACGCCTCCGATGGTCAACTTGACCCTGGGCGAACCAGTTGTTAAATCATTTGAATCCCACCACTGTCTATACCTTGTGGCAGTCATCAGCCCAATTGCTATATTTTGTACAACCGTTGCATTTTTGGACATGAACCAGGATAGCCCCACATATGGCACACGAAAATAGACAAGACAACTTTATAACCAAGTTGCAGACAGCTGTTGCTAAGTCTAACCAGCTTGGGAAGAATCACAGTTGCCATAATTGTGCAAACATACTCCTCACCATAGCTATCAGTGGCAAATCCAGTGACAGCTGGGGATCAAGGAACATTTCCAAATAGTAAATATACCCCTTCTATGGCAATGTAACCTCATGCAGAACAATCCTCCTTGTAAAAAAAAAAACCCAACACCTCTGTCTTGTCTATTTTTTACTCATCCTAACCATCATCAAGATTGGAGGAATGTTTACAGTGTGGAGTATTAGAAGATAAGAAGTAATAGAGAAATGCATTATCTTAATACTGATGGCACCTCATTCTTTAACTCTGAATGACCTCTCTTGGTGGTTTCATGTAAATGCTGGATGGCACTGTACCCAAAATTACTTATTCTATTAGACAGAAGCCTAGATAGTAATTAGCATCTGACTATAATGTCCAGAAACAAGCATGTGGTCAGACTCCATGCAAGACTTCCATTATTGTCATCATCGGTGAAGATTTTCTCACTGGCTGCTGATGCTGGGTGTGGGAGAGAAGGAATAGAACTGGAATTTTACTCAACAAGCTTTGCAAACAACATTTCTAGGATCCTCCATTTGTAGGAGGCCAGAATAGAGATTGGCAATGGGGATAATGCATTCTTTGCTGTATATTTTTCTGACAATTTAAGATTAGATGGAGATCTCCATAACTTTGTAGTGGAGAAGGGTATTCCAGAGCAGTTCTCTTACAAAATACTTCCCAGCAAAAAAATATTTGGCTTATGCTAAAAAGTTACTGATTACATCTGTCTCCTTTTCTTTTTTTCTTTTCCATGTAGAAAAATGAAATCTACCATTTCTTCTGCTTCTTTGCACCATCGGCACTTTGAATCATTTGATGATTTTTTTTTTCAATTTTGGCCTTCATTGCATTAGTTTTAATAGCTTGTTCTTGTGCAGTCAAAAATCAAAGTTTCGGTTTCTTTTTTGTTCCAGTTGTAAGCCATTGGCAAGCTTTACCTTTATCCACTTTTCCTTCTATCTTTTGTGGAAATTGACTATGTAATACTTTTCCTTGCCAGCATTCTGTTCCTGTTTTTATAACGTTGTTTCTATATTCACTTTTTGTTTCCTGTACATTTGGTACGTTCAATTTTTTAACTTGAATCAATGTTTGTTCTTGGCTGTCTTTTACATAATCAGCCAATGCACGTTTTATTTCTTCAACCATTTGTTTGACTTGAAGTAAAACCTCTGCCTTCATTTCTGGGGGGGGGGGGGCAGGTATAATGTATCAATATCACTGCAGGGGTACAATGCACAGTGAAGAGTCACCAATTCTCTTGTTTTTCAGTCTAAATTGACCAGTTCAGCTTGCATTCCAGTTAATAATTCCAGCAATGTGGCCCAGATATTAATAGCTTTGATAGTATTTCCACCATTCAATTTTGTCTTTAGCAACTTTATTATTTATGATTATTTTATTTATTTATTAAATGTATATGATGCCCATCTTGAAGTTCAAGGTAAATCTGGGCGGCTAGATTTTTCTCGCTATTTGGATACCCTTTACTGACTACATTTTTAATTTATCTATGCTCGATGTTATCTAACTGTAAAATGCACAGATACTTGTAAGCCTCATCTTGATGGCTCCTGATGGTTTGAGCATTTGGCATTTCAATTCCATTATTGTTTGACATTATACCTCAATTTATTGTGACTGTAGTACATTTCTCTCAGCCAAATTCCACTGCTTTATCTGTGCTAAAATTTCTTACAGTATTTGTCAGTGACTGGATTTTGATTTCTGAATTTCCATAAAGCTTTAGATCATCCATATGAAGGAAATGTGAGGTTTCGTTAGCATTTTTTTGCTGTTTGGTAGCCAAGATGTGTTTTCTTTAAAAAATGGGATCATATCCATGACAAATAATAAGGGTAATAATGAATGATACTAGACTAGAAGATGCCTCTCCTAATGTTGACAAGCCTATGTTTTTCATTTCCAACCACCAATTCTGTGTACTTCTGCTTCAGTATTTTTAATATAAACAATCTAATGTTTCCACTGACACCAGTTGTTTCCAAATATTTAACGATTCAATTATTAGCAGTGAAGCAAACATCTTTTTATAATCAATCCACTAGTTTAAATAGTTATACTTTTGTCGGGATTGTAGTTGTTGTTCTTCCAGTTATCTTCCTGAGTCCTGTTGCCCACTTGGTGACAGATACCCAGGAACTCTAACATTTGTTGTGATTCTTGTTGACTTGGGCAATGACCAATCTGGTTTAGAATTCTTTTGCTCTTTTCTCACCATATTAAATAAGTTGATGGATATACTTCATCCGGCTCTTTGATTAAGACCTGTCTGGCATGGGTGACCCTTTTGGTAGAATACATTACCACCAACATAGCTCTTGACCTCGTCAGAGTGTCTTCTGCCTGACAAGAGGGATATCTTGGAGTGGTTGCTATTATTCGTAGAACTATTTGTTAATGCATTTGTTAAATGCATTCAGGTATGGTCGCCACAATGTAGAAAAGATGTGGAGACTCTAGAAAGAGTGCAGAGAAGAACAACAAAGATGACTAGGGGATTGGAGACTAAAACATATGAAGAACGGTTGCAGGAGCTAGGTATGTCTAGTTTAATGAAAAGAAGAACTAGGGGAGACATGATAGCAGTGTTCCAATATCTCAGGGGTTGCCACAAAAATGCGGGAGTCAAACTATTCTCCAAGGCATCTGAGGGTAGAACAAGAAGCAATGAGTGGAAACTAATCAAGGAGAGAAGCAACTTCCTGACAGTTAGAGCAATTAATCAGGGGAACAGCATGCCTCCAGAAGTTGTGAATGCCCCAACACTGGAAGTCTTTAAGAAGATGTTGGAAACTTTATGGAGGAGTTGATGAGCAGCTGAAGAGTTTGGTGACCCCTGCTTTAAATTCATTAAATTGTGATTCTTAGCTTGATAGCAATTAAATACAATAGTGCTCCATTTTATTCCAGGAGCAAAGAATTTTTCTTCATAAAATAAATAGCTACCAGTTAAATTCCCCTTGGCCAAGATCTACAGAAATAAGCAAGAAAAACTCCAGAGACTACCCAATTAAATGTAGTATGTGGAGCAAAGCCAAATAGTGTAGATTTTTTTGTACTCTTTTAACTGGCTTTATTCCATAAGAAGTAAGGATAGTGCCTCACAATTATAGTCAAAATCCATATAGAGCTGTCGGAAATCTGTTCTGAAGCACTGCTAGACAAAGCAAAACTTTAGATAGAAAATATGTTGGTTTAAAATGTTTTAAGCTCTCTTTTTTTGGTGCTGTTTTTTGATTTGCTTCATGTTAATCTTGGCCCAAAGCAATAAAATAATAGCGCTCAATTCTGAGTTAATTGCAAGCAGTTTGGTTATTTTTTTAATACTACAAGCTAATTCTGGCTCACACACTTTTAATGATGTGAAACTGTTATGCGAATAAATTATTCTGATTTTTCAAGGTGTATTTCCTCTGTGTCCTTATTTTACCTTTGGTTAGCAGTTTTATAAATGGAGGCTTGAGGGCCTCTGCTGTGTTTAAAGAACAGCCTTCTTTGACTCAATTCTGGTGACTTCATGACCACCCATAAACCTCAGGAGATTGTTTAGCTCTACAACAGGGGTGTCAAACTCATGTCATGACGGCATCACGTGACATATTGGGACTTCCCCCCCTTCACTAAACGGTGTGGGCGTGGCCAGCATGTGACACATCCAGCCTGCGGGCCGTGAGTTTGATAGCCCTGCTCTGCAACATGAAATGGCAGCTTAGGAGTTGCCTGCTTAGCTGTAAGGACACCTATATACCCCAAAGGACAGCCACAATACCCAAAGAATCAACAAGACACTATATGTGCAATTTCCCAGCTACATTAAAAAAAACCATTCAAATCCCCCGGGCAGTTGAATCAGAACACTTTAACAAGACTTCCACTCCTATTGTATAAAGAATTCTACCAACTGGTGGTCTACAACTGATGATTGGAATTATATGGGGTTCCCCGTAGAAGTTTGGAAATGTATGGTTCCATACAAACAAGGTATGAAGTCCAGCATGTGCCCTACATGTATTGGAGACAAATCCCAGTTGACCCAAGGTTATAGTAATTATGAAATCCTGAGTCATTTCCAACTGGGAGTTGCAGTGTGAACATTGAACTCCTTTACATAATCCAGTGGTATGCCTGAGCCCTGAGATCATCCCAGATAATTAATCTATTCAAATCCTCAAAGGGATATTTGCTTCACTGAAGGTTTGAGTGACACACCTTGAAACAACCCTATCTCAGTATCATCCATCACTTGCACGACTTGGAAGAAGTTTCTGCTCATGAAGAACATCTGCACAGAAGACTCTATCAGCTTTTTACAAGTGATAGAAGAGGCCAAGGGGACAAAAAACAACAACAATAGCTACACTGAACTGTATAATACATAGCTCCATATTTCTCCTTGTCAATTACAGAATGATCCAAGAAAACCATTATTTTTAGTCTCAGTTTATATAGTTGTTTTTTATGATGCAAGGGAAGGAAAGTATTTTAAGATTAGTGTGTCATAAGACTCACAGCAACATGAATACAATACTAAGAATAGAAACAAAGTGTGAGAAGAGCGATAAGCAAAAAAAACAACAACACCCTGCTCTGTTGTCTTTGGTTTTGATCTATGATTCTTATGAAAATCTACAAGGTCAGTGCAACTACCTTTAAATATCAGAAGATGCAGTCCAATTACAGTAGGGTCAAACTAAACAGCTTTACATTGTCAGGTTTGTAGAGTTTAGAAACTTTTCTATGTCACATTCATTAATTTTTCTAAAAATGTAAGTTGTTTATGCAATCTATCATTATTTCTTGATTGTTACTAATTTTTACTTTACTTCATTTTTCTTTAACAAAAGAATATTACAATCGGTAACTCATCTGGTATCCTGTACAACCAACATTTCTTATCTCTACTGCATTTCTCCCCTATAATCCTTATGCATTCCTGTAATGCTGCTGAAAGTTTCAGAACAGATGTGTTGATGTATGGGGAAAAGAATTTAACTTCCATCAAATTCCATCATTCCTCTTCTGGTAAACCTATTTGTATACAATCCTATATAGGGCATTATGTTATTTATTAGCTTTATCCTTGCAGATATTTTTACGTGATGTGTTGATTTGGCTTTATATACTTATGGTATGCTTCAATCACTTTAGGATAACTTAATGCACAAATGGACTATGGTTAAAAGGTAAGTAAGAACGATGCATGCTGGTTTGTCTTAAATATATTACCTTGTTTTAATTTTGTGGATTGTTCTACAGGTAATCCTCATTTAACACCTGCCTCATTCAGTGACCGTTCATAGTTGCAATGGTGATTAAAAAGTAACTTCATGATCAATCCTAGCATTTACAACTTTGCAAGTCTGTAAAGCAAAGGAAAGCTGAAGTACGAATGTAAGCACAGTTGTGGTTTCACTTAGCAATTTTATTAGGAAGAAAGGAACCCTTTTTGGACCAAGGTTTGAGATTTTTAGAAGGTGCATTAGAAGTGTGTAGTATTCAGAGCCAAAGGGGATCTAAAGATCCAAGATGCTTTGAACCAGCATGAGCAAATTTATTAGATTTGTCAGGAGCTCTTTACCAGAACTTCACCTTTTCCTGGACTTTCACAATAGTTGCTGGGACTCAGGAAAAAACAAGACTTTTTAAGGAGTTGGATCTTTACATCTCCATAAGACTCTTGGATTAAGCACTATTATTGAAGGCTGCAAGTTCTCAAAACAAAGTTCTGTAGGTATGACCCAAAATTCTAAATAGAACAAAATGAAGTTTTTTTTTCTTAAGACAACAAAAAATTGAGAGGGAGAGGGCAATGGCTACCATACTATTGCTTCTCAATAAGCCCATTTATGGGACAAACTCAGTGGTGGGATTCAATTTTTTTTACTACCAGTTATGTGGGCATGGCTTGGTGGGCGTGCCAGGGGAAGGATACTCTAAAATCTCCATTCCCTCCCCACTCCAGAAGAAGGTTACTGCAAAATCCCCATTTCCTCCTGATCAGCTGGGATTTGGAAGGCAGAGAATAGATGGGGGCAGGACCAGTCAGAGGTGGTATTTACTGGTTCTCGAAACTATTCAAAATTTCCGCTACCTGTTAGATACTTCCACCTCCCCCCCCCCCCCCCGGTGTTGCAGCAAGACAGTAGTTTCCACTCAGGTCCTCTCTTTGCCGGTGGGAACAGAGAGGCCCCTGATTGGCTGGAGCGCTGGACAGCTCCCCTTTAAAAAGGGAGCTGTCCGACCATGCATCCAGTGGATGCCTGCACGTATACCAATAAAGAGCATCCATCTGGATTCCAAGAAGTCACGTCCAGTGGATTCTGTATAGCATCCCACAATCCTTCAGTACGCAGGAGTAAGCTGCACTTCATTGACCGGGAAACATAGTTTGTTCCATCCAACCGGGTTATCAGTGATAAATTTGTTGATGGTGCGTGTGCCATCTTCTCCATAATAGTAAACACTTACAAACTAAACTGCTATCTGTATACGGTAATTGCGTATCAACACCAACTCTCTTTTCAGCTACATCTGGTACACTCTGGGCCCATAACCAGTGTTAAGTAATTAAGCTCCCCGTTAGGAGAGCGAGTATGCAGAGAAGCGTAATGAGAGTGGTATGGAAGAACACGCACAAACCAGCATACAAAGACACTGAATAGTATAAAAATATAATAGTTTACTATGTAGAAATAGAGAGGTAAATCAGAGTCCGGTTAACACTCCAAGTCATACATGGTTCAGTAATTCAGTTAACAAATAGTCAGTCTAGCACACAAAGTAGCTAACAGTAGCAAGACTCAGTAACTCACGATACAGTATCCATGATCAGCATCTAACAAAACAGAGAGCTAACAGCCTTTCTGGTGCCCTCTTATAGCTGCTTGAGGTAACAAGCCAATTATATCTCTTAAACATTTAAAGTAACAATAACATAATCATAGCTTAATATACATTGCCAAGCCAAGCCTAGGGTTACATTCCTAACACCACTCCTCAAAGGACCCCATCGTCAAACAAACTTTGAACTGGTTGTGGAGGGGGTGGCCCAAGGGGCCGGTTGGAGTTGAATTCAAACCGTATTTTGCAAAGCAGGAGGAACTGTCAGCCATCAGGGGTTGTCTACTGTGGGGAGACCGGGTAGTCATTCTCAAGCAACTACGAGTAGCCGTGTTAGAGGCTTTGCACATGGGTCACCCGGGAATAGTGAGGATGAAAGCATTGGCAAGGAGTTATGTGTGGTGGCCCAATTTGGACAGTGACATACAGGAGCGGGTAGCCACATGCACACCCTGCGAAAGAGTCCAGGCTGGCTCCCCCAGAGGCGGCCGCAAAAGAATGGGAGCGATTCCAAGTACCATGGTTCAGGGTCCACATAGATTTCGCTGGGCCAGTTCATGGACAGACATTCTTCATAATCGTAGATGCTTTCTCAAAGTGGCTGGAGGTAGTCCTGATGACATCCACCACCACGGACGCAGTTATCAAGGCGCTACGCAGGCTATTCGTGACCCACGGATTTCCCGATGCACTAGTATCAGATAACGGCCCACAATTCATGGCCAAATCATTTGAAGAATTCTTAGCGGCACAGATAATCCAACATGCCCTAGTCGCCCCATTCCACCCAGCGTCAAATGGCCAGGCGGAACGGATGGTAAGGTCTACCAAGGAAGCCCTAAACAGAATGGGCCCGGGCAACTGGCAAATGCGAATAGACCACTACCTGCTAATACAGCACATCACACCCAGTGCCACCACCAGCAGAAGCCCGGCCAAACTCCTCATGGGGCGCCGGCTCAGGTCTCACCTAGACTGGCTACACCCCAACTACTTATCAGAAACACCCCCTGATTCCACAAGCAAAATTTGGACTTTTAACCTAGGCGACCTGGTCTACACCCACAATTACACAGGGGGGCCCTGTGGATACCCACAACCATCATCGGGTTTTCGGGTCCGTGGTCCTACTCCGTCCGGCTCGAGGACAGACGACATTGGAGGAGGCACATCAACCAACTCCAGGGATGAGTGGCAAACTCCCCACTCTGGCAAATGCCAACGACACCACTGCAGGCCGAGCCACACCACCCCCATACCGATCTGGAAACATTGGAGGACTTATCTAACTCTGATGGGGGCCGGGAAGCTACACCTCCGGAAGTTCCAGCCGAGGCCTCCGAAAGTTTCCAGATGTTCCATCTGATGGGTTCGGAGAGGCAACAGGTATGACCGACCTGCACGAGGGAAACCAACCAACTGAACTGCGTAGGTCCAGCAGGACGACACAAAGACCCACCTACCTTCATGACTACGTCACCCGTTAGAATGTTCCATCCTAGAGGGGAGGGGTGTTAGATACTTCCCCCCCTGGTGTTGCAGCAAGACAATAGTAGTTTCCACTCAGGTCCTCTCTTTTCTGGCGGGAACAGAGAGGCCCCTGATTGGCTGGAGCGCTAGACAGCTCCCCTTTAAAAAGGGAGCTGTCCAACCATGCATCCAGTGGATGTCTGCACGTATACCAATAAAGAGCTGTTGTTATCGCTAGCCTTTTGTGCCTTTCATTACCTGATCTAACACTGCCGGTTCTCCAGAACTGGTCAGAACCTGCTGAATCCCACCTCTGAACCAACTGCATTACATGGGAATTTGGCTTTTTATTACGAAGTATCCTCTCCCCAAGAATGCTGCCACTCAGGTGAAAGGATTTGAAACCTATATAATACAAATCTTTTCCCCCAACCAGCTCATCAGCCGGAGAGATGGTTTTTCAGATCCTGACAAAATAGGCTCTCACACAGCTGCCCCAGCTACCAACCGGTATTTGTTTTGCGTGCAGGATTAGCCCTTTTTTTCAAAGCTCACACTGCCAGATTTCAAGAGAGTTGCTTCTACAATCTGTCATGCAGCTGTCTTGCTTTAGCCAGCCATCTGTCATACTTTACTGTCTCCCCAAGACCCCATCCTGGCCTGTACCTGCATCCATATGTTCCTGATTTGAAGATTGTTTCCATAATATGGGAGGGTAAGCCAGTTTTTAAAAAAAATCTATTGCTTTTCTTGAAATGCCCTGGTCATTTCCAAGGCAACAGCTGTAGGTGGAGACTGGCGAATGAGATAGGAAACTCGTCAACCAATGGAATAACGGTTGGATAGACTTCTTTGCGCTTTTCTTTTTCTTTTCAGACACTTATTCTAGAAAATTACTTCAGGCAAATGAAAGACATCTGTGAATAACAAAGCTTTTTTTATTTTTCTCTTCCCATACCACATATTTCCAACTATGCATCACATATTTCCAACTATGCATTTGCAATTTGCTTCTAAATCTTTCTCTCAACATTCTTTATACACATCTCAGTTTTCTCTAGATCACTACTTTGCACTTAGAATACATCTCCAACAGATGTTATTTTTAAATAATAAATCATGTACTTTGTATTTAAAAAAATATTTTAAAAGCTTTGCTTTGTTTTGTGACTATAAGATGTTTTTCTGTTCTAAGGAGGCATATAGATCACTTGCTAAAACTTCATTAACCATACTGAAATTGCATAGTTTTCTATTTATGCAGTTTTTAAAATAAACTTGGGGCAATATATGTCAATGTTCTGCACATTTTATTTCGATGTGGTATACAAATAACGTAACTGATGAATAATAATTGTCCAAGCTTTCTGGAAGAAAACTGTAAAGAAACCATATTTACATTTATTCCATTTTTTCTCAACTGATTTGTTCCTATATGCAAAGTGGAGGACCAAAGAAGAATTTTAAATAGAAGGCACCGTCCACTCCTGTAAAAATCCTGATAGGTAGAGATGAATCTGAGGAATGCAATAGAAAAAATTGAAAAGCCAATTTGGTGTGGTGGCAGGGATGAAATACTACCAGTTTGGATCAGTTTGCCTGAACCAGTAGTAAAAAAAAAGCTACTGGTGCCCAAACCGGTAGTAAAAAAAATACTACTGGTTCAGGCAAACCGGTATTTCTGATGATCAGCTGTGACACACAATTTATATTATAATTTATATTATATTATAAATCGGATTCCCTCCTCTCATTGTTCTACTTACCTTTGCAAGCAGATAGCAGACTCCACCCACCCATCCAGTTGTCATCACATCCATTTTTGATGCTCTGTGCATGCGCAGAGGTGGCACATGCACTCACATTTGTGAACCGGTGGCTAAGGTTAGTAGATTTCACCTCTGTGTGGTGATGAAGGCATCTGGCTAGAAACCAAGAGACTGAATTCTAGTCCTGCCTTCAGCACAAAATCAGATGGGTGCCCTTGGGCCAGTCACTCTCTCTTAGTCCTAGGAAGCAGGCAATGGCAAACCACTTCCGAAAATCTTGCCAAGAAAACTGCAAGAACTTGTCCAGGCAGTCAACTAGGAATCAAATCTGAAGGCACCAATAGATAAAAGCAATTATATTGTCAAGTCATATTTATGTATTGGGCCGATTGCAGGCCGGTTATCGGTAATATCTGTTTATCTCCATGAACAATCTGATCTATTTTATAATAATATAACTAATCACTGTAATTATGACTACCTTTGTTTCACAGTGGAAGTATTAAGTACTGCCTGGGAGTTGCTAATCTTTTCAGATTAAATGTTTCTTCATTTAAAAAAAGAAACAAGTCCCTTGATTTTCAAGGAGCTTAATTCTAACTAGATCTTGTGACTGTTGAATACCCATATTACAATATGTTAATGGAATTTCTTCTTCTAAATACTAAGAATATGAGAAATTTCCTGGAAGCAAAAATAGGTACAATCTGCTTCTGAAAAGACAGAAGTGCAATTTGTGACTTGAGACTCAACGGGAAGAAAGAAAGTATACTCAGTGGGTTAATCTTGGAGAGCTACCTTCAAGCTGCAACTGTAGTTATTAACTGGTTTCATCTGGTGTAGGAAGTTAGTACCCACCCCTCTCCTAGAAGAATGAAATATCCTAGGAAATATTTAAAAGGTAGAATATTATATTTCCCTGGGTGAGAAATGGAGAAACATGTTTTTAGGCAGGAAACAGATTCACTCTTAATAGCCACCACCACCACCTTTGTCAATGGTCCATTAAGGCCTGAGCCAGTCTATTCTACATAACAAAGATCGACCCTCTTCAGGCAGAGCCATTTCATTGCCTTTCATTGCACCACCCATCAACCAAACCTAGCACACAGACAACCTACAAAGCTAACTATGACCTCTGACAGCAACCAATCAGGATACTGTTCCTGTGCCCCAGGAAGTTCAAAGCCCAGAGAGGGCATACAACCCAGGGACTCTCAGCATCTCTTCCCTTTTCACCCAACAGCTCCAAGGCATGTGATCCTCTCCCCCATTAAACCATCTTTCCGAACTGCCTCCATGTCTCCAGTGTCTTTTTCCCCACTTGGAACTGAACCCAGATGGACATTTCTTCCAACACTGCTGAGGGGAATATATGGCTTCAGGAAATCTTTAGTTTTCTTCTTTTATTAAACCAACGTTGGCTACTGCCATCTCTCTGTCGTTGATTTAATTTTTATGTTGTTAAGATGAATACAGACAAGCAAAATCTATAATCAAATTAAATTCCAGATGCTAATAAAGCTGGAAAACCTTTAGAAACTACGGTAATATAATTCTTATTTTTACTTTGTATTTTAGAAATATAAATGGGATTAAGTGATATAAATTATCTCTTTCCTATCAGACACATTCAGATGTTTCAGATGTTTCATTCAGATGACGCCCCCCAAAAAGAGGATAAAATTGTTCTTCATGCCTCTTCCAATGATACACAGATGGTCTGCTGCTGCTCTTCTGAAGGTCAAGTGGTCCAGGACAGATCCAGCCTTGACCGTCCCAAACATTGCATTATCAGGGTCCAGTGTAGGATTTTAACAAGTTGCTAGGTCTATTGGACTTTGGGTTTGAAGCAGTGGTGGGTTTCTACATTTTTTAGAACCTCTTCTGTTGGTGTGGCCTGCTTTGTGGGAGTGGCTTGCCGACCATGTGACTGGGTGGGAGTGGCTTGCCGGCCATGTGACAGGGTGGGAGTGGCATGCCAGCCATGTGACTGAGTGGGAGTGGCTTGGCAGTCATGTGATTGGGTGGGCATGGCCAACTTGTAAAATGTGATGAAACTCACTTAACAATGCTCTTGCTTAGCAACCAAAATGTTGGCTCAGAAACTCTGGTGTTTGAAACACGCAAGTCTTAAAGCTATCAAGTTACAAGACCCTTGCACCCCTAACCTTTTAGAAAAAAAAACCTGGGGTGTTCAAAGTTGACAGGTTTAAGACTTGTGGACTTCAACCCCCAGAATTCTTCCTCCAGTCATGTTGGCTCAGGAACTCTGGAATTGAAGTGTGCAAGTCTTAAAGCTGTCAATTTACAAGACCCTTGCACCCCTAACCCTTTAGAAAAGAAACCCCAAGGGTGTTCAAACTTGGCAGTTTTAAGACTTGTTGACTTCAATTCCCAGAAGTCCTCCTCTCGCTCTTCATCTTGATGATGTGCGGATGGGTGGGGGGAGGGAGCTGGAACCGGTTCTAAATGGCATGGTAGATTTTCTGGCAGGAACCTACCCCTGGTTTGAAGTGAAGCTGTGAGGAGCAATATAAACCCAACATCCTGTTGTCTTCCACTTTCCAAAGCTGAAGCAGAAAGACTTACTACCTTTGGTACATGGACACCTTAACAAAGCCCATAGATTATGATTAAAGCAATTATCTTTTTATTATCACTGCCAATGGGCATAGAAAGGATTGGGTTGTATGCTGGGGTGGGCTTCAAAAATTTCAGCAATGGGTTCTCTGCCCAGTTGCTGGGTGGGCGTGGCCAGGGTAGACATGGCCTACTCGGCCTCCTGCACCATGCGGGGGGGGGGGGTGCCTTCCCCAGGCTCTGGAGACTTTCCTTGAGCCTCTGGGAGGATGAAAACTGCCTCCCCTGGGCTTTAGAGGCCCTCCAGAGGCAGAAACGGGCCCATATCCAGCCTTCCAGAACTTCCAGGAGGCCCATTTTCCCCCTCCCTCCACTTACCTCGCATCCAAAACAGGCCACATGGAGATTCCTTGGAGGAGAGGAGCATGGTGGGAGGGGAGTGGCCAGCCAGAGGTGGGATTTGGAGGTTCTCTCAACTGGCCATAACATTAGTTAGTGGTTCTCCCAAACCCAGGCGAACCTTAGCAGCCCACCCCTGGTTGCATGGATAATGGTTTGACTTTCTGTAATAAATGTTACTCCGGGTTTTCTATTTTAACTTATTTAAAGAAATTAGAAATAGAAATTTAATTTGTTAGCCGCACCCTCTCCGCAAGGGACTCGGGGCGGCGTACAATAAAATATACATACATACATATAAACATAAAAATACACACATATACATACATATACATACATGCATGGAGGAGGTAATAATTAAAAATACATTACATTAATAATAATAAAAATTAAATTAGTCATTAAAATACCCCGAAATAATAATACAATTTTAAAAAGGACTGTCAGGAGGAAAAGGATAAACTACGGTTGAGCCAGGCCAGACAGTTGAAAGAGGTGGGTCTTGAGCTTTACACGGAAGAAGCGGAGATCGGAAGTAATCCTGATATCAAGGGGGAGGTCATTCCACAGGGCTGGGCCCATCACAGAGAAGGCCCTGCTCCTGGGTGTCGCCCCCCGACACTGTTTAGCGGACGGCACCCGGAGAAGTCCCTCTCTGTGTGAGCGGATTGGTCGTAGGGATGTATGGGGCAGGATGCGATCCCGCAAGTAACTAGGTCCTGTGCCATGGAGCGCTTTAAAGATCATAATCAGAACCTTGAAATGCACCCGATAGACCACAGGAAGCCAGTGCAGCTCGCACAGGAGAGGTGTTACATGGGAGTACCTAGTCCTCCCCATAATCACCCACGCGGCCGCATTCTGGACCAACTGTAGTCTCCGAGTGCATCTCAAGGGAAGCCCCATGTAAAGAATTCCCTTTTCATTTTCTCTAGAAGTAGAGAACTGAGCATCCACATACCAAAATATAAACAACCGCAGAATCACAAGAAGGGCATGTAATAGTGATCATCTTTTTAATATCCTCTGGTTACTTAAGATAAGAAAATTCTCGTCTTCTTTTGAGACATCTGCCTAAGCTCATCTTTCAGAAACCTTCCTCATACCATCCTAATTTCCACCTAGAAACATTTGAGCTCAAAATGTAAATTAAAGATTCTGGAGATTTAAAAAACGAAACACTCTTTGGAAGTGATTCCTGACCTTCAATGGATAACCAGCTGTAT
The DNA here is from genome assembly GCF_964273705.1 of Natrix helvetica. Taxonomy (NCBI): domain Eukaryota; kingdom Metazoa; phylum Chordata; class Lepidosauria; order Squamata; family Natricidae; genus Natrix; species Natrix helvetica. The sequence goes on along the minus strand of NC_138550.1, from coordinate 101,405,015 downwards.
TCCTTCTGTGTCCTGCCCTTCTCCAAAGGCTGTGCCATCCAGTCTTTTAGGTGGTTCAATATTTATTCCCCTTGATATTTAGTCTACTCTTCATTTCCTTGAACAAATACAAAGATAGTTTGCTAAGAGTGCAAATAAGATTTTACAGTACTGTAGTAGACAAGCCTAAGCTCGTCTTGGATGAAATAAATCAAATATGCAGGCCAAAACAGAAAACAATGTACTGTTCTTTTTTTCTGCAGTATTTTGAAATGTGTAAACATGGGTTATTTTGGGGTGAAATGCCACAACCCACATAGGCTAAACAGAAGAAAATAACACAACAGTGATAATACAATACAGTACAAAAATTAATAGAGAAATGGATAGTGATTAAATAGTAAACTAAAACTAAAGAAAAAAAGACGAAGCAGTACATATAGTATTAATATAGAACTAGCTATACCTACAAATACCCAATTCCTCTTTTAGAGTCTGTGGATGCTTGAGAATAGAGGTACTACATAATTGTGAGCGCTGGAAATACAGTACGTTCTTGCCTCTACAGTCTCAACGGGACATCATCTTACTAAAGTTGTAGTCTCAACAGGAGGGAGACAAATTGAAGAGATTTTGGTGATAATAAAACATACAGCATTACAAGCAAAAATGCATCAAGCAAATTAATATTTCCATGATAAAATAATAAATGGATGGTTAGATAGATGGAAAGATATTTAGACAGACAGACAGACAGACAGCAGACAGACGATATTGGATATTCAGGCTATGTGGTATGTAGGTGTCTCCATTAATTATTCCTGTGTAAAAATTGTGAAGTAGATATTTAAATGGCATTAACATGTTTCAAACACTTATTAATACAGGTCATTTTTTTTCCTACTATCATTCTTCAAACAGACTTTATCCCCTAATCATGCTGCTAAGAATGTAAAGGTATCTCGTAGCCCTTGGAACCCTACAGTAATTGATGGGGTGGTAGAAATAGGATCATTCTCATCTCATTAACACCTCCACGGCAAAGGTGCATGCAATAATTCATCTGAACATAAGGCTAGGGTTATAATTCTTCTGCAGAGCTATATTTGGCGATTCTCTTTTGAACCAAAGTAGAGATTAAATATGCTTTCATCCAGAGATATGGGACATTTTATGTAGGACACCATCTCTTTTGTTATTTTAATTAGCAGTAGGAACTCCCAGGTGTTACTTTTTTTCCCCTTGTATGGTTACCACAAATGACCTAATGTAATTACTGGAACATTCTTTATTTTCTTTTCAAAACCTGAAGAGTTTATCTAAAAATTCAGCCTTCAGAATCCACAGATATATAGGGTTTTTAAAATACCTGATTGTCAGCCAATGAATATGCATTTGCGCTGAATGACATACTCTTAGTTGAGATCAGTAACATTATCATATTGGTAGTGAAGAACAAGAAGAATAATCTCTTCTATTAATGTGCAGAAACAGCTTAAAGAAGGAACTGTCATATTAATTATTCAATCACTGAAATACTGTTGGTTTAAGGAGATATTATGAGATATTTTTCCTCCATTTCCACTCATGCTTCAAAAATTCAGGAAATTGGAATAAAAAAATTAGCATTTTATAATCTGAACCACATAAGCTGCAAAGAATTGGTTCATTTTATACATAATAATTGAAATTCTTTTTTTTTAAGAATTAGTATGATGATTTACAAAACAAGAAATGTTCCAAAATAGATTGATCTGCGATATGAAGATGGAGAGAACTCTCTGTCTAGGAGCATCTAAGGGAGGCAGGGGTGTGTTGCATTCTTGCAGATTGTGACTTCTCCATAAGCAAGCTGGTTTTACAATTCATCCTGGACCTGAACTATTTAGCTAAGTTTAGGAATCTCTTGCTGCTTCCCGTTCCTCTTTTGGATCTCCCAATCTTCCTTTGTTTTCTCATTCTATTCTCTTTGGCCAGAGAGCCTGACTCCTTCCTTCAGATGCCAACACTATTGTATGGAGCCAACTATATCATTTCCTGAGCCCCCTTCACAACCTAGAATGGGCCTAGCTAGCTGAACTTGCAGTTCAGAGGAACTTGTGCAAATAATTCTACAGGAATAAGCTCTCGATATCTCATGTTGACACCTATGAGCAATTTTATCTGCCAAATATCAGAATACTCCTCAGAGAAGCCTTGGAGATTGTCCTCCTTCCAAGCAGGTAATAGGTCATTCTAATCAGGGCTACCTTATTCTATCAACAGACAGAATAAGGTCAGAGAATAAAGGGGCTTTGTCATGAGGTAATCCCAAATATGGGCTCTTCTTACTCGTGTACAATCAGATTCCTCTTCATTTTCCCCCAACAGTCCTCTAACTGTCTCTTCTGATATTTCATCTCCTGGGCAAGTCAGAGAACAAAGTTGTGTCCTGTGATCAGCACACAGGGAGATGGCACATCCAGTAGCAGCAATGCAGTCCAAGGTCAGATTTCAGGGGAAATCCCATACTTGATTTGGACCTCATTGGGTCCATTAGTTGCCCTGGACAGACTGCTCTAATACAACCTCTCTCCCCATGTGGATGGGTGATACCAGCAAGACGAAAGGCAGAGAATGATCCTTCTACCACAATGGGCTATAAATGCTTCCAATTTCCAGTCCAAGTTAGATCACATTGCTACTCCCAAAGACAAATATCAGAATTTCCTTGCAAGTGCTGGCAAAAGTCTGGCCTACCTTCTGTTTATGACTGGTGAGGCACTGACACAGTGCTGGGTTTCAAATATTTTTAGACTTGTGGACTTCAACTCCCAGAATTCCACAGCCAGGCATGCTCAGTTCCAATTTAAAGCGACAGCATTTGTTTTTCTCCTTTGCTCCTTCTTTCTTTTTCTTTTTCTTCTCCTTCCCCTCCTTCCTCCCTCTCTCCCTTCCTCCCCCTCTCTCAAACACACACACACACACACACACACACACACACACACACAGAAGCCTGCTGTCTGGGTGGGAAATGCCTGGAACACAATAAAGCCCACCCACCACCTCCTGCTGGCAGGCTGGGGTGAGAGGAGAGGCAGAGAAGCCGGAAGGGAGCCGATCTGAGCCTTCCAAAATAAAGAGGCTGGGGGAAAGTGTGTGTACTACAGCAGGGCTCTTTGCCTGGCTTCCTGCCTCCTCCTGTGGTCTCCTCAGTGCTCGCTTGTGCTCTCCCTCCCCAAGTGTAGTTTGATTGCAGGCAGAGCCACGTTGCCTTTTCAAACTTGTAATCAGTGAAGCTGGGCTAGATTTTTATATAGTTTTATCCAGCTGTGTGTGTGAGAGAGAGAAATGAATGGGGGCCTGGGGAGGA